>NC_054474.1:172782088-173382088 GCF_017639515.1 Carcharodon carcharias | reverse complement strand
ATTTGATAACTTAATTTTCTGCTTTCGTTCGGAGAAATGTCTTACAGCTGACTGAATTCTGATTTGCTGCTGTCCCCAGGACATACATTTTGAGCCAATCAAGTGCAATGCGAAAAAATGACACAAAGAATGATGCTGGAAGCATGATGCAGGTATTGTGACCTGATCTCGTGATGTCATACCATTTAAAATATCTTATAGATTAGAAGAAATTAAAACTCATACAACTGCGCACATTTCCTGTCTACAAAGGCTAATGTTCCTGTTGTCGGATTGTCACACGTTTATGCCAACTTTTACCTAAAGAAATTCCTACAGCCACATTTATAATAGGAACTGCCTGTGTACATTGTTATTTTACAATAATGTATAATTGCCAGTGGTGGTGTCATAGCATTTGGTTTTTCTTCTCAATTCTTTAGCCTTCACTGCACTAAAACTCTCATGTTCTAACAAACTATTTCTAAAATTGGCATTTTTAGTATTAAATTACTTTATAATATAAAACCAAAATATTAAAAAAATAAGGATAGCAAGAATCACTTTAATATGTGGACTGAATTATATCTGCCAACCTTGGTTCAGTTAATCTGTTTCACTTCAAGGCACTTGATCTTAATTGATTCTTCATGTCTAATACCATGGGATCGATCAGAAGATCTATTTATAATAACCTTACCGCATACAGATACACAAACACATAAACACACAAGAAGTATGTCAGTCCCTGTAAAATGCAGTGAAAAGGACCTGCTTTACTCAAATTGCATGGGGCGAAATGCAGGAACCTTTGCCCATCATGTGCTACTTTGGCTTCTCCAGCTCGCAAATGAAGTACAATTTAACATGATAAAAACTCAGTAAAACTGCCCCCAAAATCTCTATGTACTATATTTCGCGTTGGATTTCAAGGATATAACATCACATATTTAAAATTACATACACACACACTGTTCCAGCTTCATTCTTGCAGTGGGTGGTATAATTTTATTCATTCAACGTTTCTCCACTCCAGTCTATGAACTTTGTTAAATAATGCAATATAATTTTCCTATTCATATAACTGTATAAAAACTGACTGCAGAAAAATATATGTAAACTGAATGTCAGTAAAGGTCACCTTTGTTCAGCTACAATGTGACATATAGAGTGACCCATCAAAACCTCACAGGAAACAAACAGAAAATCACTTGGTGTAAATTTTGCCCAAAGTATCTAGTCATTATGAATATTCATCAAGGGGTAATTATTAATCTCTTTCAATTCCATCAAAGATATTTTGCCTCCGAGGGGTCACTACACTGAGACCAATGAAGGGAGCTCATTTTATTAACAAACTAGATGCACAAAATCAACAGAGGAACGCAATTTATGTAATACATAGACCTTGCAATGAAATTCCTGTGCAATTTGAGTAGCTCTATAATTCTTTACCCAAATAAATTCTCAACATTGAATTTATTAAAACCTAAATAATCATAATTAATTTACATAATTACACGAGGTATTTCTACATTGGATCATTTAAAATTCCTCAAAGCATTTGCAAACTTTTAACAATAAACCAAAATTGCTATTACATTCTATTTGCTTCTGCTGAAAACCAATATATTATACATTACTAAACTGCTAACATCTTATTCTTAGACCACATCAAATGAGTTGCTCAATCTGTACCTGCCATTTAAAATTCTCATTCTTGTTTTCAGATCTCTCCATTGCTTCATCCATCTTCCAGCCCTACAATCGTGTTTCTCTAATTCTGTTCCCTTGCACATCCCCAATTTTACTTGTTCCACCATTGGACCGTACCTTCAGCTGCCAAGTACCCAAACTCTGGAATTCCTTCCCAAAACCTCTCTGCCTCTCTACCTTTCTTTTTGCCTTTAAGATTTTCCTTGTAACCTACCTCGTTGACCTTGCTCTGCACCCTAATATCTCATGTGTCAAGTGCCAAATTTTATTTTCTGACAGTCCTGTGAAGTAGCTTGAGACATTTTACTCTGTTAAAGCTTCTATATAAACGTAAGAATAAAAAAAGCAAAGAGATCATACTGGAACTTTACAAATCACTGGTTAGGCTTCAGCTGGAGCATTGTGGACAATTCTAGATGGCACACTTCAAAAAGATATAATGGCACTAGAAAGAGTATAGAGGAAGTTCCCTAGATGTCATCCAATGATGAGGGGCTTCAGTTATGAGGGTATGTTGGAAAAATTAGGATTGTTTCCTTCGAAACAGCAAAGGTAAGAGGCAACCTTACAGGGTTTTCAAGATAATGGCAGACTTTGATACAGTAAATAGGGAAAAAAAATATTTCCTCCATTGTGTAGGTCAATAATTCGAGGTCATATATTTAAAATCATTGAAAAAAGATCAAGAGAGCTGAGAGAGTTATTGGGCTCTGGAATACTCTACCTGAAAAGGTGATATAAGCTAATTCCATAAATAATTTTAAAAGAGACTCGTACAGGTATGAAGAACCTGCTGGGTTAAGGGCAAAAAAGCAAGGATGAGAGATCTTTCAAAACCAGCACAGGCACGATGGATTGAATGGCCTCCTACTGTGCTTTTTTTTCTCCATTCTTTCACAGGATGTGGTCATCGCTGGCTAGGCCAACATTTATTGCCCATGCCTAACTGCCCTTGAGGTGGTGGTGGTGAGCTGCCTTCTTGAATCACTGCAGTCCATGTGGTGTAGGTACACACACAGTGCTGTTAGAGAGGGAGTTCCAGGTTTTTGGCCCAGCGGCAGTGAAGGAATGGAGATGCAGTTCCAAGTCAGGATGGTTTGGAGGGGAACTTGCAGGTGGTGGTGTTCCCATGCATCTGCTGCCCTTGTCCTTCTAGGTGGTGGGGGTCGTAGGTTTGGAAGGTGCTGTCAACACAGCATCGATGAATGTTAATTTATCCAACTTAAGCTTATTTTAATTCCCTGTAATTACCTCTACTATGAAAAGATCACTTTTTATTGCAGCAGGATTTGACACTCTAGGCATTTTCAGTGTCATCACCAACTGTCTGGAAAATATAACAATTTTCATAATGTTATTGGATTTTATTGTAAGGATAGAAAGTGTGTGTGTGTGTGTGTGTGGCTTAACTGAATTAGGGACAACTGGTCTGAAGGCTTTGACGTAAGGTGACAAGCTAGGTTTGAAATGTTAACTAGGTAAACATGGTTGAAGTTGTAGTATGTGAGGTGTAAAAGGAAAATTTGCATTGGTTGAAACTCGCTACTCGGGTCTAACAGGTGGAAAGGTGTTACACGTAGCCAACAGAGGCTAAGCCAAACAGTATGTTTATTTTTCCTAAAGCTTACTGATAAAATTGGTACCATGAAAGATTTTTATTATTAGAAAAGTCAGGTTGAAAAGACATATCGAAACAATGGGATTTACATTCAAAGGGGGAAATATGTATAAAGGAGAGAAGGCAGTGTGCAAGCGAAGGCATTTTAAGATATAACACGAGCATGAAAAGCCTCCAGTATCTAAGCCTCAAACTGCTGCCTACAAAGAACTGAAGTTAAGAAAACTCACTTTGAATTTCTCTGCTCAGGGTATTGTGTAACTTTGCTTGAGTCTTTTAAAAACTATGCACTTTTACAGTTGCCTGAGCAGAGGTGTAACTGGGAGTTAGGTTAACTAGGGGAACTAGAAGTTATTACAGTAGTAATTTGTAAACTTTCTAAACCTATGTATGTGCTTAAAATCCTTTTTTAGTAATAAAGGTTTAATTTAGTTTTGTAAGAAACCTATAAGACTCGGTGGTCTTATCACCACTGAATTTAAGGCACGCATCTCGAAATATATACAAGTTGCAAAACAGTTGTTTCAAATGTCCCTTTGGGATTTGATCAGCTCAGCATTTACCACAGGCTGTGCACTAACAAAATTGGGGGCTCATCCAGGGTATATTTGAAATTACTGGATTGGTTTGGAGTTGGTGAAAGTACAAGAAGCACTCTGAATTCAGGAGTTGCTGTGAGTTTTTTTTTTAAAGTGGTGGGACTGCAATATGGCTTTGGCAGTTGCTAAGACTTGTCTGGGAGTTGAAGTTATAACGTTGGTTACAAAAGGTTACATAAAGCGAAGTTAATGGAATTGGGAGATAAGGTACAATTAGCGTTACCTGCAGGGGTGAGGAAATCAGATGTAACCGTGTGAAGGGAAAGTCTTTCCATGTGTACAGGTGGAGTAGGTACATGTATTAAAATTTTAAGGGACACAGGGGCTAGTCAATCCTTAATGATGTGAGATAGTGTTTGTTCTTCAGAGGGAGAATTGCAGAACAGGTGATAATAAGTGGGGTTCATGCAGATGCTAAACTTATTCCATTTTGGTAGGTAAATTTAAAGAGTAAGTGGAAAACAGGCAATGTGATTGTTGGGGTAATAGGCAAATTGCCCATTGCAGGGATTCAATTTATTCTGGGTAATGATATAGCTGGGTCACAGGTGTGGGTGATGCCTATGGTAATTGAACAGCCTGTAGAAGTATTTTCAACAGAAATGTTGCAGAGAGAACATCCTGGATTGTTTGCAAATTGTATGATAACAGGATCACAGGCTCATAGGTTGAAACAAGAAGGACAGGAAGTTCAAAGGCAGAGAGAAGGCGTGGAAGTCCAATTAGGTGGCACCGTGTTTGATAAGGTTGTTCAGGAAGAAAGACTGGAAGACATTGCAATTTAACTCAAGACAATTAGAGGAATTACCGAAAGGCATTTGCAAATAAAACCTTTATATCAAATAGCTTCCTCAGAAACAGAGGCAGAATGTATTCCCGAATGTTATTACCTTAAGGGTAATGTTTTAATGAGAAAATGGAGGCCTTATCACGCTTCAGCAAACGAAAGCTGGAGAGAGATGCATCAGATTGTAATGCCATTTGGATATCGAAATGAGATTCTGGGGAACCTCATGAAATTCCAATGGGGAGACATTTTGGAATCAGAAAAACACAGGCAAAAATACAAAAAAAATTTTATGGGCCTGGATTGCATACAGATGTAGTCAAATTCTGGAGAACATAACACATGTCAGGTGGTAGGGAAACCACAAGCAGTGATTAAGCTGGCACCATTATTTCCAATTCCAGCATTTGAAGAACCTTTTACCAGCGTCATGATTGATTGTGTAGGACCCCTCTCTAAGACTAAAAGTGGAAATAAGTACTTGCTGACAATAATGGATTTGTCTACAATGTTTCCTGAAGGGATACCATTGAGAAATATTACAACAAAGAAAATTGTGGAAGTGTTAACTAATTTTTTTACAAGATTTTACAAGATGTTTATCTAAAGAAATACAATCAGATCAGTGTTCAAATTTTATGTCACAGCTGGTTAAGGAAGTAATGAACAGTTAGGGAATAAAATAATTTAAGTCAACAGCTTATCATCCGGAGGCACAAGGGGCTTTGGAAAGATGGCATCAAACTTTAAAAACTATGATGAGGGCTTATAGTCAGGACTATCCACAGGATTGGGATACAGGAATTCCATTGCTATTAGGGACACTGCTAATGCATTGACTGGTTTTAGTCCTTTTGAACTAATTTATAGTCATTAGGTAAGGGGACAATTGAAATTGATTCATAACAAATTGGTGGGTCAAAATTCAGAAACTACTATCCTGGATTATGTATCAAGCTTCAGGGAAAGATTGGACAGAACATGTGAGCTGGCTAGGGAACCCTTAAAGGCATCACAGCAAGTGATGAAAGTGGAGGCTGACAGGAAAGCTACAGCTCATAGTTTTGTTGCTGGCGAAAAAGAGCTAGTTTTGTTACCAGTGCTGGGTGACTCCTTAAAGACCAGGTTTAGTGGGCTTTACAGGATTGAAAAGAAGCTGAGTGAAGTAAATTATTTAGTAAAGATTCCAGATAGAAGAAAGAAGCAGAGGATGTGTCATGTAAAGATGCTTAAAAATGTACTTTGACAAGGAAGAAGACCAAAAGGAGGTATTATTAGTGGTAGATAATGAGAAAGTGGTAAAAGTGCAGTATTCCGAAATTGATTTTCCTCAAATCAAATTGGATAATGAGGGGGTACTTGAAAAATTAAATGTAATATTGAGTTACCTTCCAGACAAGTGTCAAAGTGATTGGGAAAAGCTATTGCAGTCACACAAAGCTATTTGTGGAAATAAATTCGGGGGAGGGGGACGATGACAAATTTAGCTAAGGCACATCCATCCTTATAGATTAAATCCGGCAAAGTTATCACAAGTACAGAAAGAAATTGAATTCATGTTTCAAAATGACATCATTGAGTCTAGTTTCAGTAACTGGAGTTCAGCTATTGTGCTGGTACTGAAACCAGATGGAACACAAAGATTGTGTGGACTATCAAAAGGGGAATGCAGTGACAACAGCAAATTCATATCCTATACCACGGTTGGAAGATTGCATCAAGAAAGTGGGACAATCGAAATTTATCACAAAGATTGACTTGTTAAAAAGGATATTGGCAAGTACCATTATAGAGAGAGCAAAGGGGATATTGGCTTTTGTGAACGCCAGGTGGACTATATCAGTTTAAAGTCGTTCCATCTGGTATGAAAAATGCACCTGCAACATTTCAAAGGCTGACAAACAAAGTAATTGCAGGTCTGAGTAATTGTGCTGTTTATATTGACGACTTGGTAGTTTTCAGTCAGCAATGGGAGGAGCATTTACTGCATCTGGAAGAATTGTTTTGTCGATGGTGAAGAACTTGGCTAAAAGTGAATTTGCAAGAGAGCAAGTTGTGTATTTAGGCCACACCATTGGACATGTTAAGGTGGCTCCGAGAGATGCGAAAGTCAAGGCTACGTGGATTTCCCTGTGCCTACAACAAGATGAGAAGTTTTGAAATTTCTGGGCATGAGTGGGCTTTACTGGAAACTTGTGCCAAATTTTAGTATGTTGTAGCTCCATTGATTGAAGTATTAAAAAAGAGTGTCAGGAGGCATTTGAGTTTGAAAACTATTAACTACAGCGCCAGTTTTGGCCATACCCAATTACGATAAGCAATTTAAGTTGGCCATTGACGCAAGCAGTATAGGCATTGGGGCCATATTGTTACAAAGACGACGACCCTGGAATTGAGAAGCCCATCAGGCTTTTTCCCGCAAGTTGAATGCACAACAGGGAAGGTATTCAATGATCGAAAATGAGACTTTGGGTTCGGTGTCAGCATTGCAACATTTTGAAATTTATGTTGCAAACAATATCCAGACCACAATCCTTTAAAATTTCTGGACAAATTTCGAGGCAGAAGTGCAAGGCTATTCAGATGGAGTTTATAACTGCAACCAGTTAATCTACAGATTATACATGTGGCTGGACAAAATCGAATTGCAGATGCATTGTCAAGAGTTTGAAGCTTAAAGGAAAAACTGGACATTTAAAACATGGACACTGAACTGGAATGGTTTCTGTTGATACCAAGGATTTGTATACATATCGTTATAGATGCATCTGGTAATGTAATAGTGCAATAAGTATAGGAGATAATGTAAAATGGGTTCAGCAAATGAAACCGTCTCTTTAAATTATGATGGTTTTTTTTATTAAGGAGAAGGATGTCAGGAAAATATAATAAATTCCAAAAACATGATGAAAATTATAAGGATAGGAATAATGTGTGCTTGTGTGTGGGGCTTAACTGAATTAGACAGCTGGTCTAAAGGCTTTGATGTAAGAAGACAAGCTAGGTTTAAAATGATAAATAGGTAAACATAGTTGAAGTTGTAGTACGTGAGGTATAAAAGGAAAATTTGCATTTTTAGATAGACCCGTGTGGTGAGTTTCAAAGAGGTGGTAAGATGTTACACTTAGCCAACAGAGACTAAGCCAAGCAGTGTGTTTATTTTCCTCAAAGCTTACTGATAAAATCGATACTATGAAAGATTTTTATTATTAGAAAAGTAGAATTGAAAAGACATATTGAAAGAATGGGGTTTACATTCAAAGGGGAAAATATGTATAAAGGAGAGTGGCTGTGTGCAAGCGAAGGCATTTTAAGATCAAACACAAGTGTGAGAAGCCTCCAGCATCTAAACCTCAAGCTGCTGTCTACAAAGAACTGAAGTTAAGAAAACTCACTTTGAATTTGACTGTTACTTCGCCTGGGTCTTTTAAAATCTGTGTGTTTTTACAGTTGCCTTAACGGAGTTAGATTAACTAGGGAAGCCAGAAGCTATTATAGTAGTAATTTGTAAACCTATGTGCTTAAAATCATTTTTTTTATTAATATAGGTTTAATTTAGTATTGTAAGAAACACCTAAGACTCAGTGGTCTTATTACTACTGAATTCAAGGCATGCATCACGAAATATATACAAATATATGTATACATTGTTTCAAGTTTCCCTTTGGGATTTGATCAGCTCAGCATTTACCATCGGCTGTGCCATAACACCAACACCTATGATTATGGCTAGTTAGCTTGAATTCTCCACAGTGTTAAGACAATGATTTTCGCATGGCTTTTCAAGCTTTGCTGGAAACACTTTAGAATTATCCCACATCCCTGCATTTTGGCTGTAACCCTGTTAGCTTCTCATTCTGAAATATCCATCCAAAGCCCTTTTAAAACTATGAAATCAGCTTCTACCATCTTTTCAGGTAGTGTGTCCAGATCCCAACAACTGAGTAAAAATCTCCTGGTCACCCTCTAGATCTTTTGTCAATGATTTTGAATATATGACCTCTAGTTATTGACCCCCTTGCCAGAGGGGACGTTATAGATCAGAATATTGCTGCTCATTAGGATCAAAGTATATCATTGCTACAGAACACAACAGCTATACTATTTTTCTGTAGCATACCAATAATAATATTTCTGTAACCTTCCATCCTGTCAAGTAAAATCGGCTGTAGTTCCCCGACAGGATTTCACAGCAACAATAAATGTCAAACTAACTATTGAGGATTATATATAATTTTTCAAAATGTAGCTCTGAGAGTAAAGCATCAGGTGCCACACAGGTTCAAAGTTCAGATGATATTCACAAACTATTCTTCTGAAGCATGACATTTGAACTCTTCACCAATATTTTAACAGCTCAATCCAAATGTTATTTTTAACATGAAAGGGAGGACTTTAGGAATGTATACCAAAAGATGAAATTAAAAGCTCAGTATTTAACGTTAAGTAGCTACCTTTGGTTTTCCTGTAGTTCTTAACTGAACTCTGATACTTCGAAGCAAACTAAAATTTAAAGCATGCCATGACTCAGATTCCAGGAAGTACCTGCTCATGTGAGATAAGGTATATAAATAAAATTCAGATATTAGTCTGTTTATAATGATAAGTTAAACTATCGTGTGGTCTACAGAGTCAAGACAAAACAAATTACTTTCAAATTGCATTAATGATGCTTCAGGGATAGGTATGGGGATCCGCAGCTTCTGGAGTTTATGAATTACAACAATTGGTAGAAAGTGCAGTAGCAACACAGATGGTGACGGGCAATAACAAACTGCAACATTCCTTACTAACTGGTCTTTGTGAAATTAAGGCCAAGTATAATCTTCATTAGAAGGTGAGGAATAATGGTACCATGGCACATAAGCATACTTCAGTTCACTTTTAAGTTATACAGTGTCATTACTTTTATAATTCCATTATAAATTCCTTTGTCCACATTTGTAATAGAGACTGCTCATATAAACTCGTCACACCGTAATTGAACTCCACCGTCGGTGGTCTGTTGCAGTCCTGTGGGGGACAAAGTGTTACTATAGCATGGCAAATTTATTTAGGCAGTTGAGAGTCTATATAAACTTGATTAAAGTAGATAATCTGTTAGAGTACTGCATAATGAATATATAAAAGAACCTAAAATGGGGGGAAATTAAAATAAATTGAAGGGAAGAAATTAAAACAAAAAAAGAAATGCTAGGTTTACAAAAAACAAGGTACAGCTGGGGGTTTGGAACATTTCAAGGGTCTGTGAAGAAGTTCGGAAACTTATACCTGGACATTTTCAGAACCAGTGGCTACCATGTTGACGACAGTCTGGCCAAAAAGCTACCAAACAACCAGACTGTGTAAGTACACTACGACAAGCTTTACTTTGGCAAGACACATCATAAATAAAGACATAGGAATTTAGCATGGGGGAAATATGATGCGATGTGATATTAGGAAGTCAGATGGTGCAGACAGGAAGTGCATGCAGATTAATCATTTTAATATTTTAGGTATAAAGATAAATGTCTGAAAATAGGATGCAAATTTAATGTATCATTTCCCACACTTTCTAGATGACTTCACCTTGCATTCTCATTACCTCCTATGCAATGCAGTGCTCCCAAGTTTCTGTCAAACCATTCTGTAATCCAACCAAATATGTTTGCAACAATATCTTAAGTTCACTTGCACAATGTATTTTATTGCATTGTGCGAAGAGGTGCTTAGCTTTCATATGTTCAGTTGGTACAAATGAATCAGAAATTGAGCTTACGGATAAGGATGGACAAGCCCCACCAACCTCTGGTGCATATTAGTATACCACCATTATTACACAATGTTGGCATGCAAATACAGTGTAAATGTTTGTGCTCAATAATAATACATTTCAGTTTAAGACTGCCCACATAAAACAACCACACACAAAGGGCATTGAACAGTACATAATTTTCAAGCAGTGGGCCAGATCCTTGTGATGTAAGCAGTGAGCGAGCACAGCTGATTAAAGATACATTTAATCAGCTTTATTCCAATATTTGAGGCATGGTGGAAAGGTATATCACCCTTAAGATCAACTTTTATAAATTAGGTCAATCAGTTGCTCCAAGATGAGATATCCTCCCTCTGACTTCCAATGACAGGTCACAGATAATAAGGTGAAAGCTATTGCGAAAAGCACACACCTCTAAATAACATGATGATCACAAACCCTAATCAGCCAGTGGGATTTGACTCTCAATCTGAGTTACTACTCTACTATTAGAACTGTGTACCATACCGACCTGAAGCTAAGACACAAGTGTTAAGGAGGGAAATACAACTCAGCAGCCTGATTTTTTTGTGACCAAATAGAATAAGCCCAATTCTGTCCTCACTGTGCTATCAGAGAATTAGAGAAGTGGTTTGCAAAAGGTCTCTTCCAGTAGACGGACAATATCTGTGAATTTTGCTCCTAAAACTGTGTTTTTATTAATGTTTAAAAGTCCCAGCCGGAGAACTGGCATTTTGGAAAAATCTTGGCTTTGCAATTGAGGGCCACACATTCAAACAATGAAGCAGCCAATTACTAAATTCGCTCAGTTGTAAATCAAGGTTTAAGAACAAAAATTCTTTGTCCTGTCAAGCAACATACCTCACCAAATTAAAAACTGACATCATCTTATTTGATGAAGAGCAGGATTTTCCTGGGCGTTAAGTCAGCCTAACATCTATCATTGGGAAAATGCTAGAGTCCATTATTAAGGGAGTAGCAGCAGGACATTTAGAAAAGCTTCACGTAATCAAACAGAGTCAACATGGTTTTGTGAAAGGGAAATCATGTTTGACAAATTTGCTAGAGTTTTTTGAGGATATAACAAGCTGAGTTGATAAAGGGAAATTTTCCCACCAGTAGATGTACTGTATTTGGATTTCCAGGAGGCATTCCATAAAGTGCCGCAAAAAAAGGTTTACTGCACAAGATAAGAGCTCACAGTATTGAGGGTAATGTATTAACGTAGATTGAGGATTGGTTAACACACAGAAGACAGAGTGTCGGGATTAATGGGTCTTTTTCAGGTTGGAAAGATATAACTAGTGGAATGCCACAAGGATCAGTCCTAGGGCCTCAATTATTTACTATGTATATTAATGACTTGGAAGAGGGGGGAAGAGAGTAATGTATCCAAGTTTGCTGACAATACAAAAATAGGTGGGAGGGCATATTGTGATAAGGACATAAGGAATCTGCAAGGGGATAGGTTGAGTGAGCGAGCAAAAACTTGGCAGATGGAATTTAATGTAAGAAAGTGTGAGGTCATACTTTGGGAAGGAAAAATGAAAAGGCAGACTATTATTTAAATGGAGAGAGACTTCAAAAAAATTGCAGCAGAGGGGTATCTGGGTGTTCTTGTATATGAAACACAAAAAGTTAGCATGCAGGTGCAACTAGTAATTAAGGCGGCAAATGGAATTTTGGCCTGTACTGTTAGGGGGTTGGAGTTTAAAAATAGGGAAGTCTTGTTATAATTGTACAAGGTGTTGGTGAGACCACACCTGGAGTACTGCATACAGTTTTGGTCCCTGTATTTAAAAAACGATATAGTGGCATTGGAGGCAGTTCAAAAGAGATTCACTAGGCTGATTGCTGGGATGAAGGGGTTGACTTATCAAGAATGGGTAAACAGGTTAGGCCTTTATTCATCAGAGTTCAGAAGAATGAAGGGTGATCTTATTGAAACAAGATTCTGAGGGGGCTTGGCAGGGTAGATGTTGAGAAGATGTCTCCACTAGTGGGGGAATCTCAAACTAAGGGACATAGTTACAGAATAAGGGGACACTCATTTAAAACTGAGATGCAGAAGAATTTCTTCTCTCAGAAGGTAGTGAATGTCTGGAATTCTCTATCTCAAGAAAATTGTGCAGGCTAGATCACTGAAAATATTTAAAGAGGAGGTAGATAGATTTTTAAAATATCAGGGAGTTGAGGGCTATGAGAAGCTGGCATGAAAGAGGAGTTGAGGTCTGGGGCAGATCAGCCACGATCTTATTGAATGGCGGAGAAGGCTTGAGGGGCCAAATGGCCTACTCCTGCTGCTATTTCTTATGTTCTTATAAATGTGATGGATTTGCAAGACTTCAATGGGATAGGGCAGGGGCTGCATGATGAGGGATGAGTTCAAATTTGTGCAGGATGGAGCTGGGGAGGCCAGCTACGTGAAACTGAGAGAATAGCTTTGGGGTGAGGTGAAGATTAAATCAACATCTACGATGCAAAGTTTCTGGTGTGTTCAAACAGGGTGGCTTCAGTCTTGTTATGTTCAACTAAGAAATGACCACTCATCCAGGGTGACAACACAGAATCAAGGGAGGTGGTGGGAAGGTAGACCTGGGTGCCGTCTATATTTTTGGAAGCTAATCATAAGGTTGCTGGGGCATAAATTAAAACACTGTTTACCTGACACCATGGGCAGGATTTTATGCGTCGGTAAGCAGGGGCTCACCGACGCGTGGTGATGTCGGGGGGAACTCCCGACATCACCACACCCCATTTAAATTTTCAGGAAGGCAGGGGCGCAGTGAAATCAGCTGTGCGCCCACTGACCTGTCAAAGGCCAATTGAGGCCATTGACAGAGTCAATTAAGTAATTAAAGAACCTGCCCGTCCAATCTTAAGATTGGTGGGTAGGCCAGGAGCCCCAGCGGGAATTAGAAAGAGCATGAAACCACATCCATGGGCAGGATGAGGTTTCATGTAGCTTTTAAAAAAGTTTAATAAAGTTTTTGGGAAAATTATGAACATGTCCCAACTCATTGTCACATGAGGGGACATGTTGGGGAAATTTTACATTTCTAATTTTAGGTTTTTAACATTTAGAGCTGATCTCCCTGAGGCAGCATTTAGCCTCACAGAGATGAGTGCGCTCTTCTGTGCGCATGCGTGAAAGAGTGCACTCTCGATTTTAGGAAACCCCCCTCCCCCCAATCCGCACAGGGAGTACACAGCGCTTCCGTGTAGACGTCGCACTGGACAGGCCTTAATTGGTCCACCCAATTAAAATGGCACCACGCCTCTGATTGGGGGCGCCGATCAGAAGCGCGCCTGTGCGCACCCGCCCATCAATTCCCCCCCCCCGCCCCAAACGGGGGGAAAATTCACCCCCATGAATGGAACCATGTCTATTAACATGAAAGCTTACCAAAGGACACATTCTATTGTCTAGACAAACAGACAATAGGAATCATGTGAAGACCTATATCGGGGGATTTTTGCAGTTAACAATTACTACCAACAACTCTGTTATAAATTTTCAATTAACAGAACATCCCATGGATGATGTTGCTAAAGGCCAGAATGAAGCTGAGGAGTAGGATGGAATTCATAGGTATGCTGGGGGCAACTGTACGAGAATGTTAAAAGCTATTGCAACAAAATAATGAATTGGGACAGGTGTCTGAATTATCATGACATTTCCACCATCATAAACAGCCCTATGATACTGCAATTCCTTGTAATGTCTTAGATTTGGTGTAAGTTTAGAGCCTAATGCTCTTACCCACATTCTACCCCCTATATAATGAATCAGTCTATTCAGAAAAGGGGCGTGCAGTAATTATGGTTTTATTTAGTGCGTAATGTACCTTTAAGAATAATACTTGTTAGGAAAGATCACATGATCTGTAGTGCCTATTAGGAGAACAGTGGCGCTACCTCAGCAGTTAGTGTAGAGATAGAGTCAGAGTTGAAAGCACACGTGTAGTTGCTGTTAGTGTAGTACAGTTAGTGTAGAGATAGAGTCGGAGTTGAAAGCACACGTGTAGTTGCTGTTAGTGTAGTACAGTTAGTGTAGAGATAGAGTCGGAGTTGAAAGCACACGTGTAGTTGCTGTTAGTGTAGTACAGTTAGTGTAGAGATAGAGTCGGAGTTGAAAGCACACGTGTAGTTGCTGTTAGTGTAGTACAGTTAGTGTAGAGATAGAGTCGGAGTTGAAAGCACACGTGTAGTTGCTGTTAGTGTAGTACAGTTAGTGTAGAGATAGAGTCGGAGTTGAAAGCACACGTGTAGTTGCTGTTAGTGTAGTACAGTTAGTGTAGAGATAGAGTCGGAGTTGAAAGCACACGTGTAGTTGCTGTTAGTGTAGTACAGTTAGTGTAGAGATAGAGTCGGAGTTGAAAGCACACGTGTAGTTGCTGTTAGTGTAGTACAGTTAGTGTAGAGATAGAGTCGGAGTTGAAAGCACACGTGTAGTTGCTGTTAGTGTAGTACAGTTAGTGTAGAGATAGAGTCGGAGTTGAAAGCACACGTGTAGTTGCTGTTAGTGTAGTACAGTTAGTGTAGAGATAGAGTCGGAGTTGAAAGCACACGTGTAGTTGCTGTTAGTGTAGTACAGTTAGTGTAGAGATAGAGTCGGAGTTGAAAGCACACGTGTAGTTGCTGTTAGTGTAGTACAGTTAGTGTAGAGATAGAGTCGGAGTTGAAAGCACACGTGTAGTTGCTGTTAGTGTAGTACAGTTAGTGTAGAGATAGAGTCGGAGTTGAAAGCACACGTGTAGTTGCTGTTAGTGTAGTACAGTTAGCGTAGAGATAGAGTCGGAGTTGAAAGCACACGTGTAGTTGCTGTTAGTGTAGTACAGTTAGCGTAGAGATAGAGTCGGAGTTGAAAGCACACGTGTAGTTGCTGTTAGTGTAGTACAGTTAGCGTAGAGATAGAGTCGGAGTTGAAAGCACACGTGTAGTTGCTGTTAGTGTAGTACAGTTAGCGTAGAGATAGAGTCGGAGTTGAAAGCACACGTGTAGTTGCTGTTAGTGTAGTACAGTTAGTGTAGAGATAGAGTCGGAGTTGAAAGCACACGTGTAGTTGCTGTTAGTGTAGTACAGTTAGTGTAGAGATAGAGTCGGAGTTGAAAGCGCACGTGTAGTTGCTGTTAGTGTAGTACAGTTAGTGTAGAGATAGAGTCGGAGTTGAAAGCGCACGTGTAGTTGCTGTTAGTGTAGTACAGTTAGTGTAGAGATAGAGTTGGAGTTGAAAGCACACGTGTAGTTGCTGTTAGTGTAGTACAGTTAGTGTAGAGATAGAGTCGGAGTTGAAAGCACACGTGTAGTTGCTGTTAGTGTAGTACAGTTAGTGTAGAGATAGAGTCGGAGTTGAAAGCACACGTGTAGTTGCTGTTAGTGTAGTACAGTTAGTGTAGAGATAGAGTTGGAGTTGAAAGCACACGTGTAGTTGCTGTTAGTGTAGTACAGTTAGTGTAGAGATAGAGTTGGAGTTGAAAGCACACGTGTAGTTGCTGTTAGTGTAGTAGTTAGTGTAGAGATAGAGTTGGAGTTGAAAGCACACGTGTAGTTGCTGCTAGTGTAGTACAGTTAGTGTAGAGATAGAGTCGGAGTTGAAAGCACACGTGTAGTTGCTGTTAGTGTAGTACAGTTAGTGTAGAGATAGAGTCGGAGTTGAAAGCACACGTGTAGTTGCTGTTAGTGTAGTACAGTTAGTGTAGAGATAGAGTCGGAGTTGAAAGCACACGTGTAGTTGCTGTTAGTGTAGTACAGTTAGTGTAGAGATAGAGTTGGAGTTGAAAGCACACGTGTAGTTGCTGCTGAGGATAATGTGAATAAACTTAATGTTTCCACCCAAGAAGTGTCTGCAGATCAATTCTATCATTCATAGTACAGCTTGGCCACCCTGCAACAAACTGGCGATGAGGATAAAACAGGATTAAACAGAAGAAATCAAGTTAAAAAGAAATCGGCACTGTACTTTGCCCAGTGCTTGTAAGTAGCAAGCTCCATTGGAATTGAAGAAGTTATCCCCTCTCAATTTGGGATCATTGATCCTCTTGGACCAGCCACAGGCGTTTGGTCTCAATACACAGAATGCCTCATGTTCTTTTTTCAAGTGAACAAGATTACAGGGGAAGAGAAGAGGTGAGTGATCCTCTTGAGTACTTGTGGGAGCAAAACCTGCAGTTTGACTCGAAGTTTGATGGCTCCTAGTGCCCCAGGTTCAAAACATTCTGATGAATTGGTGGCCCTCGTGAAGGGTCACTTTCAACACAATCCCTCAGTAATGATGCAGAGGTTCTGGTTTAATTCGCGAAATAGCACCCCAGGTGAGACAAGTGCACGCTACGTGGCAAATTTGAAGCAGCTAACAGAAGACAGTTTAGTAAGACCCTGAAGATCATGCTGAGAGATTGTTTAGTATGTGGGGTGTAGGAGGGCACTATTCAGGAAAGATTATTGTCCAAAGTGAAACTGGATTTCAAGAAGGCACTAGAGATGGCGCTGGCCATAGAAAGCACTGTAAGCGATTCACAAGCAATACAGGGTGCACAAAATGGCACCATCGTTCAGCTGAAAGTGGCGCAAATAAAACGAGACTCTGCCGAGAAGTGGGAAACAGCCTCTACTAGCCGAAGAATAAAGAAAAACTTAGCAGCAAAATCAAAGAATAATTTTAAAAGAGGTGGAAACAATTAGTCTTTTGACATTGTCAGTTGAAAAAAAATTAAATGCTACTATTGTCACAGAAATGGACATATGATGAGGCAGCTCAAGGAAAGGTTCAAGCAGGCTTGTAAACAAAAGAAGCCGCCCAATGAAATCTACAATGTAGAAGATCCTGAAACAACAAATTCTGACATTTACTCGTTGTTTAATCTGAAAGTTGGAAAGACAGAACCAATATTTGTCACAGTGAAAGTAAATGGCAAACCTATTGAAATGGAAGTAGACACGGGCGCATCCACTACAGCAATTCGGGAACATACTTTCAGATATTTGAATAATGGTGAACATCAATTAAGTTTGGAATGAACAGCAGCCAAGCTAAAAGCTTACACAGGTGAAAACATTCAAGTAAAAGGCATAAGCAGAGTAACTGCCCATTATGGAAGCCAATCGGCAAGGCTACCAGTGTTGGTATTGAGAGGCAGAGGACCAAACCTTCTACATTGAAACTGGCTAAGGGAAATCAACCTTGGTTGGCCAATGAGGTTCCACAAGGAAGCTGGAAGCTTTCCTGCGTGGAAAAAGATGTGTGTAAGGACTCAACAACCTGAAGAAATGCAAAGCCAAAAGCCAAAACCTAGAAGAACAGCAGAAGGAACTCAAAGAGACCCTGCTTGATGACAGAGTTCGAGATGAGGTGAACAATCTTCGAAGAGAAAAAAGAAAACCTGTTCAAAGACCTTCACACACAAGATTCCCTCAGGTCAAAGTTTGTACCTCTGGAGAAGTATTAAGTGAAACAGGAAAAATTCAGCACCTCTGTTAACAAACTGAAGAGTCAGTTGGCAGAGTAGACACAACAATGTTCAATTTTCCAGGAGGCAGCAAACAAACACAAAAAAGAGATGGAAGGGCTGAAGAATCAGCTAAATGAAGCCAAAGAGGCTTTGGAAGCAAAAGTCGCAGAATTTTCCAAGAAGCAGACAAATAACGAAATTTTGGGAGATTCGGCCACTGAGCTCAGACAAGTTGAGCTAGCATCTGAGAGAAGTCTGGCCAACGCTGAAGTCAAAAGGAAGGCTGAGATTAAAGTCCGTGTAGAAAGAAGGCATGTAGAAAGAAGATACAGAAATAGTAATAGGGCCTTAATTCTGGCAGCATACGGATACATTTTCATACATAGGCCTGGCCTTCAAATCACAAATGCCAATCCCTAGTCATTTGCCTTTATAAGAAAATGATGAGCACATCCCTGTTCCACAGGAACTTGTTTTAATGTTAAATTTCTTACATTCCTCGCCAGTATGTACTCGACAGATCAGAGACTGGACAAGTTGGGACCCAGTCCTATCTCAAGTACAAGAACAAGTGCTACACGGTTGGTCACAGGAGCCTGTATCTGATGAAATGAAACTGTACTTCAACAGAAGACATGAAATAACCAGTCAGGATGGCATCTTATTGTGGGGAGCACAAATGATAGTCCCTCTAAAGGGAAGGGAGCCATTTTTAATTGAACTACACAGTGCCCATCCAGGAATTTCTCAAATGAAGACCATTGCACACAGCTATCTATGGTGGCCTGGGATGGATGGTCAAATAGAGAGTTTAGTAAATCACTGTGTGCAATGTCAGCAACTGCAAAAGTTGCCAATTACACCCATGGGAGTGGCCAGATAGACCCTGGGTGCGGTTACACATTGACTACATTGGAGCTTTCCTGGGAACAGTGTTTCTGATCATTGTCGATGCCCATTCAAAACGGTTGGACGTATATGAAGTGAAGTCACCAACGTCGGGCGCTACAATTGAGAAACTACGTCAGAGTCTTGCCATTCACTGACTGCCAGAAATAGTCATTTCTGATAACGGCACGGCACTTACTAGTGCTGAGTTTCAATGGATTATCAGCCTCAACAGCGTCACTCATGTGAAAACTGCACCATACCACCCTTCCTCAAGCAGACTGGCCGAAAGGGCGGTTCAAACATTCAAGGCAGGCACAAAAAAGCTAACTAATGATTCCCTGGCAACCAAGCTAGCACGCTTTCTTATTCATTACAGGACTACCCCTCACACAACAAGAGGGGCCACACCTGTGGAGTTATTGTTGATGCGCCATTTCGGGAGGGGGGTTCGTGGAGGGGGGGGGTTGCAGGGGTGTTGGCAGCAAAGACAGTGGGGGGGAGGGGGGTGGGGTTGGTGGTGGCTCTCAGTGGGTCCCCTCCTTTCTGATGTCCAGTTCCTTGAACAACCACTGAGTGCCTTTGAATGAAGGACCCACCCCTCACCCCAAAGGTGATGATCTAGCTGTAGTTTTACTGTTGTGCACACTGGATGGCAACAGGCCTGCATACAGCTGGGTTAATACCAGCGGCAATGAATTGAGGCCCTTAACTGGTCACTAATTAAAGGCCTCAATTGGCGGCAGGGCAGGAAGGTAGACCTTGGACCTTCCCGCCTTGAACTTAATTCTGGCAGAGGTGGGAAGGCAGCAGGGCTCCAGTACGCCACCATCCCACCATGTAAATGCCCTCCCCGGCTCCAAACTCACCATCAGCGAGAGCACAAAATTCCGACCTGGGAGCTACAAATTAATGGTAATGCAGAGGGGATCAGGATGAACTAAACTGTGCCCAATGAATGGGCTCTGCTTACGGTGACTCCCATACTTGTGTCAAATTCGATGAGCGGATCTGAAAGGGCAAATTATTCCATTACCTCACCTTTTGCCATTCCTGAATTTTCTTAGGCCTATCTGGACTAATGCTTATACTTTATCTACTACAAAGCATAGATAACTAAAATTTCAAATTTATTGCTATCTTTCACGTGATGGCTATGGTTCCATTCACTTGATCAAATCACTAATTTAATTGAATGCAACTTGAATAATTTGAAATTCACAATCTCTACAAGGAAGACTGCACTACTGGGTGTCATTTATTGCTAACATGGAGCAAATCTAATATTGAAAGGCAGTAATTCCTGCGCAGATATGCAGGAACATGGAAGCTACTGCACAGGGCAGTCATAAGTTTAATATAATGCGCATGAAGCAACTTAAAAATACTGTGATAAAAACAAAAAAACTGTGGATGCTGGAAATCCAAAACAAAAACAGAATTACCTGGAAAAACTCAGCAGGTCTGGCAGCATCGGCGGAGAAGAAAAGAGTTGACGTTTCGAGTCCTCATGACCCTTTGACAGAACTTGAGTGAGTCCAAGAAAGGGGTGAAATATAAGCTGGTTTAAGGTGTGTTGGGGGTGGGGGGGGGGGGGGGCGGTGGGAGGTGGTTTGGGTGCGGGGAGAGAGAGAGAAGTGGGGGGGGTTGGTGTGGTTGTAGGGACATGTTTGTCCCTACAACCACACCAACCCCCTCCATTTCTCTCTCTCTCCCCGCACCCAAACCACACCGCCCCCACCCCCACCCCCCAACACACCTTAAACCAGCTTATATTTCCCTACAATCACACCAACCCCCTCCACTTCTCTCTCTCTCCCCCAACCCAAACCACCACCTACCACCCCCCCCCCCCCCCCCCCCCCCCCAAACACACCTTAAACCAGCTTATATTTCACCCCTTTCTTGGACTCACTCAAGTTCTGTCGAAGGGTCATGAGGACTCGAAACGTCAACTCTTTTCTTCTCTGCCGATGCTGCCAGTCCTGCTGAGTTTTTCCAGGTAATTCTGTTTTTGTTTTAAAAATACTGTACATTGAAATGAATAGACCTGGCATAAGAAACAAATTTGGAGGGAATGTTGTTGACAGGTGGGTTATATCAATGCGGATTACAAAAGACACTCTACTGGTGTCTAGGCCAAATACCAATTTGCATATAATTAATACGATATATTTCCAGAAAACATTCTAGATGATCAACTGTGGACCATGAGTGAATCTTTGAATTAGTCCATTTATCACAATATTTGGATGTTTTCTTATTACTTGGCCAAATCTGTTTCAATATCTAAATGTATTTCAAGTATTGACTTTCTTAAATCAAAATATCAGGCCCAGTTTTTTTTCATTAAAACTTACAGCATGGAAGGAGGCCATTTGGCCCATCATGTTCATGCCAATCTACCAGAAGCCATCCAGCCTAATTCCACATTCCACCTCTTGGTCCATTGCCTTGTAGGTTACAGTACTTCAAGTGCATCTCGAAGTACTTTTTAAAAAAATGTTATGAGTGTTTCAGCCTCTACTAACCTTTCAGGCAGTGAGTTTCAGATCCCTACCACCCTCTGGACAAAGTAAAATTGTCCAGTCCAGGAAATATCCTCATAAATCTCCTCTGTACCCTACCTGGTGCAATCACAGCTTTCCTATTGCCTGGGATGGTGGCCAGAACTGCATTTAATATTACAGCTGTGGTCTAACCAGTGTTCTAAACAGTTCCAGCATAACCTCCTTGCTCTTTATACTCTATGCCTCAGGTAATAAAGGCCAGTATCCCATATGCCTTCCTGACTTTATCTATCTGTCTGGCCACCTTCCCAGATCTTTGGACCATGCACCCAAGGTCCTTCTAGTCCCCTATGTTTCTCTGTATTTGTTGTGTATTCCCATGCCTTGTTAGCCACTTCCAAATGTATTACCTATCAGTTCTCTAGATTGAACTCCTTTTGACATGGTTATACCAATTTTTGTATCACCTGCAAACTTCTTAACGATACCCCCTACATTCAAGTCCAAATCCCCGATATATACCACAAAAGGCAAGGGACCTTGTTCTGAGCCCTGCGGAACCCCACTGGAAACAGCCTTCCAGTCACAAAAAGCATGCATCAACCATTACCCTTTGCTTCCTATCCGTGAGACAATTTTGGATTCAACTTGCCATTTTGCCTTGGATCCCATGGGTTTTTATTTTCGTGACCAGTCTGCCATGTGGGACCTTATCCAAACTCTTGCCAAAATCCACACAGACTACAACAAATCCTCCTTGTTACCTTCTGAAAAAAATTCAATGTTAGTCAGATATAATCCTCCCTTAATCTGTCTTTCTAATTAAAAGATTTATCTTGTCCCTCAGAAATTCCCACCACCGAGGTTATGCTAACTAGCCTGTAATTACTTGGTCTAGCCCTTTCTCCTTTTTTAAACAATGATATAACGTTAGCTGGCTTCCAGTTCTCTGGCACTATCCTTATAGCCATAGAAGATTGGAAAATGATGGTCAGAGCTTCTGTTGCTACTTCTCTTGCTCCCTTTGACAGTCTAAGATACATTTCACCCAGGCTTAGGGATTTATCCACTTTCAAAGATGTTAAATCCCTTAATATTTCCTCTCTACGTTAATTTCATCTCATATTTCACACTCCTCCCTGATTCCAATGTCTGCATTGTCCATCACTTTTGTGAAAATGGATGCAAAGTATTCATTAAGAACCATACCCACTCTTCCGCCTCCACACTGGTTACTCTTACAGTCCCTAATATGCCCTACTCTTTATTTAGTTATCCTCTTGATTTTTATGTATTTATATTTAAAACATGGGTTTTCCTTGCCAAGTTTTTTTCATGTCCTCTCTTTACTTTCTCAATTTCCTTTTCAACATCATCCCTACACTTTTTATACTCCTCTAGATTTTCTGCAGTATTGATCCTTTGGTATCTGTCATATGCTTCCCTTTTTTCCTTTATCCCCTCCTTTTAAACCCCTTGATATCTAGGGGGCTCTGGATTTGTTAGTTCCATTCTTTTTCTTTAAGGGAACATACTTAGTCTGAACCCTCACTATCTCTTCCTTGAATGCCTGCCACTGATCTGGTAACGATTTACTTTCAAGTAGTTGTTTCCAGTCCACTTTAGCTAAAGCTCATCTCAGTTTAGTAAAATCAGCTTTTTCCTAATTGAAAACTTTCAAAGTCTGGTGGTCTATCATTGTCCTTTTCTGTTCTTCAAATCACCCCATTTGTCCTCAATTGATGATCCTTCTATTATATCATCATAGCTATAATTGTTTCTTTCATCAATGTTGCGGCCCTTTTTTTTTAACCCCCCCGCTCAGCTAGGAATGCTGAGCTGCCATTCCTACCCTTCTTTCAGCCATGTCTCAGTATCAGCTAGAATATCATAACCCCATGTGAATTGGTGGTCTCAGATCATCTGCCTTGTTCCTTAGACTTCTTGCGTTGTAGCATACTGCATAACATTTAGTACTGTCAACTTCCTTGTCTGTTTTCTAGCCTTTGTTTCTTCTGCATTTCAGATATGTTCACTAATCATCTGCCTTCCATTTCCAACTTTTCTTTTCTCTTTTCTGAACCTATTTTTAGGTTCTCGTCCCCCTGCCAAGCTACTTTAAATAATCCTCCACAGCACTAGCAAAAACTCCTGCAAGGATATTGGTCTCAGCCCTGTTGAGGTACAACCTTGTACAGATAACACCTCCCCAGAAGCGGCCTCAATGCCTTAGGACTCTAATGCCCTCCCTCCTGCATCATCTCTCTGGCCATTCATCAGCTTTGTCTCTCTATTTCTGTGCTCATTAGCACGTAGCATCAGGAATAATTCGGAGATTATTACATTTGAGGTCCTGCTTTTCAATCTTTCTCCTAGCTCCCTAAATTCTATCTACAGAACCTCAATCCTTCTGCCTATGTCATTGGTGCCAATATGGACCACGCCCTGTAACTGCTCACTCTTCCCCCTTAGAATGTCTATAGCTGCTCAGCAACATCCTTGACCCTGGCACCAAGGAGTCAACATATTATCCTGCAGTCATGTCTGAGCCAAAAAAGTGTCGGTCTGTTCCTCTATCAAATCCCTGGCCACTACTGCTCAGCCACTCTTCTTCCTCCCCCACTCCATGCAGCGGAGTCACCCCTGCTACTGTGGACCTGGGTCTTCCTGCACTTTCCAGAAAAGCCGTAATTCTCACCGGTATTCTGGTTGGAGTGCAAGATGCACTCATGAGCTCCCTGCCTGCCAGGTCCTCCTTGATTTTCTGGCGGTTTCCCATTTCCTCTCTGCCCGCACAATTTTAAGCTACAGGGCGATCATGTCCGGAAATCCACTATCCATAAAACTCTCAAGCTTGTGAAGCTCCGTAGTGACTCCAGCCGGCGCTCAAGCTCCAAACCCCAGAGCTCAAGCTGCTCCAGCTGGCAACACTTCCTGCATCTGGTCACCCAGGCCACAAGAAGCATCCAGGATTTCCCGCATGGCACAGCATGTGTGTTTCACGGGGCTGGGATGCCCTGCCATGCCTTTATTCTCTAGACTATTCACCAGAAACATTTATCGGCTATTCATCGATCAGCTCCTTCCCCAGGTAGTGATGTCACTAGAGCCGTTTGTCCAGATGTTGCTTCTGCAGTTGGTGATTTCATTGCAAGGTGCCTCCCTCATTTTAACTCCTCGATCCCTACGCTCACTGTCTGCCCAAAGCTGCTGCCACTGCAGCTGCCAGTGAGTCTCTGGACTTCCCCTCTCCACCACCTTGACCCCTCAGTCACTGTGCTGTCTCCACCCTGGTTCACTGCCACTGCTGGTGAGTCATCAATGTTTATTCAACAGGTTTTCTTTTCCTTTGTACACCAGGTGGCACAAAATCTCCTTTAGAAAACAAATTTGCAATGCACAGATAATACACAGAATAAATCTGCCCCCAAGCCACCCACTATCCTAGAGTGTTCATAAAAGAGGACGCCATCTCACCTATGCTATAATTGGGTCTAGGAGTTGTCAGTCTCTTCTTTAGGAATCTTCCCTTGAAACAAAACATGAATGATGCAAAGTGGTAGTGTGATTGAAGGTGTGACTTGTGACCATCATTTACAGGAAAAGTCTGTTTATAGTGTTGTATATTTGGAACCATTAGGCTATTCAATTAGATTGATAATCTGTAATATACTAATTTTTAAGATGAATGGCAAAGACAATAATGTAAGAAAGATTTACTCTCAAACTCATTCAACAGATTCAGTATGGCTGATGTTACAGGACAAAGAAATAACTGCAGTAAGTTAAATGTGGACTATATTTTATTTACTTTCACGTTTTTCTTTAAGATGAAATGATGTTATTCTAACTGATAAAACCTTGTACCCTTCTGTATTCCACAAAGCATTAGTATATTTATAGAGGGGAGAGCTATCATTTTCTAAACGATGAGTTCTTAGAAATTGCATCTGCAGATACCTTATGTTTGTGAGCTACTAATGCGACTCATTTAATTCACATTTGATCAATATTAAGTTACCTTATTTAAAAACCTTTTGGTTGAGAATCGAATGCTCTACTTCCCTTTGTTCTAATATAAAGTATTAGGAAATTCAGCTAGGGAAAAATAATTGAAACACTGAACATCACTTAATTGATCGCACCCTTTAAACACTGAAAACAGTAGCCATTACTGAAAGTCTGAAGCAAAAATAAATGCTACCATAGCATCTTAGAGCTTTGTGCAATTTTTCATAACTAACATGCAACCATTCTTATAAAGATTAGAAGATGTTGAATGGTATGCAAAACCTCATGCTTTTGCCAATTTTCCAATCGATACTAAGTGCACAGGCATTCGCATGATCTGCAAATGAAATTATTATAACTAGCATTTCAAATGGCATTAGGTCTATCCAATTATCATTTAATAAACAAACTGTTTTCCTACCATAAAAACACATGGATGGGGGACGGGGGGCGGACGGACATGATCGCAAGCGGTGATCGGGTCTGCGACACCATTTTGCACAAGCGGGCCAATTAAGGCCCACCCTGCGTACTTCATGACTCCCATGCATGGCGGCAGTTGGCGGGCGCGCTCAGCCCACTGGGTCCAATGGCGACCTGGCAGCCTGTATAAAGGAAGGCCTGGCAACCTTGGAAATGGCTGGGCAAAGGGCTCTGCAGAGGGGCAACGGAGGTTAGGCAAGTCCAGAGGGTAGGCCATTGGGGCAGGACAGGCCAGGCCGGAGGGTAGGGCGGGGGAGCCAGTGTGCCCCTTGTATTTCCAATGACTGCCTTGCTGCCTTCCTCAAGGAGGTGACAGCACGCTGGGAGGTGTTGGTTCCCCAGGACGGGAGCAGGAGGCCCGCTCCACCCCACCACATAACGAAACGTGCCTGGGAGGAGATGGCAGAGGTGGTGAGCTCCTGCAATGTAGTGTGGTGCACCTGGATCCAGTGTCACAAGCGCTTCAACAACTTGTTGCGCTCTGGAAGGGTGAGGACAACGTTGGCATTGGTCACTTAACCCAGCAGGTAGGCTTTCTCCCCCCTGCTGCCCCACCCCCAACCAAGTCTGGGTGTAGTGACTGCATTGAATCATTGACGGCACGTGTCCTTTGCTGGATGGCCCAGCACATATTGGCCATGCCGAGGTCACCCTGAGTGAGTGGTGAAGAAATGGATTCTGCGCCTGCAGAGTCCCACATGGCTGGTTTGGGGGCAACCTGGAGGAGCTGCACCGAGGAGCAGTGCTGGAACTCCAGGACATGTCCAAGTCAGGGTGATGACATGCTGGGAGAGGAGCTTCAAGGTGGCATTGGCACCAATCAATCTGCTGCCCTCTGTGCTCCACGTGCTTGCGTCTCCTTGTTATGGAAGGATAATACCTTGTGGTGCCTAATGTGAAGTAGGCAACATGTAGCCAAGGAGGGGTGTGGGGAGGGAACAAGCCTAGCATCTTTGTGTGAGCGTTCGGCAGCAGCGGGGTGGAAGCAGCACTGGAGCACCCAAGTTGGGGTGGACCGTGCATGAAGAGAGTCCAGGTACAATTTGCACAAATCAATGCTCTTCTCTCATCTTGAGGAGAAGAATGCTCATAATGCAGCAGAGTGTGTGAAGACTGATGGTGGCCAGGTGCAGATCGCCATTCTCAGCCGGTTGGAGCAGGAGGCCCTGGATCTGGAGAGGCATCATGCACCCAGGTCCACTTGTGTCGGTGAGGCTGGGGTGCCACGGGCAGGTATGTTTGCCCAGCAGTGAGGTCACCATTGTTCTCCCAACAGCCATGGCAGTGCTGAATGTTAAGTGATTTAATTTTGCAACATGGCTTGACCATTGTTTATGGAAGGGTGAGCGCATAATGATCCGGGGGTCGGGATGCACATTGTCTCTACATTATCTGATCCAATGTCAATGTCCTTGTTCTTCCTTTCAGCATCATTGGAGCAGGGCTGGGAGGAGCAGCAGCAGAGGCCCCCCTCTCACACCTGAGGGCCCTGAAGTCTCACCAGCATCACACCATCTCAGCCAGGCAGGCACCAGCGCAGATACTAGCACCTCAGAGGGAATTAGAATATTGGCTAGTGTCCCGGGGCACAGCGGTGAGGGCACTTCACAGTCGCTGGAGGAGTTGGCAGAGACAGGAAACCCATGGTGTCAGCAGTCGGAGGACTGCAGGAGACCAGGCACATGCTCAGTCGGTGCCTGATGATGTGCCTCTGGAGTCGTCCATGATGCAGCAGGAGCAGGAAATGTGGCAGGGTGTGCGGGAGCATCTGGGGGTGATACACGAGGCTGTGCTTGGCTTGGTCTCTGTGGTGGAAGAGTCTAAACGGACAATCGCCGAAGCAATGATCCTCATGTCCGAGAGCCATGCGTCTTCCAGGAGAGAGTGGTGTCTCTCATGGAGAGGCTTCTCCAGGAGACCCATCAGGGCTTCCTGGGGATACGCTCGGACCAGCAAGCCCTCACATCGGCATTGACCTCAGCTGGTCAGTGCCAGTGTGGGAGATGGTTTGGGCATTAACTTTCCCAGCCCAGTGCCCATCCATCCACGGTGAGCAGGGAGGTCCGAAGTGACCTCACATCAGCGCAGCAGCTACAAGTCGTCTCTGTGGGCACCTCTCAGGGCAATCCGGATGAGGGCGGCAGCTCCTCTGCCCCTCTCCCAGTAACCGTAGCATCCGATGAGGCTGTGACGACTGGTGAGATGCAGCTGTGGAACTGGCAGCTCCCTCCCAAGCGGGGCCAGCACAGGCTCCACAGGCCAGAGGACGACCGCCAAGGTCATCGAGGCCAACAGGACAGCAGGGTCAGCAGGCTGGCTCAGATACCACTCCCAGCGAGGGGTCAGCACCAAGACGTAGCACCCGGAAACGTAAACATAAGGCACCTTGGGCACACCATGGGTTTATCACTGGTGCTTTTGTGTCGGCCCGAGGGGAGGTCTTTATGATTTGCTTTGATTTGGAACTTGCATTTCATTAAGTTTCTTTGCCTGTGATATTAAATTCAGACATGTGACCATGGCTGAGGGTGCCTCTTTTCTTCTGCATGTGTGTGGTTTGCAAAAATGTTTGGAGTGCTTGGTTAGACATTCAGCTTTATTAACAAGGCCCTTGGTTACTCTTCCTAATCTGGAAGATTTGGCACTTAGGTATCAAGTATAGAGCCTGCAACCCAGGTTTGTTCTGGAGGATCCATCTGTGGTGTGCTAGCTGAAGGTTCGTTGGATTAAAGCCTCCTGGGTGTCCCTGCCTCCCTGGAGTATGCCCGGGTCAGCATCTACCCTCTCAGCATTTCCCTGTGCGTGCTCATCCTCGGACTCACTGCTGGACTCATCGTGTGCAGCCGCAGCATCTACGTCTTCGTCCACAGCATCCCCCCTTTCCAGAGCAAGATTGTAGACAGCGCAGCATGCAACCACGGTCAGCAATACATGATCTGGGGGTACTGGAGTGCGCACCCCAAGTGGTCCAGGCATCAGAAGCGCATCTCGAGAAGACCGATGGTTCCCTCTACCACAGCCCTTGTTGTGCCCTGGCTCCTACTGTACCACTGCTCAGCTTCTGTTCTTGGATGGTGGAGAGGCATCATGAGCCACCTTCTGAGGGGATAGCCCTTGTCACCCAGCAGCCATCCATCCAGCCGGGCTGGAGCACTGAAGAGCCCCGGCACCTGGGAGTGTCTGAGGATGTAGGCGTCGTGGGAGCTGCCTGGGTACCTTGCACAGACTTGTAGAATCAGCATCCTGTGATCACACACTATCTGCACGTTCATGGAGCAGAAGCCCTTCCTGTTGACGAAGGCACCGGGCTCACCTGCTGGCGTCTTGATGGCCACATGTGTACAGTCTATAGCACCCTGGACACGGGGGAAGCCAGCAATGGCCGCGAAGCCTCTGGCTCACTGTCTGGTTTGCCTGGTCCCAATGGAAGTGGACGAAGGTCAATACCCGTCTGAACAGAGCGTCTGTAACCTGCTTGACACAAGTGTGGACAGCTGACCGGGAGATACCGCAAAGATCACCCACCGATCTCTGGAAGGAGCCAGAGGCAAAGAAGTTGAGGGCAGCTGTGACCTTTAGAGACACTGGAATGGGGTGTCCACCCACATAGTTAGCAGAGATCTCAGGGCCAATCACCTGACAGGTATAGTTGACTTTCTCCTTTGAGAGATGGAGCTTCCTTCGGCACTGTACCTCTGAAATATTGAGGCAGCTGCTTCGCTGCCTGTATACCCTGGCAGCAGCATAGTGGCGTCTTCTGCAGCCCCTTCCGTCTTGGTCTTGCTGTTGGCCCTGCGCCCCTTGTGCCTGCATCTGTCCTCTCGAAGGTGGCTCTCCTGGAGACTGAATGTGCACTCCTGGCCTCCCCTTTCTAGCCCTCTCTTCCTCCTCAGAGGAGGTGCCTCCAGGGGAGAGTTCAGCTATGAGAAGGCTTCCCGAAACCTGCAGGCCCAAAAAAGATTCCTCACTGCAGAGTGCGGACCTGAAGGTTAAGAGTCCAGACAAAGCAGCTGGTGTGCATTTTGAAGTATCGCAGATCAGCAAGTTTCAATAACTTTGAAAAATCAATACTTGAGAACGCACACTCGCGACCCTGTGGATGAGGTTTATACAAATATGTCCTACCAGCCTGCCCATTGCACCCGTGTGCAGACCCAAAGATTGCACGGGTGCCAAAAAATTGGTGTCAGTTGGTGAGTCAAGGCTCTTAAGTGGCCTGTTAATTAATGGCGGGCGCACAGTGGATATCATCACGCGCCCACCCAACGAAATATCGCGATGGCACCTGGTGATATCCGGACCCTCGCCCGACCTCACCCCCATGTCATTTTACACACGGACGTGTGGGTTCTGCCCAACCCCCCCCCCACCCACCCCCACATGCCAACAGGAAAATTCTGCCCACAGAGTCATTAAACACAGCATTGCAAATTTTAGAACACCATCTTAGAATGACTGCAAATGAAACAAAATAGTTTGCATTGTTCAACTTTATCTCAGGTAATGGCAACTGACTCATTATTTTACACAGAGCGACCATTATGTTGCATGCTAACAACAAACAACATAACAGTCAACATATCCCATGAGACAATGGTTAGTTCAGTAATAACACAAGCAATCCAGTTATGTACTGAAACTATTTAACTCCCAATAACAATCACCCGTTTGCTGAGCCAAACCAATCAATATGTGCCATTTAATTGAACTGTGCAGGACTAAATGTCCCTGCTGAGATGCCATTATATTTCTATAATCTGCATTGATCCATTTGGCACTCTAATAGGGACATGGCGCTTTTCACTAGGAGTTGTAAATCTGAAAAAAACCTGAAACTGCAGTTAATTAGCATGAAAACTAGATGGCCTAGAGATAACCTCATTTGCACCAACTGGGGCTCGTAGTGACTGCTGAGTGCAATTCCAGGGAGAAAAGCTTTGGCTACACCTTCTGTCAAGCATGGAAATAGCACACGTGTAACAGTCACCATTTGATTAGTGATCGCTATACTGAAACCAAGCTGTTTATAATGAGACAGACCGATGACTGAACATCAAAGCTCCAAGCAATTTCTGGTTCAGAAATAAGAGCAGACACAATCTTATGATTCCACAGAGCTAGCTACATAGGTTTCCTTCAAATACAGCCACTGACTCAGTTATTAAAGGTAATGTTGTTTTAGCAACTTCAACTTTGATACCTACTTCCTTTTCCTTTTGAAATTTACACCGAGTCCTCAAGAGCTCAAAGCAGAATTTTCAGCATTGATGACAGCATAAAGTGAAGGTTTGCCCTAATGGTGGGATACTTTCTTTCATTGTATTACTTACTCTTCCCTCCCTTCAATTGCAGCTCTGTGAATGCTTCTTTGTTGAGTTGTGTTCCTTTGGTAGAGCACTAAGAGCTTACTTATTTCTATTATCAGGCTTGATGGAACATCTGCTTTCCTCTTATTGATATTACCCACTTCAGCTAATAGCCTTCTCAGTCTTGGAGTGAAGTTTCATACAATTAGGACTTGCAGCATAGAAAAAGCTCATTGCTTCTGTATTTGCAAAGTCTGTGAGGTCTACTGTTCTGTGGTCCTGGAAATTCTAGCAAAATCTTGGCACTTTCTTGCTCTGGGACCTTGCTCGGATGTCTGTCTTCAGGTATCCCCAGATGTCAAAGGTGCAACACTCCACCATTGTATGGAGAGTGCACTGAGAAACTGGAATTTGCCACTGATCAGAGCATCCACTTTGACATCTCCTTCAAAGTGCCTATCAGAAATATTTTCAACATAGTGTTGATGGCAGTGTAATTGCCTGTTGAGGCAGGTCCTCGACCCAGGTTCCCCATCTTATTAAACATGCTTAACCACTACTGGTGCATAATTTCATTGAAATCTGTATTTTCAACAAGCCAATGAGCTTTAAGGGTAACTTGATTGCTTAAAATTGACACTTGTTTACTGCCAGCAACTGGAAAAGTGATGTGATGTTCCTAGTCCAACCATCCCCTGTGACAGTGGGATCAGTCACTAGATTGGGAATCAGATAGGGTATCCATTAGCTTGGTGCGTTCAATATGTGTTAATTGAAAGAGGCTTCAAGGACATATGAACATAATCAGGAATAAAGAAATATTGCCATCCAATGTCCTTACAGGGCAGATTCATCCCCATCAACTTCCTCTCAAGAAATGAGTAATCTTTTTGAAATTCATATAATTAGCCACTGGTTTTGGGATATGCCAGAGGTTTGCTAGCTTCTGCTTCTGACAGAACTGGTTTTAGACCTGGAAGAAGTTCTCTTTGTGTAACCCACAGCTGGATGAGATATAATGCCAGCCATCTTAATAAAGTCAGACTTGCAAGAGCTGAGAGCTAACATACAACTGATGTTGTCCTTCAAACAAAACCTCAAGGGAGATAGGGGGCTCTCTCGTTCAAAACCTTGTTCTTTACTGTTCAAACTGGTCGATGAGAGAATTTAATTCCCAATGCTTTGTTTTCCTGTCAGGCCAGCGGCTGATCTAAGTTTGCAGCAGGTCCATGGCAACTGCTTCAGATAATGAAAAAGGCTTTGCTGGTAAAGGCAATAAAATTATCTGACCAAGACTGCTGTAAAAAGCAAATTCTGATTTATCCTTACATGGGAAGGCAGCAATTTCTATTTCCAGGTTTTGAAAATATCAAAAATTTGAATTTGTATTTACTTATTTTAAACATTAGTAGAAAGACAACTTTATTGTTCTGATTGTATAATCTAGAAATTATGATGTTAAATTATACTGAAAGTTAAAATTCTGCTCTAAAGAAAATTGATCAAGTTTTACAAACGACTGTAATTTTCTTTATGAACCATGTGGATACATGTTGTTTCTTTTTTACTTTAGAACTCTTTTTTGGTATTAAATCACCAAATTATCATAGCCCTTATTAGAAATGTCAAAGAAGTCTGAAGGATTAAATTTGTGAACTCTACAGGGGAGATATCACCAGGCACATCAGAAAGGTGATTATAATGTTATAATAGAAAAGTGCTTGTGATGATGACCTTTCATGAATCTCACCACTGGTGCCAATACCTAAACAGTTACTATGCCTGAGCAGTGTGAAGGACCTGAATTAAAATGCTCAATCAAAATGACATGACTACTGAGCTACCCTGGGGCTAATGGCTACCGACTCCAGGGCTCTCCAGTACCATAGGAAATCCTATCTCCACAGGAAAATTCCACTTGAGATTTGCTTTCCACTGGTCACCCTGAAGAATGTTTGTATTCTGGTGCAAATGCTTTTGCTGATCCACAACTTCATCCGGGGGGGGAGTTGATTTTGCATCCTGGGCCTGGTGAAATCTGGATATGGACAAAGAGGTAATTTTAAACTAACTCACCAAGCAGAAAACCCACTTGATTAGGTGGGACGCCAGGTTAAAGACTTCACCAATATTATTCTCCATTGACTTTAATGTAAAACCAGCATTGCACCCGATCCCGTCAATTTTACAATGAGCAGGTTAGATTGAAGTTGACCCCAATGACTCCGTCCCTCTCACCAATGCTGCCTTTTTTCCTTTTCTTTCAATATTTCTTCTCATTTATGCAATCCACTCACTTCAATGCCACCTATGCCTCTTTAAAGTCCTTATTGCCTACCATCTTTTTAAGCCACAGTTATCCCCTTGCTGAGATCTCCTGCCTTTTCTCTTCACACAGTCTTTTGGTCAAGTTACTCCTTGTCCTCATTGGTTTTAACCTTCACTTAATTTTCTCTGTTCATCCCTCCGCCATGGCAAAATTCTCCTATTACCCTGGATCACCATTAAGGCTAAAGTCATGTGCATATTCCTCTTCTGCTCTATCCCTTCCTGGAGAACCTCAATCCTCATCATGTGTGTCAGGTACAAAAGAATACTTTTTTTTAACCTGAAGATTCTATCTGTTTGCTCAAATTAGTGTCCTTGACACTACCAGTCCTACTGTCCACTGCATAATAACCCCACACTTCCCTGCCTGGCCTTCATTTTCTGAGATACGATTCCTGTTCCCTCCCTCACCTTACAATCCAGATCCTGACCACACAAACACAATGCCTAATCCTCATGCTCACTATAATATTTATTTCTTCCATTGTTCCCCCACCCTTCACAAATATTGTCATTGCCCTTTCCACAAAAGCCCATACTTGATTTCTTCATTCTCTCTAATTACATCCCAACTCTGACTTCCCTTGTACTTGTTGCCTGTGCTAATATTTCCTTAATTTCTTCAAGTTCATTCTCACCCTACCCACATCATGGAAGCTGCACTAGCAAACAATAACAGTTCACTATTCCTCCTTAATCAATCATTTTCAACATGTTCTACTGCAGCATCATCCACCATATTTCTTCTGTGGTCTACCTCTGAGTTTGCTCTTAATTGGTTCCATTCCTACCTGCCCTAATGCACCCGGCACATCTCTATCCCTTCCCTGCACCATCACTCAAGGAGTGCCCAAAGTTTTGTTTTCTTCCTCTAGCTGCCATTATCCTTCACTCCACAACATCATTGCCCAGTCAGATGTTTTTCCAACATTATGAATGAGCCAAAATGTAACATTGCTTCCCACCAAAATCTCAATATGCTTCTTTATTGATGTCATCCCTTGCCACAGTTGTGGAGACTAAACCAGACAGTGCATAACTCAAGTGCCCTTTTCCAACCTGAGCCAAAATTCAAACTTCGTAACTTATCCATTATCTACACTCCAGCAGATTTTTTATCAGTTTACCAGTGGCAGCGGTGCTTTTGGCTGCCATGGCCCTAATCTCTGGAATTCCATCCCTAAGTTTTTCCAACTCTCTCTCTCCTCCTTTAAGATGCTCTGTAAAACTTACCTCTTTGACCAGGCTTTGGGTTATCCATCCTGGTTCCTTCTTCTGTGGCACAATGTCAACGGTATTGTTATTGCTAATGCTCTTGCTACTGACTTGGTGTGTTTTCCTAAGTTAAAGGTTCTACATAGCTGCAGATTGTTGCTCTTGCCTTTGAAGGGCTGATGCAGGATTTGAACCATTTTTATCCATCTGGTTCACCAATGTCCTTTAGGGAAAGAAAACTGCTGTCGTTACCCAGTCTGGCCTACATGTGACTCCAGACCCACAGCATGTAGTTGACTCTTAAATGCCCTCTGAACAAGGGCTACTAGGGATGGGCAATAAATGCTGGCCTAGCCAGTGATGCCCACATCCCATGAACGAATAAAAAAAGTTTGTCTTTCTGTTTAAACACTGCAACTTAACCTTCATGTGAAGTATGAATTGTATTTTGTTAACTTCTGATAAGAGATAAAAACAAAAAAATACTGAAAACATACAGCAGATCCATAAGCATACATCAAAAGACAGGTTAATGTTTTACAGGTGAACCCTTTATCATTACTGAAAATAAAAGCCAGTCTTATAGGAGAGTTGAGCCAGATAAAAGGGGAGAGAACACAATAGGTAAAAGCCTATTGCAGAATGGGGTTGGGTAAATGGCTAGCAAATGGGTTTTCTGAAAATTGAAAAGAGGTGAAACCCAGTGGCTAATACGGGGGGATAATTGCAATAATAACAAGTCATTAAAAGAACAAGAGGACATGGAGACGGCTGAGTATCGCAAATGCATTGGACATGATGCAAACACAGAAACAAACCCTCCAAAAGTGAAAATGAATGAAGTGGAAGCAGGTGGGAAGAAATAGGAATGGAAAATGAGGAATATTAAAATATGATGGAAATGTTGCAAATCATAAAAAAGTCAGAAAATGCTAAAACCCTAGCAACTTCAAACTACAGTCACTTTTACAAAAGCAAGGAATACACGACTAGTCCACAGCATGAGGGAGGGAGGTAATAGCAGGGCAGTTCTCCCTTTGTCTTTTCTTCATATCTGCAGCATTTCCAGTTCTCCTTCATTCACTCCTTTTCTGCACTTTTGCCATACATTTTGGTATTACTGCTTTCACGTCCTTTTGTTCTTTAAAGTAGTGTTCAGAGTCTTATCGACAAACCTTTCGTCATTCATCAATTCTCACTTACATCCAACTTATCAAAAGCTTGCTTGCTTATGTTAACTACCCTCTGTGAAAGGAGTCAGCACTCGAGTCTTTTACCCATAGTATGCAAATTGGCTGCTGTGTTGCTTACATAACAAGTGACTACACTTGGCTATGAAGCCCTTGGATTATGAGAGCTCAGGTTTGGATTTGCAGAAAGAAAGAATGTTCTTGACAAAGTTCAACTAATATGCACTTGGTCTCCCAATATACAGAACAAGCTGTGAGTAGCAAATACAGCATAAGTAAATCATTACCTCTTGTATGGCAAGAGTATTTGGGGCCTTGGGCACTGGTTTAGGGGTAGGTGAATGGACAGGTATTGCAACTTTTACGCTCACAGGGAAGGTGCAAGTGAAGGACAGATGGTGATAAAATTGCAAAAGAATGAACCACAGCATTTTGGGAGGAATTATCTTTTTGGAAAGCAGAGAGGAGAGGTGGGATTATGCTGGGGAGGTGGTGGAAGGTGATCTAGCAATTACAGAGTCTAGTGCAGGGAAGTAAGCACAAGAGGAATGCCGTCATATTTGAGGCGGGGCGGGGAGGAGTGTGGAGAAGTTAGAGGAACACAGGACCCAGTCAAGAATCCAATCTACCACTGTGAAGGGAAGTATTCAGCTGAGTAAAAGAAGACACTTCAGAAGCTCTGGATCCAAGTAGCATCATCCAGGCATATACTTGGGGATGGGGAAACTGGGAGGAAGAAATGGAGCCTTTACACAAAGTAGGGCAAGAAAAATATTGTTCAGGCAGTTAATGTAAAAAAACAACACCAAATTTATTATCCCAGTTTATTATTCTTAAAAGTAAACAGAAACAAGTTACAATTTCAGCTTGTGATTGCATAGCCTTGGCTGCAAATTTTATGCCACATTTAAAACATTTTAAAAAGGGCCAGGTTCTCTATTATGTTCTTTCTTGGATGCAATCAATCACTGCCTCCAAGGCTGTTCGCAACGGTAATGGATGTAAAGGTAACTCTGCTGCGCAGCACGACTGGGATGCAAATGATAGGAAATACAAATGCAATAATACTTCAGCCTCCACACCAAGCAATATTTTGACAAGCAGAGAAGGGGCAAGGACTTGGCACCATGAGTTCTCCCCACTTCCAAGCCCTTACCTGCCTGAATTATGCGCAGCCATTTCCAGTTCAACTGCACACGAAATACTTTTGCAGAATGAGTAGTAGATTTCAGATTGCTGCTTGGCAAATTATTTGAAGGTGAATGGTCATTCTTTAAATTAACAGGAATAAACAGAATTATTAAAATCTGTACCGATGTAAAATAGCTTAAAGCTTTTAGATAAATGATATAAGCACAATGTAATGGCAATAAACTTACAGAAGTATAAAAAGTTTTTTAAAAATGAATGCAACCAAAAATGGACCAATTAACAGCCCTTTCACGCTACTTTTTCCATATAGGAAGGTACAGGTCCATGGCAAGATTGCAGGATTGAGGTATAAAAGAAGGGACAAATGCCTTTCAATGTCGTAAATTATACTAGTACTTTACATCTCAAATCCTTCTGATAATCGTGGGTAAGTTTCCCTTTTAAAGGAAAGTTAACTGATAACATTACCTCTCTTAACATTCTGCAGTTTTTGTAATTTTAATAATTAATGTTGTTCTTGTAAACATTATAAAATGGCTTATTCTCTTTCACTGCTCAACACTCTGCTGCCTATAACCTTTCTTGCACTCTGACAGGGGGATCTGGGTATCCTGGTACATGAATCAGAAAAAGTTAGTATGCATGTACAGCAAGTGATTAGGAAGGCAAATGGAATGTTGTCATTTATTGCAAATGTAACGAAATATAAAATGTAGGGATGTTTTGCTACGGTTGTACAGGGCATTGGCGAGACCAAAGCTGGAGTGCAGTGTTGGTATCTTTATTTAAGAAATTATATAAATGCGTTAGAAGCAGTTCAGAGAATATTCACTTGACTGATACCTGAGATAGGTGGGATTACCTTATGAAGAAAGGTTGTACAGGGTCAGCCTGTATCCAATGGAGTTCAGAAGAATGAGAGGTGATCTTATTGAACCGTAAGATTCTGAGGGGACTTGACAGGGTGGGTGTGAAAAGGATGTTTCCTTTTGTGGGAGAATCTAGAACTAGGGGTCACTGTTTAAAAATAAGATGTTGCCCATTTAAGACAAAGATGAGGAGAAGTTTTTTTCTCTCAGAGGGTGGTGAGTTTTTGAAACTCTCTTCCCCAGAGAGCAGTGGAGGCAGAGTTACTGAATATTTTTAAGGCAGAGATAGATAAATTCTTGACCAACATTGGAATCAAAGGTTGCTATGGGTAGGGAATGTGGATTTGAGGCCACAATCAGATCAGTCATGATCTTACTGAATGGTGGAGTAGTCTCAAGGGGCTGAATAGCCGACTCCTGCTCCTAATTGATATGTTAGTATGTGCATATGTTCATAAATCTTTCTCATCCTGTCCTCACTGACCAACATTGGCTCTTGGTCCCCCAATACCTCATAGTTAAAATTTGCATCCTGCCATTTAAATCCCTTCATGACCATGTCCTTTCATGTGTCTGTAACCATCTGCAGCCTCACACCCTCTGTGAACTGTGCATCTCTCCAATTCTGAACTCTTGTGCATCCTCCACATTCCTTTGTCCCACCACTGGCTACCATGCTTTCAACAGTCTAGGCCCTCAGCTCTAAAATTTTCTGCCTAAACCACTTTGCCACCTCCCTCTCATGCTTTAAAACCCTTCTTAAAATCTACCTCTTTGGCCAAAACTTTTGGTCACTTTCCGAATAGCTCTTTCTGGGATCAGATCAATCTTTCTCCAATTACACTTCCATAAAGTGCCTAGGAACATTTTTATATGTTAAAGGTGTTGTTATATTAATGCAGGTTGTTATTATATACTATTGAACACTTCCATATAGTCTATTTGTTAAAACAGTTCTAAAGGAGAGCTATGAAACATAAGGTAACTTCTGACTCTTCTAATACTGCAAAGTAATTCAAACAAAAGAAACTGGTTTGTCACATCCTAAGAAGTGCTAAATTGGATTTCTCAGTATTCCCAGCCTATATTTTACAGATTCTATTGTATCCTTTTTCAAGGCTCTGCATTAAGATACACCTTTATGATATATAAATGAAGTCCACTACAATAACATTTCAAATTATTAAAATTACCTAGACAATCTCCATAGGATGAGACCGGTACAATATTTTCAACTGCGTGAATTTAAGGGAAGTATTATTCTCATATTATTACGTTCTTTCTAGGTTTGCTTCAAGAAATCTGTTCCAACTGTTACCAATGCTACCCTGGTAATTCATTCTTGTTGTTTTTACAAGATCTTTATCATCAATATCAACAGCTTATTAATTCATCAAACTGTCAAAACTTCAGCAACTTCCCCTTCACACCCCCTCTCTCCAGTTAGTTGCCTTAATAACAAGCATGTTTGTAAATACTGAAATAATTCTACAGCCAGCAAAATATGTCCTGCCCCTCACTGAGCAGAAATTGCAAATTTTCCCCAACACACACATAATTTTCTTCCTAACATTCCTCTTCCTCTTCCTGTTTGGTAATTACGATACAGTCATGATGCCACGGAGAAAAGCTCACTGCAACTGGGCAATGCTCAGCAGACATTTATACAACATATTTCACAATCTTAGGTTAGTGGTTTAAGCTTGGTAAGGTACCAGCTGAATGCTTCCATGCTCTCTCTCACATCAACAACTTGTTTTTATAAACTACCTTTAAAGTAGTAAAACACCCCAACGCCCTTAACGAGAGCATTACCAATAATTGTTTTTGATTCGGAGCCACAGAAGGATATATCAGGGCAGATGGCCAAAAGCGAGATCAAAGTGGTAGGTTTTAAGGATCCTAAAGGAGGACAGCGCGGAGAAAGGCTGAGGGGTTTAGGGAAGTAATTCCAGTGCTCAGAGCTGTGCTTACTCATATCAATGCCAGATGCTTTGTGTAAAAAAAAAGCTACGAAAAGTAAATCTTCAGCCTGGTCAAAACAACAAACGTAAAATAATCCCTAGTATGTTTGTGAAACCTACTCATGCTTCAGCTTCAAAACATTAATGTAGACGCATATTCTGAATGCTCATCCAAGTAAAATAAACAGGCAAAATATTTAAAATAACTGTCCACATTGCACATTCTTTAGATTTTAATTAAAGTACCACTCAGCACCCATTTATGACATTGAACATTATTGTAGAAATATTATACTACCATCTTTACAGAAGCAAATTGCTGAGCTTATATTACTTTTATAGGAAACGAAGTACACCATTAACTTCCTTATTTATGTGGATATATTCATATTGTGAAATCAAATGTAATGAAAACATCACCATTTTCCCAAAACATGGTAAGCTTGATTTCTGAATGGTGTCAGCTATATGACAAGTAACACAGCTGTTTTGTGCTGTGTAGCAACTTGAAGGAAAAATTTCATTATGTTTTAACACTGCAAAAACCTATAATATGGGAAGATGCTGCCAATTTCTGTTCAGCAATACATTAGAACTTATTGATTAGTACAAGGGAAAAAAAATTCAGTATGTGTATCTGAAGTGCGAGTGAAATATGACCATAATTTCATTGATGTGAAACCATCTTTGAGAGTGATAGTGCTTTTCGATCTTTCAGAGCTTTCATCATTCTAGTACTTGATGGAAGCCTAAGTAATATTGAGCCTAAGCACTGTCAGAAGAATATGAAGTAAACATAGTTGATAAGAGTCCTTTATGTCATCGAGGTGGCAGAATAGTGCTCAAGGACTTCCTGACAGATGAAAAGTGGCAGAAAACCATTTGTCCTGATTCTATCAATATGAAGGGAAACTGAGTTAAAAATGAACAAAACAAACCAAAATTTGAGCATTGAAACTGTATTTTTACACCTAGCAAATTATAGAAAGTTTACATTTTAAACATTGAATATCTTGCACATTCCATAAAGAATTACATTTCCTGCGTCTATTTTTATCCTGAGACATTTCTTTTTTCCCAAGACTGCTGATTTCTTTCTGGGATACAGTTCCGTGGTTACTGGTACCTTGATAGTGAGTTCTAGCAAGCTATTCTGCTATGATCATTACAGTGCTCAATCTTGTCCTGACCCCTTTTTTCATAGGGCTCAATCCATATCAGTTAGGAACAGGAACCCAAAATGTTTTTTTTCAACAGGTTTCATTTATATTGCACATCCAAATATTTTTAAATATTTCGAGGTGTTGCACAGAGGTCTTTAGCCTAAACGCACTGGGGCTAATTGCCATCTTGGTTGTGATAAGCGAACGTGACACAGCACATTCATCAAACTTGGGGCCCTTTGGTTTGAACTGCTCAGTTGCACAATCAACTGAGCCATCAACAGAAATGTTCTTGCACCTTTATGATGACACAAACATTTAAGCTTGTGGCCACAGTAGCAGCTGGAGTTGAGTCCAAAGAAACAAAATCTTCTATATCAGACATCTGAGTGGGTGGTTTTTACTTTGCAGCTGTTGTCTTCAGGACTATTGGGAATACAGTTAAGCCAAACTACTGCTTAAAAAAACACAATCAACAATATATCATGGCATTTCTAAACTTGGATCGGTGCAAGTACCATGTCTCCTGAAATTCTCCTTATATGGAAAGCACTACGATTTTGTTAGATTTTTTTTCTCAAGGGAACATTAATGTTAACAGGAAATTGACTTCTTTCAGTCAAGTAAACTTCATTCTCTAGCAGCAATCATTGATCAATTTTAAGACAGTTCTGATGAGTTACATTTGGTTTACAATTACTGTTCTGAATGCCAAAAAGCCATTAAAAGTACCATAGCATGTAAGTAATTTATATTTGGAATAGATTAAAGTGCTAATATAACAATGATCTGAACAGATCCAACATAGCTATATCAACAAATGGATAGTGCAAAGAACAAGAAAACAAAGGATATAAAACATTAACCTTTTACAGATATTAAGGTCAGAGTGTATAAGGGCCTATGTCTTTGATTTGCATATGAGGCATGAGTAACCTTGGCTTAAGCCATTTGGGAAGATATGAAGCAAAAGCTAGACACTTTCCAAGGGGAACATGTGGGGGAGTGGGTGAGTGACTGAATCACAACAGAGGTAACATGCTTTGCTCGTGTACACCCATTGAACAGTAAATTACACAAAACAAAAACAGAATTACCTGGAAAAACTCAGCAGGTCTGGCAGCATCGGCGGCGAAGAAAAGAGTTGACGTTTCGAGTAACCTTATGACCCTTCGACAGAACTGCCGAAGTTCTGTCGAAGGGTCATGAGGACTCGAAACGTCAACTCTTTTCTTCTCCGCCGATGCTGCCAGACCTGCTGAGTTTTTCCAGGTAATTCTGTTTTTGTTTTGGATTTCCAGCATCCGCAGTTTTTTTGTTTTTATATTATTATTATAGTAAATTACACAATGCTGGCAGGAGCTGCAGGCAGATTATCACCACTCCTTCAAGCTAACCTTGAGAGGTTAGACATAATGATGCTAGAAACAAACTTACTGGAACAGCTTTGATATACTCTTTTCATTTCCTTTTTACGAATGCCTTAATACATACATAGATGCCACTTATAGTTACAAACAAGCAGGTACGTAAACAGCCATTTTTATGAGTAGCATAGTAGCATTACACATTGGGTTGGAGCCATTTCTTGATAGATGAGTGTGTTCTTTGGAATTTGGGGGGAATCAGTTGCTACACTAGTAGCAACAGTAGAGTATCAGCCTGAGTTTTTAGTTTATTTTAGGCTCACCCCATCCCTCCATTAAGTGTATTGTCAGTGTATATCTTTTTTATATATAATCCGGATAATATCTACATGCTGCATTAAACAAGTCTCTTTGACAATGCTATAACGATTTGCTAAGTTTACGCTTTGCTGCTGTCAGTACTACTTACAGTGCTTAGTTTGCTGCAGGAGATGAGGACTCGACGTTCATACAACATACTGGCATAAAGATGGAGCATGTTGTTGACATCTACAGCTACAAAATACTCTGTCAGGTTTCTCTGAAAGGAAAAAACATTTTCAGAATTTAAAAGAGGAGGAGACCAGTGCCAATCCCTGCATATTTATGGAACAAATCGCCAATAGTATGGAAAGAAAAAAACATCAAAACAAAGATTGTTTCCAATATGTTACAAGTTTCTTCCTTTTTCAATCCGTCTAAAAGAATGTTGTTTGTACAAATCAGAATTTTTTTTTTATTACTGATCATATTTTTGAATGCCAACCTCCCATCTACCAGTACACCATGTTGGATTCTGCATAGCTGATTTAGTATTGCAGCGAAAGCAAAAGACAATTGACCACTTTTCAAAAAAAATGCAACATCTATTTTTATAACAAAATAGAAAATTTGCTTTATATGTTTATGAACAAAAAGTTATTCAATGGTTTTCAATCATTACTTGTCATTCACAAATGCAGATGGCCTAATTTCTAAAGGGTACATGATTTAAAAAGCGTATTCTTTTAAAGTCGTACCATTGAGTGAACCTACCCTTCGGGTGATTTTATGACATGACATAATTTACATCTGGAAAGTGGTACCCTCAGGCTGTTCCTTTCACAGGCCATCATAATAGGGTGGTTTATATCACACTTCCCACATCAGGCAGATAATCATACAGTTTAGAATGGCGAGAAGGGATACGAGGTCCAATAAGTGTGATTCTGGAGACACCATGATCTGCCTCCTAATTTTCCTGATCACAACAGGACAGGAAACGAAGTATGCAAACAGGTTATTTGTCCTGCCAAGAAGGGAGATTGCAATGAGTGTCAGGAAGGGGCATTCTTGGATCTTGGATGTGATGAATTTCATTAAGTCACTATCCTTCCTGTATCCATTTAGGAAGAAACGTATGTTTCTCACAATGGATATGTCTGCAAAGTGTTTTGCAAGACCATCGTATCAAAAGGTTTAGTTAGTAATAGAAGAGAGCAAGGATCAATCTAAAGTAGAAATTCTAAATTGAAAGAGGGCTAACTTCAATGGAATGAGGGGGGATCTAATCAGTCTAAAATGGAAACACAAGGCTTGCCTGGAAAAACCGCAGTAGAAAATGAGTGCTCTTTAAGGAAAAGATGCTTCAGGTACATTCCAACAAGATGGAAAGGCAGGAGAAGCAAAACCAGGGCTCCCTGGGTGTCGAGGGAGATAGAGAGTATGATGAAACAAAAACATAGGGTGTATGATGCAAGTCAGGTGAATTTTTCAAACAAGGACCAACAAACACGAAGTTGAGAATGGAAGTGAAGAAGAAAATAAGACTAGCGAAAAAGGAATATGAAAATAGAGTGGCCTAACTACACATATTTAATAATTTATTAGAAAAAGCTATGGTGCTAGAGGACTGGCGGACAGATAATATAATTTCCATATTTAAGAAGCAGGACAGAAGATGTCCAGGGAATTATGGGCCAGTCAGCTTAACATCAACGTTAGAATATATAAAGCAGTCTTTACTAAGGGAAATAGAAGATCATGAGAAATAGAAATGAGAAATATAATAATGAATAGTCAGCATGGATTTCAAAAGAGAAAATTTTGCTTGACTAACTTCATTGAATATTTTCAGGAAGTAATCAAGAGTGTAGGCAATGTAAATGCAATAGGTGTAATTTATCTGGATTTTCAGAAGGCCTTCAATAAGGTACCCCATAATAGACTAATGGATAAGGTCAGAGACTGTGAAATCAGGGCACAAGTGACAAATAGATTGCTAGTTGGCTTCAAGACAGAAAGCGAAGAGTGGGAGTAAGGGATAGTTATTCAGAGTGGCAGAAATGGGGAGCGATGTTCCACAGGATCAGTGCTGGGACCATTGCTGTTTACAATTTAGATAAACGATTTGGACTTGGGAATCAAAAACACAGTTTCTAAATTTTCAGATGACGGCAACAAATTAGAAGAGGACATTAATAAACTTGCAAAATGGGCAAATAATTGGCAAATGAAGCTCAACCCAGATAAATATGAGGCAGTACATTTTGATAGGAAAAATAGGGACGTCATTTATTACTTGGAAGATGCCAGTCTAGGTGGGGTAGAGGAACAAAGCCATCTCATAGTACAAATACAGCAGTGACTAAAAGCTGCACCACGGGTTAGCAAAGTCATAAAAAAGCAAACCAAGCACTAGTTTATTTCTAAAGAGATAGAATTGAAAAGTAGTGCAGTTATGTTGAACCTGTACCAAACCTTGGTTGGACCTGCATGCAGTTCTGGTCACCATATTGTAAAAAGCTTATAGAGGCATTGAAGAGGGTGCAGAGAAAATATACAAGAATGGTATCAGAAATGTGTGGATATACATTTCAGGAAAGAATTAACAAGCTGGTCTCTTTTCGCTTGAAAAAAGACTTATGGTGACCTAATAGAGGTCGTTAAATTTATAAATAGCTTCGATTGAGTGGATATGCTCTTGTGGGGAAGAGCAGAAGTAGAGGACATTAATATAAGATAGTCACCAAGAAATCCAATTGGGAATTCAGAAGAAGCTTCTTTACCCAAAATAAAGTGAGAATGTGGAACTCACAACCATAGGGTGTGGTTGAAGTGAACAGTACAAATAGGTTTAAGGGGAAGTTGAACAAGCAGGTGAGGGAGAAGGGAATAGATGGTTACAATGGTAGATTCAAATGAGGAAAGATGGGCAGAAGCTAGAGTGGAGCACACGCACTGGTATGGACTGCTGGGGCTGAATGGCCTGTTTCTGTGCCATATATCCTATGGAATCCTATGAAACATAAAAAGGGAACCCAAAAAATCTTCTACCAGCATATAAATAAGTGGATAGTAAGAAGTAGAGTGGAACCTAGTTGGGGCAAATAAAGTGATATATGCTTAGAGACACAGGGCAGGGCTAGAATACCCAATAAATACTTGTTTGCTGTTTACTAAGGAAGAGGAAACTGACAAAATATCAGTAGAAACAGAGATGGTAAAGGTAATGGATAGGGTGAAAATTGATAAGCAGGATGTACTGAAAAGGCTGGTTATTCTTAAAGTGCACAAGTTGCCTGGTCTGCTGACTTGTATCTAGGTTGCTAAAGGAAGTGGGGATGAAGATAGCAGAGGGCTTGCCACAGTTTAGATATGGGGGAGGTGCTAGAGGGTTGGAAAATGGCAAATCTTGTACTCTTGTTCAAGGAAGGCTGTAAGGACATGTGTAGTAGCTACAGGCCGGTCAGTTTAACATCAGTGGTGGATATGTTTTTAGAAACAATAATCAGGGAAATAATTAACAGGCACTCAAATAGGTTTAAGTTGAGTAAGGAGAACTAGCACAGATTTGTAAAGGGCAGATATTGTTTGACTAATCTAATGGGATTTTTTCATTAAGTAACAGAGATGATTGATGAAGGGAATGCAGTGGATGTTGTCTATATGGATTTTAAGAAAGCATTTGATAAAGTGCCACATAAAAGGCTGGTTTATAATTTGCTGATGATATTCAGTTTGGAGGTGTGGTGAACAGTGAAGGTGATACCAATCAACTGCAACAGGACATAGGTAGGCTAAAAGAATGGGCAGACAAATGGCTGATGGACTCCAAGACTTCAGCACAAGCATCAAGGTTGACACTCATATGCAGTACTGATGCACTGCTGTACTGTTCGAGAGATGAGACATTAAATTGAGGCCCCGTCTGCCCTCAAAGGTGGACCTGAATATTTCGAAGAAGAGCAGGAGAGGTATCCCCAGTGTTCTGGTCAATATTTATCCCCCAATCAGCCTCACTAAAAATAGTTTATCTGGTTGTTAACACGTTGCTGTTTGGGGTAGCTTGCTGCATACCACTTAACTGCTCTGTTTCCTCCATTATAATGGTGATTACATTTCAAAGTGTTCTTAATTGGTTGGAGGGCACTTTGAGATATCTGGTGGTAATGAAGGGTGCTATATAAATGCAAGTCTTTCTTTAATACAGAGAAGTGTTGGGTGAAGCATTTTGACAGGAGGCGTAAGGAGAAGCAAATCTATATTTAACGGCACAGTTTGAAACAGTCTGCAGGATCAGATGAACCTGGGGTTTCAAATGCATAGATCTTTGAAGGTGGCAGGTCATACTCTGAGAGTAATTGGCATATGATATACAAGATACATTTTCTGTATGTTTGCCTGAAACTGGAAAAAATCTACCTGAAATGTCTTAGCCATGTAGATGACCTGTTTCTCACTTCTCAATTCATATGGAATGCAGCCTGAGCTCTACCTCTAGGTAAGGTTTCCTATTCAGTCTCTATGCAGCTTTCTGTTCCCTTCCCATGAGGGTCATTGGCACTATTGGAACAAAACACTGATTTACTGTTTACAATCCTTTCTTGATCTGTCATATCAAAGCTAACTAATGGAAATCAGGAATTGTGTTTTGAAATATATCCTCCACATTTTCATGAGAAAGACAAGTTTGAGTGGGTAGTGTTGGAATTTGGAGTAGGTCATATGCTAAGTCAAATACTGTTTTTTTGCCCCCCCCTCTAACATTCTGGCTTAAATAGAGGCAGTACAAAATACACCAACTGCAAATATGCCTAGTATTGCTAAGGATAGGGGCATTTAAATTTAGAAAGGCAAGCTTGTGGGCCTAATTACAAACTCTAGGAATTCAATTGCAGGTCCAATAGAAATAAACACAGATATTTAAATTCTTAAGCTTTTTAATAAAAGATTCTGTACCCTGTTCAAATGAGTGGGGTGTTATTTTGAAATCTTGAACCTGACTTTCATAAGGTATCTGAAGTACAAACAGACTCACTGTAATGCTCATTTGTCTTGTGATGTAGCAATGTTAGTTGAAGCTGTGGTTAATGTGAATGACTGTAGGCTTTTGAGTGCAAGAGAATGCCTTTTTTTTCTTCCTGTCTCTTGTTTCTCTAGGCAAAACTTATTGGTGGGGACAGCTGTCATGTAAGAGGGATAATTTTATTTTAAAGTGACCGTTGAGATCCTTGGTGAAAATATGCAATCTCATTGTATGTTTCTTGAGAAAATGTTTGGGGGCAATTTTGAGCATAGGCTGTGGCAGCATTGCATCCTGTATACAGTTGGATTTAGTCTGTCTCTATATTTTTATTTGAGTGGCTGATTTATAACATTGGAATACGGTGAAACTTACACACAGAATAATGGACACCCATGACCTAGTCAAGGCATTTACATTAAATCATAAGATTTAAGAGCAAAGTTTAAATAATTTCTAACAGCAATCTGAACCCAAAGTTTAGGTTTTATAACTTTGAGGTCATTCCCTTTTTCAAGTTTAATGTATGTTGCACAGTTTTTATAGCTTCTTATTTTATTCCTAGCTATGTTTCTGGTAGGGATTACTGACAGGATCTATGGTGTTCTTAATCCGCAATGAAGTTGGTCAAGGTCCATTCATGTATTGTGAGTGACCAAATGATGTTGGTGATTTTGTTGTCTACTGTTAATTGCCAGATTAATTGTGGTCATAATACTATAGTATACACTGAGGCAGTTTTTTTTCTAAATTTTGGCAGAATAGGCTTTTTAATAAAGAAATGTGTTTTATATGTACCATAAGGAATGTGTTATGGATACTTGTCTTGAAAATTTGTAACTAGAAAACAGCAGCATAAAAAAATGTAGCAATTTTTACTGGCACAGGAACATCCATTCTGTGCAGTACTGTTTCAGTTCCCGAATGACTTCATGTCATGTCAGCTTCAATCAAACTTTTAGAGTTGCTCGTTCATCTGAAATTGACTCTGTAAAGTGACATCTTTGCAGAAATAAGTTACACTGGCAGAGTAAGGAGGAAGCTAATTTGTATAAGAGACAGCTTGAGAATTCCACTAGCCACAGGTGAGCTATCCAGGAGCTGAAAATCAGAACTTACAGGGCTGATCCTCCCACCATTTTTAATAACCCATTATGTTTTTTCATCATTTTCTCCTTCCTCCTCACGATTCTTCCCCCTGTACCCCTTCCCCAAATATCGCTTTTCTAATTATTATTCCCCCTCCCCTCCCTCAGTCCTTATCAAGCTCATCTCCTCCATGTGAGTCTCCTTTTGTACTCTTGGCTCAGCATCATAGAATTATACTTCCTTGATCCAATGCATGCTGCCATTGTTGATGTTTACCTCTCCTTAGGCTCTTTCCTTTATCCTGCAATACAGTTACATCATCCCTTACCCCCCAAAATAAAAAGTACCTCTGGTTCCTCCCTCTAACTCTATTGTCCTATCTAAAACCTTCCCTTCCTCAATGTCATCACCACACAGCCAGAGTTTCTCTCTCCCATCACTCACTGTTTAAATCCTTTCAATCCGCATTCATCCTGCCCACAGAACCAGGACTACATTGACTAATTTCACCAATGTAGGCACAATTGCAAAGTGTTTTCTTCCTTGTCCTCCTTGACCCCTCTTATGATCTTCAACCCAGTCAACATACCATCCTCCTTAACTAGCTGTCTTCTGCCTCACTGATATGTCTTGGTTCTACCCCTATTTACCCCAACAACGGCAGTAAAGCTCCTCTAAATGCTTCTCATGTAGCCTATACATGGTCACCTTGAGTGCTCTAAACCTCCATCTTTAGCCCTTTCTCTTTGTTTATATGCTTCCTGTCAGTATCAATCATAGGTGCATGGCCAGCTTTTAGATGTATGTTGACAACACCTGATTCTACCTCTGCCAATACCCTCAATTGCTAGACCAGCACTGCACCGTGTGACTATTTAACCAACCACTAAACCCAGGTGAGCAGGAACTTCATTCAGCTAAACATCAGCAATACCAAAGACATCTTGTACAGCTTCTGCCAAGAATTTGGCACCTTAAACCTCCAACCCTTCCTTCGGCATCTTACTCAAATTGAGCCAGACAGTATGCAAGTGTTGTGATTGATCCTGAGTTGAGATTCAAGCCCCATCTCCTAGTCACGACCAGCATTGCTTACCTCCACCTGTACCTTTGTCTCGATCTCACTCTCAATACCTGTGAAATACTTTTGTCACCCCTAGATTCAATGGCTGAAATGCTCTCCTTGTTGGCTTCCAAAGTTTGACTCTTCACAAGTCGCAATAGCCGGCTACCACGTCCTATTGCATACTATGCCCTGCTTCCTATCACTTTCATTATAGGTAACCTTCATTGGTTGCCTGACCACCACCCGCCCCCACCCCGCCTCCCCAATGCGTTGATTTTAAAGTCATTACTCTCATGTACAATGCCCTCCACAGCCTCCCCCTCCCTATCTCTGCAATATGCATTATTTGCAAAGAGGAGAAACCACCAGTAGTGAAAAACAAGTCATCTATGTGGTTGAGACATTTCAGATAGTTCTTTTTCAGTTCAAGAGAAAAATACAGAAAAAGAAGCTTGTATGTTATATGTCATAAACAAATTGAAATTCCAAAAGCACTAGCAAGACACGTGGAAAATAAAATATTTTACTATGTAAACCAAAAAAAGTAGCTACAGCCAACTCTGGTACTGTCTACTTTTTCACACATTAACTTTAGCAAACAAACATGAAAATGTTTATTTTCCTATTAATGCACTTTTTTATATTTGAAAGTAGATTTGCATGCAAAGAACAGAAAAAAGTGCTACAGCAGCTTAATGGAGGAACACAATCTAAATAAATAGCATCATTTTACACCGGACTGACAAATAAAAGAGTAATTGAGAATTAAATAATTCTTCAATAGTAAGGAGAGTTTTTTTCTCAGTTCAAATAGTAAATATTTGACTGATATAAATAATATGTGCAACGTGTAGAGTTCATTCTGAGCAACTGTTTCCATTTTTAACTTTCTTTTAAAAAGAGATATTTACTAGATATCGTGCCTATCGGATGAGACTGAAAAATCAAGTAAGTAGATTTAAGTAAAATACACTAATGTGGCTCATTTTCTCTGCACTCATCTTCTCAGAGGGCACTTGTGTATAAGAAAATCAATACTGGGCATTATGTACATCAGCATCATCATCCTATTGAAATGGTGAATACTACTTGCCAAACGTTTAATTCTCTGTCACATTACACACCTATTAGTTTTCTTTTCCATATGCAGATATTATTGGATCGTAGAGCTATACTTCAGCACTTCAAAGCATTTTCAACATGTGGGAACTATATTACACAATTTTAACATCGACATGTAAGTGTATATGCATTTTAAATTACTGGCAGATTATTTTGTGCGTACACAAGTTTCCTCAACTACTAATCAAGTCAGTAATGAAGCAATTCTCCTTAAAGATTGAGAATTAATTAAAATCGTTTATAAATATTTACTCTGTTTATGCTCCAATTTTTTGGAATTCATGGTATGCAATATTACATTATATGAAAAAGGTTAATTATGTATGAAAGTTGAATCATCTTACTATGATTAAACCATAGATAAATTTGTTGGCTGCACTTTAGTGCTTTCCATCATATTGTTTGCAGTCTTTTATTAACAACTTGAGTGGCAGGTCAAAAGTTTAATCTTTCACTTTTAAGCTAACCCGCTTTTTGTTTTTCTACAGGTTTCATACTTAATTTAGATGAACAATTGAGTATCCCACAGAATAATTGCAACATCAAAGTAAGGTGCTTTAATGGTTAAAAGGAAGGTAACCTGGGAGATGTACTTTCAATGGTGCTTTAATTTAGGGTGCTGATTTCTATAAACACTCTTACCTGTGAAAACTCACAATTTACATGCTCTTCACCAGAGAATTACTCAAACAATGATTTTACTGGATTGAGAAGCAGTGCAGCAAAAACCTGCAAATTGATGTTTGAATCTAGAATTGCCTGAGCTGGGAAGTCAGTATTCAATAGCTACTGCTGTACACTCAGCCAGTATTGAATTTTCCCAATCTGGGCAACATAACTCTTTGCACTGAAAAGTACTCCCTTCAAACTGTCCTTAATCTTCTGTCTAATGACACCTGACATCCGACAGTTCTCTTTCTCAAAAAAAAATGTTCTGCATGTAGTAGTCATCACAATCCATAGTGAAATTAAAGAACTCTCTGCTCCTAAGTATTTCGCAATAAGGAGCTGTAGGAAAAGAGATGGCGATGATGGAGACAGAGGTGAGAAGAGTGAGAGAATGCAACGGTAGGAGGGCAGGAGAAGGCGTTGGGAGGCAAGAGAACATAAAAGAGGGAGAAGAGGAAAGAAGAAAGGAAAGACAGCAGTATTTATATCCTGCAATATTACGTCCTAAAGCACGTCACAACCAATTAAGTGCTTTGAAATCAATCACTGTTATGTAGCTGGACGCTTTTCACAAAAGCAAAAGAAAAACATACACCATTGGATATTAATGTTTTTAAAAACAAAATTAATTTAAAAAATAAATCTGACCCAATCTATTCCAAGCTACTTCACAAGTTACTTTAATGCTTCAGATAGAGGAAATTGTGCAAAAATATTAGTCTCTTTTTTTTTATTAATTTACGGGATGTGGACTTCGCTGGCTAGGCCCACATTTATTGTCCATCTCCAACGGCCCTTGAGAAGGTGGTGGTGAGTTGCCTTCTTGAACTGCTGCAATCCCTGTGGTGTAGGTACACCCTCAGGTGATGTTAGGGAGGGAGCTCCAGGATTTTGAACCAGTGACGGTGAAGGAACAGTGGGCGATATGTTTCCAAGTCAGGAAGGTGAATGGCTTGGAGGGGAACTTCCAGGTGGTGGTGTTCCCATGTGTCTGCTCCCCTTGCCCTTCAGGGTGGTCAGGGTCATGGGTTTGGAAGATGCTGCCTAAGTAGCCTTGGTGAGTTTCTGCAGTGCATCTTACAGATGGCACACACTGCTGCCACTGTTCATCGGTGGTGGAGGGAGTGAATGTTTGTGGAAGGGGTGCCAATCAAGCGGGTTGCTTTGTCCTGGATGGTGTCAAGCTTCTTGAGTGTCACTGGAGTTGCACTCAAAGCATAAGGACCTATTTGGAGCAAATACTCATAGCTTTAGCCCTATGAGTACCAAAGAAAAGCTTAAGCATAAAAATAAATATTGTATCTAGTCATATTTAAAACATCTAAAAAACATTTTTCTGTTTTAATGTACGACATTACAATATTTGGCAAATGTTATCTTGATAGCATAATTCTTACAGATATACAACAAATTCTTAAATAATAGTTATAGAATATAAAGATAATAAAATTCAACAGTCAAGGATTAAAGATATTCACCTATTTTTACAAACAAGGGGCCTGTCTGATGAACTGAAGATACAGTGCAACCATCAAAAACTGTCAGTTGCAATATCCCAATTCCCTTCTTAGAGTACTTGGTACATGAAACATAACACTAAGAATAAATCTGTGCAGAGTCTCAAAATTTACACAGTATACAATTGTAGGATTAAAACCAGTCTACTGAAAATCTGTCTACCAGAGATGTGTACTTACATTTTCAGGAATACTAGGAAGTTCCCTGGTATCAGGTGTAGTAAAGTATGAATGCTGCCAAAAGGGAGAGAGATTTAGAATTGTTTTCACAAAATACTGTCGACAGAAAATGTACAAAATTGAAAGTATGATTCTGTATTGTGCTACCAGCTATAATACAGAAATAAAGCTTTAATTACTTGCCAATCAAATTAAATTTGTAAATTTAATGTTTGTATTTATACTCACATATGGTGCTAAAGATAAAATCAAAACTAAACTGACAGTGTTTTTAAGTTCTGAGACCCATTTTCACATATAGCATGGCACAATGCATCCACTACACTTCCTCAGTTCTAACTGAATATATATTATTTCATTAAAATTGTACTAATGGAAAACAGTTTTTTCATCTGTGAATCTTTCAATTTCATGTCGATAGCTAGAACTCTTAGCTTTTGAAAACATTGTTACATCAGAAAAACAAGGCCAGGAAAATTTCAGGTTCAATCCTTTACAGGGGTTGACGGTAGGATTGCTGTAACTGGTTTTAGCATCACCAAGCTGGATAGCAAAATATATTAGTCAATGTTACTGCTCTTAATCCTATCTAGGTAACTTGTTGGAAATGCACATCTATGAAGGTCAGCTGAGGACAGGCTCAGACTCAGGCTCAGCTGTGATACCAGCACAATCAAGTAGACATTCACATTCATTTTTCAGGCTCTGACAGGGAAAATGGGCAGTTCGATAAGGAACTCAAAGGCCAGCTGGTACATTGGGAACCATGTCCAAGCTTGAATCGGCACTTTCAAAATTAAAGGGTACAGGGAAGCAAGTAAGAATGAAGGGGAGGGAAATGTTAAGGAGAATTTAGATTTGAAATATCAGATCAAAAAGTAATTATAACCCAATAATTTCTTCAAAAGAACTCTGCCCCTCTGACAAATTGTGATGGGATTGTTTCAATGTGGAGTTGGGCCTCTTTTACTTGCGTTTTGTGACTCTTTTCTAACACTAGCATGAGCGCTGACTTCCTCATCCATGAATTTAAAATGGTCTTGGTACTTTTTGTGCCACTGGGTACTGAATTGAGATGCCACATTCTCATTTTAGCACTCAGCAGCTGTTCAAAACACCTTCTCTCAGGATCTCCTCCTGATTTGGATTTGATCCCAGTCTCTGGCAGACAACTACAATATTTCAAAATATTTTAAACATTTTTTCATCTCTTTCCATTTCAACTGTCTAGCTGCATCAGCTGAACTACTCAGTTCAAATGCTCCCACAGCAACTGAACAGCTAAAGGAAACAAAGCCATCCATAAGCTGTTCTTTGATATCCTTTCCTGCTCCATTGCCCATGAAATGCTTAAGCAGAGGGCAGACTAGAAGCATTCTTTTGAACCATAGTACAAAATGCCTGGAATGAGCTGAACTATCCCATCAGACTACAGTGCCTCCGAGACAACCTGCCCTTTAGGTCAGACAGGCATGCTGTTCCTACAAAAGCTCTGCTTGGTAGAGCTGGGTCTTCTCCACAGCCAGCCAATGACCCTGGCAAGGACAAACAACTGCTACCTGTCGATTAACATTAGGGAGGAACTGCTGAACATCAGCTGCTTGCGGTTATTGCTGGGCAAGAATTTGAGAGACAATTAAGTTATTTAGATACTCGTCACTGGTCTGTAAAGAGGACATATCACAGGTGACTAATTGTCTGAAAGCATCAGGATAGACAAAATCTGTACAACAGAGTGTCAGATTCTTGAGATAGAAGGCAAATGTCAAAATGTAGTTGCCTAATTCTACAATCATTTCTCATTATTACAGTCACTATGTGTATGATGTAATTAAATTAAAATTAGCAAGTAATTATGCAAATAGAGGTTTTTACTCACATGAAAAATCATTTTCAATTACGGATGAGCTGATACTGCATACCTACTGCCCAATCACATCATTTGTATTGGAATATGAATTACACAGAAAACAAGGAAACCTTGTTAATTTACAGAACAGCCCAGAGACCTGGATCCAGACTCAAGGCTTTAATGACTTGACAGTTGGAGACATTCTCTCGTCTCCATGTGGGAGTACACATGTACCAAAGTATCATTCCTAGCACCCTCCGGCCAAATACTTCCCCATTTCATTTTAAATGAAAAGTATGCGACTGCTGGGTCTGGAAGAAGCCGTCTGGAATGCTCAGAGAAATCTAGGACTCGGGTAGTGCAAGCGTAGAGCGAGGAGACTGAGTAGGGAGTCAGGAAGGGACTGAAGAGGTAGGACAGCGACTCCCTCAGGTCAACACAAAAACAAAAAATGCTGGAAAAACTCAAGAGGTCTGGCAACATCTGTGGAAAAGAGAAATAGTCCAATATGATTCAGGTCAGTCTTGTGCAAGTTGATACGTTTGGATCTGCCTAGATCCGGGAAGGACCAGGGCATGGACTTGGGACAGAATGACTAAGAAGGCTAGGAAAAACCACATAAAAAGCACTGGGACTGGGAGGAATCAAACAAGGAGGCTACAGGTTGCCCAAATGGGAGGGAACTAGCAGGAAGGAAAATTCCTGCTTGAGGCCAACAGAGAGATAGTGAAATTCTGCATGAGGATTGAAGGCTCACTGCAGAACAGAAGGCAGAACAAAGTCGTATGAATTAATACCTTTAATGGTCAAGTAGTTAACACAGGTCAATGACAGGTCAAGTATGCCAGTGACATGGTTCGTATGGCCAATAAAACATCCACACATGTACATATATTTTGTTTAAAAATCTACCAGCAAATCTTCCAAGATGTTGCTATGTTGAGTTGAAGGACAAAAGGAAAAAGATGGATAGCGTCTTTCATGACCACAAGACATCCAAAAGCACTTTAGAGCCAATTAAGTACTTTTGAAATGTAATCACTGTTCTGTAGCAAGTGCAACAGCCAATTTACACACAGCAAGCACCCAAAAATAACAATGTGATGTTGACCAGATAATCTGTTTTTTGTGATGTTAGTTGAGGGATAAATATTGGCCAGGACACCAGGGAAAATTCCCCCTGTTCTTCTTTGAAATAGTACCATGGGACAAGGTACATAGAAAGAAAGACTCACTTTTATATAGTACCTTTCACAACCTCAGGATGTGTCAAAGCACTTTACAGCCAATGAAGTACTTCTGAAGTATAGTCACTGTTGTAACGTAGGAAACATGGTAGCCAATTCATGCATAGCAAGTTCCTAAAATCAGCAATGTGATAATGACTATATAATTTGTTTGTTTGATGTTGATTGAGGGATAAATATTGGCCAGGACAATGGGAAAAACTCCCCTGGCTCTACTTCAAAACAGTGCTGTGGGATCTTTTATGTCCGCCTGAAAGGGCTGACAGAACATCAGTTTAACATCTCATGCAAAAACTGTCACCCTCTGACAGTGCAGCACTCCTTTAGTACCGCTCTGGAGTATTAACTTTGATTTTTAGTGCTCAAGCCTTAGAGTGGGATTTGAACACGCAACCTTCTGACTCAGAGACAATAATGCTACAACTGCTGCCTTACTAATATGCCAAATTATGATGATTCAAACATGACAAGAGATTTAATGCTAACAGAAGTATGTGCTACAAACAAGATGCTTAATATGTAAGACATGACAGTATTTGTAGCCTATCTTTGCAAATTAAAACCATTTGAAATAATAAGGTTCCAATGGAATAGAATTTCTTAGCTAACTACTAAAAGCTACTTGTTATCAATTTTAATTTTCACGCTCCAGCAAGAAAGTTGATGTTAATGGTTCATGGGGTCAGATTGAGGTGTACATAGGATTGTTTGGTAAACTCATGAGTAACTAACATGACTTTTCCAAGTGGAATAACCAATTTAACACACTTCAAACAACAGAAACAAGAATGATGCTGAATTCCCTTTACTGAAATCACAGGCAGGGCAGGGGTGTGGAAAGAGAAGACATCCCAGTCTAATTTTCAACACATTTCCACTCTTTTCCCAAAATAAAGTTCAATACTGTACTCCTTGGATCCCAAATTGCAGAAGACAGGTGTCACATTGCACCAAGAAATTATAAATCAAATCTTTGAGTGCTGGGAGTTTGCACACTGATTCAGATCAGACATTATTTCTTTTTATGCACCATCCTGTGTGTGCTGGGGTGAAATACAAATGCAGTGCTGAAGTTGGTGTGTGAATGTATCCTTTGGATGGACACAGCTGAATAAACCCCAAACACAAAAGAGTTAGAATTTGCTCACTGCATCTCCATGATTATGTGCTCACATTTGTATATGGGTGCATAGAATTAAACGTACAGCAGTGCATTCCACTTACCACACTCAAATGAACAGTTGAACCTGGTTCTGGAAGTGGAAGGTTATATAGCGTTTCCAGTAATTCCTTCCATGGACAGCCCTGAAACATTGCACAGATGCAAAAACAGATCTTCAGGCTATTTATTTTTAAAACATGTTCACGTCTATGCATAGTTTGATAAGTGACATTTCTAGAAGATTAGATTTTAGGGCAAAAACCTATTCAGTATCAAGTTAAACAGTTTAGCTACCAATTATTAGGAAAATGTCAGGAAACAGCTGTAAAAGACTTTGGTTAAGGAAATGTGCTGTAGTGTTAGTATACCAAACAAAGACAGCATTCACAGGGGTCTGGGAGAGAAATAGATTAATCTTCCTTATATTTAATTACACATACACCTGCCAATTAAAATCGTAAATTAACGGAACTGAAAAAAGTTTGCAAAGCTCCAAACCAATTGTAAAGTTAGTGCACTAAAGTTTCTAATTTGTTTATGCTGTTTAAAATAGCCAAGAATGAATTGGGAGGTTTGATAAACTTTTCCTTGGTCGAATTTTGTTTCAAAGCATAATTTTTAAAATACAGGCAAAAAATGATACATTTGAAATGTTTTTCTTTCAGCTAAAAATTTCAGCAGAATTATGAATTTTAATGGGACAAATATCTCAGGCACTGTACCTTAACTAGCAAACCTTAAATCAAAATGTTAAAGAGCTGTACCTGTCCTGTGGCAGTGTATTCTGCTAAGATGTTCAGAAGCTTGTAGAAAACTTCAAACCAAGGTAAATAGCTAAAAACAAATACAGAACAGTCAACTCTACGTCTGGGACAAGTTTAATAGGGGCGGAAAAAAAATCAAGGGTAAAGGTGGTTTTGACAATTTTAGTGAACATTACAGTTCAGAAATCCAACAATAAATCACTATAAAAATTAAACATTTTGAAGGTTACACAAACACGATAGAAGTTCCACCTGCAATGAAATTTAATTGTGTTAGACATTTTGGTCAAGGCCGAAGATTGATAATCTGGAGCTATGAGGCTGGATTTTACCCGACTGCTTGGCTAAAAATTCAGTGGTGAATCTGCCCATCATGCTGATGGCTGCCCTTGGGAGCAGCGTTAATTGCTTTTAAGGTGAGACTGCTGCTCCTACCTCAGGATAACGTCCTGCCTGAGAGTTAGTTGCCAGCCAACTGAATGGCCAACAGCTTTGTCGTCTCAACAGTGCCAGGCAGGAGCAGTGGCCACTGCTGAGACTACAGCTGACACTGCTGACGTGGAGGCACCAGGACTTGAGGCAAATCCAGGGCTTTGCCAGGGCCAGGTTGACAGGCCCTAGTGTGGGGTTAGGAGGGGTGGGGTTAAGAGTGGAAGGGGGCTGGGTTTGAGTGGTCAGGGGGCGGAGAAGTGTAAAGGGCAGTGTAGTCTTGGCTCCAGTTGACTCCAATGGGTCCAGGGTGCCCAGAAACAAAGTCACCCACCCTCCCCCACCTTGCCTGACACAGTCCTCACAACTAATGCTGCCAACCACCTGCTTGGCATGGGCTTCCCTCTGCTCAGGTAAAATAGCAACTGCGATTGGGATGAGGAGTCTTAACAGGCCAAAGGTGGGCGACACCTCACCCACCCCCTGTAAAATTTCTGACAGGTAGGAGACAGGCACAGAGGTCACCCGATTGATTTTATTAGTCTCCCCCCACCGCCACCCCCCACGCACTCCCCCTTCAAACTCACTGGCAGGGGTGCGTAAAATCCAGCCCTACGTTCTCATTTAAAATTCTAAGGTTAAAAAAACACAAGTCTGATGATAGGACTAAGAAAAAAATGTTACAGCATTTTGCTTTCCTTCAAAGTAAAGTCATGTTTACAACTTCACCAAATACACCATCATCCTTAGGTACAAAGACCTATCGTTTATTTACTTATTGGATTAATTTTATTATTTCTTCGAGATCCTGCAATCAACTTGTCCCCAGCTCTCTGGCATTGTAACTCTTAGCTGGGCTTGACAAGGTACATGGCAGTGTCCCAGGGTGACATACCCTCCACATTCTGAGTGCAAATCTAAGATCAGGAACTGTGTGTGGAATATCATGGCCGTACACTTGCATTTACAGAGCAGCAGAAGCTAAGGAAACCACTATAATCACAAGGCAAATTTAACACCTCTCTGTGCTGGAATATGTGCAATACAATGCCATGAATTCTCTAAGGAAAGTTGTTTTGCTAAAAAAATATGTAATTATGTGATTACCTAGCTTTGAAACTGGCTCTGAATTGGAAATAATGCAGACACTTCATCTCTCTGCCTAACCAGAACATAGTTTCTACTGTGACGTCAGTGTGTCAACTACAGTTCAGTTGACAGTACACTCACCTCTGAGTCAGAGGGTTGTGGGTTCAGTCCCTCTCAAGAATTTGAGCACAAAAAAGCAAGGCTGACCCTCCTGTGAGGTACTGAGGGAACAATGCTGAGCAGTGCTGCAATGCCAGGGATGCCATCTTTCGGCTCAGACATTAACTTGAGGTCCTACCTGCCCTCTTGGGTAGATGTAAAAGATTCCATTGCATTAATTCAAAGAAGAACAGGTAAGTTATCCCTGACATGCTAAATAATATTTATCCATAAATCAACATAAAGAAAATAGATTATCTGATCATTATCACATTGCTGTTTGTGGGAATTTGCTGTGCGCAAATTGGTTGCCACATTTCCTACAATAATAACTACACTTTTGGTTGTAAAGTGCTTTGAGACATCCGATGGGCTTGAAAAATGCTATTTAATGTAAATCTTTCTTTTTTTTCTTTTAGCGCTCAGTCCCCATCGTATTTGCAGGAAGTTAATTCATGAATTGTAGCCTTGGCAACCAAGCCTGAACCGACTCCAATAAGCGCATCACAGTGAAAAGGAGGCAACTTAATATAGTATCTCTAAAACCGACATGAAGAGACACATAATTTTTAATATAGTAAGATCTCTGGACTGCAAAACATTAAGTGATGTAGCTTTAAACTTTGTCCAGCATACAATTTATTTTAGCGATACATGTTATAAATTCAATTTTATATATCCAACATCAGAGAAGCCTGACACTTAATACCAGATACATTTATGACAGTGCAATGCTTTGTCAAATATCTTTCTAGGTAAGCCATCACAGCTATCATTGATATGAATTGCGAACATACAGAGGGTGATTTTGACCCTTAGCTGTCCTGCAGGGACTGGGTACGTGGACAGTTAGAAAGGCCCAGGTTACTTACCACTTTGAAGCCACCAGGAGCTAACCGTTCCTGATGTTAACCTGGTTTTAAATGACAACAAGGGCACCTGTCCACAGCTGGTGATGCCCTTTTTTTAACCAATGCATTTTGAGTCCTGATGCTGTCATTCGGACCTGACTGTTTTACCTGGCAGCCTCCACAGTAAGTTGCAGTTGCATTCTTGCCAGGTGAAGAGAGAAGGAAAGGGGATCTGGGGCCAGAAGTCCAAGCAGATAAAATAAATAACAACTACAATCAGAGTTTAAAGCCCATGGAAATAAAATAAAATGCAGCAATAGCTTTAAAAGGACAAAGTTATTAAGAAAAGGGTTGCAAAAATGTCAGAAAAAGAATAAGCTGTGAAAGTGTTAAATGGTTTAAGGCAACGTTATTGCAAAGTTAGGCTATTTGCACTTGAGCAAAGCAATGAAAAGCTTAGTTATATTCAAATTTCAGTTTTAACCCATCTACAGTGACCTCCATGTGTGGAACAAAGTACAACCTCACAATAGTGTCAGGTGTCAGGTTTATTTTAATAAGGCAGCAATTTTCCAGCCCATGTTGGCCTTGGCATTCAGAGTTTGCCAAATGAAGTAGGAAATAAAAAGCCAGCAGCCCTTAAGAGGTGATGACAAGGGCTGATAGGCAGTTTTAAAAAGGGATGTAGTCAATTAAAGATAAGTTGCCACATACGGTGACAACATTTTTGGTTGGCATTTAAAAACACTAAATATTTTTGATAGTTTTTTCAACTTTCCCAATAATTGTTGGGAGGCAAAAATAGCATATATAAAAAAAACAGCAGATGGCACAAAGAACGTAGAGGCAAAGGTTAGATGCCTACATGTGCATCTAAGAGTTGGAGGGTTATGTCGGCTGAATGAAATTCTCCTTTTATGCAATCTCACGTACTCACCATCCCTCCAATGCTCTTTCTCCAAAAAAAAATTACAGCTGTCATCCCACTGAGCAAATTTTTTAAAAAGCAAAGCAAAACTGACAAAGTACCCCCAAAATACCTCCAAAAATAAAAACAAAGTGTTGGAAATACACACCAGGCCTATCAACATCAATAATTAGAAATGACGGGTTATTGTGGCTTTGTATGCAACCTATCATCAGATACTTACACAAATAAAACACTGTTTAAATTCAGATTTTTCGTATTTACAGCTTTTCCTTTTTATTTATAAGGAACATCTCCAAAAAAGCCTGACTGTACTCACTGTGTATCACAAAGATTAAATGACTTAATACCTAACACAGCAACTAGCAATGCAGGTTGCCTGCTTTACATGAGAAAATTTAGAAAGAGAGCACTTGTGATATAAATAATGAGAACATAATTACAGCATCATCATTCCACTCCATAATACTGCAATGGAACTCCCAACAGAAGCTTGCCCCAGCACCTGCCTGAATGGAATTATGGATAATGTGCATTACAGTTGGAAATCCAACAAATGCAAACTCATTCCATAATTTTGATATATTGAACAGCTAATGCTTAAAAATTCATTTGAAGTTTGGAAAAATGCTTTTAAGAGCACCTTTCACATCCCCAGGGCTCCCCAAAACATATCCAACTGATTACTTAAAAAATGGAGTTACTGGTGTTACCCAAGCCCCATGAACAGCAAATTAATAAATGACTACTTAATTTGCTTGTGCCCATTTTATTTGAGGGAGGAATATTAGCCAGGTGAATTCCCTGTTTTTTTAGGTCCACACAAAAGGCGAGACAGGATCTTGGTATAAGCTCACATACAAAGTGTCAGCTTTGATTAAATGCTCCAGTCCACAGCAAGGCTTGAACCTACAATATTCTGCCTTAGCGAGGGGATGCAGTAATATCTGACGAAAGCTGACACTTTACTGAATTCACATCACAGGACACCTATGTGTTTCGGAACATCAATAGGGGATTTCACTGTCTGATGAAGGGACGGTTACCAGTTTTAAGACAAACTTTGTAAATTTGACTTGTCATAGGACAGAAAGCTCTTCCTATCAGAACCTGAACTTCTATGATAAACTCAACAGCTTAGGTAAAATACTGTCAGTTGCTGGAATATTGAGACATTGGCAGTGCTAAAGGCCAAATTCAAATTCCAATAGGAAATCATCATACACAAACACCCACACAAAATTCCTAATTAAAACATAGAATACTGGAGTTGTGTTAAAAGTTCTTATTCACCTCATGATTCAAACTATTTTCATAATGTCAACCAAATGCATTACTTTGTTACATTATTCAGGCAGCTGTTACTCCCTTATGTAATAAATGTATTCAGCACTTCACAGGTTAATCTCAGTCTAAAACAAAGTTCAGTAAAAAAATAGTAATCTTCAAGTACCACTTAGCATGACAGCTCCACGTAAACAATCAGAAAGAACTTTGTATCTCATCAGCAATTACTTCAATTGTTTAAACAAATGCAATAGAATCTACTCCGTTATGAAACTACCCTAACATTATCTAAAGTCTGGAAAGCTTTTCAATCAAGCAAAAATGTGCCTTGCTTATATCTCTCAATTTCTTTAATGGATTGCAATGTGGCTAGCCCTTCCACTTATCTAATCTGTTTCACATTGCCTGTTACTTTCCTAAGCTTGAAAAAGAAAGTCAAATTAAAAAATAAATAACTGTTAGTAATAAGGGCCACTTATTTATAGTCTTCGCAAGAAAATAGACAGAATCAATTAATTTTATACTCAAATATTGCTTGATGCCATTGAATAAAAACTGAATTTGACTTAGTCATTGTCAATCAGTAGCCCGATACTAAAGCATTAGATTACACGACATTAACACCCCTTTTGTTATAAAATAATGAACCGTGAGCAATGCCACGGGAGATGCAACAGATAATCCGTGTCACTTCTGTGTAACAGTCTGTTGTAACACATTATGTGCAAATTTCTTGTACTCAAAATACTCAAAGTATTGCAGTGTAAATTAGCTGGTATTCAAATTTTTCTAGTAAATTTATTTGAGCTCAACACAAACTTCTTTGCCAATTGACTGATATGCACATTTATTAATTGGGGTTAACTCATTAATTTGTTAGAAAGGGGGAGCCTAGCCAGAAGAAGCTGTTATTTAAGAAGAAATGGAATCCCCTCAATTTTTCTACTGTAGCCAAAATTGCTATTGTCAACAAATTATTGATCTATCCACATTTATCTGTTTCAAATATTTACCCACAGAACTTTCTCTTGTGTCTGTAAATACCTTTGTTAAAAAGTTTTCATATCAAGGCTTCAGACTCACTTAAAAACATATGCTCTCAGTTTGTACTTTTCCTTAAAGCTATTACTCTGCCTATAATTCATTGGATGCTTCCTACAACCTGAGTACATACAAAATCTACCAACATACATCAGGGTAATGGTCTCAAGGCTCAATACTCTTCCCTCACAGTATGACAGGAATGGAGTTCCTTTCTTTTTCTAAATTATTTGAAAACCAGTTGGAGAAAGAAGTTCAACAGCTTTATTCAAGTAAAGTTTCACGTTCCCACTGTGCTTCATTTTACTTGATAGAATGTGTGTGCTAACACCTGCTGCTTGCAAGGCCCACCACCCCTTGCCATTTAATACAGGAGCATGAAATAATAATTTTTGTTCTATAAAAACCTGGTAACATAAACCATCTATTTTAGCATTTATATCAGAGGCAAATTCTCAAAATTCTCATGACTTATCATTCAGGTTGTGCCAGAAATAAGCTGCTCTGTGTTTTCAAATTATCTGAAACATAAATTAAGAAGCATTTTTGAACTCAAGCTTTACATTAAAGCTATTATCAATTTCTTACAACAAAGAGAGAGAAAAAACTGATTAGAAAACCAATTTGCTTTGAAATTTTTGAAAACAGTCGCTGTTCACATAAAGATTTGTTTATTTAGCTGCAGTTGCTGAAGAAAAGAATGATTAAGTTATTACAACCTATAAATATGCAGGTAACATCTTTTCAATGTCCAGTTTCTGATATGTGTGGTGAGGAGACTGATATTCTGTGTTGGCCAACACAACAAAAGATGCAGTTTGATTGGCTTAATCACCAGTCATTCAAATCCAGGCCCCTCAAAAATGTGGCTCGGGTACGTAATGCTCTGTGATCAACCCCTTTTGAGAAAACACGGCTTCAACAATTAACGCTCAGCGATTGCAATATGGCCCAGGAAGTTGCTGCTGTTGTTTTCTGCAGGACATCAAGGGAGACATGTAACTGGATCTGCTACAACTTTAACTGGATCCAACCAGCAGCTTGGAAGGCCGCAGGTTCTTTCAACACTTACTCATCCAAATAGCACCACACAGAGCCCCAAAGCATTGGAAACTTTACCTCAAAAAGCTTTTAAAATTTGCCCTCCAGCTTGTTTGCAAATCATTTGGGAAAAAAAACTCAAATCCTGTTTACAGCATGAGAAAAGATTGCACTTAAGCGGCACAGAAAGTATCATACTAATACATGCTGGAAATTCTTCACAATACAGACACTTTGATTGCAGAATTACAGGTGCAAGCGTAATTAGTAAATCTCTTCAGCTGACACAGCGATAACTCAGAAAAATATCAAATTCAAACACAAGCTTCTGAAAGTATGGGGGCCTTCAAAGAAAAAGTTACTGAGAACACTAAAAGAAATAAAAGCCAATTTTACTGCTAACAATCATGTTGCTGTGACACGTGTATTTGTTCATGTTTTCACTATGTTCGCCAGCAGGCTGAGGGGATCTGTGGTGAACAAAGAAAATTCCAAAAGTATTTGATTTTTTTGACTGGATTGCCTGCTTTTTAATAAAGGGAAGTTACGTATGAACACACTGGAATTAATAAATTTGCAAAGCAATGAAATGGGGAAAATTAGAATATGAACCAATCAGTTCAAAAATATGCATATAACTGCCCTATGTCAAGTGTGCTTCGCAAAGTGTGACATGCAGGGAGTGATTGCACATCTGCCACTTTTATGACACCGTTGGTGAATCTCCCATGGCATTGCTTGAGGCATGTCAGGAGGTGAACTGCTTTATAATGTCTTGGACATTACACGAGAGAACTTCAATTCACTTAGTAAGTTTTAAAGTAACGTGTGCTGCTTTGTTTGAACCGGCCAACAAGTGAAGACTGTGACGGCTGATCATATAGCCAGAACACCAGCAACTAGCTTAAACTCTTACCATTCAACTGTGCCACAGAGATGAGCACTTGCCAACTCTATAGCCAGCTGTTAATACTAACCCTCCCTGGAAACCTACTTCAATATTAAGTAGGCTGAGAAAGGTGTAGGGTTAACATTTTTTAAAATGCTGATTAAAATTGATTCTGACTTATTTTCTAAAAGTTCTCTTGATTCAGTCTTCTTTATTCTGTATTTATTCACTTTTAATCCTTCTGGCTTTTTCTCCCATTACATGAACTGATGAACTATGTTTCTTACATTATTTCTGCATTTCTTCACAAAACCTCCCTATTCTCACATTAGTCTTTTATATTGTATGTGCACATTGCTAAAGTAGCAATCACTTCTGTAACACTTTCTTGTCACTTCTCTCAAGCTACTTACATCACACCAATCATGTTTTTTCTGTTATAATTAAACTTTAACTATATAATTTTACTTACCTCTGAGCCTGCCAAGGTGACCTGCTGGATAGGGGGCAGTTTTGTTTAATCACCTCACACATCCCAGCACAATTTTCAAAATAGGTGGTATTGTGACACTCATGTTGGAAATTCTATGCTGCCTGCCATTCCCCCTGCCAATTATTTACTCTTAAGTACAAGAAATAGGTGCTATAGTAGACCATATGACTGTCGAGCTTGCTCCGCCATTCAATATGATCACGGCTGATCTTGGGCTTCAACTCCACTTTCCCATCCGCTCCCCATATCTCTTGATTTCCCAAAAGACCAAAAATCTGTCTGTCCCAGCCTTAAATATAGTCAACGATGGAGCATTCACAACCCTCTGGGGTACAGAATTCCAAAGATTAACAGCCCTTTGAGCAAAGAAATTTCTCTTTATCTTAGTCTTAAATGATTGACCCCTTATTCTGAGACTATGTCCCCATGTCCTAGATTCCCCAGCCAATGGATACATTCTCTCAGTGTCTATCTACACTGTCAAGCCCTTCAGAATCTTGTATGTTTCAATGAGATCACCTCTCATTCTTCTGTCCTCCAGAGTATATAGGCCTGATATACTCAGTCTATCATCATAGGATAATCCTCATCCCAGAGTCTCAACTTTGTAATTTTGCTGAGCAGTGGGAAAATCCACCTTATTTTATACAACTACTCAGCAGTTACTGGACAAACCCTTTTATGAAATCAATGCCACACTCCCACTGTGACCTCTGCTCCATCAGCTGTGCTAAAGGCTAGTCTGAGGCTTGTATGTGGCATGGGGGCAGGTTATTTAAAAGTATTTTCCCTTCAATGACCCAAGTGAATCTGTATGAAATTAAAATAGTTACTCAGCTATATTTTAAATAGCACAAGTATTATTTTCCCTTTTTACTGCTCTGAAAAACTTTTTATGAAGTCTCTTCCTCCCCCACCCTTTCCACTGTCAGAACTGGGCATCCTTGGAACTCTTCCACCTCCTTCTTGTGCAACCCCCAAAGCTATCCCACACATCTTCTCTCATAGAAGGATGTAAGAGATCTCACAGCACTATTTGGAAAAGCAGCAAGTTCATCCAATATTAGCCAATATTTACTCCACAGCCTACAACGATAAAATAAAATGACCAAATAATCATATTGCTGCCTGTGGGACCTTGCCTTGTGCAAACCGGTTCCTACATGGCAACCATGACCATACTTCAAAAGTGCTTTTTTTGCTGTAGCTTTGGGACATCCTGATATCATTAAAGGCATGTTTGCTTCTTTCATTCTCAGACCCTGCTCTGGAATCTTAGGGCCATCCTTCCAACACTACTATCTCACAATCTCCCACTAATACTGCACCAAGTTCTTGAAAATCCCATGGCTACCACATACCCCTAACAATAACTAGGAACATTTTTCTGGACATAGTCCTTTGAACTCAAGGCAAGAAATGAACCGGACATTTAAACTAACGCTTAATAGTATCAAAGGACAGAGTTTCCACATTAAAATGCATATTATCATAGAATTTGAACCCAAAACCATCACTACTTGTACAATATCTGTCTACATATTGTTATGCATGTGCCCATTACAAATTTGTGTTCATATTTATAAACTACCTATGCATTATATAGTAGTTACATCCTCCCACCAGTGCTGGCACTATCATGCCCCTATTTTACATTTTCCAACTGCTAGGCCTGTACTGCAGATAAGCTCCAAGCTTTTATGTTTTGCTAAATAACTTTAAAAAATTATAACATCTATGTATTACATAACAATCAAGACAGGATGCATGACTAAAATGATGACTGAATTCCATTCAAGAGACTTGGCCCAATTAACCAGTGTTCTTTCACCCAAATCCACCTGATGTCTATACTTGGTCTCGACACCCTGTGTGTAATACCACATGAGACGGGTCTGTAATAAAGACAGTCTGACTTATTGAATAACCATTAATCAGTGCCGCTAATACATTGTGCTTTTTTACAAATGTAAGATGGTTATATTTTAAACTGTTCCTTTTGATTTAAGGTAAAACACTGTGTCCTGGAATGAGGGATGGTGAAATCATACTGATACTGTCTGGAGGCAGGCTCATGTGATTTGGTTGTCACAGGGAAAGAGGCCTAGACTAAAACCTATAGGAAATCAGGGGGGAGGAGGTGACATAGTGGTAATGTCACTGGACTAGTAATCCAGGTGCCTAGGCTAATGCTCTGGGGGCATGGATTAAAATCCAAATAGTAATTTAAATTCAATAAATAAAATTTGGAATTAAAAGCTAGTCTTCACGATTATGAAACCATTGACAATTGTCATAAAAACTCATCTGGTTTACTAACAAGCTTTAAAGATGGGAATCTGTCATCATTACTTGGTCTGGCCTACGTGTGACTCCAGACACACAGCAATGTGGTTGACTCATAAATGGCCTAGCAAGCCACTCAGTTGTATCAAACCATTATGAAGTCTAAAAGGAATGAAATCAGATGGACCACACAGCACCGGAAACAACCACGGCACACCCAGCCCATCAGGTCTTGACCTCATTCCAGTCTTAATCCAAACATGGACAAAAGAGCTGAACTCAAGAGATGAAGTGGGTGTGACTGCCCTTGACATCAAGGCAGCATTTGTCCAAGAATAGCATCAAAAAGCCCTAGCTAAACTGAAATCAATGGGAATCAAAGGAAAAGCCCTCTACTGGGGGAGTCATACCTAGCATAATGAACATCCTCAGGGTTACCATTGACCAGAAACTGAACTAGGCCAGCCATAAATATTGTGGCAAAAAAGTCAGAGGCAAAAAATTCTGTGGAGAGTAACTCATCTCCTGACTCCCTAAAGCCCGTCCTCCATCCACAAATCACAAGGCAGGAGTGTGATGGAATACTCTCCACTTACTTGGATAAGTGCAGCTCTAATAACACTCAAGAAGCTTTACACCATCCAGGAAAAAGCAGCCCACTTGACTGGCACCAAATCCACCACTTTCAACATTCACTCCCTCCCACCATCAATGCATAGTGGCGGCAGTGTGTGCCATCTACAAGGTGCACTTCAACAATTCACTAGGGCTCCTTTCAACAGCAGCTTCCAAACCCATGACCTCTACCACTTAAAAAGACAAGGGCAGCAGATACCTGAGAGCATCACCACCTGCAACTTCCCCTCCAAGCCACACACCATCCTGGCATGGAACAAGAATAATAGCCATTCACTGTTGCTAGGTCCAAATCCTAGAACTCCCCTCCTACCAGCATTCTGGGTATACCAACAACACATGGACTACAGTGGTTCAAGAAGGCAGCTCACACCACCTTCTCAAGGATAATTAGGGATGGGCAATAATTAGCCAGCAACGCTCACATGCTGTGAACATTTTTTTTTAAAAACATCAAGTTCTAGCTTTCATACCTTGACACAAAAGAGGGGCAGCTACTCTTTCTGCTCACTTGCTCTCAGACTTAGAAAACCCAAAGAGAGAGCAAGATGCTGTTAGGTGAAGAAGCGGAGAAGCTACTGCTGTGAGACAAGGATGCTTTTAAGAGTAGGTTTTCTGCTGGAAGGAGGAAGACAGTACAGATGGGATTTTTGGACCTTAACAGCTGGACGTCAGTTCAAGGATACTCAGAAGACTAGGTGAGGGGACTTTCAAAGGACACCGGAAGACTCACTCTGGTGTGGCAGGGAGAAGAGTGTTTCCAGAAAAGCCAGGAGGGGTGTGGGGCTTAATCTGCTGAGATCAGAGTGTAATGTACAAATGGATTGTAAAGCATTTTCAGTTGAGTTAATTAGTTAATGGGGAAGTACCTTTCCTGTTGTTTGGTATATCAGTTGCCTATTAAGCTCTGAAGAGGAGTCATATGGACTCAAAATATTAACTGTTGCTCTCTCCACAGATGTTGTCAGACCTGCTGAGTTATTCCAGCATTTTCTGTTTTTATTTCAGATTCCCAGCATCCGCAGTATTTTCCTTTTCACCTATTAAGTAATGTTTAGTTAATGTTGATTTTAGTTTATTACATACAAGTATTAAAACGTGAAATCTTGGCTTACAATTCTTTCCATTGGGCGCGGTGAAACTCTCTTTTTAAAAGCTACTGGGCTCTACAGGTATCGTAACATATTACACCTTGTGCCATGCCATGGGACGATTATGGCGTCTATATAAAACAAGATAGTGGATAAAAGCAGAATTAAAGAGGCAACCAAGTAGGATGGAAAATGCGCCATACTAGGTTCTAATTAGGATCTGAAAAGTTAATAAAAGATTCTTAACTGAAAACGCTTCAGAAAACTTACATTGTACAAACAATAAATATAGCGGTTCAAATTGTTTTTAACCAAGAAGTTTGGGAACACTAAATCTGGTCTGATTTTATTCTCAGTGGGATGAAATATACTGTATTTTATTAAAGTTAAATGTACACAACAAACTCATCTTAAAATCAAATCTAAATATTTCTGTTTATTCAATGATAAAACTATAAAATTGAACGTTCACTCTAAACAATGAACTCCATTTACAGCTACTGAGCCTGAATATTTTAGTTACAAAAAGGCACCCCTGTAATTCCTGAGTTATGAAATTACCATCCTTCAAAGCAATGTGAAATATGAAAAATATGCCAAAAAATTAAACAATGTTGACAACCTAAGTTCTTACTGGGCATTTGTCTTAAAAAGTACTCATTAACTTCACTTTTCAAGCAAATACAGCAAAATGTTAAACTGAAAGATTTTTTCAGTTGTGAATCAGCTGGTTCTTTTCTAGCAGTGGCATCCTTTTTTGGGGTCATTTTGGTCTCCTGTGTGTAGTTTACTACAGTTCCTGCACTGATTGACCAGTACCAAACGATGCCAATCCTGTGGTCTATAAACCAATCTCAGTACATGCATCACTTTAAAGATCAGCCACTTCCTCTATTGGGAGGCCAGGTTTCACAGCTGAACTTTATCTTGTTACTCAGCCATGAGAGTTTCCTGCATTGGTCCATTAAGTAAAGCATGTAAGCTATTAATGCCTGAAGTAGCAGCCAGCAAGGACATCAAATCTGGATTGCATATTAACTTGGTCAATCATCAGGTGGAACAAAAACTTTGCTCTGTATATATGTGTGCAACAGAAAATGAATGGAAATGTGGATGCTAAATAGGTTTTCTTCAAAATGGATTCAGGCAGAAGTGTCAACATAAACAAAAAAGTTATAAGCTGGGAAATGCTTTTCAACAGCAGTAACCTTCATACAGTAATTTAAACCTCCCAAGGGCCTAGAATAGGAAACACCATCAAACAGATGCTTAGCCATCATCTAATGTTACCTGCTTCATTTCTATCAGACAGGAGAACAGCAAGAGAGCAGAAGTATTGTCTATTATGTTTGCAAATAAATTAAACACCACAGAAGTGTTAAAGATGCCTTTAGTTGTGTTGTTTACTGTATAACCTTTGTAACTTTTTTCTTGTACATGTTAAAGGTTATTCCTAATTTTGCTCAGAAACTCATGTTGTCTTTCAATTTAAAAACTATTTGTGTTTTATATACATATTTTGCTTAAAAAGTCTAATTGTATGAAGAAAATCATTTGCTGCAAAGTACACAGTTAATCACGAAATAATGTGATCTCCTTCATTCTGCCAGGGTAAGTCGCTCTTCTCATCACTCAACTCACGCACTCACAAACCCATCATGCATCCACAGAGATCTCAGTCACTGCCAATTCAATGGACATCACCAATCACACTCTCTCACATAGTTTCATTGTCCTCATCCCATCCATGGGACTACTCACCACCCACACATGCCAGGCATCCTTCTCATCTGGACTGACAGCTCACACCCTCTCCATCTGTCTTCATGCAGGACAAGCTGGCACACAAGAGAGAGAGGTCGCAGACTGGTGGCCGAATGCCTGAAATCAAGGTCCTCACAGACTTTGAAAATAGAGTCATCCAGCTGGCCGGTGACAATCTGGACCATTCCAGTGCTGACGGTGAGGTCAGCAGTGCTCAGCCAAGTGAGGATCCAGCAGTGCAACATCCATCAGACAACCATGCCGTGAGTCAGTTCCCCTGTTCCACAGTACCCTGCCATGCACTAATTATCTCTCCTTGTTTACTCAGGCACATCTGAGAAACAGCCGAGTGGGTCCACGACCCAGGTCCTTGACTCAAGCCCAGAGAAACCCACATTGCTGCACGGGCTGACCTCCATCACTAATGCCATAGTTGGCCTCCAACAGAGTCAATGCGGGAGAGGTGCAGGGCAGCTCGATCTCACTCGAGCTTCCCCTTCTCTTCAAGGAGTCAGTGGGTGGAGGATCAGCAGGTGCACACCTTAGGGCCATCCACTCAGGTGACTGTGGGAGTGTCTGGCCAATCGAATTCCCTCTTCCTGTGACGCCAGCATCTCCAGCTCTTCAGGCCGAGGAGGGCCTCAAAGCCACACAAGCAGGACCCTGAAAGCAGGCCGGGGCCCTCCAGGTCTCAGCCCTCCTAAGGACGCCCATCAAGGTCATCACAGACAGGGCATAGCAGTCAGCAGGCTGCCTCCACCTCTGCTATGGATATTGGGGGAGCACCAAGACATGGTGGCAGGGTTAGGAAGGTGAAGATGATGTAACTCTTTCGAGTACAAACCCGTTTCCATCTGTTTCAGATGAAGTTACATTGTTTCATAGTTTGCCATTGTGAGATTTGAACTCTTGATCTTGGGGTTACAAACCCAGTACCGTAACCACTTGGCTATTTAGGAGTTGCACAGCCTGGGCACGGGTGTTAATCACTTGTACATACTGTTCATTATTTTAAGTAAACTCCCAAGAATCTCTCCTTGCCTATGGTTCCTTGTTCTGATGAGCAGTGTTCGTGACACTCAGATGTGAAACCTTGGTCACTGCACAAGATAAAGGCAGGTGTCTCAGTCCAGGGCCATTATCCTGTGCTTTGTGTAACTTCCCCAGCACACTGATGGTGCACCTGCACAGTCACTGGACACATCCGTCATGCCTACACCTCGATGGGGCTTATCATTGCTGCCAGAACGTTCTGGGCTGATGGCACAGAGTCTGTCATTGTGTGTGTTCTCAGCACCTTTGATGTGCGGCTGGTCCCTCATCTCATCAGCACCTGTGTCCGGTGACAGGGTTCAGCTCACGAAGGATACCATAGGATCGGGAGAAGTTAAAGTTTCCCTGCTGCATCTCCATGTTATAACCCTGTTCACAGGGGGTAAGCGATCTGCCACCTGCCAGAAAGGAGTCTGGCATTCACATAAGTTGAGAGAGGATCTACAGAGTGCCCCCACTGCATGTCATCATCATCCTCCTGGAATCTAGGAACTATGGGCATCCGCTGCATTTGCATGACAGGAGCCTTGTCACAGAGATTATGTGTGCTGCCATTGGCCAGACAGAAGTCAAATGCTCACAGATGCAACATAGGGATCTATGGAGTGTCCTCACTGCATGTTGTCATCCTCCTCCATAAATCTAACAGCTATAAGGGCTTCCTGAGCACGCCTGCCTTATCTGGCCAGTGTGATATCCTCATCACTGTCATCCTCGCCTTCGAGAACATTCTTACCCTAATCCCTGTCGTCATCCTCCTCATCGGAGCAGATGTGCAGCTCCTCTAGCTTCTCTCCCCATTGCAGTGCCAGGTTGTGATGGTACAGCAGGCAATGAGGATGTGTGACACCCTCTGTGGGCTGCATTGCAGGTCTCCACCAGACTGGCCCAGGCACCAGAACCTCATTTTCAACGTTCTGTTGCTTTGCTCTACCAAATAGTGAGTTGCAGCATGAGCCTCATTGTACCTTCTCTCTGCTGCAGTCTGAGGCTGCCACACGGGGGTCATCAGCCACGTCCTCTGCGGTTAGCCCTTGTCCCCGAGGAGCCAACCCTGCAGCCTCTCTGGACCCAGGAAGCTGTCAGGGATCTGAGACCTACTGAGGATGTAGGAGTCGTGGACACTCCCTGGGAACCACGTGCAGGCCTGTAAGATGCATTTCTGGTGGTTGCACACCGGCTGAACATTAGCGAGTCGGAGCCTTTGCGGTTGACATAGCTGACGGCTTGTTATCACGGAGATCTGAACGCCGTGTCAGTGCAGTTGATGGCACCCTACACCTGTGAGAAACCAGAGATCTGGGCAAATCTCAGCACTCTTCCTTCCTGGCTTTCCAGATTCCAGGCGAAATGCACCAAGTTATGTGCCTTTGCAAATATGATGTCCATGACCTCCTGGATGCATTTGTGGGTAGAGGCTTGCAATATCCCACAGAGGTCACCTGCAGAGCCCTGAAAGGAGCCAGTGATGTAAAAATTGAGCGCCGCAGTCACTTTCATCGCCACTGGCAGTGGCTGCCCTCCATGCCAAATCCTGCAGCAGGTGGCAGATGTGAGCAAACAGTTCTCTGGGCATGCACAGCCTTCAGCGACACTGGTTCTTGGTCATCTGCAGGAATGCCAAGTGCAGTCTATGGACCCTGGGTATAGCTAGGCGCTGACTAGCGACGGTTCACTGTGGCTATTCAGCAACGTGCGCAGCAGCCCAAGCCATCCCTTCTTGAAGGTGCTGCTCCTCCCTCTGCCCAGCCAGGCACCTCTGTTGCTCTCTTCTCTTTTATCTCCGCTCCCTGTAAGCCATGAGACATACAGCTAGGTCACAAGCTCCTGATGTACTCCTCCTGCAGGATAAGAGAGAGAGACGCGTGGGTTAGTATGGGTGTATTAAGAACCTCTTTTGGTTGAGCCTGAAGGCCCCTTCATGCATGCCGGAGAATGCTGGCCATAACTTGAATGGACAGAGTTTAGTGCGCTGCACGGCTGCCTGAAATCCCATCGGCATGCCAAGAACAAAGGTCTCAAATACACCAGAGTAGATTACCCGATGAAACACCACGCACATTTATGTTTTTCCTGCCTTGTTGGCTGGTTGCAATTTTTATTTGCATACATAGGGCAAATTAAGAAAGAAAGAATCAACTTTTGTTCTAAAACTGACTATAACAATCTTTTTGTTCCCTATAATTTTGGCAAATTTTCAAGCTGTGATTCAAAGAGCTGACAAATGAAACACAGGTAAGAGTTGCAACCAAGTCAATGTTTCCCGGGGCATTTGCTGATAACCAAACAGCACGCAGGTAACGCACTCTCACACAACTCAGGGATACAGTTAAAAAAAAAATCAGGAAATCTTTGTCTTTTTGTTTGCAACACTCCCAAATGTATATAAGGAATGTAACAAATATATCTCTGTTCTTCCTTTTTCTCTACTGCCTGGTGTCCACTGCTTTTTCCACAATAAAAAGCATTTTGAGATGTCTTCCTGTACATGATGAATGCAAAACAACAACTGCATTTATTTGGTACCATGACAAGTTGTTATTACATAGATGCAGTTAGTTACTAACGAATTTCAGTTGAAAGAATCTTAAATTATGTATCTAAAGCTAATTTATTTTTAAATTATCCTCATTTCTCCCAAAGACTTTTTTTTGAACTGCACAACCTTATCCCAGTCTGGCCTGTATTTGTTCTCCATTCTGGAACAATAACCTGCAATCATTTTGTTGAGCATCGCTGGTCATTGTGAATCTGAAATCAGTGCCTTGAAAGGCACACCACCGGTGTCAAATAAACAAAACTTAAGTTTGGCCTGATATTGATGTAAATGAAATTTTATATCAGCATTACTTGGCAGCAAACTCAATCAAATTTCCGCATGTAAAATCATCAATACCTATATTCCAACTTTTTTTTTTATTCGTTTGCATTCGTTTATTGCTCTTGCCCTCGCTCAGAGGGCATTTAAGAATCAACTACTTTGCTGTGGGTCTGGAGTCACATGTAGGCCAGACCAGGTAAGGACGGCGGATTTCCTTCCCTAAAGGGCATTAGTGAACCAGATGGGTTTTTATGACAATCGGCAATGCTTTCATGTCATCGTTTAATTCGAGATTTTCACTGGATTCAAACTTCACCATCTGCCATGGTGGAATTCGAACCTGGGTCCCCAGAGCATTACCTTGGGAATCTGGAATACTAGTCCAGTGACAATACCACTATGCCTCATTGCTTGACATTGTAGACTGGACAACATGCATTTTTCAAGTGCCTCAAAAAATTTTTACTGTGGCTTTGCTTTGCTGTGAGTACAACCAGGTTAACAACAATCCACAAATGCTGAATCTTTATCAGGTGATTGGGTTTCGGATTCATACCAGCATTGCATTTTTATATGAAATTGAGGTCAAGTTCTTTTACTCTGCGTTTACAAGATTTAAAGTAGATCACTACTTTAAAAACAAACATAAATAGTACAAAGGGAATAATTACTAATATCAACTAAATCACATTTTATTCCACTAAAGTCTAGAATTTTCTTCCAATTGAAGTCCTTTTGTAACATGAGACTGCCAAACCTGGTTATATCGTTCTAAATTTACTTAGAGAAACCCTAGTGCAGACAACATGCTCCAACCCACACTTAACTATAGGAAGCTCAGTGAACATATTCTAGGTTTCAAATTTATAACCAAAACAGCCTTCACCACATGCAGTTTAAGTAGCACAACTGGTAGCACTACCTTGAATTTATGACCAATGACACACACACATTTAATTTGTAACCAAATACTTCCCCTTCCTCTTAGCTCCCTTTAGAACTTTTGATTAACTCATATTTTTCTTAGTTCAGAGGTTAAATAAAGGAAGAGAGGTGTTCTGTGCTGAAATAGCCCAGAGCACTGCACAGAAAGTGGACTAATGCCACGGACGTTAAAAGAATCAAAGCAATAAAGATCTAGGCAATGATTTCAAGTTCAGAAGTTCAGAAAGCAAGATTAAGCATAAAAGTATCAATAAATACAGCAAAGCAAAAAGGAGAAAAAGGTCAAAACGTGATGTGTCACAATATTTTGTATGTTTTGAGTTTAACTGTGATTGCATTAGTCACTTAACAGGACAAAATGTTCCTTTCAAAATCTGAGGTGACAATTTTACAACGATATAGGTCATAAACAGTCAAATGTAAGGCTAAGACACCATAATATGCCTGGTTGCTTTTTGCAAAGTAGGTTTGCTTTCCAAGCCTTCAACCTGGAATCGTAACAGCACTTCTGTACAGGATCACAGTGTGCTTGTTCCATTAGCTCCGTCATGACTATCTGGTTATTCATTGTTTACAAACAAAAACTTATTAAAATAGAGAAAACTTCCAGTAACAATTCTATATAACCAGAATTTCTTTCTAATTTAAAAAGTGGTTCGAGTTACTTTAAAATAATAACTGAATTTTCATTTATGGGGCAAGTAGGAATGTTAATCATGGGTACTACCATCTACAATACACAGATTCCTTGTCAATCAAAATTAGTTCTTTGATTAGCTATTTACGAGTCACTGCACCCCAAAAACAAAGTCATTCATTACATGCAGTTCTTGAAGAACAGTTTCATTTAGTGAAGAGGCACCAAATAAACTAAGTACATCTCACTCAGCACACATACACACACACACACACACACACACACACAGTGAAGAGAAATGCTTTTTTTTAGAATACTGAAGAACCTGAGAGGAATGAAGAAAATCATTTATACAAGTGGTAGAACATTTAAATAATGAATCCCTTCCCTGCATCTCTCTCCTTTTTTTTCCAGAAGTACTGAAATAGAAATTTAATAAGAGTTAAATCCCAATGTAAATAAGGTGGATTGTTGACATTAATCTATGAAAACGGATTGTTGTCCTTGTGTACAAATTTAACACTGCAACTTAAATGCTTTCCATCAAAGTGTACTGCAATCTGAAAACACTAGTTGCAAGTTACAAAAAAGTCTATTGATTTGGATTCTAAATTAAGATTTAAAATAAACTGGACTTTATGTTATAAATACTCATAAACCATAATTACATAACATTATTGAAAAATAAAAAAGTGGGCTTAACTGCTAAGATTTCCTACTCTTCTAAATGGCACAGTAAGACTAATGGTGTAGCCAGAACATAAATGTGTCAGCAACATTTTTAATTGGCTTTTCATGAATGACTTTACTGTACTTAAAAGTCTGCTGCTCTCTGATGTTTCCATGTGCTGCGGACTTTATTGTCCTCACTGCATAAGAAACAGATTTCTACCTACAGCCTCAGCTTCTATACAAAAACGTGGCAATTATTAAAAATGTTAAATGATTATGCATAAATTTTAGGATGGAAAAACATTACTTTGTACTCAAATCTTAATTCTTGAAATGTTACTGTCAATCCAATTTGAAAGATTTTCTTACAATTGACAGAATTCATTACTAAAATTTCACTCCAATCATCTGAACATAATAAATTAGCAAGTTATCAATGGCCTTTTGCAAATTTTCTGCCATCTGCTTGAGGAAAATAAATTCAGGTAAGAAATCTAATAAATATATTAAAATTAAATTGATGTTATTCGGTCCACACAGATGGAATGGACAATATATATGACAGCCCGTCATGGAATGTGTGATCTTATGCAGTATTAATAAACTGTGCCATAAATTGTAAATGTCACCTAAGGGATTCATTGGTTTGTCAGTGGCATTTAATACTTCTAGCATGACACTAACCAGGCTTATAATATACCATAGATCTGAAAGGGTTAAAGAAAATCTATGAAGTGATGGCAGCAAAAGTTACAGATACTCTTCCGCTGCTAGTTCCGAATCATACTGGTTAAAGGCATACAAAGGAAGCCCTTGAAGCAAACACAGCTTTTGAGTCCCTCTTGTCAAAGTTTACAGAAAGCTTAATTGGAAAGTTATAAATTGAGTCTGAAAGCAGAGCCAGACAGAGAACAGCTCTGCTGTCAACCACAGTGGGACTCTTTGTGGTTACCTAAAACTTCTAATTCAAATATAATGCAGCTGGGAGGCATTTTGAGTGATTTCAGACATAAATTAAATTTCTGTACTTTTGGTGTACCTTCAAATGACATTAAATATTACATCAGAGAGGATTTTTTAAAAAAAATAATCAAATTTATACCAAGCTAAAAAATCTACTGTTCTAAGTGGAATAAGCGTGACCATCTTTTTTCAGTACATCTGTCATTGAAGTGTACAGGAACTCAAGTTATTTAGCCATGCATGTATTGACTTCAAAAATAATTCATGCACTGTTTTATTATATTCAATTATATTAATGACCAATGTTCCATTAAACTAAATTAAAAATGATTATTCAGCTATGAAAACAAAATATCATACAACGATCAGCTTTGTTAGAAGTCGCTGAATCATTATTTGATATTGTTATTACATATTACATAGTATTTACAGCACAAGTAAAGGCCAGTCTGTCCAAAGGGTCTATGCTGCTGCTTATACTCAATCTGTGCCTCCTTCCATTTTACTTCCTCTCACTTTATCAACATATCTTTCTATTTTTTGCTCCCCCATGTACTTAACCATCTTCACCTTAAATGCATCTATACTATTCCCCTCAACTACTCCCTGTGGTGGCAAGTTCCACATTCTAACCATTTTCTTGAGCAAAGAAGTATCTTCTGAATTCCTTATTAGATTTATTAGTGACTAAAATATATTTTTGGCCCCTGGTCCTAATGAAACCTTTCATAATTTTAAAGGCCTTAATTAAGTCACCTCAGAGGAAAAAGGCCTAGTTTGTTTAATCTTTTCTGATATTTAAGAAGTCTCCAAATCTTGAGTTTTAAGCTATTTGCTTTGAAATGGGACTTGATTTCAGCAGCATCTGAAGAAATAACCTGACACTTCTGATGACGAAAATAACTGAGATTAATCAAGCAATATACATGTAAGTACATCATTACTACTTATTCCGAGTTCAGGGAGGGAAGAGAGCCTGGCAGGTCACCTTGTTTGGGCCTCGAGTGGGAAGGTTGGGGGTAGGTGCAGCTCCATTCACCATTAATCTCAGGGTTTTCTGGCCAGCATTACATCCCCTTAGGGCAGTGGTCCTCAAATTTTTTTTTTTGTCGAGCACCCCATTCAGATCTACAAACTTTTTGATAACCATTACAGCCAGTTGCTTTTTAACAACCCTTTAATGACCACACGTTTTGTAAATTATTATAATTACACATAACAGGTAAAAATGTCTATAATATTTCTTTACTTACCATTACTGTGATGGATTAGCTTGTTTGTTGGAGCATAAGCACTTGAAGTTGGGAAAACAGTTGGCAGTCTCTCACTTGGTAACCCCCCTGCAGTCTCCCTCTCTGACCCCTGCCGTCTCTCTCTCGCCCTCGCTGACCCCCACAGCCTCTCTCCCCCTTGGTGACCCCGCAGTCTCTCTCTCTCCTTCCCCTTCCCTGCCTCTCAGTCTCTCCATTCCTGACCTCCGCATTTTCTTCCTCCATCCCTCAGTGACCCCAGCAGTCTCTCATTCCCTCGGTGACCCCATGGCTTATCTCACACTCTGCTTTGCTTGCACCCGCAGTCACTCTCCTTCGCTGATCCCCGCAGTCTCTCTCTCGCTGACACCCCCAGTCTCTCCCGCCCTTGCTGACCCCTGCAGTTTCTCTTACGTCCTTACTAACCCTCGCAGTTTCACCACTGTCGCTGGCCAATGCACTGTCACTCACTTTCCCGCTGCTCCTCCAATCACAGGCTGTTCTCTCCCGCGCTTGCTGCTGAATAGTCACAACTGCATTTCCCTAGTGAACTTTTTGGCAGCAAGTGGGGAACAGAAACAGCCTGTGATTGGAGAAGCAAAGTGAGTGACAGCGCATTAGCCTGAGCACTGGAGGATGTACACGGCTGTCATCATTAAGGGAATTGCACTTAACAATTTGTTGCGCGACCACACAGGCCCGCAACTTAGAGGGAGCACAGCTGGGGGAAGAGAAAAAAGAAAGCCGTTAAAAAAAAACTGAGGGGCAAAAACAAAATAGAAAACAAAAATCCGGTTTTTTTAAAAAAATGGAAAAACAACACCCCTATATATTGTCGGTCTTCCTCAGTATTGACTATGCTACCTAGTTGGTATGATCTGAAAATTTTGATATTGTCCTTCCAATTACAAAGTCCAATAATTTATGTAAATAGTGAATAACAGTTGCCCCAGCACCAATTCCTGTGAAACCCATTTTCCACCTCCTGTTGGACTAAATAACTACCTTTAACTTGTACTCGCCAATTTTTGAGTATTGCTGAAAAAAAAACATGCTGTTGAGGCTTTTCATCTTGCACTCCTCAGGACAGACACAAGAATGCCAAATTTTAAAGGGAACAACAACGCATTTCAACTTACCTGTAAGTCAAACTATGTTGTTGATATCCCAAATTTGGTCTTTTGATGTACCTCTGTTTCGACAGCATGTCTCTTTTTTCAGCAATACTCAATTTCTGTACCACCAAGTGACTATCTCTATTTTTTGTTTCACAGCCAGCTTCCATTCTGCTACTTGTCTCAACCCCATATGGTCTGACTTTAGTCAGGTCTATTATGCAGCCTATTATAAGGCCTTAATGAAGGCCTTTTGAAAGTCTATGCAGATTGCATTCCCTACATTACCCTTTCTGCTCTGTTATTTCCTCAAATAATTCAATAATATTGGTGAAGCAAGACCTTCCCTTTTGAAATCTGTGCTCAGGAATATTATATTTCAGGCTTCTGTTATAAATATAATCTAAAGATGCTATATCTTTCACTACCACCAAAATTAAGCTAACTAGTCAATAGTTCACTGGATTTCTTTTATCTTCAGTTCTGAATATATGAATAACATTAGCTGTCCACCAGTCCTCTGTCACTATTCTCTTTCCCACTGAATGTTTATACACTAGTGCTAGTTCTTTGTTTGTTTCCTTAGTATGTAAATGAGTAAAAGTCAAGTATTATAATATTGTTTTTCATAAGGGAAATAAGTCTAAAAATGCCATTAATGGCGCATAACTTAAAACGTGGAGGTTTTAGAACAACAATATGGAGTATCATAATTCAGACCTTGCGCCACAATTCTTCACAGAAGAATTGCTTGCTGACAGTGTTGCCATCTGCAGCAGAAATGAGATACCTACCCAGGAAGAAAGGCAGCGTTAGAGTTGCAATTCACTTCAAGCTGCTGCTGCTTGTGTCTTCGCAAATCAAGAGAAGCATTAGAAGTGTTGAAATCAGATAAGCTGCCTATCTTCTTATCCAGGTGAAAGATGCATGCAGAAACCAAATTGCAGAAGGCAATATATGTTTAATGAGATGAATTTTTAGTGCCAAGTTTTCAAACGCTATGTTTTATTGAACAATTTGTTAAATAGCACTACAGTTGTTGGTTCCCACAGAAAGGACATTTTCAGACGTAGGTGCTGGCTCTCTTTTGCTCGCACATCATTAAGTCCAATCACTAATATGCAGTTTGGAGAAGTGTACAACATGTGGTACTAAAACTAATATTTTCACATTTGAATTCCACTTATTTCATTAATCACTGTAGGAAGTATAAATACAGTTGCAAAAAAAAAATATTATTTTGATGTATTGACTGTGGCAATTTTGTCAGTTGGTAAATGTGGTTTTCTTTTAAATATGCAGGACGGCAATGAAGTTGGAGGAAACATTTCAGAAATTACCTCTACAGAGTAATCTAATGGCCAGTCTGCCACTACACCTGACAATAATATCAAAACAAAATATTGACCGAGCAACTTAGTGGTCAATGGTCTCAGACGAGCATGACTGAAAATCGCTATTACCAGAAGAAAGGTTTGTGGTCAGAAAATGCACACATATACAGGTTTTATTGAAGTCATAAGATCAGTATGCAACCAGTAACAGCATTGACATCCTTCTGCCATTTTTCCATAAAGACCACAAACACTAGTTTTTTTACATCAAAGTTCATATTTTGTTAATTTTTTTTTTAAACGCATGCCTGTAGATTGCAGAGTGCCATTCCAACAGTCTATTGGTAGATTTGTAACATATTCAGAAATGAAACGTTGAAAGTATTCCAAATTCAATGAAGAGATACCGACAAGTGTGCTAGATTACTGATTGTACCCTCAAATACAATTCACATATGAGCTTGTTCTTAAGATGGCAATCCTTACACCCTCCAAGCATAGGACATCCAATTGCAAACTAGTGCCATTTATTCTGTCCTGAATGTGGATCAGGAGCTGGGAACGGAGTAGATTAGTACATTAACGGGCTGCGCCACCAAGTGGTAGAATACAAGTCACTGGCGTCACTCCAAATCTTAACTTTTCCATCTTAAGATAGAGATTTCTCCAGAGGGATGATGGAATCAAGAGCAATGTGCTGTGCACCTTCTAAATGCTAACACTACTGGTAAACTGCAAGCTGCACAAGATCAGGGACTCTCATTTTCAGAATTGCACAGCACCATGGAAAAATATACTAATTAACATTATTTCTAAAAGTATATATTTCCATAAAATTTATACCTAATTAAACTAAGTGAAGTTTAATAATTTCTGAAGGGCCAACATGTTTTCTGACAGCACAGAAATTTGAGAAACTATTCCCACAAAATGTTTCCAATTTCAAAATAATGTATATAGCAAGGAACTCATCACAATAATTGTAGTCGGCCTTGCATAAAAATTGAATACTACAGCCCACTGTTAATCTAAAAAGAGTTTTATTTCCAGATTAAGTTTTGAAGCGTTTAACTTCCAGATTCACTATGTCAAATGCTGCTTTGCATCTGCCTTTATTGGCCATTGTTGCCAGATGGAAAATATTAAACAAAAAGGATTGCAACTAAATCAATCTGCTACAGAACAGTGCCAAAAGGCCCCATGCTAACTACAAGCAGATTTGCAGGCAGGTCTCGTTCTGTTACGACCTGGGTTCTGGCACATCCTTTGCCCCATCTAACAGCAGGAGGGCAGGGGCCGGCTGAGAGCTGCTACTGTGCCAAACAGACTGTGGAGTGCTTACTGCTTGAGTGCTTCTACAGAAAGAGTGTGAATCCAAGAGTCCATTGTAAACAACTACTGGTACTTCCTGGCTGCTACTGTGCCATACATTTGGGTGCTAAATGTTTCAACAAAAATGGCGCATTTTAATCCTTTAAAAAAATCCAAACTCAAAGTGGCATTTTAAGAATGAAGCCTTTATTAAAAAAGACCACATTGTTCTATGCCTGTCACACTTCACTCCTCAAAGCTTAGATTTGTTAACTCAATCATTATCCTAAAAAAAACATCAACGTAAGTAAATGTGAAAAACGCAACATCTGTAATTACAGGAATTTATTTGCAACACTATAAATTATATATTTTCTAAATTAATCTAGTAAGATAAAAATGAAACTAAAAGTTGTACTTTTACCTGAAAACTGCTGGAAGATGCTAGTCTATAATTTACGCAGGACAAGACAATTTCTTTTTGGAGCTCATTGCATGTGTAATATTAAATAAGGAAATTCATTTTCTGCGAGTCATATCTACTGATGTGATGCCACAATGCTGCAAGAGGCCTTGGAACCTCCTCCAACCAGATAAGTACTAATTATGATTTGAAATTGTTTTAATGGATTTATTGACATGCTACTGGCTGAATAATACATAAATGTGATTCCATTCTTGTTTTCATTTGAGGACCCGTATTTCTATCCTTTAACGGCCTGTCACCATCACAGATCCTGGAGGATGAACAAGTCCAAGCACTGTGCTTTTCCACCACCATTGCCAAATAAACTCTGATTGGCCAGTGAGAATCACGTTGAACAATACCCTATTAATCATCTTTTTTCTCTCCATCTCACCTCATTTTTTCCATTTTGCTCGATCTGTTAGCCCTGCCAAGAACTGACAAAAGCTACTGAATTGAGGTGGCATATCTGAGTGACAAGTCTGGGATTTCAACCTGGAACTCTGGCCCGGAATTCGGTGCAATGGCCATTTTGGCAGGGACTCTCATTTACAGAATTGTACGATACCATAGAAGCCATAAGTTAGACTGTTGTGATCCCCAATCCTCCAGTAGCTGATGTATGCCACAATTTGCTTGAAAAATAATTAAAAGATACATCACAGGGAGCACAGCAGGATGTCTGGTGCAACCAATGGCTAAAGTAAAAATACCTTGTGATAAGATACTACCCAGGCTCAGAATGTCTAAAATAAATGTTTGAAGGTTGATTTGATGGGCAGGAACAAGCACAAATTCAAATTAAATTGCTGATTCGCCTTAAGGACTGTTTTTATATCTGTCTGGTTACTTCATTTGATGGAACAGTGATCCCCACCCCATTCTTATTGAGGCTGTATGAACAGAACGGAAACCAGAGGCTTTTAGTCTTCAACTGCTCAAGCAGTCTATAATCCCAACACGATTGCTGATTTACCACTTGAATTTTAATAAGGTGCAAATGGATACATTGTGATCACTAACATCACAGTCACAACCACAACACATAGGATTAGCAATCTGAATTACACATTAGAAAAAGTCACGTCCAGATGGTAGTTTAAGGCTAGAAACTGGCAACTCTCTCTCGCCAGATTTGTGTAATTTTTGTTGATTTGCATGTTGCACCAACTGACCACAGATACAATCAGAAAGGCACCACTAATACACAATTTTATTTCAAATTTAAACAACAATTCCCGTTATTGCACCATACCAAACTCACCAAAGTCATTCTTCAATGGTCTAAAGTGGCTGTGGTAATCACAGTTGTATTAATGCAGCAAACTCGATCTTGCTGTTGATTATGGCAGAGCTAAGACAATTAACACAACTTCAGTCGGTGAACATCCATATGGAGCATCAAGTTCCAGCAAATTTTCCATTGCATTATAGTAAAAGTCATTCATGCCATCATTTCCTGGAACTCCTGCATCATAATAATGGTGTAGGCTGTAGTTTCAGAATTTCTGCTTCCTTGCGTCTGGGAAATTGGTGTTCCACCTATTGTAGTTGGGAGTTTACTGTAGCTGGTTGAATATTGCAGTTGCAAAATACACTTGAATCAAATGAAATGCATTCGTTCTGAACAAATAGTTATTTTCCTTAAAAGGTGTATAGCTGATGACTGCAATCCCTTTTCTTTCCACATTCAAGATATTCAATTATTTCCAGAACTTCTGAAAACCTCATTACATAGCATACAAGCAAATTCAGACTAAATAAGCAAGATGCTGAACTAATTTGTTCACAACTGTCAGTCAAACTTATCTTGTAAGTTTTTTCACACATCTCAAGCAGATTCAGCGCTTCCAACAGAAAAGCATTGGTTTGAGTTGATACCTTTCACTATTCCATTATTTATATAGAGCAAAGCCCCATCGAGTACACTCGCAGTACACTGGATCATATCCAGTAAGCACTGTCCTTAGGCAAAGCAGTTCTGTCATAGGTTACCACAATATTAACCCAGGAATACAACTGTTGTTCTGTGCTTATCTTTTGTCACCAGAAATATAACGTCCTTTGCGTTTCTCATTGGCACAAATATTTCCAAATTCTTCTAACTTAAGCTCTTCCATTATGGTTGGATTTGTTCCTAATTCCTGCGATTTGCTGGGTGTTTTTGCACACTACTGGTTTTTACCTAGTTCTTGAACACAACTCCAACAATATTTTTGTTTTGCTACATTACAACAGAATAGCATATATCCACTATGATCTATTCTGTTTCGGGCAGAAGGTTATTGTAGTGAGGAGTCTGGAGCCGTTAATGGAGCGGGAAATGAAGCGGCAATCACCAGCGTCTGAAATGACCACAACCACCACATACCAGGGCTTGGACTCGATGGGTCGCAGCAACTCCAGCAGAGTATTGCGGCCTCCCAGTGGCAGATCCAGCGTCTCATTCAGGGTGGAGGAAAATGTCAGGCCAATGCATTCTCGTTCAAACAAAACAGCATCGAATATCTTTGGACCACCAGTGGAAAATCAACCTGTGGCTAGAAGCAGCAACCCACCAGATGGAAAGAGCAGGTTCACCTTTAGAGCAGCTACCAATGAAACACCGGATCCAAAGCAACGGAGAAACCCTCCTGGAGGCAATATAAGTGGCATTTTTAACACTGCAAAAACACCCCTGAACACTCTGGGCTTCACAACTGGGAAAGCTGAAAAGTGCCCAGATTCATACAATAGTGAAATTGAAAACCAAGAAGTGGTCCAGAGAACAAAGGAAGAGTCCACACCCAGCCCTGTAACACCTGCTCAACCATCTCGAACCAGAAAAGTTCCACCTAGTAGTGTCTCCAGCCTTGTTTTGGGATAAACCCACCATTTACTACTTTATCTTTTTTTTTTATTCATTCACGGGAATTGTCCTTCACTGGCTGGGCAAGCATTTATTGCCCATTCCTAGTTGCCCTTGAGGTGGTGGTGGTGAGCTGCCTTCATGAAACGCTGCAGTCCATGTGGCATAGGTACACCCACAGTGCTGTTAGGGAGGGAGTTCCAAGATTTTGACCCAGCGACAGTGAAGGACCAGCGATATATTTCCAAGTCAGGATGGTGAGTGATTTGGAGGGGAACTTCCAGATGATGGTGTTCCCATCTATCTGCTGCCCTTGTCCTTCTAGGTGGTAGTGGTTGTGGGTTTGGAAGGTGCTGTCTAAGGAGCCTTGGTGAACTCCTGCCTCATGTAGATGGTGTGCACTGCTGCTACTGTGCGTCGGTGGCAGAGGGAGTGAATGTTTGTGGATGTGGTGCCAATCAAGCGAACTGCTTTGTCCTGGACAATGTCTAGCTTTTTCAGTGTTGTGGGAGCTGCACTCATCCAGGCAAGTGGAGACTATTCCATCACACTCCTGACTTGTACCTTGTAGATGGTGGACAGATTTTGGGGAGTCAGGAGGCGAGTTACTCATCACACGATTCCTAGCCTCTGACCTGCTCTTGAAGCCACAGTATTTATATGGCTAGTCCAGTTCAGTTTCTGGTCAATGGTAAACCCCAGGATGTTGAAAGTGGGGGAATTCAGTGATGGTAATGCCTTTGAACATCAAGGGGCGATGGTTGGATTTTCTCTTGTTGGAGATGATCATTGCCTGACACTTGTGTGGCACGAATGTTACTTGCCATTTGTCAGCCCAAGTCTGGATATTGTCCAGGTCTTGCTGCATTTTGACATGGACTGCTTCGATATCTGAGGAGTTGCGAATGGTGCTGAACATTGTGCAATCATCAGCGAACATCCCCACTTTTGACCTTATGATGAAAGGAAGGTCATTGATGAAGCAGCTGAAGATGGTTGGGGCTAGGACACTACCCCAAAGAACTGCAGTTGAGCAACTGAGTTGTAGACTGCATAAATGTTAATTTTATTGTGACCTACAAAGTCTGAGCCTGACTGTTTTTGGAATAGCATTTTACATTTCACTTTTTGTTGATGCCTGCTCCGTTTTCCACAAGTGCACCAAACATCAGGCCTGCTGGGAAAGGCTTAAAAGTGATCTGTCCTTGTGATGTGGTTATTGAGTATGTTTGTGTATTTCATGTGACTTCGGCCTAAACTCTGGTAATTTGAACTTTGCATTTGGGTATCTTGGAATGATTTGTGATGCAAATAAAAATTCTGAATCCACATATGTTTTGATTGATTTAATATCAAAGACATACATTTCAATTAGGTGTGCTAAACTAGAATGCCAGTTTTATGCCAAAACATTAAGTTGAAAATCTATCCCATAGCTCTGATTGCTTGATTCAAACTATCTACAGAAATTGTCTATGTTTGATATCCATGTTACACGTGACAGTAACAGTTATGCAATGGCCAACTGCATATTCCTTGACATTTGACAGAATATTTGAAAGCAAGTGTTGCTTCATTAATAAAACCAATGGAAATAGTAATTTCTATTGATATCTTTCAGGGTCACACAATTACGTGTGCAGCTGGAAGAATGCAAAGTTGCTATAAAGTGCATATGTGGATTAGAATGGAAAGTATTGCAAGTCTTGATATTAGAGATCGTGGTGCATAACAGGGCTTACATTATAAGACTATTAGATTTCTTCTTTGGTCTTTAGTTATTTGGCTAACAATAAGTTAATGTGGGGCTTATTAATAAACAGCTGCCCAATTAAAATCTGCAAATAATTAATTTTGGCTAGTTAAGGATCATTGTACATATCATAGTAATTTAGTTCTTCACAACAAAGTCTGGTGGATCTTATTATATTTACACAATTTTCCAATTGCAATTTTCCAGTCTTGCAAAGCAGATCATAAATATTAACTTATGCCAAAACTTGCACCATATCAAACTCATTTAGAGAAACACGTTTGAAATATGAAAACAATTTCAAATTAAATATTTAAACCTAAGTACTTAATTTATTAATATTAAATGTTAAATGTTAGGAAAACTATTTGATACGCGCCACTGAAGACTGAAGGACTGAAAAAAATCAACAGATTCTGTCAGTCTACATAGTAATTTGGATACGCTCGGTTGCATTAGGTCCTGTCTTAAGCAAATATTTTTGTAAAATAGTTGGTGATTCGTGAAGTAAATCCTTGTTTAGTTTTCTCAAAACATTACAATCCAAATCTTTGCAAAACTGAAATTATTCCAGTGGTATGATGTGTGTCAAAATACCTTGCTTACAAGGCTTATCAAAGCAATGCAATTCTAAAAGTACTAACACTCGGGTGGTCTAATGAATGTTGCTGAATACCATGCTATATTATGGTCTTCCCACTCATTTTGCCCTTTAATACATTTCCAGAATTCAAGCTAGGCTTCATAAAGATGACACATTCCTCATAATACACATCCTTCTATTAATATCATTACTTTCATTATGATAAATTACCAATTACTGAAATTATTTTCTAACTCATGAAAATTTTAAATAATTAAATTTAAAGGTGTGCAATGCAGGGCATACCATTGTGAAACTAAGGATAAACTTCAAAATTCTCCACTGGCTCAGTTCTAGGACTGAATGCTAACTTCAACTTTGCAGCTGTGCTATTCTTGCACAACATTAACAACATTTAATATTCATGGTGCAACATTTTTTCACTCCAGAGCTTCAAAGACATTTCATAGGCAGGTACTGAGCAATGACATTTTGCTAATACCCAATTATAATAAAATACATAATTATTCCTCCATAATTAGCAACTAGCATAAGTACAGAAATAGCTAGAAACGTGCAGACGCTATTCAAAAGTACAATGATATACGCCCTAAGTGACCAAACTAAACCAAAATTAGTCAATACATAAAATAGAATGTGGTAACATTAATGCATACATTTTCTGTTTGGCAAAACAACGCACTCCTTAATATTAGAATTTCTGGTAAGTTCCATTTAGTTTGATATAGTTGAATGTCTTTAGTTGGCCTTTAATTGATTCTTCGGTTTTTATGTCACCAAGTTCTAGTTTCATACAAAGTTTCCATCTCAAAGGCTTTTCACCAAAGGAAAATATAGCATTGTAAAAGTCTAACTTTTTTTCCTTCAGTAAAACCTTTAACATATCTAATTTTAGCAAAGTGGCTTCCTTTTCTTAAAACTGTAGCCAGAAATCTCTAGCACTGCATCAGTTTAAATGCAGAGGAACACAACAATGGCTGAAGAGTTAATGTTGTGCTCTCTATATACAAACACTGATCTGGGTCCCTAAAGGGCCTTGTTTGTCCCCACGTTTCACTGATTTGCCAGTTGGCAATCTTAAGCCAGGAAACTGTCAATTTCAATTGAGCTTAGGGCTACATACACCCATTAAAGAAGTCTTGCTGGTTAAGGGGCAGCCTCTGTTTCCAAAGCATGGGAACGAGGGCTCTGCATTCCTCAGATTTGAGCTGGCAACTTACACTGACTAGAATTTTCAAGGAGCAATGAATGAGTTTAACAAAGGCGTTCTGTGGCCAGTTTCTGGCTGTCATCCATGTCAACAGTTTCTTAGGTCAGAGGTCACACTAACTACATTTATTCCCAGCAGACCATGTTCCAAACACAGGCTGCAATAAGTACAAATTCAGAATTTTTCAGTAATCCCCTGAGATATCCCTGATCTTCCACATGTTTCTGCTCAATTAAAAAAAATTCTCACTTTGCACCCTCTGCACTCGGAGAAAGGGGCCCAGTGGAAAAGGAAACATAGGATAACACACAGACAAAAACAAAAAGAGCATTCCAAATAAAGAGACTGACACTAAGTGTAACATATTCTGCTCACCAGATTAACACTTCTACTGAATACTGTACATCAGATATATCAGAGGTACCTACTGTGCCTACACCTCTTACAATATGATTATGCCCTCCCAACATCCAAAAGAAATGTAGAAGCATTCCCAATTTTTGACAGCAGTTACCTGTACTAGTAAAAAGAATTGTCAAAGGGAATTCACTGGCTAATATATAGTAATGGAAAAACAACTCATTTGTAAGATTTCCTTTCAAATATCAAAGCCAACCTTTTGTACATTTTTCATTCAGTTGTTTACATATAACATTTCACTTGGAGTATGTATGCCAACTATTGCGTATTTGTTAATTGAAAACCATCACAAGACACCAGATGCTTAAATTGAGCACTGGCAAGAGCACACTGAATGTTGATAAATGCTATTTAAAGAGCCCCAAACTCCCAATCTGTTAAAATAAATGACACTAATATACACATAACACAGCTAAGCAAAATACACGTCATTCTAAACAGTGACTTATCAGAATTTTTGGAATTGCGGAACTAGGGACAGTGTAACCCTTAACATAAAAATAAACATAAACATTAAATATAGTTTCAAAAATATTTCATATTTTGAAAATTTATATTTCCTGATTGAAATTTGCCTTTCTTCACCAACTAAAATATATACAGATAATAATATCTTGCTTTAAAGAATTTTTGATTACAGTTAAAATTTGAAAAATAATATGCAATTACAAATTTTACTTGAGCAGATAGAGAGAGTAATAGTGGAGCATCGCACTAACACTGATCTTGTTCCAGAAACGCAATGCACAGTTGATGTAACAATGGAAATAGTCAGGGGAAAAAACTACTCAACCAGGTTGTGTCAATTTTTCCAATTTAAATGAGAAGGCTGGAACGCAGAGTATTCTCAAAACTAAACATTTCAGCATTGCACAGACTGAAGTCTTGATAATTTTGGCTTTAACTTGTTTGTTCTGCGCCTTTCAGATTGTAAAATCAGCCACGGTTCACCTCGAATTAAGAAGAAAATGAGCTTGACCATGAAAACAATTTTCTGGAACATACTTTATTTAAACTCAGGCATTTCAATTTCATTTTTGGACATTTCAGGGCAACAACTTGTTTTTAACATAGTCTTATAAAAAAGTGTTGCACTTAATGGCAAATGGATTCTGTTCTGTGGCATTGCTCGACACTCCAGATTACCCAAGAACAATGTTGAGATATTTAGCTACCCTTTAAGGCCATTTCTCAGGTAGTCCCTGTGGGACACTAGTTTAAATAGGATGAGCCTGATGTTAGTTAGAGGCTACTTGCTGGAGGAAGTCTATGTAGATTGGCACTTGCTTGTAAATCCCTGGCTCTTATTCCTGATTGAACAGCCAGATATCAAGATCAGGAAAATTGTTTTTTTTTCTTTTGAATACATTCTTGACAATTCACAAGGGATAAATATGCTACATAAATACTTCTGTATACCCAGGCTGGGGAGAAGATGAGGTGCAGTGGGAGGGAATGAATTGCAAAATGAGGTGGGGGTGGGGGCAAGAGGGCACAGGATAGCAAACAGTGGAAATAAAGCACGTTAAGGTGGGAGAAGCAAACCACAGCAGAGGTCAGCAGTGCAGTCAGAAAGCACAGCACATAGAGGTTTTTGGAACAAAGACCAGTAAGCTATGGGTGACAGGGAGCAGATCATTGGTGGGAAATCACAGATAGACCCATCAGTTTCAAGAAAGGCAGTACAGCAGAGTAGAGGAAGGGGGCAAGGCCAGGAGTGGCAGAGAGCAGGTAACAGGAAGAGATAGGGGGCAATAATTTGAATGCTGGGTTTCAAAGCACAGCATGGGAAGGGGAATAGAATAAACTAGAAAAAGATGGTCATGAAGTATAAATACACACATGCAAATACACTACATACACAGACAACCAATTCAAATGAAGGCAAGATGATAAAAACTCATACAATCTGCTGCATAAGTTAAGAGTGTGTACTAGTTACTCTATATCGCATAATTATATTAAATCAATCACAAAGTCAGCTACCCATATCCAGCCTTAATTATTACTTAGGACCCATTTAGAAGAGCTATACCCCCCCAATTCCAATTAAGTACTAAAACCATAAGATCACTGGTGTTGAGCAGCTAAATGGTGCATGTTACTGATATGCTGCAGAGAGCTAGCTTATATGGCTACAACCATGATCCTCACTAACTGAATTCCTGAGCTCAGCTGGGCTACCAGGGCAAATAACAAGGACACTGATGAGGAAGTGAAATAATCACAGGTCAAGTCAACCTCTTGGTTGGAATAGTGTTTGCCACGAGAGGAAACAACCAAAAAGTACAAAACCCAACTAAACATGTAAACCACTGGATTCACCAATTACAAAGTAAGAGGACAGTGTTTGTCATTACCACATAAGATGGACACTATTTTTTAAAATTCTTGTTAAAGAGCCAAACTCCCAAAGCAACCCACAGAGAGCCACATAGTTTTTTAGACTTGTAATAATCTAACTAAAAAGCCAAGTTTGGAGATTAACATAAAATAATTCCCAGCATCACTGACAGCACGTCATAGCTGATGGTTAAGCAAGAAAGTTCTCCTCAATAAAACTACACAGGATGACAGACTAGAACATAATGAAATGATTAAAAGGCTAAATCACCTCAACATTCTTTCATCAAAAGTAGCAGAAATGAATAAACAAGCACTGAAAAGAATAAAATGGGTGCCATTTAAATGGTATACTGTTGCTGCTGCTTTTAGATCTGATGTTGAACTTGGTGACAGTATCATGGCATGTGACTAGCAATATCATTTGAAGTTATATTTGTTTATATTTAACTGGGTCATGTGTGATTACATTTGACCCTGAAACAGTATGGTAAGGAAAATTTGTAATTTCTTTAAAATGTTTATGGAATCTGTAATTGCTCTTAAGAATGTTTGGAAAGGACCTTTAAGAGTTTGTTTCAATTGTAATTTTCTTGAAGAAATAACACTGGTCCATATGACCTGGCAACCCTTGACCTAAAAGCAGTACCAACAGGAAGGAAGTTAAGACAGAAGCTGTATGGCCAGCCACGAAAGAGAGCTGCAGGCAAAGGAGAGCTGCAGCAGAGGGGGGGAAAAGAGAAGCCACGTTTACAAGGAGCTGTGTGTGGAATACACTTAAACAGGACAGGCAGGCGAAGCCAAGGTGGGAGCAGGGATTGTGAACTGGACCATTTTGCTACTGCTGCTGCTTCAGTTTTGTCAGAGCTGACCAGACCAAAGTTTATTAAAAAGAATAAAGAACTTTCTGGGGAATCTGTTCCCTCAAGACTGTCGTGAACCTAGTTACAGAGATTCTGCAGAAACATGCTGCTCAGGTGACGAATATCTCCAGGAACCTCAGATGGAACACGGCTACTGGTGAACACGACTCAAGGGCCAGGTCGATTGAATGGGAAAGTAAGAGATCGTACGAACCAGAGGCTGAGTTACAGAACTTTGGAACTGCACTCGTTGCCACATTTGTGAAGAGTGTTGCAGGTGCTTGCGTTTGCATAAGACTTATCTTTGTAGTATTGGCTATTTAAGATGAAATTTACCTTTTTATTTGAAGTACCCGTGAGTAATTTGCATTGGTTCTGATTCGTGTTAAAGTAAAAGCTACAAATCTTGTTGATAATTTCTCTATTTGTGGGTTGTTTGGTAAATTTGGTTATTTTGGTTTATGGTTTCCCCATGGGGATTGTAACACATGGCAGTAATAAGGATAACACACAATTAAATGTCAAATTTATGCTCCAAACATATAAACACAATTGTATAGATATAAAGCACTGTTCTCTAGACAGATTGCAAACTAAAATTATACGGTGGAAGTGATAACAAATCTTTATTTTGTGCTGCAGTGAATGGTCTAACAGAATAGGAATTATGGTCACCCTGATCTATAAAAAGCTGCTCCAATTCTTAGTAGGTGTACACTCGAGGAGTCAGCAACACACAAGGCAGAAAGGAGCACGCATGAACTCTGAGTATGGGCTCATAGATTGAAAACCCTGCCAGATGACAGAAAGTACAAGGAGCTCCAGGAACTATCCCCCTTCTCCAGGCGCTTCAACATCTATCTGCAGGAATTTATCATGGCTCCTTTGACAGCACCTTCCAAACCCATGACTACTACCATCTAGAAGGACAAGGGCAGCAGATAGATGCGAACACCACCACCTGGAAGTTCCCCTCCAAGTCACTCACCATCCAGACTTGGAAATATATCGCTGTTCCTTCATTGTTGCTGGGTTAAAATCCTGGAGCTCCCTTAACAACACTGTGGGTATAACTACATTACATGGACTGGAGCGGTTCAAGAAGGCGAAGGCCACATCCCGTGAATGAATTAAAAGAAAATCTACACTACACTTTCGCCTTTCAAGAATGAAGACGAGTTGAGTGAACACCTCAACCTCAATCTTATACAGCCAAGTATGAACATGACATGACCCAGGAAAGCATGTGAACAAGGCGCCTTCCACAAGAACACTTTACATCGAGGGTGAGGCATCACTGATGTCAGCAACGAGCTGAGAACGGACAAACACTGGTGGGATGGGTACACATAACATTGAACAGAGGCACATGATAGTGGCATCTGCAATGAATGGAGGGAGGTGATTGACTATAACACAGCTCAGCATAAAGAGGCGGCAAACACAAAAGGAGATGTGAAGTGGGTGCCATTCTATTTACAGTGGTGAAAGGTATATACATGTGGTGAACACCCATGCCACCGTTGTGTTCCTAATATTTCTTTCTCTTCCGAACCCTACCACTACATCTTGGTGCATCACCGACATCCACAGCGGAGGTGGAGGCAACCTGCTACCCCCTGTTGTTTGTGATGACTTTGGCGGGCGTCCTCTGGAGGGCCGAGACATGGATGGCCCTGGCCTGCTTTGGGTCTCCTGCTGTGGAACAGGTGCACCCTCCTTGGCCAGTTGAGCAGGAGGTGATGGAGTCACGGGAAGAGTGGATTGGGATCATCTGGACACACCCAGAGTCACCTGGTTAGATGGCCCTGGGTGTCCGGCTGCTGGTCCTCATCAGGATGGGTGCCTGAGAGCTCCAGGGGGACTCCTGCAGGAGAAGGGGCAGCACGAATGAGATCATGAGGGGGTGACCTGGACCCCCTCTTGCGCAAGGGTCATGAGGACTCGAAACGTCAACTCTTTTCTTCTCCGCCGATGCTGCCAGACCTGCTGAGTTTTTCCAGGTAATTCTGTTTTTGTTTTGGATGCCACCAATGCCTAAAGCAATGGAGTGCAACTCTTGCAGCAGCACAGGTGCTGTGTCCAGGACCAAGGCCTCCATGGCAGCTGCCATCCCACCAGTTTTGACCTCAGTGCACTGGCATGCCGGCACTATAACTCCAGACTGAATGCAGATGGACTCCTCCATCGTACAATGCAACCTGTGGAGTGTAGCTAAGAAACCTTCCTGATATTCCCAATTGATTTAGGACTGAATCCAGAGGCTCGTCATCTGACACAGACTCAGTAGAATCCTGGCCTCCAACAGTCTTCCAAGTGCTGATGACTTTGGATGCCCCTGTCTCCACCTACTGTGGACCAAACTGTGCGCTGTGCTCACCGTTTGTGACCCCGAGCTTGCTCCAGAACTAGGCCCCCACCAAGGTGTGTGTCTGTGTCTCTGCACTGGTGGAAGGTGTGGGTGAGCACTGTGGCGGATCTTCTCCATGACTCTGTTCAGCATCCTCATCCAAGGTGTCCTCAGGACTTGAGATGAGCAGCTGGCTCAAGGTCTCCAAGGCACTTCCCAGAGGTGCCTATAAAAGAGAGTAGAGAAAATTAGTGCGTGGCAAGCAGTTTGAATACAGGACAATGGACTCACAGATTCATTGTCTAAGGGATCAGCTAGTGCAGGATCCTCACTTGGGTGTGCACCGCTGACCTCACCGTCACCACAAATGGTCCCAGTGTTCTCCAGCCAGTTCAATAGCTTGCTCCTCAAAGAAGGGAGGGACTTTATTTTGGCCATACCACTACCGGTCTGGGACCTCTCCCTCCTATTGTGGGCAAGATGGTCCTGCATAAAGACAAACGGGGAGTGTGAAAGCAGGACCATGCCAAGGCAGAGGATAAGGATGCCTGCCTTGTTTGGGTGGTAAGTGGAGCCATCTAGGGGATGAGCCCAGAAGGAGATGTGTCTGAGAAAGAGCATGGACTTGAGCTGGCAGTGTATGAGATCCCTGTGGATTGTCATCCTGTGAACATCTGATGGACTTGTGAGTGTGAGAGTTGAGAGTGATAAGCTGGTTGGCTTACCCTGGCAGAACGAATGACATCATTTAAATACGGGCCCGGAGCGATGATCTGCTGAGGTCACCATGGGGCGGGCAATTCAAAGGCCACCGGCCTGTAATACAACATGTTTCCTGCTGATGCATATTTAATGAGGTGGGAAGCAGACAATATAGCACAAAAACATTGCAGTTGGTGGGAAAAGCGGCAAGTTTCCCACTCACCAGCATAGTTAGTGTGCAAAGGGAAAAGTCCTGCCCAATGTGTTCCATAAAACATCACATGATCATTGTTCTCAAAATACATATATATTTTAAAAAAATCATATGCTTTCACTGTGGTGCTGCTAGGTCACAAACTGCAGATTATTAACTTGTGTCTTATTTGATTACAGCCTAAATCATTAAACCTACTGAAAATTCATTTCAACTGTAAATCATTGTATATACGCTCGCTGATCTCTCATGATGATGTTCATATGTAGTTTAAGGCTTAGAGTGCATTTGTGATAGCTCATGCAGTCCCCTTGTCCAAGCTGCAGAGAGGACCTCAACATAAAAAAATCTAGCAGCACTGCAGGACACCAAGGAGCAGGGACGTAACTTTCAAATAAAAGCGTATAGCCTTCAAGCATAGTAGCACTTTGCCTGATCAGCTGCTCCGGGGAAATAACAAACCGTGGTGACATCTGTTCTGAAAGACTATTTGCTTCCCTGGACATGATTTCCAATTATAAGACTACATCCAGAAAACAGTGGGTTAAATGCCAGCTTTTCATCATTAGGACCAAGATTTGAATCCAGCCCACACCGATGAAATAATATTTTTTTCTGTTGGCTAATTGCAAGGGTCCAATGTGAAATGCACTTGGGCAATCTTAAGCATTGTTTGTAGTGGAATTGGGCCCATACCTCAAATTCGTCAACATATGGAAAATTAAAAAAAGACACTCACCCTGTTGCCATCCAAGCATGATGAACAATATGATTTATATTTCAAGTTTAGAATTATGAACATGCATAAGACAGATCAAGAGTTTTAATATTTCAAGTAAGTGTTACTTATGAATGCATTCTTCCACCTATGAAAGATGATGGACACGCAGCAAACAATCCATTTCAGGATTGAAGAGCCCAACCCTTGAGTGGCAGCTTCTGCCATGTGCCACACATGACGCTGTAGGTTGTTGTTTTCGGCACTGGCATCTGTTGCCACTGGTCATCATGGTAGTGCATGCCAGCCCACAGAAGGCGTTACCATCTTCCTCTGTCATCAGCTAGTAACTCCCAGGTGTGGTAATCCATATATAGAGCCTTCATGCCATGCTTGCAAGTCTCCTTGAAGCGGAACTTTGGGGATCCTTCTGGTCATGAGACTCCAGTCACCTCAATACACAGATAGTCCTCGGGTATGCAACCATCTTCCAACCCGTGGACGTGTCTGAGCCAATAAGGCTGCCTCTGTTTGATGAATGCTAACAAATTTGGGAGTTCTACCTTTTAGAGGACCTCCACATTCGAAATTCTGTCTTGCAAGGATATATCCTAAAACACCACAAACAGTGAAGATGGAAATTGTTAAGCTTCTTTTCTTGTAAGCTGTATTCGTTCATATTTCACAGCCATATAAGGTACTGACAACACAAACCTCATAACTATCAGCTTGATCCTAAAGGTTAGCTTGATTATTCCATACCCTTTTGTGAATCGGCCAAAAGTGGTTTCTGCTTTCCCTGTGCATGCAGCAGGCACAAGGGGCCAAATGGCCTACTCCTGCTCCTACTACGTATGTTCATATGTTCATTTATCAAGTTCTAAATCAAGGGACAGATTGTCTGTCATCAGGGACACGAAGTAGCAGAATTTGCTAACCGCTTCCAGTGAAGTGTTATTTAGTGTGATTAGGGACAGAGATGCAACACCTTGTCCCACGATCACAGTTTTCTTGATGCTTATGGTCTGAGAGAACAAGTTACAGACATGGGAGAAACAGCTCACGAGTCTTTGTAGCTGAGTTTCCATGTAGGCGACTAGCACAGATCATCAACATAGAGTTCTCTGATCAGGATGTGATGGGTTTTTGTCTTCACTTTCATTCTTGATAGATTGTAGAGACTACAGTCTGACTTAGAATGCAAGTAGCCTCTTTCCATATCTGCAGGGAAAGCAAAGATCAGGAACATGGAGAAGATGATGCCAAACAGAGTGGGAGCAAGGTAACAGCCCTGTTTCACTCCATTCTTCATTCAAAAACTGTCATTGGTGGAGCCATCAACTAGACTTGGTCATCTTGAGAAGGCGCGATCTACCCAGTGTTCTGCACACCCACACCTCCATAGTGCAGATTGCGACACTGACTGCTCTCTTGCCAGCAGAGTGAAGGTGCACCCCCGAAAATTTCACGGGTTCCAAACACAATAACCCACAACTCATCAACAACCCTTGCACAAGTTATGAGGTTAAATACCAGCATTTCATACTGTTGCTAAACAATTGCTATCCACCAAAGGTGTAATAGGAAGTGCCGATCCTAGTTTCAATTAAGTTTGGAAGTCACTAAGTTCAATCATTTATGAAGCAGTAGAAGAATCACTTGGTAAAGGCAGAACCTGCAACGAGGACTGGTTGAGACCTACTTAAGTGTTATTGATTCATTTATATATTTAAACGAGGCAGAAATCAAAATGGTGCTTGAAAACAGTTTGAAAAATAAAACAGCTGAGAGATAGGAGATACAAATATTTATATATATATATATATATATATACACATACTGCTGTTACTAGATAACAGAGCAGCTTAATTGATTGGCTTTATGTAATTCCTCGTTTCTCATTAATAGCTTTTTAAAAGTGACTATATTTGAGCAAAATGGCAGTTAACAGAAAGCAGTTACTTGAGTCAATCAGAAAAGCTTTTCAATTTATTCATCCCAGAAACTCTTACAGTATAACGTACACATTTAATGTATAGCACACACTCTTTTTAATTTTACCAATAGGTATACACACCGTGACAAAAAGCTGATTTAGTTATATTGGGTGAATGGCCCATGTACGGCAGGTGTCATTTAGCTCTTCTGCACTTGAAATTAGAAGTATACATTAAAGATTAAATATTTAAACAGACTGGGCTGAGAATCAATTACTCATTAAAAGTTTTCTGCACAGTGTGAGAAGGCTATAAGGACAACAATTAGGGCTTTAGAATACAATTCTAGGACCAATGAGTAGAAAACAATGAAAGCTATGCTTATGCAATACACAGCTTTTAAACATTCACACTGAGTATTCATGTTCAATTTTGGTTCCTGTACATCATGAAGAATATTGAAATTCTGGAGAAGGTACAGAGCACGGTAACCAAGATTGTATCAAATCTTCGAGTTCTTAAGCTATAAGGATAGGGCCAAGAAAAATATCTTTTTTACTTTGAAAAAAAATACCATTTAGAGGAGCTGTGATTGAGTTTTTTTTTTTAAATAATGATGCGATTCAATACAGCATGTTTAGAAATGGATAGGCAGTACCTTAGAAGTCATACTTGTAAATCAAGTTGATTTATTTGTTAAGAACTACATTCACTGTAGAATTGATGGTGGCAGTTTTATTCTATTTTCATTTGTTTATCTTTTAGCTTGTACCAAATGTCATGTTAGATAATGCCTTGGCCTCTCTACGTAGTGATACTCAATAATCACTGAAGGAATGGTAATTGTGATATAATTAATACAAGTTCAGAATGTGATAATCTAACTAACCAAAAGCAGTACTACTATTAATCAGACATTAGTCTAGAGTCTAGACGTTCATTTACCTTTACATTCAGATTACAAAAATACTTCACATTTTATGCAACTAACTTTTGGCAATTACAAATGTTGCCACAAACAAATATATTCTTATAAAAGAATGCATTCAAAAAAATTGTGATGTTGCAGCAGCTATAGAACTTAGAAAACTAATTTGAACTACTGCTAAATGTTAAACTTTCAGAATCTTTTTGATAATCAGTTTCATAAAATAAAATCAACCAGATGGTTGACAGTAAATCTTGTAGGAATCAATATTGCAAATTTCAACAGTTTAATTATTTCAATGGCAGCTTGATTCTGTAAAGGTCTTCAATACTACACTAAGTTTTACGTGTTATAAATAGAGCTTTAAAGCTTGCTCTTTACTTGTGTTTCAAATTCAAAGCGTTATAACTTTGCTGAAATCTTTACTTAATTACATCTGTTTCATGTCAATTTTGTCCAAAGAATGCGATACTGCAATAAAAGATAACACTGCAAGTTGGAATATAGGTCTATGTTATACAGAATACATATTGCTTCAATCTAAGTATAGATCAGAGCCTGTCAGCAGTTAAATCAACAAAATAGGGCATAATTACACCAATTAATATAGAAGACAATGTCCTTTTAATTTTTCAGTTTACTGTAGGTAAACTGGTTCAGTAAAGTGTATTGCAAAATTAAACAATACCAAGAAGCCTGTGTTATTTGTTTTAAAATAGGGCCATTGCCCAAAACAAAATTTAAAACTACTATAACATGAAAGAACCTTATAATCACAGAGGGTCCTTGTCCCCAAAACAATGCAGTTAGGACTGACCCCTTAGTACAATGACCTGTTGGGAAAGGATACGAGAATCATGTTTGTCAGCTAAAATGTGATGTTTGTCACAAACCAGAAGCTAATGTTAAGATCCATGGCTGTATATACCCTTTGCTGTCTCACCTTAGGATACAGAAGCAAGTTTTGGCCCCAGAAGATAAGCGACAAAATCCAAACCTCTGCTTGCTGTCAATGTCAGTGAGTACAAACGTAAAGTTCTGGCCAACTTGGCTGACTGTAAGGCTGAAAAAGAGAACAAAGCAGAAGTGTATTCTCAACTGACCATAAGATAAAGACGTCTAATCAAATCATGTCATTGAACCAACATAGCTGAACTCCACTCACGAGATTTTCTGGAAAAAAACTTTTAAAAGTAATGCTATTGGAAATGTACAAATGTTTCATTTTTCAACATAATTATATTAATTATACAGTGAAGTTGGTGGAAAACAGGAACTCCATAAAAATTAATTTTATCAACTTCTTTCAACAGTCACTATCACAAAAACAGATTATCTGGTCATTACTACACTACCGTTTGTAGGAGCCTGCTACGTGCAAATTGGCTGCCGCGTTTCCTCCAATGAACAGTGAATACACTTCAAAAAATATTTCATCGGCTGTAAAACACTTAGAAATGTCCGGTGCTCATGAAAAGCGCTGTATTATTTGCAAGTGTTTCTTTCTCTCTTTAATGGCAGTTCACGATGAGGTCACTGATGCCTCATCCTCTTATTAAATATTTTTTGTATTAAAACCAACTTCCTTGGGTTTTTTTAACCCTACTTTATTTTTCTTTCTTTACATTTCTCCATTGCACCCTCTGGTTAATTGCATCTTTATCCCTCTATTGATACTTTTTCCTTCTTTATTGGTTCTGCTTTATGCCTGTAGCCCATCTCTGCTCTAAACGTTCTCTGGCTTTATCTCTAATTTCAGCTCTCTGTTTTTGTATCATTATTACATCCAAAGTCAGTCCCTCAACTTCCAATGTTATGCACCTTGGGTCAAGCTGTCAGATGCCACATGCATACTGCTGCCAGTGTGGTGCAACATCAATGCTGCAAACACATATAAAAATTAGTCTTCAGCTATATTGGAAATGACAGAAAACTTCAAAAGTCAAAACAAACATTTTTGTCTCTCTTTGCTTAATGCCAAGGTTATTTCAAATAATTACAACACAGGAATACATTGTAGGCCTAAAATAATTTTGAGTTAGTCATATACTTGTAATTCATACCTGATCAGGAGAGTATTTTAAGTTCACTTTCCGATGTCAGTTATACGGGCCATAATTTAAATCTAATTTAGCTTCCAAAAACTTTTCAATCAGTTTATAACACCAAAGCAGATTATGAGATAATTAAAAAGAGGAATTAGAACCAACTGTCCAAATTGTATTGAAAGCACAGACAGCACAACTCAGGGCTGTGTCTTATTCTAGGTTAAAGGGGGTTAATTTATTTTTCATTCATTCATGGGATGTGGGCATCAGCAGCAAAGCCAACATTTATTATCTATTTCTAATTGCCCTCAAGAATGTGGTGGTGAGATGCAGTGCTGTGAGGGAGGGAGTTCCAGGATTTTGACAACGAAGAAAACAGTGATATTTTTCCAAGTCAGCATGGTGGGGAACTTGGAGGGGTATTTTCATGTGGTAGTGTTCCCCTGTGCCTGCTGCCCCTTGTCCTTCTAGGTAGTTATTGTGTGTCTGGGGTGGAATGTCAAAGAAACCTTGGCAAGGTGCATTACAAATTATGACGCAAGAATATGTGGTCAACATATATTAGCAAGTTGGTGCAGACCTAATAAATTACTGTTAAGGTATACCTTGGAAAATGGTCAAATATATATTCAAATTCTGAAAAGAGAAGCACATTTTGAAAAGTATCTTCCAGATTAGTCGACTTAAAGTAGGCCACTGTGCAGAATTAAATCTAAAAGCAGACGAATACAACGTGGGCAAGTGTGAGGTCATGCACTTTGGTAGGAAGAATAAAGGCATAAACTATTTTCTAAATGGGGAGAGAATTCAGAAATCTGGAGCACAAAGGGACTTGGGAGTCCTAGTCCAGGATTCTCTTAAGGTTAACTTGCAGGTTGAGTCGGTAGTTAGGAAGGCAAATGTAATGTTGGCATTTATTTCGAGAGGACTAGAATATAAAAGCAGGAATGTGCTGCTGAGGCTTTATAAGACTTTGGTCAGACCATATTTAGAATATTGTGGGCAATTTTGGGCCCCGTATCTCAGGAAGGATGTTCTGGCCCTGGAGAGGGTCCAGAGGAGGTTCACGAGAATGATCCCAGGAATGAAAGGCTTAACAAATGAGGAACGTTTGAGGACTCTGGGTCTATACTCGATGGAGTTTAGAAGGATGAGGGGGATCTGATTGAAACTTACAGAATACTGAAAGGCCTGGATAGAGTGGATGTGGGGAAGAGGTTTCCATTAGTAGGAGAGACTAGGACCCGAGGGCACAGCCTCAGAGTAAAGGGAAGATCTTTTAGAACAGAGATGAGGAGAAAATTCTTTAGCCAGAGAATGGTGAAGCTATGGAATTCATTGCCACAGAAGGCTGTGGAGGCCAGGTCACTGAGTGTATTTAAGACGGAGATAGATAGGTTCTTGATTGGTAAGGGGATCAAAGGTTATGGGGAGAAGGCGGAAGAATGGGGTTGAGAAACTTATCAGCCATGATTGAATGGCGGAGCAGACTCGATGGGTCAAATGGCCTTAATCTGCTCCTATGTCTTATGGTCTTATTTTCATTGTCAAAAGCACAAATAACTGTTTGCATTTGATTTTGCCAATTTACCCTATAAAAGCTTTAAAAAAATAGAATATAAAACTAAGAGCACTTTGAAGAAAGAGTGAAGTAGAAAACAAAATAAAAAATTGCCTATTGCAGTGAACATAAGTGACATTATACTGAAAGTGTGAACATTCGGCTAGTGGGGATGAATCTCACAGCAAGAGTACAACTTTGTTATGTCACCCCTGTATTCATTGACCTACACTGTCTCCCAGTTCCCCAAAGCTTCCAATGAAAAATTCTCATCCTCGTAATTAAAGCTCTTGAGGACATCAACCCTCCCTATGTTCATAAGCTCCTTCAGTTCTAGAGCTACTACTCCTCCCCTCTCTCCCTCAAATTGCCATTCATCTGACTCTTGCCTTTTTGGGCACTCTTTCCCTTTACTCTACTCGTCTTTCCACCTATGTCTCTCCTTCAATATCATCTTTAAAACCCATCTCCTTGAACAAGGTTTTAACAACCCCTGCTAATATTTTCTTCTTTGGCCCTACATCCATTTTTGTTTTGACACTGGGGTGTTTTTTTCTACATTAAAGATTCTATATCAATGTAATTGTTGCAGTGTTTTGGTGACAGGTTGGGATGGGGAGCTTGGAGCGATATAAAATAGGGAAAGAGGCAATTAATATTTAAATATACAAGCTCCTCCAAGGGAGGTACTAAAGTGGTTCAATAAAAAAGGTCTATTATGTACTGCAAGAACATCAAAATCTATTTTTTTTTTGCTGAAGAACAAATTCAAATAATGATCAAGACCAAAGATCTGATAAATCAATGGCAAAACATCTAATGGAAATACTTCAAAGAATTTGTGGAACTATATTTTCATCACTCTTGTGGCAATAGGAACAATGGCAGTGCCAATATCCAGCCACAGAAAAGCAATATCAGAATGTAATATTGCTCAAAGTTTACATTACTTATCAGAGAGGTACAATGCAAGGTATAATGGGAAACTTAGACTTCATTTTAAGTTGGAGTGGATTTAACATCATGGATAAAAATTGTACATGAAGAAATATAACCCTTATTTTTCTTGCACAGACAGGCTGGTGCTTTCCAAATGCTATTTAAACATCTCTTTTGAAAGGAAATAGAATGTTATGACAAAGCAGTTGTTAAAGGCTGAGTTATCTGAAATTCCAGAGGGATCTTTAAACAACTGTCACAATCTATATTTTCAATTGGTTTGTTTTGAGTTGCAGCTCCAAATTCAGGAATAAGACCACCAGTTCTTGAGAGGTTTTATTTCAAACTAAATTAGACATTTATTAATTTACAACAAATTAAACACATACACATGGCTACAAATTACTATCATAACTTTTAACAAATTTCCAAATTAATCCACACTAAGGCAACAATAATCAATAGACTTAAACAGACACCAGGCAAAGCATTTTCACCTTACAAATTCAAAATGAGGTTCCTTTGCAGACAGTTGTAGGCTTACAAGCTTAGATCTTACATGCCTCTGACCTGCACACACCAACTCCTTATACCTAGCCTTACCATTAGAATTTGCATTCAAAGGGATCAACAGGTCCTTTGAACTCCTTTCATTGTACCAATTTTATTAGTAATATAAACATTGCTTGGTATCTCCTAGCTAGGTGCACGATTTCACTCCAACTCTTGAATGATCAATTCAACAAAATGCAAATGTACCCTCTACCTACTGTTTACATCACAATACTACTATACATCAAAGCACCCAGGGCTAGCTGGCTTTAATCCAATTAAAACACACACACACAGACTAAACCTTCTTTTACAAAAATAATTTCCAATAACATTAAATACATTAATATCACCCTTCCTATTGAAAAAGGAACCGTCATAATTCTAAAAGACGGCTTCATTTTTTTAACCCATCTAATACTATCGCCTACACTTATTACCCTATTACATTACCAGAGGCATGCATTAACATAATATAATATACATACACAAGTCCTTGGTATCAACAGAAATCACTCCAGTTTTTTTTAATGTCCAATTTGCCTTTAAGCTTCAAACTCTTGATAACGCATCTGCGAACAGATTTTCTCTCCCAGCAATATGTATAATCCGTAGATTAAATGGCTGTAATAATAGACTTCATCTGAAAAAGTCTTGCATTTTTGTCTCAGAATTTGTCCAAAAACTTCAAAGGGTCTGCATAAACAATTGTTTCAGATGAATTGTTTGCAACATAACTTGCAATGCTAACACCAAACCCAAAATCTCTTTTTCGATCATTGACTATCTTCTCTGTTGTACATTCAGCTTCTGTGAAAAATGCCCTATCGGTTTTTCAATTCCAGTGTTGTCATCTTGTAACAGTATGGCCTCAATGTCTATGTCGCCTGCGTCAAGGGCCAACTTGAATTGCTTGGCATAAATGGGTACTACCAAAACTGGTGTCGTAGTTAACACAGTTTTCAAACATTCAAATGACTTCTGACACTCCTGTGTCCATTGAGACTTATTGTTCTTTTTTAACAGTTCAGTCTGTGGAGCAACCACACTGCTAAAACTTGGTACCAATTTCCAGTAAAATCCACTCATGCCCAGAAATCTCAAAACTTCTTGTTTTGCTGTAGGCACTGTGAAATCCACAAAAGCATTGACTTATGCATCTCTCGGAACCATCTTACCATGTCCAATGGTATGGCCCCGATACGTAACTTGTGCTTTTGAAAAATCACTTTTAGCCAAGTTCATCACCAAATTAGCTTCTTGTAGTCGAGTAACTAATTCTTCCAGATGCTAAGTGCTCCTCCCACGTCTGACTGAAAACGATTAAATCATCAACATAAACAGCACAATTGCTTAGACCTGCAATTACTTTATTTGTCAGTCTTTGAAATGTCGCCAGTGCATTCTTCATGCCAAATGGCATGACTTTAAACTGATATAGTCCACTTGGCAATACAAAAGCCAATATCTCCTTTGCTCTCTCCGACAACGGTACCGGGCAATATCGTTTTAGCAAGTCAATCTTTGTGATAAATTTTGATCGTCCCACTTTCTGAATGCAATCTGCCAATCGTGGTACAAGATATGAATCTGCTTTTGTCACCGCATTCACCTTTCGATAGTCCACATACAGTCTTTGTGTTCCATCCGGTTTCAGTATCAGCACAATAGGTGAACTGCAGTTACTGCAACTAGACTCAATGATATCATTTTGAAGCAGGAAATCAATTTCATTTTGTACTTGTGATAATTTTGCCAGATTTAATCTATACGGATGTTGCCTTATTGAAGATGAAACCTGTACCGAGATATCATGCATAGCTAAATCTGCCTTCCCCAACTTATTTCCACCAATAGGTTTGTGTGACTGCAATAGCTTTTCCAAATCACTTTGATACTTGTCTGGAAGGTAACTTAATATTAAATTTGCATTTTCAAGCAGCCTTTCATTGTCCAATTTGATCAGAGGAAAATCAATTTCAGAGTCCTGCACTTCTACCTCTTTCTCATCATCCACCATCATGAATACCTCTTTTTGTTCCTCTTCCCTATCAAAGTACTTTTTAAGCATATTTGCATGACACGCCCTCTGCTTCTTTCTTCTATCTGGAGTATTTATTAAATAATTTACTTCACTCAATTTCTTTTCAACCCTGTAAGGCCCACTAAATCTTACATTTAATGAATCACCGAGTACTGGTAACAAAACTAGTACTTTCTCTCCAGAAACAAAGGCTGCAAGTTTTAGCTTTCTTATCTCCCTTGACTTTCATCACTTGTTGTGATGTCTTTAAGTGTTCCCCAGACAACTCACATGCTTTGTTCAATCTTTCCCTGAAATTTGATATGTAATCTAGGAGAATAGTTTCTAAATTTTGACCCACCAATTTCTCATGTATCAATTTCAGTGGTCCCCTTACCTCATGACCATAAACTAGTTCAAAAGGGCTAAAACCAGTCAATGCATTAGGCGCGTCTCTAATAGCAAATAACAAAAATGGAATTCCTGTATCCTAATCCTATGGGTAATCCTGACAGAATGTTCTCATCATAGTTTTTAAAGTCTGATGTCATCTTTCCAAAGCCCCTTGTGACTCCGGATGATAAGCTGTTGACTTCAACTGTTTTATCGCCAAACTGTTCATTACTACCTTAAACAGCTGTGACATGAAATTTGACCCCTGATCTGATTGTATTTCTTTACCATATCTTGTAAAAAATTTAGTTAACTCCTCTACAATCATCTTAGTTGTAATATTTCTTAAAGGTATCGCTTCAGGAAACCTGGTAGGCACATCCATTGTCAGTAAATACTGATTTCCACTTTTAGTCTTAGGGAGGGTAAAAGGTTCTTCAAATGCTCGTATTGGGACTAAAGGTGCTGGCTTAATCACTGCTTGTGGTTTTCCTGTTATTTGTCATGTATTACAGGTTCCTCAGAAGTGACTGTATCCCTATGCAATCCTGGCCAAAAAAACATACCCCTATGTTTTCCTGTCTTTTCCCAATTCTTAAATGTACCCCCCCGCCACCCCCATTGCAATTTCACATGTAATCCTCCAGCTTTCATTTGTTGAGACATGATCCGACATCCATTTTCTCATCAAAATATCTCCCTTAAGATAACAACATGCTGGAATACATTTTGCTTCTGTCTGAGTAAACTTTCCGATATAACTGTTTTAATTGCAACTCATTTTTCTGTAACTCCACCAACCTCCTTAAGTTAAAACGCTTCAACTGAATTGTCCTGTATTCTTTCCTCCTGAACAATGCTATCACAGTGCCAGCTAATTGGATTTCGACACCATCTCCTTGCCTTTGAATTGCCTACACTTCTTGCTTATCCTGTTCTTCCTGATGAGCTTTTGATCTCGTTACAACACAATCAGGAAACAATCCACGATGCTCCTTCTGTAACACCTCTGTTGGAAACACTTCTACAGGCAGCTCAACCACCATAGGCATCACCCACATTTGCAATCCAGCTATATCATTATCCAGAGTAAACTGAACCCCTGCAATTGGCAACTTTATCTGTCCTCCATTTGCTCTTTAAATTTACCTTCCACAATGGATAGATTTAGCATCTTCATGAACCTCACTTATTATTACTTGCTCCTGCAATACTCCCTTTGAACAACAAATATCACTAGCCCACAACATTAAGGATTGACTAGCCCCTGTGTCTCTTAAAATGTTAAGATCTTTACCTACTCCACCCTGAACACATGGAAAGACTGTCCCTTCACATAAAATGTTTAAACATTTCTGCAACCTGCTCCTCAGTATTCTCTTGAGTAAACTGCAAACACATGCCCACTCCTTCACCTATTACGGATGCTCTCTGTTTCACCTGTAGACAAACCACTGGTTTCTCCTGTGCCTGAACCTCAGAACCCACAGTCATTTTACTTGCAGAGCTTTCCTGTACCCGAATAATTCCAACAGATTTTACTGCAATTGCCAAAACACTGACTTCAGGTGCCCCATTTTATTACAATGAACCTTTAGCACCCTTTTTTTTTAAATTCTGAGAGAAAACTTCCTGGGCAGAATCTTCGGCCAAGGCGGGCCTGCTCGCTGAGGCGTAAAATGACACGCGGCGACATTGGGCAGGCATCCCGACGTCACCGTGCATCATTTAGGTTTTCAGTTTGGCGAGCACGCTGCTGACAGGGCCGTGTGCCCGCCAAATTGTCAAAGGCCTATTAAGACCATTTAAAAAGTCAATAAAGCAATTAGCTGAGCTGCTCATCCAATCTTAATGTTGGGGGAGGTGGCAGGGGGAGGGGGGGGGTGCAGGCAAAGAGCCCAGGCGGCCTTCACATTTTTCATGGAAACTCATCCACAGGCGGGATGAGGTTTCATGAACGTTTTTAAAGTGTTTGAAAAATTTTTAATGAAATTAATGGACATGTCCCCTCAAGTGAAACTGTCACATGAGCTGGGACATGCCCTTTTAAATTTTTTTTAGCCTTTAATCAATGTTTTATGAGTTAAAGTAATCTCCCTGAGGCATAGAGGTGCCTCAGGGAAATTTTTGTGCTCTTTTGCGTACACACGTGAAAGACTGCACTCCCAGACTTAAGCAACCCCTTCCCCACCCCCCCTCCAACCCGCAGCGGTAACACTCAGCGCTTCCAGGCGCATGTCACGCTGGGCAGGCCTTAATTGGCCGGCCCACATAAAATGGCAGCACCCAGGCGATCGGGGGCGCCAATCGACTGCACGCCCATCCCCGCACAACCCCCTGACGGGGATAAAATCTCACCCCTGGAAACTTCCAGCTACTCCTTCTCTTCCCTGACTACTTACCTTCCTTTCACCTTCCCACTTTTTATCCTTTTTTAATTTGAAAGGGTGACAAAAAAAAAGTTTTAGCTCTATGAACTAACTCATGATCATCAGCTATCTCTGCTGCTTGTCTTTCAGAATCAACCCTCTGTTCCTGCACACGAGTTCTCAATAACGAAGGGATTAAATCTTTTCATTCTTCCAAAAGAATTACTTCCATAAAAGAGCTGCATACGCTGTCTCTATTTGGAACTCCCATATCCACCGGCAAAATTACTTTGTTTTACTCTTTCAAACTCGATCTAGGTTGCCCAGGCTGTTTTCTCATATTCCTAAATTTCTGGCTGAATGCTTCAGGACCCAATTCATATGCACTCAAAATAACCTTTTTCACAACATCATAATTCACCGACATTTCTTCTGATAGTGAAGCACATACCTCATGCACTCTACCCAGCAACATAGGCTGTAATAGTAATGTCCAGTTTTCCTGTGGCCATCTCAGCTGCTTAGATAGCTTTGCAACTGAAATAAAGAATGCTTCAATATCCTTTTCCTCAAACTTTGGAAGAGCTTGTCCAAATTTAAACATCCCCCTATTTGGTTCTACTCTGGAGATAAGTCCTTCCTCACCTGCTGGCATGTCTTTTGTAACTGCCAACATTTTCAGTTAGAATTCTCTTTTTCTCTTTCCTCCCTCTCTATCTTCACAATTTTCAATTCCCTTTCCTGTTTTCTATCTCTCTCCTGCCTTTCTACCTGTTCCCTTTTAAAAGCCATTTCTCTGTCCTTGGCTTCTAATTCAAGCCTTTTCAGTTCCTTTGCTTGTTCAAATTCAAGCGTCTTCATTTGTAACTGAAGACTCACTACCTCCAGCTGTGACTCACTAGTGTCAGGTATCACTTCCAAATGTAGGTGCTGAGCTATACTTTTAATTATATCTGCTTTCCTAGCCCCCACAGGTAACCTCAATTTTAACTTATCCCCCAGCTCTGTTAACTTACTTTTGGTTATTTGTTGCAAACCAGAGATATATTTTCTACTCCCAGACAAGTCTTAGCAATTACCAAAGGCATCTTGCAGTCTCACCACTTCCAAAAAACCTCATCAACTCCTGAATTCAAAGTGCATCTCGTACTCGTAACCTTACCATTCACCAATTCCGAGCCAATCAAAGAATTATAAATATTATCCCAAAAGCCCCCGATTGTTATGACACCACAGTTGTTAAAGGCTGAGTTATTTAAAATCCCAGGGGAAACTTTAAACAACTATATAATTGGTATATTTTGAGTTGCAGTTCTAAATTCAGGAATAAGACCACCAGTATCAAACTAAATTAGACATTTATTAATTTGAAACAAATTAAACACATACACATGGCTACAATTACGATGATCATAGCTTTTAACACATTCCCAAATTAACCCAGACCACGGCAACAATAACCAGTAGACTTAAACAGCCACCGGGCAAAGCATTTTCACCTTACAAATTCAAAATGAGCTTCCTTTCAATTTGGCTCCTTTGCAGACAGTTGTAGGTTTACATGCTTAGATCTTACATGCCTCTGACCTGTTGCACACACAAACTCCTCTCAGGTTATACCAAGCCTTCCCTTCTCATTGTATCATCAGACCCTTTGAACCCCTTTCATTGTACCGATTTTATTAGTAATATAAACATTGCTTGGTGTCTCCTAGTTAGATGCAAAATTTCACTCCCACTCTCTAATGATCTATTCAACAAAATGCAAATGTACCCTCTATCTACTGATTACACCTCAAAACTACTATACATCAAAGCACCCAGACTAGATGGCTTTAATCCAATTAGCGCGCACACAGATTAAACCTCTAATTAAAAAATAATTTCCAAGAACATTCTCCACATTAATATCTCTTCATGACAACAGCTTCTTCAAAAATTGAAGAAAAACAAATACCATATGCAAATCCACCAAAGACAGATTATTTCATATCAGGCGAATATTAAAAGGCCATAAATAGTAGTAACTAGACTCATCATTTTAGAAACTCGAACATTATTAGACCATGTTCTGGGGTGCAAATACCATTGACCAGAAACTGAACTGCACTAGCCATATAAATACTGTGGCTACAAGAGCAGGTCAGAGGCTAAGAATCCTGCAGCAAGTAAGCCACCACCTGACTCCCCAAAGCCTGTCCACCATCTATAATGCACAAGTCAGGAGTGTGATGGAATACTCTTGACTTACCTGGATGATCGCAGCTCCCACAACACTGGAGAAGCTTGACATCATTCAGGACAAAGCAGCCCACTTGATTGGCACCACATCCACAATCATTCATACCCCCCACCACCGACACACAGTGGCAGCAGTGTGGTACCATCTACAAGATGCACTGCAGGAACTCACCAAGGCACCTGAGACAGCACCTTCCAAACCCACGACCACTACTATTTAGAAGGACAAGGGCAGCAGACACATGTGAACACCCACCTGAAAATCCCCCTCCAAGCCACTCACCACCCTGACTTGGAACTATATCACCGTTACTTCCTGTCGCTAGGTCAAAGTGCAGGAACTCGCTCCCTAATAGCAAATAGATGTACCTACACCACATGGACTGCAAAAGTTCAAGAACACAGCTCACCATCACGTTAAGGGCAATTAGTGATGGGCAATAAATGCTGGCCTAGCCCGCAATGCCCACATTCCCTGAATGAATAAAAAAGACAGTAGGAAGGCTAACTGTGCGCACAGTTAAGGAATAAACCAGACAGCAGCTTCCAGAAACAGGAGGTTACTGCTCAAGACATCCTGGTCCTCCAGAAGCTGTGCAATAACAGTACCTTGCTGATAGGCTCAGCATTCAAGTAGAGAGCAGTGTGAAGTTGCTCTACTTCACTGATAGGTATCCATTAAACTCACCAGAGAAAGTCAGAGCTTGTCCAATCAAGTGAAAGTGAATTTTTAATGATGCATGTATTAATTACTTTAAGCAACCTCTCTGGTACTGAAATATAAATTTTACCAGTGTGGAGTTTCATTCCATCAGATTTAGATCTTGTAATCATACAAATCTGCACTACGGAAGGAGGCTATTTGTTAAAGATTCGTTTTTATTTTTCCTTTCAATTCTTTTTAATCTCTCTCAATCCTGTCTTTGTTTTCCTCACTTTATTTACATGATTTAGCATTGAACTAAATATTCTAACTTGAACTTCCTGCTTTAGACTGTGCATATCTCAATAAGAATCCTTCAATCTGATTGGTTAAGGTGATGCACCGTTGCTTCCCCTGTTCACACAGTCCTCAGATACCCTGTAGAAGACACCTGGCTGTTCTGGCTCTCTAACTAAACACACGTTCCAGTGCAAGATCCCACAAAGTCCATAGGCAAATGTAAGTGCTCATTCATTGTTGACTGCAAAATCAAGGAAATGTGTTGGAATTTGATGTTGTGTTGCACCTGTCACTAGTTTAATGGTACTATTAGTGTTGTAGTGTAACCTGGACCTCTCAACCAATACTAGTCACTAAGTGCAAAATGGGGGAAGCTGACAGAACTCTATTAAATCTGTAGAAAATATAAAGACAGTACAAAACATCACATTTTTAAAGAAAATAAAAGGTGGTTAATGATGCCAAATGCAGGAAAGCAAAGGCCAAGAGAAAGTACTTTTAAACTTTGACACCAACATTTTTGAAGCCAGTGTAATGAGAACTTGGTCACACCACCAGAATCAAAAATGCATTATAGAAACAACAGGAATTAGGGCACTAAAGTTCTCTGTTTCAACTGACCTTCATGCCTTGGTTTCACTTAAAACAACTCACCTTGGGAAGGGAAGGACTCTTTGCTGTACTGTGCAAGTACATCTCTTGGAAAAGCAGCCAGTGATAGCACTGTAAACAGATTACGGTATCCACCCACAGGACAGTGCAGGTGCAGTACAAAGAAATACTATTATTTGGACATTTTTAAGTATAGTTACAATTATTTTTTTCTCACTTGCTTGGGATTTACAAATAATCTATTTTCTCAACATGTTCTGGGGTTACATTGCTATCCTTGATAATACCTGATTGTTTGGCTATGGGACCTAGTGGGTTTGCCTATTGTCCTTTCACCACACATTTTTCAGTGAGAATTCACTCCAGACTAATTGGTAAAGCAATCATCCCTTGTTGAAGGTTCTAAGAGGGCATAAGATCACTGTTGGAACCTTCAATGTAAAATGATAATGGGGTGAATTTTTAAATGGCCTTGGAGGTGGGAATGGAGGTGGATGGGCCCATAATTTCCCACCACCAGCTGATTGGCCAGGGTGTTCCCACCTCTGGGCCATTTTGGAACATGCCAGTTCTGGACGGGCGTGGAAGGGAAGTGCTACCTGCCCATAAGCAAAAAGTATCCAATTAGGATTCATTAAGGCCACTCTGCCAACAGCTACCAGAATTTTACAGTCAGCAAATGGCTGCAACCCCTCCACAAGGCCGAAACACAGCCAGGAATGGAGGCAGCCTCCTGCCAGCAGACCAGGGCAGGGAGGCCAGCACTCCATTAACCATTTTTGACACCCCCACCTTATAACCACGAGATGGTCACAGTTGCAGCCACAATACATCCCGGGGAGGGGTTCCTAAGTTACAACAGCATGTCAAAAGTATTTCATTGGCTCTAAAAACCTTTGAGACATCAGGTGGTTGTGAAAAGCACTATATAAATGCAAGTTTTTTTTTCCTTTTACCTGTCTGGCAGCTATGGCCAGTTTCAATCTAATCTGCTTCAGAGGACACCTCCACCTTGAGCAACCCTCTCTCTCTTCTACATAGAATGGCAGCTCCTACCACCAACAGAGCTTTTTTAAAGATATATTCTTGATGGGGTGTGGGCATCACTGGCAAAGCCAGCATTTGTTACCCATCCCTAAATGCCCTTAAGAGCAGTTAAGATCCAACCACGTGTAGGCCAGACCAGGTAAAGACGACAGATTTCCTACCCTAAAGTACATTTGTGAACAAGATGGTTCTTTTACAACAGTCGGTAATGGTTTCATGGCACCTTTACACAACTAGTTTTCAATTTCAGATTAATTAATTAATTTCAAATTCCAGCAGGTGTCGAAGCGGGATCTGTCACCCGTGTCCACACAGCATTAGTCTGGGCCTCTGAATTACTAGCCCTGCAGCATTACCACTATGCCACCATCTCCCCCCACCAATCTGGTTATTTAACTCATTGCTGTTTATGGGACTTTACTGCGTGCAAATTGGCAGTCACATGGCCTCAAGAGTCCATCCACAGTCCTTAATTGGATGGTGAGTGCACTCCCTAGGCACTAAATAGCCAGTTTGTGAAAGGTTGCTTCAGGTGTCAGGTGCAATGCAGGGTCAGGATCTGAAAATGCGCCAGATGTCTGGGTCCCAACCCCAGAACTAAAATCCAGTCCAATCTCTTTAGGAGAGGTCACAAGGACTTAGAATGGGAATGTTTCAATGGTTGGTTAAAATGCATTCAGCAAGCAGAAAGGGGGCCTACACCACATTTAACTTTGAAGATAGCCAATTTAATATTTTTCCTAAGATGTCTAATAACCGAAATATAGTACAGTCCAGGAGTAGCAAGTTAGCATTTTATTGCAAAGGTTTCAGAGACTTAAATCAAAAGCCTTGTTTTCAGTTCAAATTAGCACTGGTGTCAAGGGATTGAAGTGACATTAAATTCTGCAAGCGTGACAACGAAACAAGAATATCAATTCATTAATGGATAACTTCTGTAATTGCTTAACCTCCAAAGAGTACTCCTAAGCTTTACAAAATACTTCATAGTGATTTTCATGTGTAAATCAAACATGCAAGGCAACATACTTTCAATAGTTTTAACTGACCTTAAACCATTACACATTGATAAATTATAAACCAATTAAAAAATACTAAGATATATATTTTGCACCTTGCAAGAAGTTAGATTTATAATTAGATATGATCACTGCAGAGAGTTTTAAATTCTGGATCAAACAAGGATATATCCTATGTTTCTAAACATTTGTAACTTAGCAAAGTACAAATGTTTAGTCTCAGGGTGTTGTATGTTGTGCCACACAGCCAATGGAATGTACAAAAATGTGACTGCCAATTTTCACGCAGCAAAGTCCCACAAACAGCAATGAGTTAAATAACCAGATAATGTGTTTTAATGATGTTAGCTGAGGGATAAATTTGGCCTGGATACCAGGAGAGCTTTCCCGCTCATCTAAAATAGTGCTGTGCGAGCTTTTATGACCATGTGAGAAGGCAGATGTGGTTTTAGTTTAATATCTGATCTGAAAGACTGTATCTCTGCCAGCCCGGCCGTCCTTTAGTGCTGCCGGGAAGTCTCAGCCTAAATTACATACTCACATCTCTGCAAAATCCAGCTTAATTGCACAACCTTGTGACGCAGAGATGGCACTGCTACCATACTGAGCCAAGGCTGCAGTTACACAACAGATGAACATTTGGCCAACCTTTAATCATTTCATAGGACTATGTATTTCAAAGCTTGTACTTATAGAAACACATGTTGCATTGGATGTAGTCAAAATGGATGAAAACATGCCACCGAGTGTCCCGACAATACTATCGGGGTTATAAATTCGGCTTCACTTTTTATACATTTGCTACCAAATTTTCATTATTTCTTTTAACCATAAATTTTGTAAAAAAAAAACCCTCCTATAAAATACATGAATCTATCTTTTAGCTAATTTTAACCATTGAGCTCAGAATCTTTCTTTTTCCAAATAAGCAGAAGAATTCTGTCATGTTTGACTGGTCCAATTGGCCAAATGTCATCAGTAAGAAAGAAGTTTAATATTCATTCCAATTAGAATTGCGCCCGATTATATATGGATACAATAGAAAGCCTCAGTAACGAAGTCTTACCCAGAAAATGCAGTAACTAATACATGTAATTCACAAAGAACAAGAAATATGTGCAGATAGTGGCTGGTAAGGGAGCTAACTCCAATCTGTGACCAAAATCAAGTTGGTAAGAAATAAGGTCGGAAATAAATGGACTCTTAACTGCATAAAAATTGTTCCAGCAGAAGTATTTTCCCACTGGTCTAATACTATTTCTCATAACTAAAACACCAACTAAAATCAATCCAACTCTTGAGGTTGCCATACAATTACTGGACAGTATTTGAACTGAATATCTTGCAGTTATACGGCATTCTGCACAAGCAGGAAAACAATTCAGAGAAAACTTTACAAGTGGAAAAAAAAACTGCCACAGTTTAATAATCCTTGATAGATCCAGCCAGGGAAGTCATTGCCTCTCTGAGTCAAACAGTTCAGCAAGTTCCAATATCATAAGCTGGGAAATGACCAGAATTACAATAACAGAGTTACTCAGATTTCAGGTATAGCTTTATTATTTATATGTTAACATGACAGAAATAAAATTAAACTCAATACATTTTAATTCTGCTTACATTGTCACCACAACCTCCCCAATTCTCTCATTCCAATTTGTTGAAAAAATACTAGGCTATATTTTCTTGCCTTTTTCATCATTAAAAATATAACTTTAAACACCGTTCTTTTCTTCTAAGATTCCATGAACAGCTTTAGGTTAGAAATAGGAGCAGTAGTGGGCAATTAGCTTACTCCACCAAGCTGATCTACTACCTCAACTCACCTTCCCAAACTATCTCCATATCCCTTAATTTGATGCAGCATGCAATAGAAAGATAAGTGATCCCACACCTAATGAATCAGATCAAAGTTCTGCTGTCCTGCCACATTCATGATTAGTGGTGGACACTTAAACAAATAACCGGAGGAGCAGACTCCAAAAACATCCCCGTCCTCAATGATGGCAGATTCCAGCACGTCAGTGCAAAAGTCAAGGCTGAGACATATGTAGCCATCTTCAGCCGGAAGTGTCAAGTGGGTCCTCCTTCTCAGGTCCCCTGAACCATAGCTGCCATTCTTCAGCTAAATCAATTCACTCCATGTGATATTAAGAAATGGAAGAAGGCATAAGATACAGCAAAGACTGTGGGCCCTGACAATATCCCAGCAGTGGTACTGAAGACGTGTTGCACCCCTGGCCAAGCTGTTCCAGTAAGCTGCAATACTGACATCTACCTGACAAGGTGCAAAATTGCCCACAGAAAAGAGGACAAATCCAAACCATCCAATTACCGCCCCATCAGTATCAGCAAAATGGAAGGTGTTTGTGACAGTGGATGTTTTAAAAGTGTGTGTGTGTGTGGGGTGTTGGGTGTGTGTGTGTGCGCGTGTGTGTGTCTGTCTTTAACCTGGGGAAAGGTTAGTAAAGACAGCTTATCTGTGGGAGCAGAGAAATGAAAGGTAATGCTAACCACATGCATTTGTTATGGGAGGCTATGGTAAAACTAAATGTACAGGTAAATAGGTTGGGTTTGAAATTTGCATTATAAGATCAGCAGGAATTTGACTTTTCTGCTGTTAAGTTTCAAAGGGAGTTTAGAAGTGACAAGGGACTTTTCCAACTCACCCTGGTTCCATAGGTAAACAAGGGAAAGTTACAAAATTTTATTTGACCCAAATGTAGAAGCAGTAGAAAAACATGAAATATTTTCACATTTTGGGAAAATTGAGTTCAAGGAGGTGCTTAGAACAATGGAGTCTAAGATCATAGGGGGAAATAATATTTAAGGAAAGACGTTTAAGTTGAGTTGTGTTGAGTTTGGGGGAGATGTCCTGAGATCAACTCTGTGCTGAGAAAAATTGTGAATTTGATACAGTTATCCAGTTTCAAGCCAGAGACGTCTTTATTTTCAGAAAGCAATTTGTTTTCAGAACCTTTCTTTCTGGGATTTCCATAGCAGAGTGAAAGAGAGTGAGAAGTCATGTGGTATAATTTACTAAAGTGACAGCAGTTTTTGCCTTGGGTAATATTACTGGATTTTTTTGCTTAAAATCTATGATGGCGCTATTGTCAAGTAGTTTACTTGAGAGTTCTGACCAGGTGGGTTTTTTTTTGGGGGGGGGAATGTTTTATACAACAGTTTTAACTTTGTAATTTTAATCTTGTGTGCTTAAGTTTTTTTTCTTCTTGTTAATCTTTAAATTTTAAAAGCCTAAAGAAGTGTTACTGGGTTTCTATGCTTCTGGGATTAGTAGTATTCTCCTCGTTTTCGAAATACCAAAAAAAAAAGTTATGATCAGTAATTCAAGTTTCCCTCTGGGATTTGTCTTTGTGAATAACATCGGCTGCAGTTGTAACTAATTTGAGGGCTGTTTACAGGATATTAAAATCCCATGACTGGTTTAGAGTTTGTGAATCCAAAGGATATGAGTACAAGGGGAGTACTAAACTCAGGAGTTTTGTACTGAGGGCTTTTAAAGTGCTTGGACTGCAAAATGGCTTTGGCAGTTGCTAAGACTTTTCTGGGAGTGGAAGGTATGACTGTGGAGTACTTGAAATCTCTGGCTAAAACTCAGCTCAGAGAGTTAGCAGATAAAGTGCACATGGAAATAAAAGAATAATTCTGTAATGCTGATATGATTAAAGTACTTGCCCAGCATTTAAAGCTGGAAGAGACACCTGAAGCTAGAGGTAGTTAAGAGTTCAGTTTCAAATGAAGCAGCTTGATACTGAAAGAGACAGGGAAAGGCAAAAACTTGAACTATAGGAAAGAGAGCAAGAAAGAAGGATGAATAGAATTGAATTGGAAGAAAAAGAAAATGAGAAATGAAAAAAAAAACTTGAGTTAGAAATAAAAGGGGAAAGGAAAAGAAAGATAAATTGACGAAAATAAAAAAGAAGCTTCAGTGGGAAAAAGAGGCGCAAGAAAGAGAAGAACAAAGAGTGCAAGAAGTGGAAATGCAAAAGCTCAGATAGTATACCCTGGCTAGGGAAAAACTTAGAATAAAGGAAGAAGGGAGAGGTAGCAATCCAGATGGTGACTTTGATTCCTTTGAGGAATTTGATTTAACCTAAAAAATATTCAGTTAGTGCCTAAATTTACAGAGGATGGAACTGAAAGATATTTCACCTCATTTGAAAAGATAGCTATGAAATTGAATTGGCCAAGGGATGCTTGGACTATAATGTTGCAGAGTGTTTTGTCAGGTACAGCAATGAATATGTATGTTATCTTATCAGAGGAACAATCTGCAGACTACAAAGTAGTCAAAAGGGCGATACTAAATGTTTATAATCTTGTCCTTGAAGCTTACCAGTTGAAGTTTAGGACTGTAAGAAAGAGACCTAATGAGGCATTTGTAGAGTTTGCAAGGGAAAAAGAAACTCTCTGGGATCAATGGTTTAGGACATTAAAATTAGACCAGAACTTTGAAAATGTAAAGAAAATTATGAAAGAAATTAGAAAAACTATTCCATTAACTATCAAGACATATTCAGATGAAAGACAAAGTAAAAAGATCATAGAAACTGCCATTTTAGCCAATACTTATGATATTTCACACAAACAGTTGATAATAAGAAAAGGATCATATGGGGCTCAGCAAGGAAATTGAAGGCATAGAAAACCTAGTGATGGTAGAAACATAGAAAATAGGAGGAGTAGATCATTTGGCCCTTTGAGCATGCTCTGCCATTCAACGTGACCATGGCTGATCCTCTATCTCAACTCCAGAGTACCGCTCTCTCCCCATATCCCTTGATACCTTGAGAGTCTAGAAATCTATATATTTCCTTCTTAAATATATTCAGTGGCTTGGCTTCCACAGCCTTCTGTAGTAGAGAATTCCACTCGTAAATGGTCTACCCCATATCCTGAGACTGTGATCCCTTGTTCTAGACCCTCCTAGCCATAGGAAATATCATCCCTGCATCCAGTCTTTCCCACCCTATCAGAATTTTATACATTTCAATGAGATCCCCTCTCATTCTTCTAAACTCCAGTGAATACAGGCCTAGTTGACCCAATCTCTCCTCCAACAACAATCCTGCTATCCCAGGAATCAGTCTGCTGAACCTTCGCTGCGCTCTCTCTATGGCAATTATATCCTTTCTTAGGTAAGGAGACCAAAACTGCACACAATACCAAGTCCCTGTACAGCTGCAGTAAGACATCCTTGCTCCTGTACTCAAATTCTCTCAATGAAGGCCAACATACAATTTGCCATCTTAACTGTTTGCTGCACCTGCACACTTGCTTTTAGTGAGTGGTGTACAAGGACACCAAGCTCCTTTTGTACGTCAACATTTCTCAATCTATCACCATTTAAATAATACTCTGCCATTCTGTTTTGCCTACTGAAGCGGATAACTTCACACTTATCCACATTATACTACATCTACCATTTACTTGCCCGCTCATTCAAGTTGTCTAAATCACCTTGAAGCCTCTTAACATCCTCCTCACCACTCGGATTCCCATAAAGTTCCATATTGTCAGCAAACATGGAAATACTACATTTGGTTCCCTCATCCAAATCATTGATATATATTGTGAATAGCTGGGGCCCAAGCACTCATCCCTGCAGTACCCCACTAGTCACCAGCTGCCACTCCGAAACAGATCCATTTATTCCTAATCCAAGTTTCCTGTCTGCTAACCAATTTTCAATCCATTCCAATATATTACCCCAATCCTATTTTGCACACCTCTTGTGTGGGACTTGATCAAAAGCTTTCCAAAAATCCAAATGCACCACAGCCACTGGTTCTCCCTTATCTATTCTGCTAGTTACCTTAAAAAAACTCCAGCTGGTTTGTCAAACATGACTCCCCTTTCATAAATCCATGTTGACTTTGTCTAATTCCGTTGATATTGTCTAAGTGGCCTGTTGTCACATCCTTTATAATAGAATCTAGCATTTTTCCTACTCCTGATGTTAGGCTAACTGGTCTGTAATTCCCCATTTTCTCCTTCCTTCCATTTTTAAATAGTGGGGTTATATTTGCCACCTTCCAATCTGCTGGAACTATTCCAGAACCTACGGAATTTTGGAAGATGACAACCAACGCAACTACTATTTCCATTGCCACCTCCTTAAGTACCCTGGGGTATAGATTATCGGGCTCTGCGGATTTATCGGCTTTCAGTCCCACTAATTTCTTCAGCACTATTTTTTTTTGTAATACTAATTTCCTTCAATTCCTCCTTCTCGCTAGACCTTTTGTTACATAGCATTTCTGGGAAGTTATTTGTGTCTTCCCCGATGAAGACAGAACTAAAGTAGTTGTTTAATTGCTCTGCCATTTCTTAGTTCTCTATTACAAATTCTCCCATTTTGGACTGTAAGGGACCTACATTTGTCTCCAGTAATCGTTTTTCTTTTTACATAGTTATAGAAGCTTTTACAGTCCGCTTTTATGTCCCCTGCAAATTTACTCTCATTCTCTATTTTCCCCTCTTAATCAATCAATCTCTTGGGACTCCTTTGCTAAATTCTAAACTGCTCTCAATCCTCAGGCTTGCTACTTTTTCTAGCAACTTTATATGGTTCCTCTTTGGACCTAATACTACCCTTAAGTGTTATGTAACAAGGGTTATTGAAAGGTAGAAGGCAAAGGTGAAGAAATAATAGTAGTATGTTACCATTGTAACAAGGCTGGACATACAAGATCAAATTGTTAGAGGTTAAATGGGAAACCAATTGCAGTGATAGGAACTTAAAAGAGTTCTGTAAGTAAAAGTGCTTTGGGCTCTGAGACCCAAGTGAAAGACAGGCCATCAGCGTTTGTACAGATGAAAAAGCAAGTGTCAGTATTAGCTAGAGAGGTGGGAATGCACATTCGCAACCTACCCCAGAAAGTTCTGAAGGGCAAGTTACAAGAGAGTTGTTTAAAGATTTTACATGCAAAGGAAAAGTATATCCATGTGTTCTGGGAAGAGCAGGAAAGACCATTAAGACCTTAAGAGATACAGGGGCTAACCAGTCATTAATGTTTTGGGATAGTGCCATCTGCTGTCTAGAAGGACTATAGCAGGAGAAATTGTTAGTCAGTGGAATTCATGGGTGGGGGGGGGCGGTGTGGTCAAGCCTATTTTCTTATATGGAGTAAATTTAAAAAGTGATTTGAAAACAGGAGAGGTGATCGTTGGAGTGGTGGAGAAATTGCTCATTTATTCAATTTATTCTGGGAAATGATATAGCTGGATTGCAAATATTGACTACACCCACTGTAGCAGAGGAGCCTTTTGAGATGCAATCAACATAGTTTTTACAGAAGGAGCATCCTGGATTGTTTCCAAATTCTGTGGTGACGAGGTCAAAAGACACACAAACTTAAGCAGGGAGAGGACAAATCTAAAAGATGGGGAGGATACAGAACCTCAGTTGGCTGGATCTATCTTTGAAAAGATTACTCAGGAAGAGAAGGATGAAGAGGATGAGGCTGTAGTGCTTAGTTCCTTGAAGTTAGTGGAGTTACAGCAGCAGGATCCAGACATAAAGCAGTTATACCAGACAGCTTATTCTAAAACAGAAGCAGAACACATTTCATAGTGTGATTATCTTAAAAACAATGTGTTAGTGAGGAAGTGGAGAGCACCTCATGTCCCGGCAGATGAGAAGTCGGTGATAGTGCATCAGGTAGTGATACCATCTGGGTACCGAAATGAAATTTTGAAAGTGGCTCATGTAATTCCAATGGCTGGACATTAGGGAATTAGGAAAACTCAATCTAAGATACAAAAACACTTCGTTTGGCCTGGACTACTCAAGGAAGTAGTTAAATTCTGTCAAACATGCCACGCATGTCAAGTGATAGGAAACCTGACGCAGTAATTAAACCTGCACTTTAACTCCAATTCCAGTATTTGAGGAACCTTTTAACAGGGTCCTGATTGTGTAGGATGCCTTTCCTAAGACTAAAAATGGAGATCAGTATTTACTGACAATCATGGATGTGCCCACGAGATTTCCAGAAGCCATTCCTTTAAATAAAATCACAGCAAAGGTGACTAGAAGAGTTGACCGAACTCTTTACAAGACATGGGTTACCAAAAGAAATACAGTCAGATCAGGGTTCAAATTTCGTGTCACAGCTGCTTAAAGAACTGATGAACAGCCTAGGTATAAAGCAATTTAGGTCATCAGCCTATCACCCTGAATCACAAGGTGCCTTAGAAAGGCAACATCAAACTTTAAAGACTGATCAGAGCATATAGTCAAGACTACCCACATTATTGGGATCGAGGGATTCCATTAGGGTGCCTCTAATGAGTCAACAGGGTTCCGTCTTTTCAAGTTAAATTATGGTCATGAAGTAAGATCATCACTCAAATTGATTCATGAGAAAATAGTGAGTGAAAGTTGTGAAACTACTCTCATGGATTATGTGACGAAATTCAGAGAATGTTTGCAGAGGACATTTGAGCTAGGAAGGGAACAATTAGAGATATCACAGCAAGTGATGAAGGCAAATACAGATAAAAGGGCAAAGGCTCATAGTTTTAGTAGCTGGGGAAAAAGGGTTAGTATTGTTGCCAGTGTCAGACGAACCATTTAGTGGACCTTACCAGATCGAAGAGACAGAGTGAGGTAATCTATGTAGTAAATACTCCATACAGAAGGAAGAGTCAGTGAGTGTGCCATGTAAACATGCTAAAAAAGTACTTTGATAGAGAGGATAAACAGAAGGAGATACTGGTAGCAGTAGGTAAGGAGGAGGAAACAAATATTAAAGATTCTGAAATTGACCTTCCTCTGATTAAATTGAACAATGAGGCAATATTTAAGAATCTAATATAACCAGATTATTAATCTGATATTTAAGTTACCTTCCAGAAAATGGGCGTAGTGATTTACAAGCTATTGCAGTCAAACAAAGCAATTTGTGGATATAGACCAGCAAAAACAAACTTGGCTTTGCATGTTGTTGATGTGGGGGATTCAGTTTCAATAAAGCAAAGCCCTTGTATATATATTAAATCCACTAAAATTGGCTCAACTGCAGAAAGAAATTGAATTTATGCTTAAATATGACATCATAGAGCCCCATCACAGTAATTGGAGTTCACCCATTGTAATGATGCCAAAACCAGATGAATCAGAAAGACTACGTATTGACTGCCACAAGGTAAACACAGAAACAAAGGCGGATTCATATCCTATTCCACGATTGGAGGATTGTATTGACAGAGCAGGACAGTCAGCGTTTATCACAAAAATTGACTTGCTGCAAGGTTATTGGCAAGTGCCCTTATTGGAATGGGAAAAAGATATCAGCTTTTGTGACGCCGGATGGTTTATATCAATGCCAAGTAAAGCCGTTTGGTACGAAAAATGCACCAGCAACATTTCAGAGACTAACAAAGTGACTGAAGGACTGAGCAATTGTGCTGTCTATGTTGATGACTTAAGTGGTGTTCAATCAAACCTGGGAGGAACATCCACGATATTTAAAAGGGGCTGTTTCACTGGCTACAGAAAGCCAATTTGGTGATAAATTTGGCTGAAAGTGAATCTGCAAGTGTGAAAGTTACATATTTAGGCCACGCTATTGGACATGTTCAAGTGGCCCCACGAGATGCGAAAGTAAAAGCTATTGTAGAGTTCCCAGTGCCTACAACGAAACAGGAAGTTTTGAGATTTCTGGACATAGGTGGATTTTATTGGAAATCTGTATCAAATTTCAGCAATGTAGATACTGCACTGATTGGTTATTGGAAAAGAACAGGAGATTCCAATGGACGCTGAGTGTCAGGCTGCATTTGGCAGCTTGAAAGCTGTACTAACCACTAAACCTGTTCTAGCAGCACCTGATTATGCAAAGCAGTTACAAATGGCTGTTGAATCCAGTGCTGTGGGTGTTGGTCCCGTGTTGCTGCATATTTCTCATGTAAGTTGAGTATGCATCAGAGGAATCTAAGAGACTTGAAGTTTGGTTTTAGCGTTGCTGCATTTTGTAGTGTATACTGCAAACAATTCTTCAGAGACAGTTGTATATACGAACCACAATCCTTTGAGGTTTCTGGGAAAGTTTTGAGATAAAAATACCAGACTCTTCCGGTGGAGTTGGTTATCGCAACCATTCAATTTTAAAATCACACACGTGGCTGGACGAGAGAATTTAATTGCAGATGCGTTGTCAAGAGCTTAAGTTTAAAAGGACTTGGATGTTGAGGAATTGAGAATGGACTAGAATGAACTTTATTCTTACAAAAGAATTATATATATTGTCATAGTTGATGCATGTACACAATAGTGTAATAGTTTTTTTATATAAGTATAATAACTGATGTGAAATGAGTTGAGAAAATGAAAATGTCCTTTTGAAATATGACAATTCATTCTTTTCCATTGAGAGGGGTGTGGAATTGTATTTTTAAAAATATTTTTGGGAATATGGTGGTATTCTGTAAAGAAGGGGGTGTGTGTGCGTGTGTGTGTGTGTGTGTGTGTGTGTGTAATTAAACTGGGGGAAGGTTAGTAAAGACAGCTTACATGTGGGAGCAGAGAGATGAAAGGTAAAGGCGCTGAATGCATGCATTTATAATGAGAGGCTATGGTGAAGTTGAATGTAGAAGTAAATAGGTTGGGTTTGAAATTTAATTTATAAATTAAATAGGAACTTGACTTTTCAGCTTTTAAGTTTCAATGGGAGTTTAGAAATGACAAGGGACGTTTACAACAAAGGTTTCATAGGTAAACAAGGGAAGGTTATTAAATTTTATTTGACCCGAAAGTAGAGGCAATAGGAAAACAAGAAAGATTTTTATATTTTGGGAAAACTGAGTTCAAAGAGTTGCTTAGAACAATGGAATCTAAGGTCAACGGAGAAAAGGATATTTAAGGAAAAATGTTGAGTTGAGTTGTGTTGGCTGTGTGGGGGAGATGCCCTGAAATCAGTTCTGCGCTGAGAAAAGTTGTGTATTTGATGCAATTATCCAGTTTCAGGCAAGAGAAGTCTTTGTTTTCAGAAAGCAGTTTGTTTTCTGAACATTTCTTTCTGGGATTTCCACAGCAGAGTAAAAGGGAGTGAGAAGTTGTGTGGTATTATTTGCTAAAGTAAAAGCAGTTTTTGCCTTGGGTAACATTACTGGATTTTTATGCTTAAAAGCTAAGGGAGCTGTTGCCAAGGAGTTTACTTGTATGTTCTAACAAAGTGGGTTTTTTGGGGAATGTTGTATAAGACTGTTTTAACTGTGTCATTTTAATCTTGTGTCCTTACGTTTTTGTTGTTCTTGTTAATTAATCTTTAACTTTTAAAATCCTAAAAGGTGTTACTGGGTTTCTAGGCTTCTTGGATTAGTAGTCTTCCCCTCATTTTCAAAATACACACAAAAAGTTATGATCATTAAGACAAGTTTCCCTTCGAATTTGGCTTGCTCAGCGAATATCAGCTGCAGTCAAAGCAGTGTTGACAATGCCATCAAGCAGCACTTACACAACAATAACCTGCTTACTGTTGCACAGTTTGGGTTCCACCAGGGCCACTCAGCTCAAAACCTTATTACAGCCTTGGTCCAAACATAGACAAAAAGCTGAATTCCAGAAAGGAAACGGGAGTGGCTGCCCTTAACATCAAAGCAGCATTTGACCAAGTGTGATATCAAGGAGCCTGAACAAAATTAGAGTCAATGGGAATCAGGAGGAAAGCTCTCCACTGGTCAGGGTCACACCTAGCACAAAGGAAGATGTTGTAGTTGGTGCAGGCCAATCATCTAAGGCCCAGGTCATTGCTGCAAAGTTCCTCAGGGTAGCCTCCTATACCCAACCATCTTCAACAGCTTTATCAATGACCTTCCCTCCATCATAATGTCAGAAGTGTAAATGTTCACTGATGACTGCACAATGTTCAGTACCATTCATGACTCCTGCAATGCAATCCATGTCCACTTGTAGCAGGACTTGGACAACTTTCAGGCTTGGGCTGGTAAGTGGCAAGTACCATCCACACCACACAAATGCCAGGCAATGATCATCTTAAACAAGAGAAAATCTAACCATTTGCCCTTGTTCAATGGCATTCCCATCACCGAATCCACCACCATCAACATCCTCTGGGTTATCATTGACCAGAAACTGAACTGGACCAGCCATAGAAATATTGTGGCTCAGAGGCTGGGAATTCTCTGGTCACTCACCTCCTGACTTCCAAAGCCTTCCACCATCTACAAGGAACAAGTCGGGACTGTGATGGAATACTCTCCACTTGCCTGGATGAGTGTAATTCCAACAACACTTAAGAAGCTCTCAGCATACTCAAGACAAAGCAGCCTGATTGATCAACACCCAATCCACCACCATAAACATCCCTCCACCACCAACGCACAGTGATAGCAGTGTGTATGCCATACAATATACAAACATACAAATTGGGAGCCAGTGTTTGTCACTTGGCCCCCTCGAGCCTGCTCCGCCATTTAGCAAGATCATGGCTGATCTAAATGTAACCTTGACTTCACATTCCTGCCTGCGCCCAATAACCATTCATCCCTTTGTTTATTAAGAATCAATCCATTTATGCCTTAAAAATATTTAAAGGCTCTGCTTCCATTGCCTTTTGAGGAAGAGAGTTCCAAAGACTCACGACCCTCAGAGAAAAAGTTTCTAATCATTTCTGTCTTAAACCGGCGAGCCCTAATTTTTAAATAATGAGACCGCATAGTTCTAGATTCTCCCACAAGTGGAAACATCCTGTCCACATCCACCCTACCCTATCAAGATCTCTCAGGGGTTCAATCAAATCACCTCTTGCTCTTCTAAACTCGAGCGCATACAAACCTAGTCTGTCCAACATTTCCACATAAGACAACCCACCCGTTCCTGGTAATAAACCTTGTCTGAACTGCTTCCAAAGCATTTACATCCTTCCTTAAATAAAGAGACCGATACACAGTACTCAGATGTGGTCTCACCAATGCCCTGTGCAACTGAAGAATAGCATTTCTACTTTTGTGTTCAATTCCCCTCGCAATAAACAACAACACTCTATTAGCTTTCCAAATTACTTGCTGTATTTGCATACTAACCTTATGCAATTCATGCACTAGGACACCCAAATCCCTCTGCATCTCAGAGCTCTGCAATCTCACCAATTGGATAATATGCTTCTTCTTTATTCTTCCTGCCAAAATGGATAATTTCACATTTTTCTTCAATTGGCCAGATCATTGTCTGATCACTTTACTTAACTATCCATGTCCCTTTGCAGCTGCCTTACGTCTTCTTCAGAACTTAATTTCCTACCTATCTGTGTCATCAGCATATTTAACAACCATACCTTCAGTCCCTTCATCCAAGTCATTTATATAAATTGGAAAAAGTTGAAACCCCAGCATGGATCCCTGTGGCACGCCACTTATTACATCGTGCCAACCAGAAAATTACTCATTCACACCTACACTATGTTTCCTGTTGGCTAGCCAATCTTCTATCCATGCCAATATATTACCCCTACACCATGAGCTTTCATTTTCTGCAATAACCTTTGACGTGGCACCTTATCAAATCAAATATTAGATGTACTACATCGGGTTGCCAAGCCTCCTTCAACAGCATCTTCAAAATCTGCAACCACTACAATTTAAAAGAAGAGTGGCCACCTTCAAGTTCCGCTGTAAGCCACACAGCATCCCGAGTTGGAACTACATTGCCATTCCTTCATTGTCTTTGGCAACCAGAACTCCCTTCCTATAGGCGTACCTACTCCAAATAGATTGCAGCAGTTCAAGATGCGTGGCCTATCGTCGCCTTCTCAGGGCTGATTAGGGATGGGCCACAAATGCTGGTCTTGCCCTCAGTGCTCACACCTCATGAAATAATAAAAAAAAATTGCTTAGTATTCAAAAATCTATCAATCTCTATCTTGAATGTGCTCAATGACTGAACATCCGTAAACTTAAAACAAATGCATTTCCATGCATTAAAACTAGTTTCTCTAACAGTTTTCCAATAAACTGAAAGCCTAAAATCAACACTCAGCATATAGGAGAGTGTGGGAACATGGTGTAAGCTTTGTCCATTGACACAGCTAAAGTTGTCCAGGATTGTCAAATTAGGAAACGTTTCTGCTGACGAACAAATTCTATGGACCAAGGAGGGTAAAGCAGTTTTCCATAATCTTTTCCTTTCACCCAAGACTTGTTACCATTCTCCAACCAAGAATATCAGTACCAGGCTACTGCCAATGCTGTTCTGCCACTGCTTGTAAAGAGGGGCAGAAATGTCACTGTCCATCAAACATTTGGGGGAGGTTTTTCTCCCCATCGGGAGGGGCTGGGCGGGAGCGGGGACACAGCCGCTTGCCGCCTGCGATCGGCTGCACGCCGCTATTTTATATGGGTGGGCCAATTAAGGCCCACCCAGCGTGACGTGCACCCGGAAGTGCTGAGCGCTCCCTGTGGAGGCGAGGGGAGTAGGCTGAGTTGGAGCCTGCGCGCATGCGCATGAAAGGGCGCAGAAACCTCCGAGGCACAGAGCTGCTTCAGGGAGCTTATTAAAATTTTTAAAAATCAAAGATAAGGAAAAAAAAATTTAAAGACATGTCCCCTCATGTAACAATGTCACATTGAGCTGGGACATGTCTATGGATTTTATTAAAAGTTTTTATTAATGTTTTAAAACCTTCATGAAACCTCATCCCGCCCGTGGATGAAGTTTCATGATAAATGCAAAGGCCGCCAGGGCTCTTCACCTGCCCGCCAACCTTAAGGTTGGATGGACAGCTCAGGTAATTATTTTAATTGCTATTTAAATGGTCTTAATAGGCCTTTGACAGTTTGGAGGGCGCCTGACCAAGTCCGGTGCCAAACTGAATATCTGAATCTCGCGTGGTGACATTGGGACACAGGCCTGAAGCCCCTGCTCGCCGACCCGAAGATTCTGCCCTTGGTCACAATTTTCCTACCCTGTGGCAAAGCACCAACATTTTTTCTAAACACTCCCAGCAGAGAATAGGAACATATTATGACACCCATCATACTATAAATGAAACATACTATAAATTAGCTGAATAATATAATAATAATACACAATTTCGGTATATCCCAACTGTTGTTCCAGGGAAATTTTATAACCGTGGGCTGACAGCTGGTAAATAAATCTTGTAAAATTTTACTGTAACACTAAGGCACTCTGTGTATTGAGGGATTAAACTCTCCCATCTGACTTTCTGCTCTCCCTGTCCCCTTTCCTCCCCAAATCCACACCCTAGCCCCTCCCGCAGAGGGGAGACATTTCACCCTCTTCTAATGAATGTAGGCCAAGAAATCAGGAAGTGTGTGAAGCAGAGCTCAAAGCTGTTATCTGTCCACATGTTCTTTGTCTCCACCCGCTCCACCCCCTTCAAAAAGAAAAAGAGCCTTAGGTTTCTGTGGGCTTTAGATAGTGGTTGCTGCTCTGAGGCATTGATGCTCTGACATGGTGTTGACTGGAGCCTGAGGCACATGCAGGTTGCCAACAGTTTCTGGTGGTGGTGGTGGTAGGGGGGTTGGAAAAAATATAGTGCAAGGTAAGGGAGGGCCCAACAACAAAGCTGCCCAGACTGGAGAGCTTGGGGGAGTTGTGTAGAACAGCAAGGGGTGGGGGAGGGAATGGCAGGAGAGGGGTGGGATGGGATGACAGGGAAAGGATGGATGGCATGGGATGGGAATTTAAGGAAGTATTGCAAGATGCAAGAAGGTGTACTAATTTCACAGCACATCTGAATGTGAAATGGCCGGGAGAAGGCAGCACAGGGAGGTGGGGGTGGAATGGCACAATCCTAACTACACTTAGATGTTTTGTGGGTCTTGATTAGCTTACTCAAGAACTTTGCTGGATAAGATCGACTGTGATTAATCAAAATTAAGCCATCAAAAGTTGTATTTTGCCTTCTCTAATAACATATCAGTTATGAAACCAAACTTGTTCATAATTCTAAAGATATTTTCAAAACGCTCAATGTACAGCATGCATAACTCAAAAGTTAACACGCCAGCTTCCTCAATACTACGTGCATGATGAATAATAATAAATCATTTCCGTTCAAGGAAAAACATTCTAAGGCAAAGCATTTCTCAAGATATCTACAGAGGGCGCTATTAAGTAAGTAAATACATTGTTTTTAGCTTTTAAAAAGCAAAAGGCCACAGCCAATTCTTAAATAAGAACTGATTTAAATATTAATTTTATTGCATAAATTTACAAAATAAATTTAAATTAAGACTAGTTACTTATGTGAAAGGATGGACAAAGTTACAAACATAATCATACAATGCCAAGATTTTAAAATAAAACATTCACGAAATATTCCCAGCAAATTTTAAATAAGCACCATTCCCCTTTCTCATTAACTGATAATTAGCAATGCCAAGACCAATGAATATTACTGAAGTGCATGAAACCAGGATGGTATGCGTAACATTCACAAACCACCCATGGCTGAGCTCTGCTGAAGTGAAGATTTAATTTACAGCTTCTCCCAGGCACTCCACTGCTTTCAACTTCAAGAAAATAGCAGCATTATGATGACACTAAACAGAATTATGATTCAGAGCACCTGCGGTAAATTACAATACCTGCTTAACAGGCAAATAAAAACAGTTTCCTCATTTTTATGTGCGAGGGGGGCACTTTAAATGAGATTTTAAAGGCACAAAACACAACCATGTTTCTTTGTTATTTTCCAGAGCAATTTTACAGCATCTTTATCTCGTAAACTGTGCAATGATAACAGTACCTGTCCACATAGAAAGGGAAACAAAACTTGGTCAATGTCTGCAGAACTTCCTGTGGAGAGAAAACAGAGAATTTATGCATCTTATGGGGCCAATAAATCTAATATTAACTGCACCATACAATTACACCTTCCTTTCCCGCCAACCCCCACTCCCCGGCCTCCCTTGCTCTATAACAAAATGGGAGACAGATCAAAAAGTAGGACGCCCATCATTTACAGAAAGAAGCAATGAGCAGTCAATCACTTGTAATAATAAACAATATCAACCTTCATTAAATATGGAAAAACTGATCAAGATTTGCACATGGACAGGCTGCAGGGGTTACCTCATGCAACCTCCCAGGGGATTGGAGGTTGGGATGCTGAGTGTTAACACCTCTCCTGGGACTCTCTTCAGCTTGGCCATATGGATCATACTAAATAACACCAAACCACATGGGCTTATCTTGGCCCAGGCTGCCACTGCTTCCAGAGCTTTGGCTGTTACCTAGAAACAGGGACTGATGGGATTAGAAAACCAATGGTAGAGTATGACAAAAGAGAAGACCACAAAAAACAGCATCACCTTTCTCCAGTCTAACATTCTTTTTTAGCAATGCAAAATAGTAGGCACATGAAATATTTTAGGCACATGAACTGTTTTACATCAGAAACATAGAGGTTTCAAGAAAAACATCATTTTGTTTTTTAAGTTACATGCTAGCATGCAACTGCAACATTAGATTATTAAAAGTTTATAGTTTTTTTTAAAAAAGTCTCGAGATCAAGTTTCAAGTGCCTACCACTGAGACAATGCAAATAATAAAAATGCTGGAGAGCAGGTATCTGTGCAAGCAAGGAGGGGGCAGAAAGGACAGAGATACTTTTGGGAAAAATCAGCTGTTCAGATAAGGGATACTATGCTACACTTGCTGAAAACTCATTTTAAAAATCAACCTCAAACAGCAACTAAAAAGATTGCTAATATCAATGCTTTTCCACTTTTGTAAAAATATGCACATCAGACTATATTAAGTTCAATATATTTGTCTAACATTTAAACCAAAATTAGGAATTTTAAAAATTTATAAAATGAGGTTACTTGAAATGTTCTTCTTCATAGCCGTAATCTTTATAATTCATAATATCAGGTTAAATACACTTCCTACAATGCATTGATATATGGCAGCACATCAAAGATCAAATAAAATGGCTTTAAAATGTTAAAAATGTATTTACCTGTTTACCAGTTTCATAATATCAATCACTTTTAAGAACGTCCTTTTCCTTTAAAAAAAAATCTATTTACCTTCAGGTGGGGCAAAATATTTTTTTTAAATCCTCACAATAGCAAACTAACCCTTATGTGTTTGCAACTTAAAAACCATGTAGTTTACGTTACACAAACATTTTTCATAAAATGGTTTGTAATGTTAATTACATCTTCACTTTATATTCATATATTTTACATGTGGATGAGAAATAGCTAATTAAATTTTCCTGCGGTCCCAGTGAACCAGTTCAAGCTGCGGCTGGATTGCCTAAAGCCAATTTGAACCTTCCTGATAAATTAAACATTATTTTGCACACGTAACAGTTCTCTTACCAGTACTCTTGAATGTCGAAAACTACATTTCTAGCAGTAACTTAAGGTTAAGCAGACCATGCACTTAGTTACGCAATCATCGCAAATCATGCAAAATACTTTATTCCCACAATAGGTTTTCCTACAGAAATGTTTGTTCTAAATCATACAATGTGATGCTGTTCTAACTATCGCTATAATCAAATGACAGCAAGGAATCAGACTTGTGATCCATTACTCCATTTAACCTGTCAACCACATGTTGCAACAGGCCTGTCTCTTACAAACTATCTTTGGTATCTTTACATAAACTCTTGTAGTTCTGAACAATAAATTCCTTCTGCTACAAAAGTAAACTCACTTCATGCCAGAACCGTTTCAGAGGCAGGGCAAAACAGCTGATACAATATTGCAGGCTATATCACACTCGCCACTAATTAGCCCTTCTCCCACTTTGCAGGAAGTCTCGCACTCTTCACAGCAATATATTATTGATTGTAGTTGTCCATACCTTTCTGCAATTACAAACCCGTTCCATGCACTATTAAACATTCAGGCCATTCAGTCAATGTACAAGAATTACTTAATGCCTTGTAAGCTCAGACACTTAAGTTTACCAATTAGTTTTCAATACTCTTCTGAAATACCATCCACTTTGCTGAACATATTTTACAAAGAACAAGGTAGCACCAAATATCTGAGCGCCGTTAAAAAGGACTTTAAGATACTGGATTTTTGTTCAAAAAAACTACATTATGGAGGAAACTTGCAATCACAGAAGTGTGCATATAGTCCAATTTTGTAGGTTTAAAAAAGTGTTAGATTATATTACACTAACATGTTGTACAGACCACCATACAATGTTTTAAACAATAAAATACAGGGCTAAGCTTGTGTCTATGGACTATGAATTGGACAGAAAAGTATTCCATTCAATTAAATGCACTCAAACAGTTTTCTTAGTTAAAATCAACATGGTTTTCTTGCGCACACTAAATTTGTAAAGCAGATACCACCCTATGAAGTAATGTCAGCTGAATGTAGAAAAGCATCTTAGAGAAAATGCAAATGTATTTTACATAAGTAATTTAAATTACAAAAAAAATGAATAAACCGAGCCAGGTGAGGTTTGAACATACAGAGAACAGAGTTATCAATGTGTCTGTACTACACATAAACAAAATACCGTACATTAAAGAACATTGTTTTGTTTAGAAAATTGCAGCAATAATTGCAGCAATTGCAGAAAATGACTGCAATAAAACAGCCTTAACGTAGTGGTAGTTAAGCTATATGTACTGTATTCTACACCTTTTTAAGGATTCTAACACTACACTTTTTTCCTGAAAATCGTATTGTTTCCTATTTCAACAATCATTTATTTTGTGATCTGGTTTCAAGCTTGTTATTTTGAACAGGAAACTGGTATATACCAAGCAGTCATATTTGCAAAGAGTAGGGCATGATCCATGTCTCTTGTGGGATTCAAAGCAGCCATGTCACTGCTGGCTTTAGGACATGCACCACCTGTCTCCATTCCCCCAGGTTCCACTCTTTTCATTATCAAACTACCGCTGACATTATAAGCTTCACATGCACTGTCTAAAATCCTTACCAATCAATATTTTCAACCATACACATATTGATGACTGTAACTCATTGATTAAGTTAGCTTCAACTGCAAAGTTTTAAGCAAAAATACTTAAAGATGCTGACTTCAAACAAAATGCTGCTGTGCTAAACATTCAATTGATCATGAATTTATGATTGTCGTCCATATTAATAAAGTTTTTCATTTATTTTCAAAAAATCAAGAATCAATGTAGATTTACAATATAGTGAAAAATATCTCTTCCAAACCTGATGGCTAAAAATACAAGTTTCTTGTTGTCCCCTGACTAGCAGATCTATTTAAAATAGTTGTAACCATTTTTCAAACATATACTATCCTCTGTCAAGGGACAGAACTGCAAAGCAGAAAGAATATACTTCCAATTGCTCAATGGTGTGATTAAGAAATTTTGCAGCAGCAATTCAATTAAAAAGAGGTTCACTATCATGATCAGTATACCTAGTCAAAAAATTATCATTCTATTCATTTCTTGCAATTTTTTTCATCAAACAACTTTAGGGAGCTCTACTTTGCAGCTGAAATTCCCCCAGGTTGATGACTGGATTTCGATTTGTGTTAATTGAGGCCCCTTGAACCACTGTATTCCAACTCAGTAACACCTCAAGCCAATCTTCTGATTAGGTCATCAGCATTCACTATTTAAAACAGAGGCTCAGAAAAGGGGAAAAAAACAATATCAATCATAATTTTCAGAAGGATTTTATTTCATAGCATTGCTGGTGATGGCAGTCACTTGCTATTCAGCCGCCTTAGCTCAATTCTTAAAATACCCCAGAGTTAACCAGTTACACTGTAAAATTATCAAAAAAATGTTAAAACTGTGTGCTTTTCAGTCTATTTCTGTTTGTTTACAAATATTTTGCTTAAAATGTGAGGATTAATGACAGCATTGGTGAGCTGGCTCCAAGACATATTAAGCCCAAAAATGAGAGATAAATGTAATCTTTCACCAAAAGGATTTTTACATTTCATAATATTTGATGGCCAATTAAGTGATTTATTTTAAATATCATATTTAAGCCAATCAAATACAAATGTAACAGACTCTTGGCATGTTAAACCCAATTTTGAGAGTTGTTTTCCTGTATAGTTCAAATGCATGCTCGACACAAGCTTATAATTATAGAAGTAAATCCATTGAAGTCCACACTTCTGTTTACATAGGGTCGCTTTTAAAAAGCAGACAAGGTTGACAGAATTTGACAGGAGGAGGCAACTCAGCCCATTACGCCTGCACCAGCTCTTTGAAAGAGCTATCCAGTCAGTCACAAACAAAACAGACAAATATGTGTCTGAGCAAACCTTGTCCTACACAATCATTCCCTCACTTTCCTTTAAAAATATTTTAGCTTCCATTCCTCACAAACCTCTGTCATTGCTTCATTAAGACTTTTCAAGTCTCACCTCTGCAATAACAGTTCTCCACACAACAGTTTTATTTGGCTATGCATCTGCACAGCAAGACTCCTTCAGACATCTGGTATCATTTTTCCTTTGCGCAATGTTCCAGTAGTAAGTTATGCAGTGATGACTAAAATGATGGGACAATAAATTCTGGGCCCAAATGTAACATTCATTTAGCTACTGTCTATCACAAGCTTACCTTTACAAGCCTACCTTCCAGTACTGGTCAACATACATGCTGGGATTCCTTTAGTCCCACATGCTATAAGATTGGCAACCTCATAAATAGGGCCCAAGCCATTTGCTCAACATGCAGCTTGATGCTGAAATAGGGCACATCAAAAGCTATCCCATGGGATAATGTCTACCCTGATCAAATCTTTGCTCGCTGAGTATTGTGCAAACTCACAAATGGGCCTAAGGCCACCAGTTTCAGGACCTGAAAAATGCCAAGTCAATCTCAAATTACCCTAGAAGGGTAAAGTATCTCAAAAATTTAAACAACAGGTAAAGCTAGCCGTTTCACACTACTACTATGCAGTGGCAACACAAGTGGTCTTTTCCAACAACAGGATGCTACCATCAAGCCAAACTTGCCATAGAAATGAGTAAATGGCATATGAATTTCAGTGCCAGGGTGATGCTAGGTACTTAGACCATTATGTCCCAACAACTGGTGGATCTTTTCAAACAACACATCCCTTTGGTTGATCTCAATAGGCCAAGAACTGACCACATTCAACCAGCCCATGTTTGCTGAACTCAGAACATTAGATGTGATTCCATAATCAGACGGCACTTGCTGAACAATCCCAAGTGTGCTAATAATTACACTAGCAACCAATTTAAGATTATCAGTCAGGCTCACAAAGTGACTCACTTACACTTGCTAAAAGCTACATATATTCCTATGCAGAGACCTGCCTTTGCAAGCAGGAAGAGCAAGTCCAGGCATTGCACGTTTTTTGAATCAAACAAAAGCATGGGGGAACAATAGTTCCCCGGTGCATTCTCCATGGCAACGCCTCAACCAGAGTCGACTTACCAACCAATTAGCAGCCTTTTCTCATGTGGTATAAATTGTTGCTCCCTTTGAAATTTGGCATTCTTGCATCTGTCATGATGGGTGCAAGATGAAAACGTTTGACAGTATGTCTCTTTTTTTCCAGCAATATTAATGTTTTAGGTTTGAAAATTTAGTTCCTACTTGTACACTGACGACATCCAGTTGCTACCTCATCACACCTCTCAACTCCTCCACTGTTGTTAAATTATCAGGCGGCTTGTCCGACATCCAGTTAAGAATGAGCAGAAATTTCCTTCAATTAAACTTTGGGAAGGCCAATGCTATTGTCTTCAGTCCCTGCTACAAACTATGTTCCCTAGTTACCGACTCCATCCCTCTCACTGGCAATTATGTGAGGCTGAACCAGACTGTTATCAGCCTTGATTTCATATCTGGCCCTGAGGTGAGCTTCTGCACAATCACTTAAGACCACCTACTTAAATCTCTGTCTCATCTGACTCCACCCCCACCTCAGCTCATCTGCTGCTGAAATCCTCATCCTTACTTTGTTACCTTTTCACTTGACTATTCCAACATGTTCCCTTCCAGCCTTCCACATTCTACCCTCTATAACATGAAATCATCCAAAGCTCTGCTGTTCATGCCCTTACTCATACCAAGTCCCTTTCACCATCACGCCTTTGCTCACAAACCCACACTAGCTCCCTACTAAGCAAGGCTTCAATTTTAAAATTTTCATCCTTGTTTTCAAATCCCTCCATGACCTCACAACACCCCCATCTCTATAATTTCTTCCAACCCCACAATCCATGCATTCGTTCCCACCCTCCCCCCACTGTTATGGCATAGCCAATGGTAAATGCCGAGCTGTTCAAATCCCAAAGGGAAACTTGACACAACTCCACAGCTTGTTTTGCAATTTGTATAAATTTCGAGCTGTGTGCCTTGAATTCAATAGTAATAAGACCACCAAGTCTTACAGGTTTTTACAAAAGTAGATTAAACATTTATTAATAAGAAAAATTTTCAGCACATACGTAGATCTACAAATTACTATAACTTCTAAATCCCCTACTTAACCTGACTCCCAGTTACACTTTCATTAAGGCAATAGTAAGGCAGATAGATTTTAGAAGACCCAGGCAAGGTGACACACAATACCCTGAACCAGTCGAATTCAAAGGAGTTTTCTTAACTTCGGTTCTTTGTATACAGCAGCTTGAGACATAGATGCTGAAAGCTTTTCACACTTGTTAGATCTTAAAATGCCTGCCCTTACACAAATCCTCCGCTCCTTTATACATATTTTCCCCTTTGAATGCAAATTCCCATTGTTCCACTATGTCTTTGAACTTTACCTTTCTGATAATAAAAATCCCTCATAGTACAAATTTTACCAGTAATCTTCAGGAAAAATAAGCACACCGTTTCTAAACTTCACTTGGCTGGGTGACACATTTCCACTCCCTCTTTTGAAAACAATCTAGTCTGGTTTATTTAAATTGCAAATGTTCCCTTTACCTCTATGCTTACCTAAACATTTCAAACCTAGCTCATCATCTATCACATCAAAGCCTTCAGACCAGCTGCCTTTAATCCAATTAAGTCTCACATATACACACTCAGGTACCACTATTTTACAATAAATTCCAGTAACATTATGAGCATGATTATATCTTCCTGGCACCCCACCAATCCCCCACCTCCTATGAACTCTGTTCTCATCTAATTCTGGCCTTTTGAGAATCCCAAATTTTAATTGCTCCACTATTGGTGCCATGCCTTTTGCTGCCTAGACCCCAAGCCAAGGAATTCCCTCCCTAAACCTCTCCACTTCTCTTTCATCCTTTAAAGCACTGCTCAAAGCCCAACTCTGACCAAGCTTTCAACCATCTGTCCTGATATCACCTTTTTTCTTATTCATTCATGGGAGGTGGGCTTCGCTGGCAAGGCCAGCCTTTATCCATCAACCTTAATTGCCCTTGAGAACTACATGGTGGGCTGCTTTGTTGAACTGCTGCCGTCCCTGTAGCGTAGATATATCCACAGAGCTGTTAGGTAACGATTTCCAAGACTCTGACCCAGCAATAGTGAAAGAGCATCGATACAGTTCCAAGTCAGTATGGTGTCTGGTTTGAAGAGGAACTTGCAGTGGTGTTCCTATGTGCCAGTTGCCCTTGTAGGTAGTAGAGGATTTTGAAGGTGCTGTCAAAGGAGGTTCGGCCTTATGTGGATCGGTGTCAAATTTTGCTTTACAATGCTGTGAACTGCCATGGGAAGTTTTATTAGACACTACATAAATATAAGATGTTGCTGCTGTTAAAATTATCCTGTTTGGTTTGTTTGAATTTTCTCTATAAATGGTCGCTGGGATAGTCAAAAGATCCCATGACACTAACTAGCACAATTCTTCATGTCCTGACCAACATTTATCCCGCAATCAACATAATTTTTATTTCACTGCTGTTTGTGGGACCCTATGTGCAAATGGGCTGCCATTCTTGCCTTTTTAAAGAAAGAGGGTGCACTTTAACAGTAATTCATTGGCTGGAAAGCATGGTGAGATGTCCTAAGCATGTGAAAGGAGCCATTCACCACATTCATTCTTTGAGTATTACCAGTCCCAAGGACATAAATTTCCCTTCTTTAGTCTAGTTACCCTGAAATTGGGCAACCTATTCAATTAATTTTCTGAAACTTCATTCCCTGGTGCCAATAACTTGGGCTACTGAAAGTGAAAAGAAAAAGGCTGAGCTGTTGAGGTTATTTTATATTTCAATACAAAAGTGATGCTAGAGCCTTGGAAATTTGGCACATGGTCAGACAATTCCATTCCATTTGCACTTATATTTATTATTCATTGGTTTGTCTTCTATTAATCTGAGAAAACAGGCTAGAAGTTCAGAAAGGCTTATTGTTAGCACCTTTGCCTCTTTGATGAGTAAAGCTTACATCAGAACAAAATCTGTAAATAGTGGCTGACTGAGATACATGCAAACCAATGGGAACTTTATATACGACACAAGAAACCCATAAAGAAAGGTAGTTTGAAGATTTCTGCTCTAATATCTATTTATTTGAACAAACTCCTAAAAGCTGGTGACTTTCTAAATGTTAACAATGAGAGGTCTGAAACAAGGGGCAAAGAGCCTTTACTGAGATAAAATTAACTGATACAATGGCATTGACTCCCCCACCCCACCCCCAACATGACAGGCTAGAAAGGATGGTGGGTAATAATGAAAGAACAGGGAGTGCAACCCTAACCTGCCATGTACAAGCCTGACGTTATTTTCACAGTGGCAGGTTTTGTGGTGTGCAAGTGTTCTGTCATTCATATATTTAACTTAGGTTTCCACAGCAAAATTGGTTTTGATTGATTTAAATATCGTGTTATCAACAGCATTTGGGAAACCTGGCAGTGAAAGAGTGGCAGGAGATGCCAGCTCATGAAGGCAAGTGCCTTTTGCAGCACTCCGCGTTGGCCAGGAGGAGAAGTGCTCTCCCTGGCCTCTCACCAGGAAGCTTCCATCTCCCCTCTGCCAATCACAGCCTCGCTTTCTACTTTACCACAATCGCAGACCTTCACCTTCATCTCCGTCAAGCACCAATGTCACCAAGTCCAGTTTTTCCACTTTCCACAATGGTCTCACTTTCTCGCTTCCACCATTCCCCCATTTCTCCCTGTCTGCATCCCTGCCTTTCTGTAATTTTCCTGCATTAACCCACACCCTTTCCACTAATATTGAGGCCCACAACTTTGTATGACATGGGAGTAAGAATTCACATATGGCACCACCATTTATTTCATCATTTTCACGTTTTTTCCCGCAAAGCTATTTTCAAAGATGCGTGGAAGATGAGCAATAAAGCCTATTAAGGTGAAAAAAGGAGGAAATCATAAAAATTTTTCTGTATGTAAAATATCTGGTAAACATATTTTAACATGAAAAGCATATGCAAATAGTTAAATGTAACTCAATGTAAAAAATACAATGCAAATTTGGCAAAATGTTATGCAATACAAGTTTGTGCATCATTTTCAGTTCATAATGAGCATAGTTTTCATTACCTATCCTGCAATTCCTTGTAGGCAACATTTCAATAAATTTATAGAGGCATACTTTAAATTCACTTTCTGATTAACATAACAGAGAAGTTCTCATGTGCAGAAACATTTCAGTTCTTCTGGAAGGTATCATTAAATGTAGGTTTAGGGCAAACCTCACAACCTTTAAAACATCAGCATACAAGGCTGACATTTTCCAGAGCATTCTGGGTTCTTTGACAACAGTATTTTGTGCCAGTCCAAACCTTAGCTGCACTGAATTATGCTCCCAGCATTGCATGCCCCCAGTGCAGCAACTCTACGCTAATATACTGATGTACCAGCTCCATCTCAAAACTCCCTCATCCCAAGCTCATTGCCAAAGCATTTAAGCATCCAATTAATTAGCCTATTAACCTTTGGACATCACTCATCTAATTTCTGTATAAAAACTGAGCAATACAGTCACATAGACATACCCCGTTAGCCCCCAGTGAAAAATTAGAAACCTTTAAACTTGAATAAGATTTTGCTTTTTCTCCTTATTATCCTGACTCCTTGCGCCATTTTAATATTCCAATGTTGACTGACAATGTACTGCTAAGCAAATAAAGCCAGTAATTAAGGATAATTCCAGAAAATTGATGGACTCGAATGTCAATTTGCACAAATGTGGGTATGCTCATGTTCAACAAAATCAACTATCCAGTTAAGTGCAATTGTAGTTTATTTTTAGTTACTTTAAATGGATTCTGCATGAAAAATAACTAGTTATTTCAATTAGTAGTTGAGTATTCTATTGCTTGTTCAATTGGGCCAAGTTTTTTTCAAGGGAGAACACATGGACTGATGCAAACAAATTCCACAGCTGAACCCAACAGGAAATCACTAACGAAGCTTGGAGAGAATCTAATTTTTTTCTTAAAGAAAATATATGACCAGTTCCCAACATCACATCTTTGTAATTAATTTCTATCTTTAGATGAAGTCACCAATTGCCCCAAAACTTGGTTGGAAATCTGATGAAACATACAGGGATTACTTCGGGGATGTGTACACTCCAGTTTATGAATGAACAGATAAATGGAATTAAATGATCAATTTCACCGCCTCCACCACACACACAATCCTAAGTCAACAAGTGGCTTATGAACAATTAGAGTGTAAGATTTTTGCATATACTATAGGTTTGTGTGTTTATATGTAAAAATGTTTGCTGCAGTGGCTTCCCTTTCACAAATGCAATACAAACTCATCATCAACAAAGTAAACACAGTTTCAGTTGTAAAATTGGTACTGTTCTCCCAAAAAGTAGGAAAGAGGATCCAGGAGCGGATCCCTAATTAAAGGATTCTGGAAGGTACCAAAGATTTTATAAGGGTTTCCATTTGGGTCAGTCACCTAAGTAGGAGCAAACTTGGAGATAATCATCAATAGTAGTAAGAAAAAGGTTACAAGTTGAAATAAGTGTTCCTTTTTCTTGTGCAGGGAAAAATAAACTATAATTGTATTTAAAATATTTATATAAGTGCTTCTCAGGCTCAGCTGAGATATGCCCCGCCTGCCATTCAACAGGCTTATGATATTCATCTAAAATGGCCATTTAGCGAGGTACAAGGAAACTACTGACACCAGCAAGACCAAAATCAATCAAACCCTCAAAAAAATTAATAGGAGAGATCACAGGAAATTATTGATCTTTGCGAGATGCTTTAGTGAAATAGCATTGCATTCTTACTCGTGAGCTATAAACATGAAGTGCTCCATACCTGATAATCCTGAATCATTAAAACTTCTAGTCTTTTGCAGCTGTGTCATTCTCCAGTGCATCAACTTAGAGAAGAAACTCACACTGATTATCCCCTTCAATTTGTTCACAATAGTGTTCTAAAGCTACAGATTAATGCTCTTTTGCTAATCTTTCAGCAGCTTAAGCGAACTGTTTTTTTTTCTGTAACTTTGGTGTCCAGAAATAAACAGAAAATAAATGTCCAGATACTTGATCTGAGAGAAAAATACATCTCAAATTCTCCAGGAGTGGATCTCTAATAAAAGGAGGGATTCTGGAAGATACCAACCCAGACTTTATAAGGGTTTCTATATGGGTCAGTCACCGAGGTGGAGCAAACATTGAGGTAATCATCAGCGGTTATCACAGATGTATACTTAACATAAACCGAGAGGATAAAATTAGCCTAATGTCAGCAGCCGAAAATAGGCTGATAGCAAAACAGTAGCCAATTTTTCACTGTGCCCAATCCTTCCACTGAAGTTCACACAGTAGTTCAAACCTGTTTTGGAAGCTAGTTTCCTAGTTTCACCGTCGCTTTTACTTGGTTTGACATTAAAAATCTTGGCAATATTTTCCAAGTCAATGGAAAATAAAAACTAGTGCGGCGAAAAGCTGTCAATTCACCCTGACCCCATTTTGTGGTTCTGGCATACACAAGTTCACCTTCCTTGTATACCATGGCTAGATCAAAGAACACCACCTTGTGATAGTGCTCGCCCTGAAACCTCTTTGGCACATACCCCAGAACATCTTTGCATCTACTTCCTCAAACAGATCAACGTGGCACATCGTATCTGGGCAGATTTTTTCGAACTCATTGGCATACGTCATACGGCTGGTCTAGCCATGTCTTCAATTGCCATACATGAATAAGACAAGAATGGTGTGGGTCGGGTGACGTAGCTGGAACCTGTGTTACCTGCAATGTCAAGGACCCACATTTATCTGGCCAGAGTTTTTCGTGTTGACAATGTTATTCAGACAATAGGTCCACAGGTCCAATGCTTAAGAAGCATGCGATACAAGATTGTCTCAAAATATCTATTCTCCACTCTATTGCTAAAATAACCACACCAGATTCAGGTAAGATTCCTTGGTATTTGCAATAACGGTCCACATCATAATCTCAAAACCTCAGTTCGTGTGTTAGGCAATCTCCTAATGAATGTCATCTGCTTTATTCTTGCCAAATAGAATGGATCATCAGATTGACTGATAGATTTTTAGTGTTTTTATTTTGGGAAAAATATAGACGGTCATCCTTCTCCTGGGGTAGTTGGAGGGTCCTCCTGGCAAACAATCAGGATGACTTGTCCTCTTTTCCTTAGACACCACCATTTACAGGAAAAGCTTTTTAGTGGCACACACAGATATCAAAGCTGAAACACAAATACATAAAGCTATCAATAAAATACTAAGTCAAACAGAGACATGTAAGAAAATGCTTAATTTTTTTGGGTGTGTATTTTTGTATTATATATGTGAGGGTGGTTATGGAGAATCGAGATTGCACACCAAGTCAATCATCTTTTACTCTCCCCAATAATGAAATATAGTCCCAAAATCAGAAGAGCACCCCTTAGATCATGCAATAGCCAGCGTGGATAAGTAGATTAGTGATGAATTAGAAACAGTTCTGTGCTGCAGCTATGCCCACTGCCAACTTGAATGTGGTTGTCCAAAACAGCCAGCAGGAGGTAACAATTTTTGTTCATGAGTCAGATCTGGATTTGAACTTTAAGTAGTCAGGAATGCATTTGAACTCCAGTCCTAGAGGCAAAAGATCTAACCTATTATGACATCCAGTCCCAAAGACAGATTCTTGGGTCAACTTTCTGATGTAAAAAAAGCTCATCTAGCAACACTGGGAACAGGAGGAGCAGGTCATTCAGTCCTTTGAAACTGCTCCGCTATTCAATTAAATCATGGTTGAGCTGCACCTCATCTCTCCTCCAAAACATTAGACCCTTCCCAATCAATGACATAAAATAAATCAAATGAGAATGGGGTGGGTATTCACGTACTGAGAATGTGACTGGCACTGCATCAAGACAGCATTGCTGACTTGTACCCTAATGGCACCATAAACAAGGAAATAAGAAGGGCGCAGTGTACAAAAGGTTTGCAAATAGTGCTGTCTTTATCTGTCCTATTTTTACTCGACACACCTATAAAACTTTGAGACTAATAACATACAATATGTTTCACAATAAATCTACACAATGAAATAAAACCCATCCTCAGAAAATCAGGTACAAAGTTAAAACCTAAGTTCAATTTGGGAAAAACAATACACATACAGCTTTAAAAAAATGTTCACAAGTATATTAAAATGCAAAATGTTTTCCTTCACTATTTCCATGGAGGTAAATTATAAGTTTTATCATGATCTCAAAAGACAATAATGACAATTGTTATGATCCCCAGCTGAGGTTACCACTGGATAAGCCTGATCCCAGGGTGGAACCCAGCTTGAAATAGATCCCAACTTTTATTTGTTTGTTTAAATATGTTAAGAAGGGCTACTGAACAGTCACCGGAGTCAGCTAATGAACTTTTAACAAAATAATAAAATATTTATTAACCAAGAAAAGATTAACTATATTACAATACCCTTTCACCCACAACTATACCTTTACAGATATATACAGATTTGTAAGGATAACACAAGTTACAAAAGCTCTTATACTCTAATGCTCACAGTAAGTACAGTCCATGTAAACCTATCAGTGAACTGTGGTCAGACACATCACACTCTGAAACCAAGTGACAGATGCCACCCCAGACAGATGCTATGAATCTCTCCTCAACTCCCCCCAGACGCTTGTTACACCCTGAGCCAACCAGTCTCACTGAATTCGGTCTTTCACACAAAGGTTTCCAATCTCCACTTTCCAAGAACTCGCTTTGGGAGTATCTTCTCCCAAACCGACGCTTTCTCTCAGGCTCCTTCCACAAGAGTTCACCTCCAGAGTTTCGAACTCTCCTTCTGATGTTCCTCTCTCCTGGGTCACCACATGCGTTCAAGCTTTCTTCAACGCACTCTCTCTCTCTGACTCAGCTGTCAACAGTACACCATTGCTTCACATGCCCACAGAAAAGAGTTACAGACCTTCAGTTGTCTCCTTGGGCCTTATGACTTTTCACAAGCCTTTATCACTTTGGCTCTGCTTCCTGCAGCCTAGGGATTTAAACCTGAAGCTTGGAGACTTCCTCTGCCCTTCACTCTTAACTTAATTTAACAGGCCTTTTCCAGGTTCCTATCCTTCCTTTGACGAAAAGGTTTGCTTGATATTTTCTCCTGTTCCACTCCCCTGGATTCTTGGGGACTTTCTTCTTTAGCTGGGGACTGGCTATCCGTCCCTTTTACTCCAGTCTCTCTCTGGCAGCTACTTTCAACCAACTTTAGTTCGGGGCTGGCTATCTGCCCCTTCTAGGTTGCTTCTGCCTGGCAGCTGTCTTCAAAACCAACCCAACTCAAATGGATTCCAAAGCAAACTGGTGTTTCTAGTTTCTTGTGTGTGTGTCTATGGAAGAGACCTGCCTCTTTGGACCACTGTTGCTAGGCAACAGCCCAGTTTTTCTACTCGTGTGTTTGCTTAACTTCTCTTACGGTTGTAAACTCTCCTTAGAAATGCAGGGACTTTTTAAAGTGAAACTAAAACTCAACTTGACCTTTTCTTAGAGCACAGATACAGAACTATAAATCAAACTTAAACATTAAAGCTAAAACTCATTCTTCACACCCACAAATAGTTACTTAAAATATCTCTATTTCCTAACACAACCAATTTACTCTGTTCACTGATAATGGAATTACTACATAAAGCTAAAATACTGTGCTAAGTAGCACTAACTTACTTCTTAAAAATGATTTTTCAGCTACAAAATGAACAAACTGTGATAAATCTGATCAGCCTGAAAAAAGTCGTAGAAGCTGCACACTTTGTCATTGTACAGGAAGGGAGTAACAAAATCAATCTAAAACTCAGATCGAGTTTATTTTCAATTTCATGATGGTCTGATTGACTCCTAGATGTTCATGTCAGTCCACTTAAAGACAGTCAATGTCATAGAAACTAGGAGCGGGTGTAGGCCATTCAGCCCTTCGAGTCTGCTCCGCCATTCATTATGATTATGGCTGATCATCCAACTCAATAGCCTGCTCCGGCTTTCTCCCCATATCCTTTGATCTCTTTCACCCCAAGAGCTATACCTAACTCCTTCTTCAAAACATACAATGTTTTGGTCTCAACTACTTTCTGTGGTAATGAATTCCACAGGCTCACCACTCTCTGGGTGAAGAAATTTCTCCTCATCTCAGTCCTAAATGGTCTACCCCATATCCTCAGACTGTGACCCCTGGTTCTGGACTCCCCACCATCAGGAACATCCTTCCTGCATCTACCCTGTCTAGTCCTGTTAGAATTTTATAGGTTTCTATGAAATCCCCCCCCTCATTCTTCTGAACTCCAGTGAATATAATCCTAATCGACTCAATCACTCCTCATATGTCAGTCCCGCCATCACAGGAATCAGTCGGGTAAACCTTCACTGCACTCCCTCCATAGCAAGTACATCCTTCCTCAGATAAGGAGACCAAAACTGCACACAATATTCCAGGTGTGGTCTCACCAAGGTCCTGTACAATTGTAGCGAGACATCCCTGCTCCTGTACTCGAATCCTCTGGCTATGAAGGTCAACATACCATTTGCCTTCATTACCGCCTGCTGCACCTGCATGCTTACCTTCAGTGACTGGTGTACGAGGACACCCAGGTCTCGTTGCACATTCCCCCCTCTCAATTTATAGCCATTCAGATAATAATCTGCCTTCCTGTTTTTGCTACCAAAATGGATAACCTCACATTTATCCACATTATACTGCATCTGCCCACTCACTCAGCTTGTCCAAATCACACTGAAGCATCTCTGCATCCTCCTCACAGCTCACCCTCCCAACCAGCTTTGTGTCATCTACAAATTTGGAGATATTACATTTAATTCCCTCATCTAAAATCAATATATATTGTAAATAACTGGAGTCCCAGCATCAATTCCTGCGGTACCCCACTAGTCATGAGGAGAAATTTCTTCACCCAGAGAGTGGTGAGCCTGTGGAATTCATTACTACAGAAAGTAGTTGAGACCAAAACATTGTATGTTTTGAAGAAGGAGTTAGGTATAGCTCTTGGGGTGAAAGGGATCAAAGGACATGCCTGCCATTCAGAAAAAGACCCATTTATTCCTACTCTTTGTTTCCTGTCTGCCAACCAGTTTTCTATCCATCTCAATACACTACCCCCAATCCCATGCCCTTTAATTTTACATGCCAATCTCTTATGTGTTTGTCGAAAGCATTCTGAAAGTCCAAATAAACCACATCCACTGGCTCCCCCCTCATCAACTCTACTAGTCACATCCTCAAAAAATTCCAGTACATTTGTCAAGCATGCTTTCCCTTTCATAAATCCATGCTGACTCTGTCCAATTCTGCCACTATTTTCCAAGTGCTCAGCTATTAAATCTTTTATAATGGACTCTAGAATTTTCCCCACTACCGACGTCAGGCTGACTGGTCTAAAATTCCCTGTTTTCTCTCTACCTCTCTTTTTAAATAGTGGGGTTACATTAGCTACCCTCCAATCTGTAGGAACTGTTCCAGAGTCTATAGAATCTCGGAAGATGACCACCAATGCAACCACTATTTCTAGGGCCACTTCCTTAAGTACTCTGGGATGTAGATTATCAGGCTCAGGGGATTTATCGGCCTTCAATCTCATCAATTTCCCCAACACCATTTCCCTACTAATACTGATTTCTTTCAGTTCCTCTCTCTCACTAAACCCTGTGTTCCCCAACATTTCTGGTATGTTATTAGTGTCTTTGTGAAGACAGAACCAAAGTATGTATTTAGTTGGTCAGCCATTTCTTTGTTCCCCATTATAAATTCCCCTGTTTCTGACTGTAAGGGACCTACATTTGTTTTCAGCAATCTTTTTCTCTTCACATACCTATAAAAACTTTTACAGTCAGTTTTTATGTTCCCTGCAAGCTTACTCTCATACTCTATTTTCCTCTTCTTAATCGATCCCTTGGTCCTCCTTTGCTGAATTCTAAACTGCTCCCAATCCTCAGGTCTGTTGTTTTTTCTGGCCAATTTGTATGCCTCTTCCTTGCATCTAATACTATCTCTAATTTCCCTTGTAAGCCATGGTTTGGCCACCTTTCCTGTTTTACTTTTGTGCCAGACAGGAATAAACATTGTTGCAGTTCACCCATGCGCTCTTTGAATGTTTGCCATTGCCTATCCACCGTCATCCCTTTAAGTAACGTTTCCCAATCCATCATAGCCAACTCACGCCTCATACCATCGTAGTTTCCTTTATTAAGATTCAGGACCCAAGTCTCAGAATCAACTACGTCACTCTCCATCTTGATGAAGAATTCTATCATATTATGGTCGCCCATAATAAGGGGCCTCACACCACTAGATTGCCAATTATTCCTTTCTCATTACACAATACCCAGTCAAGGATGGCCTGTTCTCTCGTTGGTTCTTCAACGTATTGGTCCAGAAAACCATCCCGTATACACTCCAGGAATTCCTCCTCTACAGTATTGCTACTAATTGATTTGCCCAATCTATAAGCATATTAAAGTCATCCATAATTACAGATGTTCCTTTACTGCATGCGTCTCTAATTTCCTGTTTAATGTCATTCCCAACATCACCACTACAGTTTGGGGATCTATATACAACCCCCACTAACGTTTTTTGCCCCTTAGTGCTTCTCAGCTCTACCCATACAAGTTCCACATCAGCGGAGCTAATATCTTTCCTCACTATTGCGTTAATTTCCTCTTTAACCAGCAATGCAACTCCACCACCTTTTCCTTTTTGTCTGTCCTTCCTAAATACTGAATACCCCTGGATGTTCAGTTCCCATCCCTGGTCACCCTGCAGCCATGTCTCCGTATACCGGACTATACCATACCTGTTTACATCTATTTGCGCGGTTAATTCATCCACTTTATTGCAAATGCTCCTTGCGTTAAGGCACAAAGCCTTAAGGCTTGTCTTTTCAATATGACTTGTCCTGTTCCCACTATTTCTCACTGAGGCCCTGTTTGATTCTTGCCCTTGATTTCTCTGCCTATCACTTTTCTTATTCCCCTTTCTGTCTTTTGCACTTGTCCTTGATTCTCCTTCCTCTGACTCCTTGCATAGGTTCCCATCCCCCTGCCATTTTAGTTTAAATCCTCCCCAACCACTCTAGCAAATGTTCTCCCTAGGACATCAGTCCCAGTCCAGATGATGTGAATATTTTTTGCTGATGTTTTTTTAAACAAATTCTTCAAGCATGATTCATGGATGAGGAAGGCTTATTATTACCCAAATGCTTGGGCCTAACCATACAATAAAAGCAGGAGCATTTAACCTTTTAGTAAAATGGAAGAATTTAATTTACCTTCACAAAGTTCACATGGACTGAAAAAAAAGTCTGTATATTCAAATAGCACTTTGAACAGTAGCTTAAAAATATATAATTTGTAACACATAATGTCTTTACCCATTCAAGCAAGTTGTCAGAGATGGGGAATTTCAAGCAATGCTGGCCTTGAGTGCTCGAAGTCACAGTTAACACCGCCAAAAACAGAGTAAAGTTTCCTCTGCCAAATAATGTCCCCTACCTAAACTTTACAGAAGCTCCAACATTCCACCAATGTGATTTTGCTTCCATTTCCTAAAGTAGCCATCTTGAGATCTCTCTAAGACTATGAATTTAGTTCTAACTTATAGGCAATATTTTGATATGGGCCTATACCCACAAGAAACACATTTGAAAAAGCCAAAGCTTATTTAATTTAGCAACCTTTTCAGACATCAGAGTTGGTTTCTAATTTAAGTACAACTTACATTTCACATTGTGCCATTTAATGTAGGAAATTGTCCCAAGTGACTTTATAGGAGCATAATTAGATAAAAATTAGCACTGCCCAAAAGGAATACTAGTAGGGTGACTAAAAGCTTGATCAAAGATGAAGGTTTCAAGGAATATCTTAGGGGAGAGGTTTAAGGAGGAAATTTCATAGCTTTGGGTCTATACTGATGAAGGTATGGATGCCAATGGTGAGGCAAAGAGAGTAGGGACTGTGTAAGAGATTAAAGTTGGAGATATGCAGAGTTCTCAGGTTGCAGAGATGAAAAGCTAGTGCACTAACTCACTATATTACTCAACTTCTATCAGGTTACAATTCTAGTTTTTATTCACATGATTTTGCTGCTCTGTATTATACATATTTATTGTTATTGGCAAAGTTATGTATGGTGTCATGAATGCTGAACTTTACAAGATACTTATGTTTTAAAATGTGCCCTTTAACTTAAGGTAAGGCAGGACATTCCGAAGGGGGGGGGGGAACCCAAATTCCTAATGAACACCTCAGTTTGGAGAAATCCCCATGTGATCAGGTTGCCATGGGGAGAGAAACTCAAATAGAAACCCATTAAGGTGGGGTGACAGGTTTAGCATCTTTCACAGTGTATCACAGAAGAAGAACAGCTGCAGCTGAGGCACAGGGAACTAAAAAAAAGTGACTGCAGTGGAAAAGCAGGGAGAACTGTTTTATGTTAACTACCAAGTGGGATGCTTTCATGAGTTCAGTTTATGTGCAAAAGAAAGGGAACAGAACAGACGGGGCTCTTGAATATTGAAGGAGCAGGGAGTCATTGAGGTGTGCCTTGCTGGTGATAATCATAACCAGGAAAATCTGGTGGAGAGGAACGATTGTTGAAGGGCACTGGAAATTTCAACCAGGCATGGCGGGGAGAAGTGAACCTCTGCTGGAGATCTGGGAGTGACTTTTGAAGGGTTCTTCTAACACTACCTATCTGCCAGAAGCATAGTGTAGAGTAAAAGCATTTCATAGGACATATATCAGTTGTGTTAGTTAGTGCATGTGAAACTCACCTTTTTTCTTAGTTTGACATTTTAGTTGCCTGTTATTAAGGTTTGATCTATGTTGATTTTAGTTTGTTTACTAGGGTGAAAATCTTAAAAGGTGAAATCTGGGCCTTTGGTTCTTTCCGTTATTCATATGGGAAATTCATCCCTTTTAATAAGTTTTTGGACTTTTTGGGGATCATAACAATATTCCTACTCGTATTAATGTTCAGTAAAATAACATCTGGGGACTTGTGCCAAAATTGAGAGAGCTGTCCCACAGACTAATCAAGCAATAGTCTGAGAATGTCATACCCACGGACTCATACCTTAGGCATCATGTCCCAGACGCCACCATCACCATCCCTGGGTGTGTCCTGTCCCACCAGCAGGACAGACCCAGCAGAGATGGTGGCACAATGGTATACAATCGTGAGGGAGTTGTCCTGGGAGTCTTCAACATTGACTCCAGAGCCCATGAAGTCTCATGGCATTAGATCAAAAATGGGCAAGGAAACCTCCTGCTGATTGCCATGCAATGCCCCACACCACCTCCCCCACCCCCCTCTCAACAGATGAATCAGTGCTCCTCCATGTTGAACACCATTTGGAGGAAGCACTGAGGGTGGCAAGGGCACAAGATGTATTCTGGGTGGGGGACTTCAATGCCCAACACCAAGAGTGGCTCGGTAGCAGCACCCCATAAGGAGCTGTCAAGTATTAAAGAACATTGCTGCTAGACTGGTCTACAGCAGGTGGTGAGGAAACCAACAAGAGGGAGAAACATACTTGACCTCATCCTCACCAACCCGCCTGCCATGGATGCAGCTGTCCATGACAGTATCAGTCGGAGTGACCACTACACAGTCCTTGTGAAGATGAAGTTCCGCCTTCACGTTGAGGATACCCTCCACTGTGTTGTGTGACCCTACCGCTGTGTGAAATGGGATAGATTTCAAACAGATCTAGCAAATCAAGACTGAGCATCCATGAGGCATTGTGGGCCATCATCAGCAGCAACAGAATTGTACTCAACCACATAACCCCCACTCTAACATTACCACCAAGCCAGGGGAATCAATCGTGGTTCAATGAAGAGTGCAGGAGGGCATGCCAGAACCAGCACCAGGCATAACTAAAAATGAAGCGTCAACCTGGTGAAGTTAGAACACAGGATTACTTGCGTGCCAAACAGCACAGGCAGCAAGTGATGAACAGTGCTAAGCGATTCTACATCCAACGGATTAGATCTGAGCTCTGCAGTCCTGCCACATCCAGTCATGAATGGTGGTGGACAATTAAACAACTCACTGGAGGAGGAGACTCCACAAATATCCCCACCCTCAATGATGGAGGAGACCAGCACATCAGCGCGAAAGATAAGGCTGAAACGTTCGCCACAATCTTCAGCCAGAAGTTCCGAGTGGACAGTCCATCTCGGCCTCCTCTGAGGTCCTCAGCATCACAGATGCCAGCCTTCAGCCAATTCAACTCACTCCGCGTGAATTTTAAGAAACGGGTGAAGGCACTGGATACTGCGAAGACTATGGGCCCTGACAACATTCCAGCAATAGTACTGAAAACTTGTGCTCCAGAACTTGCTGCGCCCCCTAGCCAAACTGTTCCAGTACAGCTACAACACTGGCATCTACCCGGCTATGTGAAAAATTGCCCAGGTATGTCCTGTGCACAAAAAGCAGGGCAAATCCAACCCGGCCAATTACCGCCCCATCAGTCTACTCTTGACCATTAGTAAAGTGATGAAGGGGTCATCAACAGTGCTATCAAGCAGCACTTGCTTAATAATAATCTGCTCACTGATGCCTAGTTTGGGTTCCTGCACCATCATTCCACTTCTCTCATTACAGCCTTGGTTCAAACATGGACCAAAGAGCTGAACTCCCGAGGTGAGGTGAGAGTGACTGCCCTTGACATCGAGGCAGCATTTGACCGAGTGTGGCATCAAGGAGCCCTAGCAAAACTGGAGTCTATGGAAATCAGGGGAAAACTCTCTGCTGGTTGGAGTCATACCTAGCACAAAGGAAGATGGTTGTGATTGTTGGAGGTCAGCCATCTCAGCTCCAGGACATCACTGCAGGTGCTCCTCAGGGTAATGTTCTAGGCCAAACCATCTTCAGCTGCTTCATCAATGGCCTTCCTTCCATCATGTGGTCAGATGTGGGGTTGTTCAGAGAGTATTGAGTGTCTGGAATTCACTGTCCAAGTTGGTGGTAGAGGCAGAAACTCTAAACACTTTTAAAAAGTATCTAGATCTGCACCTTAAGTGCTGTAAGCTGCAGAGCTATGGGCCGGGTGCAAAAAGGTGAGATTAGAAAGGGCGCCTGGGTGTCCTCGGGCTGGCATGGTCAAGATGGGCTGAATGGCTTCCTTCTGTGCTGTAACTTTTCTATGGTTTCTATGGTTCTATGATTTCACAATCTTCGGCACCAGTCGTGATTCCACAGATACTGAAGCAGTCCATGTCCAAATGCAGCAAGACCTGGACAATATCCAGACTTGGGCTGACAAGTGGCAAGTAACTTTCACACCACACAAATGCCAGGCAATGGCCATCTCCAACAAGAGAGAATCTAACCTTTGCCCCTTGACATTCAATGGCATTACCATCGCTAGATCCCCCACTATCAACATCTGGGGATTACCATTGACCAAAAACCAAACTGGACTAATCATACAAACGCTTTGAGTACAAGAGTAGGTCAGAGGCGAGGAGTCCTGTGGCGAGTCCTCCTGACTCCCCAAAGCCTGTCCACCATCTACAAGGCACAGGTCAGGAGTGTGATGGAATAGTCTCCACTTGCCTGGATGAGTGCAGCTCCAGCAACACTCAAGAAGCTTGACCCAATCCAGGATAAAGCAGCCCACTTGATTGGCACCCCTTCCACAAACATTCACTCCCTCCACCACCATCAAACAGTGGCAGCAGTGTACCATCTACAAGATTCACTGCAGAATCTCACCAAGGCTCCTTCAGCAGCACCTCCCAAACCCACAAACACTACCAACTCGAAGGACAAAGACAACAGATACATGGGAACACCACTGGAAGTTCCCCCTCCGAGCCACTTACCATCCTAACTTGGACATATATCGCCATTCCTTCACTGTAACCAGGTCAAAATCCTGGAACTCCCTCCCTAACAGCACTGTAGGTGTCCCTACACCACGTAGAGTGCAGTGGTTCAAGGAGGTAACTCACCACCACCTTCTCAAGGGCATTTAGGGATGGGCAATAAATGCTGGTCTGGCCAGCGACGCCCACATCCCATGAATGAACAAAAGGAATAGCAATTTTTGTAACAAATAAAACTACCAGATATGAGACAGAGTCCAGTTTTGGACTGATGATACGTTCAACACAAACACTGTACAAAAAGTTTTGCTTCGATTCATAGGGCAGAATTTTTACCTCGTTGGGTGGGCCCAGGAGCAGCCACGCAATGGACCTGCGATCGGGCCCTGACCACTATTTCACGCTGGCTGGCCAATTAACGGCCAGCCAGCGTGAAACGCGGACTGGTAACCTCAGCGCTGCCTGGGTAGGGGCAGGAAGAGCATGAGCGCTGAAGTGTGCACATGCACGTAGGTGTGCTCGGTGAAGGCTCCCTGAAGTCACAGAGCTGTCCCAGGGAGCTGAAGATTTTTAACATTAAAAGTAAAGATTTCAAAAATAAGGGAAACATATCCCCTCATGACTCTGTCACATGAGCAGGTGGATGTTAACAATGAGTTCTAAACCCATGGATGAGGTTTCGCAAAAAAACGCAAAGGCCGCTTGGCCTATTCGTTCGCCCGCCAATTGCAAGATTGGACGGGCAGGGAAAGTTTCACTTTAATTAACCGATTAATGGGCTTAACAGCCCTCTAAATTGTTGGCGGACGTGCTGCCAACTCCCGCACGCGCCCGCCGACCAAAATGTCGTACGGTATTTCACGCTTGTGCATGTTGGGCATGCACCCGCACACCGGGCTGAAAATCCTGCCCATAATATCCGTTGAAATGCCAAAATGCATTCATGCATTCACCATCTGTGACCTTCTCCTGACAGCCTTTAACACAACCTTTGAAAACTCTTTTACCCAGCTATCAACTCTTCAAAGCTGACACTGCAAGGGCTTGGTTCAATCAATATGTGTCCATGCACAAATCAGGTTTTGTAAAGTAGTGGCCAGAATTTCTTTCCTGAATTTTTCCATATCTAGTGTAAAGGATAAGGAAAGGGAGTAATTTGACAACTGCAAACAATTCATTCAAATCTGTTTAACCGTTCACAGACAAACAAACATTTATTTAGCTTTTGAAATGCTTCCCTCATTTAAGCATGTATAACAATGGAAGAGAAGTAGTCTGAACCAAAGGGTAGCTTAACGGCTGTTCCACTGCATAAATATTCAGCTGAAGATTACAGGATTCATGTTCAGCCTTCTTAGGTTTCTCCAAAGTCCACATAGAATTCAAGGGAACAAAACTAACGAGAAGTAGAACAGATGTCAAACAAAGCTGCAGTCTGTCCTTCCTTTCTCTCAACCAGTACTTAGTGTCCTTTTATTTTTTCAGTCAATATGGCTGGGTCATTCAATGATTTTCCTATAGACTCACTGTATTGTAACCACAGATCTATCCACAGGGCCACTGAGCATTCCCAAATTTCCCAATGAAAGGGCATTATGCTAATTCTCCATCTCTTACTCACTCAATCTCTCCAGCTCGCCTCAAATGCAACCTCGCTGGAGTATCCCGAGTCCCAGCCTTTATTTCTTGCCTGTTCCGTTTGCCTTAGGGGCCTGCTGCTTGTTTTGACAGTGGATCCCCCTAGATAGTTGGGATTAGTAGTGCTTGTTTAGATAAACTTGAATCAAGTCCTCCCAAAGTACAAGATCGACACAGCCACTGAGATTCCAGCTGCCATATTCTTTCATCCCGTTAAACCTTCATTTGCACAGTAGCTATGCAAACTATAGGCTATGTCAGAAAATTAATATACTGAAGTCAAAGCTGATAAAAGTAGTTCATGCAATCTTCTGTGCTGATGTAGGAAGACTTCTCAGTACTCTAAACAAATGAAAGTAGAAGCAACATGGCTGGCTCTTAGAACTTATTAACAGGAATACTACACAGTGTTTACTCGTCGACAATCATTTCATTTATCAAGTATGCTTACGCTATTCAGACTGGGGAATTAGGCAGCTTAAAACAGGCTCTGAAACTGAATGCAAGAAAATCTTGCAATATCAAACCCCTGCATTCATTGAGCCTCCCATATTAAGCCTTTTCAGTCACTGGTAGCTTTGAAATGAAAGAATTGTGATTTGTTTGAATCAGAGTATATAGAAACAACAGATTAGTCATTTAAAGTTGAAGCATTCATATTCGTTTCTCTTAATTGAGCCTGTGATAAAAATGTATAGTATTACATTTTCCCATAAATATTTGGCATGTTATTGGTTATGTTATTGGACCTGTAATCCAGAGAGTGAGTGTTCAACTCTCAACATGGCAATTTGAGAATTTGAACTCAATTTGTAGAACACAAAATCAGGATATAATACTAGTAAGATCAACCATGAAGCTACTGGAAAAATCCAACTGGTTCACCAATGTTCTGAGACATTCGCTGATAGGCATAGTTCTCCAAGTATGACTATGCCAAACTGTTGTTTGATTGGTCTGTGAGATAGCTATCACACCTTTGGCATCAGTTCCCAGTTGTTAGTGAATGGGGTTGAATGCCTTTGTCATGTCCTGAATCTCTGCCTAAGTTGCAACTGAAAGGACCATCCAGTTTTATTTCTTGTGGTTTGATAGACTTGCTAAGCTACTTCAGAGGGCAATTAAAATTCAACTACGTTGGCAGGAAAGATCAGAGATTTACAGAAACTGGCAGGTCAGACCTCCAAAGACATAAAGGCAGAATTTTCGGTGCCCGCTGGCGTCGGGCATGGTCGGTGGCGTGAGCAGACAATATGCCGCAATCGGTTTTACGACGGCGGGAAACCAGTCTGCGATCGTCCACTCAGCCCACTGACAGCGGGCCGTGTTTCCCACCATCGGACGTCGGGAGCCTCACTGTAATACACCAGCGTATCATTGTCAGGCCAGCCTGCCGGAATCGTGTCTCCCCCAACAGCACATAAAAGGCGTGCACTTGGCAGCCTGCACTTTGAGGGCAACTTGGAGGTGAGTGCACATTAACATTATGCAGCGCTTGCCAGGGTCATCTGTTGGACTTCAAGCTTCTGGGGCGTCGGGGTTAAGGGCTGCCCTGTCGTTGAGGCAACTGGTGGCGGGGGAAGGCGGGGTTTGAAGGCAACCTGCTGTTGAGGCAACTGGTGGTTTTGGGGGTGGGGGGGTGTGTGGTTTAAGGGCAGCCCTGCATTGAGGCGACTAGATGCGGGGGGGGATGGGGGTTGAGGGCAGCCCTGTCGTTGAGGTGACTGGTGGCCAGGGTGGGGTCGAGCGGGAAAGGGCAGCCCTGCGGTTGAATATAGCATTCGGGGTGGGGGGCAGGGTGGGGGAGGGAAGCGGCCACACATTAGGAAAACCTGTTCAAAGTGACCATTCCTCTGCAACTGATACAGTTCAGGGGCAGCCACATCGATATGATTGGGGTCAGGTTCCGAGCTTATCTGCCCACTCAAGCAACGCAGAGGCATCAAAGTGCTCCAGGGATTTTACCCCCATCCCAAACCCCAGCACAGACTGAAAATTCATGAGGGTTTTAGTGGACAGCAGCACACATCGTACAATCTCCTCATTAAAGCTGGGCATGGAGCAGTCACTACTGAAGGTGCTCACAGCCCCTTGCAATGTCAGTCACCAGTCACCCCCATAGTTCAAGCTAACAGGGCAGCCATGCAGCGCACTAACCTCTGGCCATCCAAGTGATGGCCAGCACTCTCCGAGATGCAGTAACGGGCTGTCACACTTAACCTGGACAGGTTCTGAGTACACCCATGTTAATCCATGTCTCTCTCTTTCATCCTGCAGGAGGAGTACATCAGGATCATGGAGCCTGGTGAGCCAGCCATAGGCCTGATGGCCTACAGAGGGCTAAGACAACGGGGGAGAAAGCGACTGAGGCTCATGGCTGCGCAGAGGCAGGAGCAACAACCTCAGGAAGAAGGGATGGCCGGGGCTCCCTCACACACTGCCCAAGAGCAACAGCGAACGCCTTTCATTCATACAGGTGACCAAGAATCAGCGTCACCAAAGACCGCACATGTCTAGGGAACTGGTCCATCACATCTGCCAGCTACTGCAGGATTTGGTGCCATGGGGACATGGAGGGCATCCACTGCCAGTGGTTGTGAAAGAGACTGCAGAGCTCAATTTCTACATCAATGTTTCCTTTCAGGGCTCCACAGGTGACCTCTGTGGGATCTCACAAGCCTCCACTCACAAATGCATCCATGAGGTCATAGATGCCACCTTTGCGAGGGCACACGACTTTGTGGGGCAGCCAGGATGCAAGAGCAATTGGATTCATCTAGATCTTGGGTTTCCCACAGGTGTAGAGTGCGATCAACTGTACTCACATGGCACTCAGATCTCCCTCACAGCAGGGTTGGCTCCTCAGGGTCAAGGGGAGGCCGTGAGTGATGACACCTGTGCGGCGGCCTCAGGCTGCAGCAGAGTGACGGTATAATGAGGCTCATGCTGCAGCAGAGTGACGGTATAATGAGGCTCATGCTGCAGCAGAGTGACGGTATAATGAGGCTCATGCTGCAGCAGAGTGACAGTATAATGAGGCTTATGCTGCAGCAGAGTGACGGTATAATGAGGCTCATGCTGCAGCTCGCAACTCAATGGAGCAGGCCATCGGGATGCTGAAGATGCGGTTCCGGTGCCGAGACTGGCCTGGTAAGAGCACTGCATTACGGTCCGCAGAGGGTGTCTCGCATCGTCATTGTCTGCTGTACCCTTTACAACCTGCTGTGCTCTAATGGGGAGATGGGCTGGCTGAGGAGGAGGTGGAGCTGCACACCTCCAATGTGGAGAACCCGACGGGGATGAGGGTGAGGATGTCCGGGGAGGCGGCAATGACGGGGATGAGGCCCTCGCACTGGGTTGATGAGGTAGGCGTGCTCAGGAGGCCCTCACAGCTGCTAGATTTGTGGAGGATGATGACGACATGCAGTGAGGTGTCCCTACAGACCCTCATATTGCATCTGTGAATGTTTGACTCCAGTCTGGCTTATGGCAGCATAAACACCCTCTGTGAGAATGCTCCTGCCATGGAGATGCAGTGGAGGCCCTAAAAGTCATTTGATTGCAGGAGGATGATGCTGACATGCAGTGAGGGCACCCCATAAATCTTCACATAGCCTCTGAGAATGTCTGACTCCTGTCTGGCCGAGGGGAGGTCACTTGCGCTCTGTGATCAGGGCCAACACAGAGACGCAGCCGTGAAACTGATCCTGAACTGCATCTGATCCTTTGTCCGCCTTCAGCACCTGAGCCCTTCAGGAGCAGAGCATTAGTGGTCACAGATGCTGAAGAGATGGCTGCCAGCCCCATCTCAAAGGTGCTGAGAGCGCACAGAGAGAATGAGAGAACTCTGTGGTGCCTGCCCACTACATTCTGGCAGCAATAACAAGCACTGCCGAGGTGCAGGCATCAGTAATGTCTCCAGGGAGTGTGAGGTTGGACCATCACTGTGGTCTGATGGCAGCACAGACACAGGGAAGAGCCCTGGACTGAGACACCTGCCTTTATCTTGTGCAGAAAGGTTTCACAACTGAGTGACCGGTACACTGTTCATTAGAACAAGGAGCCACAGGCAGGGAGGCATTCTTGGCAGTTTATTGACAATAGTGAACAGTATGTTCAAGTGATTAACACCAGTGCCCAGGCTGTGCAACTAATTCTCCTTAATTTTCCTAACCCTGCCGCTACATCTTGGTGCTCCCCAGACAGCCACAGTGGAGGAGGAGGCAGCCTGCTGACTGCGAGGCCCTGTCTGACTTTGGCAGGTGTCCTCTGGAGGTCCGAGACTTGGAGGGCCTGCTTTCGGGGTCCTGCTGAGTGGCAGTGGCACCCTCCTCAGCTTGAGGAGCTGGAGCTGCTGAGGTCACAGGAAGTGGGGGGGGGGGGGGGGGGGGGGGGAGACGGATGGGCTGGATACACTCGGAGTCACCTAGATAGATGGATTTGGAGTGTGCACCTGCTGATCCTCCTCTCTGTGGGTGCCCAGGGGCCCCACGCTGACTCCTTAAGAAGCAGGGGTAGTTGGAGTGAGATCGATCTGCCCAGCACCACTCTTACGTTCACACTGTTGAAGGCCAACTATGGCATCAGCGCTGGAGTTGAGCCCGTGCAGCAGTGCAGGAGCAAAGTTCTGGACCAAGGTCTCCATGGCAGCCGCCATCCTACCAGTGTTGACCTCAGTGCGTTAGCATGCTAGCGCTAAAACCTCAGACTGAAGGCGGACGGACTTTGCCATCGTGACTTACAATCTGAGTGCAGTGGACATCCCTTCCTGATGTTCCCGAGCTTGCCTTTGCAGCTCCAGCAACTGAGACATGACCGAGTCCAGAGGCTGTCACCTGACTCAGACTCAGCAAAGTTCTGGCCTCCAGCAGCTCTCCAAGTGCCAGAAACTTGTGAAGTCCTAGCCTCCACCTGCTGTGGATCAGATGGTGCAATGTAATCGCCAGATTGTGATCCCAGGGCTACTCAAAAGCTAGGTCTCTCTGAGGTTTGTGTCTCTGCACTGGTGAAGGGTGTGGGTGAGCGCTGTGACAGGACTTCAGGAAGGGTGCCTCCAGATACCACTTCAGAGTTTCTTCAGGGCTTTATGAAGGCCCTGAGTCATGGACTCTGTTGGCTGTTTGGCAGATATGCCTGCGAAAGCAAGCAGAGATAATAACTGCATGGCACTGGCCTGTGAAACAGGACACATCATTCACAGGATGGTTGTCTGCTGGACCCTCACTTGGTAGAGCAGCGCTGGCCTCACCGTCAGCACAGGTCTGGTCCAGCTCCTCGCCGAGGAGCTGGATGGCTGTTTTTTCAAAGTCTGTGAGGACCTTGATTTCAGGCAATCCCCCACCAGTCTGTGACCTCTCCCTCTAGGTGTGTGCCAGCTTGTCCTGAATGAATAGAGTTGGAGAGAGTATACGCAGGATGCCTGCCAGACCAGATGATAAGTATGCCTGGCCTGTGTGGGTGATGGGTGGTCCCATGGACAGGATGAGGACAATGACGGTGAGGGTGCAAGAGTGAATGGTGATGCCCCTTGAACCGGCAGTGAGTGAGGGCCCTGTGGATGTGTGATGTGTTTGAGAGTGTGAGAGTTGAGTGATGAGAAGAGTGACTTACCCTGGCGGAAGAAAGGAGATTATTCATCCTCTTGCGACCCTGGGTGGCTGTCCTCTTTGGAAGGGCATTGGCACTGACCACCGCTGCCACCGCCTCCCAAGCTAGGTTAGTGTTGTTGCTGCCCATCCTACGGCCAAAGTGGGGGTAGAGGACATCTCGGTGGGTCTCCACAGCATCCAAAAAGGCACTCGAGGGACGCGTCGCTGAACCTGGGGGCCGCAGTCTTCTTCCATTTCAGGGCCATGTTTTCCGTGCAGTAGTGGTGGATTGGAAGCGCTGAGATGTGTGCTTGTGGCTGGGCTTTAAATATGACGCCCGGCGTGATGCAGCAGCAGGGTAATGGCGGACAGGTGAATGAGAGCCCACCCGCCATAGAAACGGCATGTTTCTCGAGAATGCATAAATAACGTGGCAGGTTTGGGATGATACAGCGTGAAACATGGCAGCCGGCGGGCAAAACGCCATTTTATCTGCCCACTACCGGACTTAGCGCAAATCTGGGACAATTCCGCCCATAGGGTGGATTTTTACGCCAGCCGGATTTTATGGTCCTGCCGAAGTCAATGGACTTTTGAACGGCTCGCCACATTTTACGGCCCTGGCTCCACCATTATGGTGCTGTAAAGTTCCGCCCACAATGAGGCAGTGGAATACCGTTGGGAGCTGCGATGTGGTAGGGGCAGGTAGGCCTGCTAGTCTTTAATATTGACTCCAGGCCCCTTAATGATTTTCAAGGGTGGCACAGTAGTACCACCACTGACCATCCCCTGAAGAACAAAGCTACCAGACTGAGCTTGCAGAAGACGGTAAGGGCCAACATGAAGGAATAACTAACTTGGATCTCGTCTGCACCAAAATATTTGCTGCTGCCAATGATAGCATTGGTAGGTGATCAGTGTATAGGCCTCATAAAGGCCAAGATCTGGTTTCACACTGGGGACACCACTGAACATGTGGACTCCCAGCGCGTTACATGGGACAGGTTAAAAATAAATCTAGCAGCTTAAAACTGGGTATCCATGAGGCACTCTGTGCCCTCAGTAGCAACAGAATTTTGCATGACCATAACATTATCTTCATGCCTTGTATATCCCTCATTTCTCGATCACCATCAAGCCAGAAGGCCAATTTTCACCAATCAGAAGCATATGAGAGTATGCTGGAAGCAACACCAGATGCAGCTAAAAATCAGGCACTGGCCTCTTGCTAAACAATAGATGCAGCAAGCTATTGATGGAGTTAAACAATCACACAACCAACAGATCAGGTCCTCATCATCACAAATGCCAGTGTTCAGCCAATTCAATTCACTCCACATGACATCAAGATATGACTGAATACAGTGGATACAACAAAAACCCTAACAATATCTTGGCTGTTTTGCTTAAGATGTGTGCTCCATAACTTAGCTAAGCTGCTTCAGTATAGCTACACCACCCTCTACTAATGTGGAAAATTGCTCAGATATGTTCTGTTCAATATAAGCAGGACAAATCCAATGCAACCAATTGCGATCCAATCCTCTTTAGGCAGTACCTTGGGATCGAAGATGACTCGCTTCCACTCTGGGTTGCAGGGTTCTGAAATAGCTGATGAGTCCAATGCATGATCTGCAGACTCTGCCATAGGCTGGGCACGTGGTGTTTGAAGGGTTGAGCAGAGGCGGTGTTTGGAAGTTTATGCACTCTCTCTGATGCTTCGTTTTTGCCTCTGCAATCTCCCATTGAAGTCTGTCAATGTGCTTGATGCCTTCTCAAATAAACCTTCTCCATTTTGGTCAGTCACAAGCCAGAGACTCCCATGAATTGGTAGGGATATCTGATCTCTTCAGGGATGCTTTGAGGACATCCTTAAAGTGTTTCTGCTTCCTCCTGGAAGTCTCCTACCCCACAACTAAGCAATCCTGATTGTGCTAAGAATTACACTGACAACCAACTTAAACTCATCAGTCAGGGTCACTGTGGCTCATTTACGTGTGCTAGAAGCTACATAAATTCACACAGTAGGCCCTATCCTTTGCAAATGGAAGGAGCATGTCCACGTATTGTGCAATTTTTAAAAATTCGTTCTTGGGATGTGAGCATCACTGGCAAGACCAGCATATGTTACCAATCCCGAATTGCCTTTGAGAAGGTGATGGTGAGCTACCTTCATAAACAGCTGCAGTCCAGCTGGTGTAGTTATACCCACAATACTGTTGGGTGGGAGTTCCAGGATTTTGACCCAATGACAGTGAAAGAGTGGAAAAAAGTGTCAACTCAAGATGGTGTGTAACTTGGGAGGGGAACTTGCAAGTGGTGGTCTTCCCATGCATCTGCTGCCCTTGTTCTTCGCAGTGGCAGAGGTTGTGGATTTGGAAGATACTATCAAAGAAGACTTGACAAGTTGCTATGATGCATCATGCGGATGGTACACACTGTTGTCACTATGTGTCGGTGGTGAGGGAGTGAATGTTCAAGATGATGCCAATTAAGTGGACTGCCTTGCCTTCGATGGTGTCGAGCCTCTTGAGTGTTGTTGAAGCTGCATTCATCCAGGCAAATGCCTTGCAGATGGTGGACAGGTTTTGGGGAGTCAGGAGGTGAGTTACTCACCAACATAATTCCTAGCTTCTGACCTGCTCTTATAGCCAAAGTGTTTATATAGCTGGTCCAGTTAAGTTTCTGGTCAATGATAACTCCCAGGATTGATGCTGGGAGATTCAGCAATGGTAATTTCATTGTCATGGGGAAAGAATTTGATTTTCTCTTGTTGGTGATAGTCATTGTCTGGCACTTGTGTGGATTGAGTGTTACTTGCCACTTATCAATCCAAACCCGAATGTTATCAAGATATTGCTACACACAGGCATGGACTGCTTTAGTAGCCAAGAGTTATGAATGGTACTGGACACTGTGCGATCACTAGAGAATATTCCCACTTCTGACCTTATCATGGAGCAAAGGCCATTGATGAAGCAACTGAAGATGGTTGGGCCTAGGACACTGGCCTGAGGAACTCCTGCAGCAATGTCCTTGGACTGAGATGATTAGCCTCTAACAACTACAACCATCTTCCTTTGTGCTAGGTATAACTCTAACCAATTAATGTGTCTGACAACATGCAGTTCACTTGCTGTACTTATTTCAGCAAAAAACACAATTAATAAATAAACTCAGGTCAATGAGGGCCACTGTCAGAAATGCTGTCCTTTTTAAAATATTGGACACCCCAAATAAAAAGCAGGAAGGCCACTAAAGCTGGCAGGATAGCTGTGACACAACAACATGAAGAGGTGTATGGTCAGAGCTAGGGATTTAGACTGTAAACAATTGCTGGAACTGACATCTGAGCTGGACTTTGATCCACAATGTGAGTCTTCAGGCAGCAACCAATTTGTGGGTTGATTTTACTTCACCACACTTGTGTTCTCACTCACCACCTACATAATTGGATTTTAAAAGTTTGTAGTCTACAGGCTATGGATCTGTACCTGATGTGAATTGTTGTGAGTTATTTAATGTTGTATTAACCTCACAATGTTGCTGCCAGTGGCATCAGATCATCAACAGCAGTGCTGTTAAGTTAATCCGTTTCCTTCTACCCCGGCCACATTGGCTTTGGCTAAGTTACAGCTTCACCTATCCTGAACACTGTCCTTACCAATTCTTTCAATGAAAATATTTGCTTTTTGAGAGAAGGTGCATACCTTGGATAATTAAGTAATACATTTCTGGAACATTAAAAAGTCATCTTTCTTTTAAACCAGCAGTACTTGTTGCAGGTGTTTTTACTATTGAGATCTGCAGTATTGAAATTACAGACATGTTGAAATGACCATACCTTTCAAACATTTTTTAGTTAATAACTGCATAGCTACTTCGTTAATTCAGCTTCCTAAAAATGTCAGGTTTCTCCCTGCTATTTCCCTTGATGGTGGTATTAGCACTTTGCGTAAGCAATTAGCTCCATGTTTAGAAAGGCAAAAATAGGAGAATGTTAAACTTGGTTATAATGGTTCACAGCTGTTTGCTTGGATTTCCCTTCAGTGGGGCTTGGCATTAGTATGCTGTTAACGTAGAGTTGACTAATTTATCACTTCTCAGCAGCACAGTGACCTGCATCCAGACCTCTGTCTAAGATGTTTGAAACTGGTGGCTAAAAGATTAGTCTTGCCTTCCAATTCTCTCTTCCCTGGAAAGACTTGGCCCAGTATCTTCCTTGATGGACTCGACTACTGTTAGGAAATAACTGCATGAGCAATCTGTTTACTACCACTTCATGATGCAACATAACTGTAGGAAATAAGCAAATAAGACTTATTGCACCTTTCATGACCTCAGAAGGTGCCAAAGCATTTTACAGTCAGTGAGGAACTTTATTTATCATATTATTATAGAATTGTTCCAGCACTGGAGGCGATTCTACCCGTTGTGTCTGTGTCAAATGTCTGTAAGAGCAACTCAGCTATTTCCACTCCTGTGACCTTCCCCTGTAGCCCTGCAATTTTTCTCTCTTCAAGTGTTCATCTAATTCCCTTTTGAAAGCCATGATTGAAATTCCCTCCATCACATTCAGACACTACATTCCTGATCCTGACTACTCTCTGCATTAGAAAAGGTTTTCCTCATGTCGTCGTTAGTTATTTTGTTAATCACCTTAAATCTGTGTCCTGTTTCTCTGCTATTCCGCCAATGGGAGCAGTTTCTTCCTATCTACTCCGTTTTGACCCCTCATGATTTTGAACATCTCTGTCAAATCTCCTCTCCACATCCTCTCCTTGAAAGAGAACAACCCCAGCTTCACCAACTATCACAAAACTGAAGTTCCCCTCATCCCTGGAACCTTCTTGTAAATCTTTCCTGTAACCTCTCCAAAGTCTTCACACCCTTCCTAAAGGTGTGGTGCCCAGAGCTGGACACAATGCACAAGATGAGACAGAACCATTGTTTTATAAAAGTTCATCATGACTTCCTTGCTTTTATGCTGTTTGCCTCTATTCATAAAGCCCAGGATCCCATATATGTTTTTAACCACTTTCTCAATGATTTTTTGCACACATACTCCCAGATGTCTCTGTTCCTGCATCCCCTTTAGAATTGTACCCTTTATTTCATCTCACCTTTCCTTGTTCTTCCTACCAAAATGTATCACTTCACAATTCTCTGCGTTAAATTTCATCTGCTACTTGTCCACCTATTCCAGATGTGCAGAATCAAAGAATCGTTACAGTGCAGGAGGTCATTTGCCCATCACGTCTGCACCGCCTCTCTGAATGAGCAATTTGTGTAGAGCCATTCTCCCGCTTTCTCCTCATAACCCTGCACATTCGTCCTCTTCAAATAACAGCCTAATTCCCTTTTGATTGAACCTGCCTCCACCATACACTCAGGCAATGCATTCCAGGCCTTAACCATTCACTGCATAAGTTTTTGCTCATATCAGTTTTGCTTCTTTTTCAAATTACTTTAAATCTATGTCCATTCGTTCTTGATTCTTTCACAAATGGGAACAGTTTATCTCTACCTACTCTGTCCAGGCTCTTAATGATTTTGGATACTTCTATAAAAACTCCTTTCAGCCTTCTCTTCTCCAGGGATAATATTCCCAACTTCTCCAAGTTATCTTTGTACCTAAAGTTTCTCTCCCTGGAACCATTTTCATGAATCTTTTCACGAACTGGATGCAATACTCCAGCTGAGGCTGAACCAGTGTCCTGTTCAACATAACCTCCTTACTTGATGCCCCTATATGTCAAGCCTAGGATACTGTATGCTTTATTCACCACTCTCTACCTGTCCTGGCATCTTCAATAACTTATGAACATATACACCCAGGTACCTCTGGGAGGTCCTATCTCCTGCACCCTCTTTATATTGTCTCCCCGTATCAAAATGGGTCACTTCACATTTCTCCACATTGAACTGCATCTGCCACCTATCCACCAATTTGTCTATGTCCTTTTGAAGTTCTACACTTATCCTCCCCAGTTCACAATGCTTCCAATTTTCATATCATCCACAAAGTTTGAAATTATATCCTGTACACTAAGGTCTAGGTCATTAATATACATCATTAAATGCAAGGGTCCAACATTGACCCTTGCGGAACTCCACTGCAAACCTTCCACCAGCCCAAAAAACATCCAGTAACCACTACTTGCTCTTTTTTGTCAGTCAGCCAATTTTGTATCCACATTGCTACTTTCCCTTTTATTCCATGAGCTATAGCTTTGCTCACAAGTCTGTATCAAATTATTTTTAGAAGTCTATGTACACCACAATCAAGAGCATTGCCCTCATCAATCCTCTCTATTATCGCTTCAAAAAGAACTCTAGCATGTTAGTTAAACACTATTTTACCTTAAGAAATCCATGCTGGCTTCCCTTAATTAATCCACATTTGTCTATGTGACTATTAATTTTGTCCCTAATTATTGTTTCTAGAAGTTTTTCCACCACCAAAAGTTAAACTGACTGGCCTGTAGTCGCTGGGCTCATCTTTTTACCCTTTTTTGAACAAGATATAATGTTTGCAATTCTGCACCACCCCTGCATCTAACGAAGACTGAAAAAATATGGTTAGTGCCTCTGTAATTTCTGCTCTCACTTCCCTCTGTATCCTTGGTGCATCTCATCTGGTTCTGCTGGTGTCTTATCAACTTTAAGTAGAGATAAGCCTATCTTTTTACTTCCTCCTTATCAATTTTAAACCTCACCTCTCCTTTCACCATGGCTGGGTAACATCTTCTTCCTTGGTAAAGACAAACGCAAAGTATTCATTTAATACTTCAGCTGTGTCCTCTGCCTCCACGCATAATTCCCCTTTTTGGTCCCTAATCGACCCTACTCCTCTAGTCTGACCACATCCTCTTGAAGTCTATCACCATTCTCCTCTCAGTTCACAATTCCAGGTTTTGTGTCACCTGCAAATTTTGAAATTATGCTCTGTACACACAAGTCTTGGTCATTAATGTATATCAAGAAGCACTAGAACTGATCCCTGGGGCACCCCACTGTACACCCTCCTCCAGTACAAAAAAAAACAACCATCCACTACTACTCTTTGTTGCCTATCATTCAGACAACTTTGTATTCATGATGCAACTATCCATTGATTTCATAGGCTTTGACTTCCCTGGAAAGCTTATTGTGTGGCACTTTATCAAATGCTTTTTGGGGATATGGAACTCACTGTCTGAAAGGGCGGTAGAGACAGAAACCCTCACAACATTTAGTGTACTTGCATATGCATTTGAAATGCCGTAACCTACAAGGCTACTAACCAAAAGCCAGAAAGTGGGATTAAGCTGAATGGCTCTTTGTTGATTGGCATGAACACGATCGGCTAAATGACCTCCTCCTTTGCTGACAATTTCAGTGATTCTAAGTCCATATGAAACACTTCTACTGCATTACCTTCATCAAACATCTCTACTACCTCATCAAAAAATTCAATCAAGTTAAACATGATTTGTCTTTATCAAATTAGTGTTGTCTTGCCTTATCCACACTAGTCTAAGTGATGTTTTATTTTGTTCTGGAATATCATTTCTCGAACTTTCCTCCCATCAAGATTAAATTGACTGGCCTGTAGTTGCTAGGTTTATTTTTACCCCCTTTTTTTGAACAAGGGTGTAAACATTTGCAATTCTCCAGTTTTCTGGCACAATCTCTGTATCTAAGGAGAATTGGAAAATCATGGCCAGTGCCTCTGCAATTATCTAACTTGGTTCTCTCAGCATCATCAGATATATCCCATCTGGTCCTGGTGACTTAGCTAATTTTGAGTACAGCCAACCTTTCTAATACCTCCTCCTTTGTCAATTTTAGCTCATCCAACATCTCAATCACCTCCTCGTTCACTGACTTTGGCCACACCTTCTTGGTTAACACATGCAAAGTGCTCATTTATTACCTCAGTTATGCCCTCTGTCTCCATATATAGATCCACTTTTTGGTCCCTAATTGGCCCAACCCTTCCTTTTACTACCATTTTACTATTTATATGCCTACAGAAGACTTTTGGATTTCCTTTCATGTTAGCTGCTAGTCTCTTTTCATACTCCCTCTTCGCCTCTCTGGTTTCCTTTTTCACTTCCCCTCTAAACTTTCTATATTCAGCCTGGTTCTCACTTAATATCAACCTGATGTCTGTCATATATATGCACCCCTTTTCTACTTTTCTCTTATCTGTTTCATTATCCAGGAAGCTCTGCTTTGGTTGCGCTATCTTTCCTGCTCATGGAAATGTATCTTGAATGAACCATCTCTTCTTAAGGCAGTGCATTGTTCAATTATAGTTCTGCCTAGCCTTCTTTGATTCCAATACACCTGGACAGATCTATTCTTACCCAATGAAATCAGCCCTTCTGTAATTAAGTATTTTTACTTTAGATTTCTCCTTGGCTCTCTCCATAGTGAACCTAAATCTAATGATACTATGATCACTGTTCCCTTCTGATACTTGATCCCCTTGATCCACCTCATTCCCCAGAACCAGAACCAGCAATGCCCCCTTCCCTGTTTGCCCCAGGAACATAATGATGTAGAAAATTCTCCTAAACACAGTCTAGAAACTCTTCCTCCTCGCTGTCTTTTACAGTATTACTGTCCCGTTCTATATTAGAATAATTAAACTCCCTCAATATTGCTACTCCATAGTTTTTGCACCTCTGTAATTCCCCTGCAATTTGCTTCTCTATATCTTTCTCACTATTTGGTGGATAAGTAATACACCCAGTATTATAGTAGAACCCCTATTAGTTCTAAACTCCAACCAAATGGATTCTGTCCTTGACCCCTCCAGGACATCCTCTCTCTCCAGAATTGTAATATTCTCTTTAATCAAACCCTTCTCATTTCTTTCCTTCCATATCTTTCCCAAACACCTTGTGTCCAGAAATATTTAGTACCATGCCCTTTTTGAGTCAGGTCTTCGTTAATGTCAAATGGCATATTCTCACATGGCTATATGCGCCTGGAGCTCACCAAATTTATTTACCATGCTTCATGCATTTAAATACATGTGCCGTAAACCTAATTTAGACCTTATTGCATTCCCTCTTATTCTGACTGCTCCTCATACCTTAGTATTTCCTATTCTAGTGCTATCTGTCTCTTCCAATCCTTTGTGCTCTTTGTTTCTCCTTTCTAATGTTATATCCTGGTCCCCATCCTCCTGCCAAGATTTGGAGTAATTTAGAACAATAAGTCGCTGCAATAATAATTTGAGGATTCACATTTAATGAGTTACTTGTCTGGTATTGTCCATTCAATAAAGAAACTCTCCAATTAAAAGATAAATCATTAAACTGTTTGTTGTCTCCCGTGGTTATTTTTGGTTAAACTGGGAGTCGGGTTACTAAACTATGAAATGCAATGCACTGAAGAAGTCTATTCATGCCAGGACTAGCCTACCTACCCATCGAACTTGGCAGCTAACCATTAAGTATAGATCAAATTAATAATTGACAGACTATATCATATATAATTTGTATTCTCTTTTATATGCTACTGTTACTAACAATGCCTTAGCTAATCCCTTAATTGGGAGCTAAGAATAATACTAAGTACATGGGTGGGCTCCCATCCTCCACTCTGCATAAGCTTCAGCTCACGAAAAACTCTGCTATGCATATCTTATTCTACACAAACCATCCCTACTGTCCTGGCTGACCTCCTTAACTGTGCATTTTAAAATTCTCATTCTTATGTTTAAATCCTTCCAAAACTTTGCCTCTGCTTTAATCTTCCCCAGCCCTAAACCTCCCTCCTGAATTTTCTGCCCATCCTCTTGTTCAATCCTCACAGTTTGTCTCATCTTTGGTGCCTAGACTCCACGTTTCTGGACTCTTCCCAAATCTCTCTGCCTCACCTCTTCTTCCTTCTCCTTTAATACCCTCCCTAAAACCTATGTCCTTCACTAAGCTTCCATGAAGTGCTTTTCTAGATTAAAGATGCTATAAAAGTGTACGTTGTTGTTGTAGCTGTTATAGTAGTACATTATCATAATTAAATACAGATAATTTTAATTGAGAGGTGAAAGAATGTTCATTGTACTCATTTCTATAAATGTGGAAATGATTTTCAGCGGTGTAAACTATAATGTTAATTGACAAATGTAAATATTATAAAATTCAATTGTTTCCTTTGCATTTTACCAAAAAACATCTGTCTGATCCTATTCCAGTAAAATGACATTATTGAGATGCCACTGACAAGGCAGCTCTTCTTTCCCCTGCTCACCATATTACCTGAAGTAAAATTTATCACAGAACAAAGGCACAAAAGATTTACAAGAAAAATATTTTTCTTGTCTATCAATTTGTCTCCACCACGTTTCTCGATCTCCCTAAATTACAATTGGCATCTTACCCAGGTTGCTGGTCATCTTGGACTCCTCTCCTTATCCTTTCATTCTTCATTGTCATTGTCCTGCCAGCTGAGTGTCCACCTTCAGAGTCCCAATGTAAAAGGGGAAGCACTTGCACTCATATAGTAACTAGCCCAAGATACCCCCAAGTGCTTCACAACCAGAAAGGTACTTTTAGGCAAATGTGGCTGCCAAAATGCATACAGCAAGTCTTTGAAAAATTGTAAATAAGAAACAAAAATCTGTTAATTCTTAAAATTTGAAGACAATAGAAAATGCTGAAATGCTCAGGAGGTCTTTCAGCATCTGTAAAGCAAACGAATGTTAGCACCCGAATCCTACTTGTCTGTTTCTTCACAGTTGCTGAGAAGCCTTTGAAAAAGCATCTGTGAAAGGATCTTTTGTATCTACCTGATCAGGCAGATGGAACTTCAGAATTAATGTCTCATCTGAAAGATGGCGCCTCTGAAAATGCAGCAACTCCCTCAGTGTTACACCAGACTATGTGCCAAAATCCTGCAGGAAGATTGAAACAAAGAACTTTTTGACTCTGAGACTAGGGTGCTCCTACTGACCCAAGCTGAGAGCAAAATGAGGGAGGCAAACAAAATCTTGATATATTGGGAAGCCTGTAAAGGGCTACAACTCAGAGTACTTGCCATCCCAACATTCCTACATATCAAAAGAAAATCAATTAACATTAGCCCTTTGACTGTTGAACATGCATTTGCAAGTTTTTTTAAAATATGTAATTCAGAAAACAAAGGCAATGTTATAGATTAATGAGGATTTGAATTGTAACTTTTTGCCACGCAAATGCTTTTTTTACTTACCTTAGAACTAACTGGATAGAAGAGATCGAGCAGGTGATAAAGGCTATGTTGCAAAGATGCATGAGTTAAGACGCGCCCACACAGAGCCAACCCCATCTGGCAAATGATGAAGAGAAATGAGTCTTTCAAAAAAACAAATGAAGTATGAAAAATAAAAGCAAAAAACTGCGGGTGCTGAAAATCCAAAACAAAAACAAAAATACCTGGAAAAACTCAGCAGGTCTGGCAGCATCTGCGGAGAGGAACACAGTTAATGTTTCGAGTCCGAATGACCCTTCAAGAGAACTAAGTGAAAATAGAAGAGGTGAAATATAAGCTGGTTTGCGGTGGGGGGGGGGACCAAGTAGAGCTGGATAGAGGGCCAGTGATAGGTGGAGATAACCAAAAGATGTCACAGACAAAAGGACAAAGAGGTGTTGAAGGTGGTGATATTATCTGAGGAATGTGCTAATTAAGGGTAGAAAGCAGGACAAGCAAGGTACAGATAGACCTAGTGGGTGTGGGATGGGGGGAAGGAATCAAAAAAGGCTAAAAGGTAGAGATAAAACAATGGATGGAAATACATTTAAAAATGGAAATAGGTGGGAAAAGAAAAATCTATATAAATTATTGGAAAAAAGGGGGGGAATCGAAAAGGGGGTGGGGATGGAGGAGAGAGTTCATGATCTAAAATGAAGTATGAAGCTGGATTCATGCTAAAAGTTGTAACATTTGCTGACTTGTCAAATAACTATGCTACAGTGAAAGAATTTGGTGTTTGTGAAAAACTGTTGCGAGAATGGAAGGAAGAATCCACCCAGAAGACTACGCCAATGCCCAAATTTACCATACGAACAGGGACCAACCACTGGCTTGAGCTTGAGAAGCATGCATCGGAATGGGTCCTCCAAAATCATCAGAATGGTTTCATTGTCATCAGAAATGCAATGTGTATATAGACACTTAAATGGGCCAAACCAAGCCCCAAGTTCAGTGAAGATTTCAGAGCAACAGCTAGTTGGTGTAGCCCCTTTATTGAACATATATGTCTAGTGTTGTGGCAGAAAAATTTCTTGGAAAATACCAAAAGACCTCAATGTCAAAATTACTGGTTTCCAGCGATTCATCAGAAAGCAGCAAAAATGCAAGAACCAATTATGCCAAATCGGCAAGATGGATGAAATGCCCGTGAATTTCGAAATGCCCAGCAACAGAACTGTGGAATGGAAATGTTCAAAAACAGTTCTAATGAAAACTACAGGGCATGAGAAGACAAGATTCGCGATGGTACTAAGTTGCACGGCAGATGGAACAAAATTAAAGCCTGTGGTAGTAAGCCTATGGTAATTTTCAAACATAAAACCAGGCCGAAAATCAAGTTCCCTACAGGCATTTCTGTGCATGTCCACAACAACAGTTGGATGAATGAGGATGGAGTGAAGTTATGGATTGATAATGTGCAGAGAACTCTGCTTATTAGTGTGGGACATGTTCAGGTCCCATATAACTGATGGGATCAAGAGGCAAAGAAACATCGCCCACATTGCAGTTATACCAGGAGGTCTAACGTTTGTAGTTCAACCTTTTGATTTGTACTTCAACAAGCCATTCAAGGGTCGTGTTCCTGCTGAATAGAATAGGTGGATGGTTGATGGAGAAAAAAACCTTCACAGTGAAAATATGAGCTTGATGGTTTTGTGTTGTTTTGTCATCAAATGGTCGGATGCTATTAGTGCACAAAGGGTCATCATATCATTCAAAAAATTCAGAATATCCAATTCAGTGGATGGAGAGAGCGATGATTTGTTGTGGTGGGATGATTCTGAAACCAAAAACGCCACATTTGATCCTTAACGATGAGGCCATAGCCGAAGTGACTCAGAATAAATTTGATTAATTCTTTGTGTCGAATGCCAAAGACAATGAATTTGATGGGTCTTAAAAACACTTTCATTGTGGCTAAAGGTATCTCTGTACAATTAGTATATTCAAGAACCATGTCACATTAATTTATTATGAATTACTGGTGTTATGTTTTTCTCACATTTAAAAATGGTGACCACCCACACCCACACTGAAAGTTCACATTTTATATTCAGCGTTTAAATTGACTCCCATTTTTGGAACAATATTTGGAGGCTTCAAAGGTTGACTTATTCACCAATATCTGCAGTAATGTTTTAAAAAATCTGCCTGCATGTGCTGAAAGGCGAGCTATTTAATATGTTGAATAGAAATATTTAACAAAAATTGAAATATTTGGCCAAAAATCTTTTGCTTTAAGCATTTTTTTTAAATCTACGAGCAATGGCACAGGAGATTTACTAGTTTGTAACAAAAAGAAACCTTAAGGCTGGGATCTCAACTTTGGATTTAGATGATTGTTTTTAAGACATACAAACTTTGCTATTGTTTTTGAGATTTCCCAAGACCTTTAATCAGATGAGTGCTCTTGTAATCTCTCCTATCTGAAATTTAGTTCTCACTTTATAACACATTTCATAAAATACTCAGTCTCTGGAACTTGAAATATTTTCTAAATTAATTGTGCCAGTTAGCCAGAAAAAAAAATCTAATATTCTTAAACTAGATTTGTATCATACTGCTCCATTTTACAGAACAGTGCTGACCATAACTAGAATGAATTGAAAGAGCAGCCATCACAGGTGGTCCACTGTCTCTGCTAAAAGTTGGGTTTGCAAGTTATACAGCTAGGAACATTTCTAATTTCACAGCAACACCTTAATGTGACTCTTAATGATTGCTGGTGTATGAAGGTTTAAAAAAAAAAGGTCTTGTTCTCACCATAGTGCAAGATATTGAACATAACACAATTCACCTTATTCATGCAATGGCTTGTGCTGTCTTGGTAATGGGATTAAGGCGTACTGGTAACGTAATCACGCTTCTATTGATTTATGTAGCCACTTAAAACTGTTTGGCTTTTGTGCAAAAACAAATCTTGAAAACAAATGTTTGTTCATTTCACTGCATTGTTGACTATTATCACTTTCAGTATGTTAGTAGCCCAATTATGTCACCGTTGTGCCAGTGTTCTCAACAGTAGGAGATGCTGCAACAGCTGTTGGGACAGTCTTATTCAGTCATTTCCTTGGGCTTTTTGAATCTAGACCATCATGCTATCACTTAACGTGCACTGATCCTTCACAGGGAATGCAGGCATCAGGATAGATTCATTAAAATATTCTTGGTGCAGACTATATAACTCGCATTTCCAAATAGTTATTGTAATAACTGTGCATGACAGAATGATTGAATAATGACCTGGCAAATATTGCCAGGGTTGAACAATATCTCTGTTTGAAATTTAAACACTGAACTTTTCAAATACCATAAAACCCTTAAGCCTGTTCTGAATCTTAACACTGAACTTGTCAAGCCAAGCATGTTCGTGGTAATGACTGAATGGTACAAATATCAAACTTGTACTGTGCTAGTATTGCAGGCGCTGATACTGAGCTTGAAATGGTGATTTTCCTTCAACTAATTATAATTTAACTCCATACAGAGCTACTTCTAGGATTCTTGATCATTCATTTCAGCAAGTCCTTTGCTGATATGGCTTTCTACCTTTGAACATTTAATGATGATTGTGACTTTAAATTTTCTGCAAACTTTGGTACTAAATATTTCTGGTGTCAAAATGTTTATGATTTAAGTTGAAAATAATCGTGTATTGTGCCTATGATATCTGGAAACTAGCTGAAAATGGCTCAGTATTGCAACATGAAAGTTTAAGCTTAAACATTCTCTATTTTGAACAATTTTTATGAAAAAAAATGGGTTGGAGGAGGTTTTGGAAGTTAATTTAGTGCTGGCAGCAATCCTGAGGTGCCCATGCACCAGTCTGGTGTGAATAAAGAAGACCGTGCAGGCAAGTGCTGTTGGTGCAATCATGAAGCATATTCCAACATGCAAACGACTTGTGCCTTGTGAGTGGTGGAAGGGCCTTGGGATGCAGGATGTAAATCACATGTCATTGAATGTCAAGAGGAGGTGGTTATGCTCTCTGTTATTTAAGATGGTCATCGCTCGACATTTGTGTGATGGAAATGTTATTTCTCACATCTCAAGCCTGGGTGGTGTTCAGATTTTGTTGCGTCTGGGCACAAACTACTTCATTATTAAATAATTGTGAATAGAACTGAATACTGTGCAATCATCAGCAAATGTCTCCACTTCTGACTTTATGACGAATGGAAGGGCTTTAATAAAGCTGCAGATGAAGATACTTGAGTCGAGAGCACTGCCCTGAGAAATTCCTGCAGCCTGAGATGATTGGTCTCCAAAACTTACAACCATCTTCCTTTGTGCTAGGTGTAACTGAATCCAGAGAGTTATCTCAAACTGCATTGAATTCAGTTTTACTAGGGCTCCTGAATGTCACTGGGGGACTCTAACATAATGGTAACCCTGAAGCCCAGGCTAATGCTCCAGGAGCATGAGTTCAAATCCCACCATGACAGATGGAGGAATTTTAAGTCAATGAACTAATCTGGAATAAAATACTAGTCTCAGTGGATAATCCATCTTGGTCGCCTCTTAAAATTCCCACCAGCTTATGGATGCCAGTCTTCAGTTTGTTCAAGAAACCACTGATGGCAATGGGTACAGCAAAGTTGTGAGCCCTGAAAACTTCCTGGCTGTGGTAGGGAAGACGTGCTCCAGAACTAGCTGCATGCTTAGCCAAGCTGTACCAGAAATGCCACAACACTGTCATCTACCTGACAATGTGGAAAATTGCCAAGATGCGTCCCATCCACAAAAAGCAGGATAGATCTGATCTGGCCAATTACCGCACCACCAGTCTACATTCAATCATCAGCAAAACGATATAAGGAGGCGCCAACAATGCTAGAAAGCAGAGCTTATTCAGCAAACTGCTCACCAATGCTCAGTTTGGATTCCATCAGGGCCTCTTAGCTTCAGGCTTTTTACAGCCTTGGTCTAAACATGGACAAAAGTGCTGAATTCTAGAGGTGAGGTGAGGGTGACTGCCCCTGAAAATCAAGGCAGCATTTGACTGAATATGGCATTAGGGAGATCGAGCAAAATTGAAGTAAATGGGAACAGAGGGGAAATCTCAAAGGTTGTTACTCAGCGGTCAACAGGCTGACACAAAGGCAGAAACCAGTAAGTTTGTAAAATTAAGTTAGCGACATGGATGTGGTTTTTTTTTTTAGCTGCACTGAAGTTTGCCAACATTATCAAACCCAAAGTGCTTTCTCATCCACAACAATGTTACTTTGAATTGAGTCTATCGTGATGGTTATTGATAACACTACTCATCTTTCCCTGCCTTATCTGCAGTGTTGCTAAAACTTTCATGATACTTGCTTAGACAGTAAGTTTTAGACTCCTCCAATCTCAGCTTATTTCTCTTGCTCATCACCTGCTCCTGCGCTCCTTCCTACACAATATCCAACTCGTACAAAATTGTGCCACCAGCATCCATTCCTGTACTGATACATTTATTTTGAAATACCCATTTATATTTCTAAATCCCCTCATGGCTTCACCTACATTACTTCTGCAAATTTCTCAAGTCCTACTTCCCAGAATGTAGCAACCATTCTTCCAATTGAACTCGATTGTGCATTACCCCCAACTGCCACCTCTCATCCTTCCACTTCTTCACTGGCCGCTGAGAATGCAGCAATTGCAGCCCTGAACTCTGGAAATTTCTGCCTTACAACATCTCTCTCTGCTTTCAACAATCTCCTCATCACCCATCTCTTCGATCATGGCTTCAGTCCCCTCCTCTGATTTTTTTCTGACTACTGCTTGGTCTTCACGCCCTATCCCTTCCCCACCCCTGCTTTTTGAAATAATCTTATTATTATTTTGAAATAATAACATTAAAGCCACTAAGTAGGTGCAAGGTGTCATTGCTGCTGTAAGAAACAGATACACCTGCTACTAAAACTATTCTAAATGCTCGGAACAGATTTGCAGAAATTTGAAAAAGTATTCATTCACCTAACATGTTTTTGCTGTTGAAATAGAAATGCATGCCATCTCAATCTCCTTTGATTTCTCTTTACTATTAATAATTTACGCTGGGAAATTAATGAGAGGAAAGGGCTAGGAGAATGTCAAGATAAGACTAGTACTAGAACAGAAAGGTAGGCTTACAAAAGAAAAGGTGACTGAAAATGCCCCAGTATTAATGTGTCAAGTTTGCTCAGCTAGGCTCTGTCATGTTGGGGATGTTGAAAAAAGAGAAAGATATTTGAAACTTCAAATAATAAACAAGATAGGTGTGTCAAATAGAAATGGGGGAAAAAAATCAAAAGGACATTAAGATGTTTCTTTTTTATGTAAATGATGTTTTGGATATTTAATTTGTGACTCACGGGTAAAACTACAATAGCAAAACTATTCCTATTTCAGTAACTTTATTATTGTAATATTTTCAGTGTCACAGTGCTTGGGCTGAAAGCACGCAAAACTAGCTTGCCTCAGGGAGAGTTGCGTTTCCTTGAATGTGCCAGCAGCCTAAGGATTGGGTCTATTGGTTGGCATGAATCAACAATACATATCAGTCAACTTACAACTACTTAGCATTTAACACAAAAATAAATCTGACTGCTTGAAAATTTATCACAAGTAAATTATTCCAGCAATATACTCAGAAAACTAGCCTCCAATTTATTCATTCAATCTCACTAAGTTCTGCCAATTTTACAAATTTATCTCATTTTTTGATTGTATTTGTTTCATTTTTAATTCCATCAGCTTTGTGTTTTTATTTAGTAGATCAATGATTTTTTTTCTAATAATCAGACTTTTATTTAAATCAAATCATTCCTCATATTTATACAAGACATTCAAAAAAGACTTCTACCCAAGACATGAAAATACAACAGTTATTAATTATGGCGTTGCACATTCCCATTAAAGTTTGTTTCCAATGATACAGTAAACAAACAAACATGCAATTTAGCCAGATTTCCTTGTGTGAGCAAGCATTATTCATGCCTGTAACCAAAGATGCCCAGAATTGACTATTTTTATGCAGTTGGCATATAGTATTTCATTAAAAGCTTCAATGCAACTAACTCAACAGTTAACTAATTGAAAATTGCCAATTGGATAGCATGATAAAAACAGCAAGTTGCATTCCTGCAACTGGTGAATAATTACTCCTCCATGTGTCTGCAAAAAAACTGTAATGCTTAAACCTTTCACAGTCCACAGTTGGACTTGAATTTCAGGCATTCCCTGTCACTTCAGTTCCCATCTTCCTGTGCCTGAATAAGTGCAGCTGAAATCTTGAGGCAACATGCAAAGTAGGAATGCTTTACAACCTGCTATCCATTGAACTAGATATCATAGCCCACTCCCCCTTATAGTGTATTTGTATTCAGAATTTCACTAATCAGATAGCAATTTTATCATAAACATGAATGTCATTCCATTCATGCATGATAAGCGGGTTAAGGCACTGGATATATTCTCCCTTATTCATTTCCCCCACCCCTTGCCAACCCCCAAACCTCAATGAAGGTTCATTAATCAGGTTCACTACAAAAATGGTTCACTTTACCGGGTGTTTGCCTGTGATGCCTTATGCTGGTGCTTAGCACCACTCAAGGACAAAAATTGTCCTCACCTCCCCTCTTACAGTCGTGCCACACCTTGTTTTAGTGATCAGATAACCATTCTAGATTCTACTTTTGCTCTGTAACTAGCCAACTTGGTTTTTCCCTCTTGTAGATCACTCTCTAGTTTTCCTATTCTTTCTGTTTGTAGGAAGACTGAGAACATTGCAGTGCTTCAAAACATAACCCAGCTTCCAACATTGTTTTTAAATGTATTTAGTATTGAAGTGGTGGGCTTTCTGTATGAACTAACGTGTAAATAAATAGTTGTTTGGTTGTACAGAACTGGAGTATTGCTGAGAAAAGGAGACAATTTTTGCCAAAGCTTTTTGTCTTGCACTCATCGGGACAATTTGCAGGAACAACGAATGTAAAGGGAACCATTTTTACAGTATGAAAACAGAGCACTGATTGGCTGGCAAGTGGACTCTGATTGGCAGAGGCGTTGCCATGGAGAATGCACCAGTTGATGGTGACTGAGTTAACTGCCAAGCATTATTTGAAATTTAAACCAAGCAGCTTGACTCTGATTCCTCATGGCAATGCCTTGACCAATGAACCAGCGAATGTCTATCACTTATTTTGTTTAGCTGAACCAGGCACATTGTGTGTACATGCTTTTTCTGTCTGCCAAGACAGGCCCAGAGTGATATATGTAGCTTCCAGTTCACACAATTGTGCTACACTGCATGCCCGACTGACAATCTTAAATTAGTCGTCAGTGTAATTCTTAGCGCACTAAGGATTATTCAGCAAACATTGTCCAATCACGGAATCACCTCTAATGTTGGACACTGTATTTCGAGTTTGCAAGCACAGGCTGGTTGGGTACAGTCTGTACCTTGACCATTGTGAACAGCGAAAGGGACATGCTGTTTGATACGATCTTTGGGATATACATCCGACATACCTGGCATCACACTGGTGCGGAAATTAAATGCCACATTACTAATTTGCCTTGATAGCAGCATCCTGTTAGTGGCAAATACCACTCATGTTGCTATTGCATAGTAGCAGCATGAAACAGCTAGCTTCACCTATTGCTCAAATTTTTGACAGCCCTTGCCCTTCCAGGATAATCTGAAGTAGACTGGGCACTTTTCAGAGCCAAAAGTGATGGCCTTAGGCCTGTTCATGAGTTTGCGTGATATACAGTGTAAAATGATCTGATCAGGGTAGCCATTATCCCACAGAATACCTTTGATATGCCCTAGCTCAACATCAAGCTTGTATGGTGAGCAAATGGCTCAGGCCCTGTTTACAAGGTTGCCGATAAGGGCAATTTTATAGTGCATGGAACTGTACAAATCCTAGTGCATATATTGACCACTGAAGGTAGGCTTGCAGTAGACTGTGGTAGAGGGGTTCCTGGCAGATTTCTCAACTAGTACATCAACAAAAGGGAGTTCAATTGAGCACAGGATGGAGCCCATTAAGACACGTAAGGAAATTATTACATATCGCTGCAGTTTTAAAAATATCAAATGTATCATCCACATATTGGAAATACGCAAGGGATAGCAGGTTAGGTGTCATTCCATTGAAGATATATTTCTCATGGAACCCAACAAAGATGTTTACAAGAGCTGGGCCTAGAATGGGGATCCCATGGCAACACCATCTATCTGGGCATTTATGGTGTCGTTAAAACTGAACTCCACTGCACGAGTTGCCGATTTCGTAAGTTCGATGAATACTGATTCATGCAATGATGAGTATTTTGAGACACTATGGCCCTCTGGTGGATGGTCAGCACTTATTGTATCTCCTGGTGGCTTTTCAACTAAGTGGGGCATCATCCTCATTTTTTTCTGGACCAATATGGGGAGTTTCCTGGTCCACATTTAAATTTACCATAAAGCTACCAGCCAGCCCAATCAATCGCTTCCTAGCTGGGACCTTTGGCCTTTTGAGGGGCCACTCTCCTATCTTGTTCCATGTCCCCTGGAACGCTTCTGCCCTCAAGTGGAGGTGCAGCTTCAGTTACATACCCTTGTGGCATTTTGGACTAGGGGAGGCATCTAACTCCCTATCTGCTCATCAGTTTGGAAACTCCTTTGGTCCCTAGTTAATATCGGAAAGGAGGTTTCTGCTAGCCATACTTCAGGCAAGTCTTACCCTTTTCCTTTCTGGGCTTAATAACCTGCCGTTCCTCAGGCTCTTTGGCTATGTGGGGCATCTCCCTCATTATTGCTTTGCCTGCTCTAGGGCTTCTCTAGTCCCTATTTAATTCTGGGATACTTGGAGAATCTATTTCAGATTCTAGTGGCCATTTCCAGACATCTTAATTTTACTGGACGGGCAGCAGCCTTGTTCAAGATCTATGGTTGCTATTTAATCTTTTTGGGCCTCGGGACCTTCCCCAACTTTCTGTACTTCTGCAGATCTCTGCTGGTTGGCAGTGGCCTCTTTTCTTTTGCTGGCTAGCACCTTGCTGCCAAGGAGGAAATTGATTCCTGCTACTGGTAGTTTAGGCATAATTCCTATTTTAACAGAGCCTGAAACAAGGCCACACTTTAGGTGGACCTTATGGAGGGGGGCAAACACATATCCTCCTCCCACTCCATTCATCAGTGCTTTGGCTTTCAGGGAGGATTTGGGGGGGGGAGGGGTAGGGTTAAGTTTCCCTCCAAAAGGGCAAAACTCCAGAAGCTCCCTGGGAGTTTGTATGGTTCCAACACACATAGGCCATGCCCTCCAAAGGGTAAGTTTCTAGAGCGAGAGTCTCTACCTGCTCTGCTGCATTACCCATTGGGGCATCCTTCAGGGTCTAACTCATGTGAAGCCCTGCCAGGCCATCTGGCTTGCCGTGCAATCTCCAGCGTTCAGATCTGAAATGGCCTATTTTGATGCAATGAGAACATAACGGCCTCAGGAATTCACCTTTCGGGCTGCAAGAGGGCTTCTAGCACTCATTTTTGTTTTTACTTTTCTGGGTGAGGGGCCTTTCCTGTCTAAATCACCCTGCTTATCTTTGCAAGGCTCATGGTATGGTTTGGAAAGGGTCTGCCTGAGTTTCCAAGCCTATGGGTGAGATCACAGCTGTTTGCTGTGACTGCTGCATCACTGGCTGTGAGGGCTCTCTGCTCCTCCAAGTGCATTCACAGGCTGGAGGGTAGGCGACTTTTGAATTCCTCCAACAGGACGAACTCATAGGTGTGTGGGATTATTAAGAATCTCATCCATCAGACGAACATTATTTGCTTCAGCCATTCAAACTCCATTTAGGTTTGTGTGGGCTTGTAATGAGCTCTCCAGAGTTGCTGATGATAGGCCTCTGGGACTAACTCATAGACACTTAGAATGGCAAACTCGGTCCACTCATAATTCAGGGACACATCCAGAGGCAGCACGGAATAGACCTCTTGGGCTCTCCTTGGCAGCTGCTCTTGAATTAAAAATGTCCGGAAATCCGAGGGCCATTTTAGCTTTCCTGCTATTTTCTCAAAAATGCCAAAAACTGACTCGACATCGCTCTCTTCGAACTTGGGAATTAATCTAACACACTTGAGGGCCTCAGAGTATGGCTCTGACTTAGAGGGATAGGGCATGCTATCGGATAGAGAGGGGTTCTCCCTTGCCACTTCCAATTGCCCAGTCTCTCTTTCCCTTTGAGTTATTAGCTCCATTTCTAATTTTTGGAGCTGGAATTCTCTTTCCCTTTCTTGTTCCCTTGCTCTCTCACTTTCTCTATTTTCTGAGCTTCCCTCTCTCTTTCTTTCCCTCTCCTGAAATTCTAGCTGTAGCCTAAGCTTTTCCAGCTCATTGGCTGGAGGGAGGGGATTGAGAGTCATGATTGAGCAAATGTTCTACCAACAACTGGATCAGTTCACCTGTTTTAATTTTGCTGGACAGTTTTAACTGTGCCTCTGTAGCTACAGCTTTCAATTGTTTTGTGCTAAGGGCCGCTAAAATTTCACTGTTTAAATTCCCTAGCTGAACAAACATCTGGGCATCAAGCTCTGCCATTTTCTTAGTGTTAGGGAAAAGGAATTTGCTGTAGTAAGTTACTTTGTATTTTAAAATTCGTTCCAGCCACCGAGTTTTCCTCATAGTTTCCAACTGGCTCTTATATATCAGATTTGGTATGTCTCTCAACAAGTACCCTGGTCAAACTCAAATTGTGTTTCCCCAGACTTGAGCTCCCAATTTCTGTTACGGGCAGGACGGGGTTTAATTGAAACAGCCCTGATCTCTCCTCTCACCTCCCATCTGTAAACAGAAGGGTGCTTTTTGAATTTTGATTTCTCCCTTTATAAGTTGGTGGCATATTTTCCCAAGCTCTCAGTTTTGGTGTGATCCAATTCTCTATTAATAACCTCACAGCAAACTCAAGCTAGGAAGGCCTAAAAGGGTTAGTTTATTTTATACATGCTCAAAACATGGAAGCAGGTGTCGCTGCGTAGCCCCCAATATATTTATACAGTAAAAGAAGGGAAAGGGGAGGAGGTACAGGACAAAGACTACAGGAAAGATGAGAATTATTGTTTCACATGAGTTCGGAGTTCAGAATCAAAGTGCAACGGCGTATACTTTTAGAGTTGGCAGGTTGAAAACTGATGCTGGATAATTCACTTTTCCAGAGGAGATGGCTTCCATGATGAGATGGGACCGTAAGGAGATTGGTCTTGTATGCACATTCAAAAGTTCCAGTAGAAAACAGTGTAGGTGGGGAGCCAGATATTCAAAAGCCTTGACAGAGTCCTTTTTCTGCTGCTGCCTGCTAGATGGAAAATGGCAGTAAGTTTTTTTCAGCTCCACAAGGCAATATTCCAGGTTCTGGCAGCTTTGGTGGGGTAGAGGGGTTGGGGGGAGGGGGGTGTCACGTGACATGACTTCCACTTCCATCTTGGGTTTGATAAAGGATGCACATTCCATGTCTAGGTTCTTGAGACGGCTAATGTTTCAGCCATTAATAAGTTCAACAGAAATTTCAGGGTCCTTTTGTCCTCGCAGACAGATTGTCTCCACTGGCCAGGGCCTGGCCTTAGAAATGTAAAGGGCCTTTGTACAATCCCTTGGGGTTTGATCTCTGCAGTCACAGGAGGACATTAATGCCTCTTTAGAGATAACAAGGTTGCTGCTGTTCTGAAGGCCAGAAATTCCTTTTTCTGTGTGTGTCATAGCCAGTCATGGCTTCAGTCATTTTAAAGCTTTTGTTCAATTTTAAAGATTTTATAAACAATCCATGCTGATAATTATATGTTTTATAAAAATATAGAGTGAGGTCTTAGCCCCCTGACAACATAAAGGCATCAGAGCTGAGCCTGACCCCATACTCATCCATCCACACACACATTGCTCCTCAGTAACCACTGCTAGAATCAGAAGCAGTAACTAGAATTAACCCGAACTTACAGTTATCATCCAAAACTCCCTCTCTTTACTATATCCCTCCACATGTGAAAAAGCTTCCTTAAAACTTACTGCTTTAAATACAATTGCAACCACTTCCCTAATTCTCCTCCTCTTCATGCAGAGGTCCAACCTTGAACTGTGAAGCAACTAGAGATGTGTTGCCATGTTCAAAGCACCATATAAACGTAAGCTATTGTTGAACAATGCGACAGGGTGGAAAATGAGCCCCAGAACCAAAATCCAATTACAAAGCCCCAGCCAGAATCAACTAACTCAGTACATACCAGAGAACTGAAGCTGGAATTTGCATCTGTAAGGCTGAATCATACATCATGTGATCCATTTACCTGCTGAAACACTTATGGAAAGCATTTCAATGCTTTTACTTTGCATCCTTTCAGTGAGTGGTTTGGTTTAGATGACTTGTTGGGAGTTTGGGATGAGATATTTATTCCCTCAGCAGCTCACTGAAAATTATGGATTGCTTTCTGCACAAGCAAATGTCATCCTTTATGATGAAACATTGTTAATCAATTGGAGTACATAAGAAATTACAATTAATAATGCTCTTGGGCTATTTAAAAAAAGTCACTGCTGAATAGGCATTATACTTTATCGTAATGATTGTGATCCCCTAGTTTACTATAAGATCAAACACCTGTTTAGACCATCATTCCCGTCATTTAGATCTTGACAATGTTACATTTTTAAAAATATTAACTTACATATTAAAATCAGTTCTTATCTTCCACTATTGAAAATTTTATTCAAAGTTTGATGTTGTATAACCCATCAACTTTTCTCCCCCATTTTTTAGAACAGCAATTTTGTTTCAAATCAATTTTAAAATTATTACACCGTGCCAAACTATTATATTTTGACAAATAAGATAGCAGCTGTAAGTTTTGTACTTAACTGCCATACATCATAAAAGTCATTGCCATAAACATACAAACACAAATGAGGGAATAGATTCCACTCTGTAAATAATTATAAGCAAGGCCTCTACAATGTGGAAAACTCATTTGTTACATCATTTCTTTGTATCAAACAGCTTATTTACATTTCAGATTACATTTTTCATGAAACACTGAGATCTATCAGCACTAAGAGTCTGAAATAATGAGGGAGAAAGACTTTTAATAACACATCAGGTCTGCATTACTTCCGTGTCAAAAAGAAAGGTTTCTTCTGTAGTGATGGCTCATTTATTCTGCCCATAAATGAGAAGCAAAGATGAAACTGATGAACTTTTACTGCCCATTTGTCTTTAGCAGACAATTAAGACTGAGGAGATCAAAATGGATTATCATACCACGCAGACAACCAGCCTAGCAGTCATACATCTCCGAGGCCACAGATTTGTGACTCCCTTTCATCCCTCCCCTTTCTTCTTATGCTTTTTCCTCTCTAAAGGCAGCAATAGCTTTGTGGCTCAAGGGAAGCCAAAAGCCTGGCCATCATTAGTCAGTCACAGATGCCGAAGTAACATGCTTTTTCTATTTCTAAAGGATCGAGCCACAATAATTTGTGACAGAGTCCCCCGCAGTAGTATAAAGACCTTCAGGAATAAAATTTCACTGGTAGTAGCAGCACCAACAAAAGCCTCTGATCCACTGCAATGACTGCAGTACATCTAAAATTTATTTTACCCACAAACAAGCAGACACATTCAGATTCGGTAGTCTTCCTTTCAAGCAATACATTTTAAAAATCATTTTTCTTTTGGCAGTTACAAGACTGGAGTCAGTGTAAAGTTTGCTTCTATCAGACAAACCAGCAAATAGGCTCTTCTTGCTGACAAAAAGGCCACCATTTTCCAATTAAGTGCAAAACTACACCAAACATTTGTACAAAGGAAAGACTTAAATGGCAATTGAGCTATATACATCTTTATTAAAGAGGATGCAAATTATTTGAGTCATTAATTCAGAAAAATATTAAATTGATATTAACAATATTAAATTGTTTTTGAATAGATACCAAAAATAAGAAAACAATAATGGGGCTTTTTTAAAAAATCTTCCAGATTTACTTATTAATAAAGAGCTATATGTGCCCAAGATGATTTACAGAACAGCAATCACATTGAAAGCTTCAGATGACATCATAAGGTCAAATAAGCTCAAGGAGTTTAAAACCACTGTCTAAACCCCCAGATGAGAAATCACTCCCGTTCATTCATTCATTATTTTTGATAATGTATATACTGTGATACTGATGGGAAAATTTTACTGCTGATGCCAAGCTCCGGGCAAAAAAAAATCACAAATAGCTGTTTATTTTTAATTTGTCAATTTGTAAAAATGAAGATTTGCTTTTGAAAATTCATATAATATCTGCTTTAGTCTTATAAATGTTACTGTTGCAGTAAATTCTCTCATTTTGCTAATGTTAATTCAATTATTGAGATTTTTATTAAAGGTTTGTTAAAGATGAAAATACAGAATCACAGACCCATCACAATGCAGGAGACCATTCGGCCCATCATGTCTGCACCAGCTCTACATATGAGCAATTCACTTAGTACCATTCTGCAGACTTCTCCCCGAAACCCTGCATGTTGTTCCTTTTTGAATAACAGTCTAATTCCCTTTCAAATACTGCAATTAAAACTGCCTCCTCCACACTCTCACGCAATGCATTCCAGACTCTAACATCCACTGCTTGAAAAAGTTCTCTCATATTGCTTTTGCTTCTTTTGCCAATTACTTTGAATCTGTCCTCTCATGAGTGGGAACAATTTCTCCCTACCTTCTCTGTCCAGACCACTCATGATTTTGAATACCTCTATCAAATCTCCTCTCAACCTTCTCTTCTCCAAGGAAAACAGTCCTAATTTCTCCAATCTATTTTCATACCTGAAGTTCCTCATCCCTGAAGCCACTCTCATGAATCTTTTCTGCACTCTCTGCAATGCCTTCACATCCTTCCTAAAGTGTGGCACCCAGAACTGGATGCAATTCTCCAGCTGTGAGCAAACCAGCGTCCTCTACAAGTTCAATGTAACCTCCTTGCTCTTGTACTCAATGCCCCATTTATAAAGCCTAAGATACTTATGTTTTATTAATGGTTCTCTCAACCTGCCACCTTCAATAACTTATGCACATATACACCCAAGTCCCTCTGCTCCTGCACCCCCTTTAGAGTTGCAGCTTTTATTTTCAGTTGTCTTTCCATGTTCTCCCTAACCAAAATGAATCACTTGACATTTCTCAGCATTGAACTTCATCTGTCACCTGTCCACCCATTCCACCAATTTGACTATGTCCCTTTGAAGTTCTACACTATACATCTCAGCTCACAAAGCTTCTAAGTTTCGAATCATCCACAAATTTTGAAGTTGTGCTCTGTAGACCAAGGTCTAGGTCATTAATATATCGGGAAAAGCAAGGGTCCCAACACCGGGAAACTCCACTACAAACCTTCCTCCAGCCCGAAAAACATCCATTAACCACTACTTGCTGTTTTCTATCAGTCAACCAATTTCATATCCATGTTGCTACTTTCCCTTTTATTCCACGGGCTATAACTTTGTTCACAGGTCTGTTGTGCAGCACTGTATCAAATGTTTTTTGGCAGTCCATGTACACCACATCAAGAGCATTGCACTCATCAACCCTCTTTGTTATCTCTTCAAAAAACTCTAGCCAGTTAGTTAAACATGATTTTTCCTTAAGAAATCTATGTGAGCTTCCCTTAATGAATCCACATTTGTCCATTTGACCATTAATTTTGTCCCTAATTACTGTTTCTAGAAGTTTCCTCACCACCAAAGTTAAACTGACTGGCCAGTAGTTGCTGTGCTTATCTATAAACCATTTTTGAACAAGGTATGTCTGCAGTCCTCTGGCACCGCCCCTGAGTCTAAGGAAGACCGAAAAATTGTGGCCAGGTCCTCTGCAATTTCCACTCTCACTTCCCTCGGTATTCTTGCTGCATCCCATTTGGTCCTAGGGCCTTATTAATTTTAAGTGCAGATAGCCTATCCAATACTTCCTCCTCATCACTTGCGAACACTTCTAGTGTCTGAGGTGACATCATCTTCCTGGTTAAAGGTAGATGCAAAGAATCATATAATACTTCAGCTAAGCCCCCTGCCTCCATTTATAAATCTCATTTTTGGTCCTTAATTGGCACTACCCTTGCTTTTTACCACCCTTTTACTATTTATATGCCTATAGAAGGCTTTAGGATTCCCTTTTATGTTGGCTGCCAGTCTCTTTGCATACTCCCTCTTTGCTTCTCTTATTTGTTTTTTCACCTCCCCTCTGAACCTTCTATTTTCAGCCTGGTTCTCAATTGCACTTTCTACTTGACATCTGTCACATGTACACTTTTTCTTCTTTATCTTAATTTCTGTCTCTGGATTTCTCTGCCCTACCTTTCACTTTCAAAGGAATATAATTGACTGAGTCCGAATTCTCTCTTCTTTAAAGGTAGCCCATTGTTCAGTTACCATTTTCCTGCCAACCTTTGACACTAATTTATTTGGCCCAAATTCATTCTTATCCCACTGAAGTTGGCTTTCCCCCAGTCAATTATTCTTACTTTGGATTGTCCTTTGTCCTTTTCCATAGTCAGCCTAAACCTTACGATACAATGATTACTGTCCCATAAATGTTGTCCGACTGACACTTGAACTACTTGGCCAAGCTCATTCCCAAGAACTAGCAGTGCCTCCTTTTTCATTGGACTGGAAACATACTGCTATAGACGTTTTTCCTGAACACACTCAAGGAACTCTTGCCCCCCACTACCCCTCTGTCCTGTACATCACTGCTTTGCCAGTCTATATCTGGATAACTAAAGGCCCCCATTATAACTACTCCATAATTTTTGCACCTCTCTGAAATTTCCTTGCAAATTTGTTCCTGTACATCCTCCCCACTGGCTTGTGGCCTATAGACTGCACAGAGCAATGTAACTGCACTTTTTTTCTCCTTAGTTCTAGCCAAATAGATTCTGTCCTCTTTCTCCAGTACAGCAACGCTCTCCTTCATCATTACAGTCACCCCTCTCTTCGCCACTGTTAGTGAGAGCAGAATTCAATGCACCAGAGCCCTACAACTCCATCAGTCAACATGACGTCAGCAAAATCTAGCTAAATGTTATATACAATTGTAATAACCAAAAATTGGGCTCGAAATAAATACTTTTGGAAGAACATAAGATACATTTAAGAACATAAGAAATAGAAGGATCATACGGCCCCTCCAGCCTCCTCTGTCATTCAATATGATCATGCTGATCATCGGTCTTAACTACACTTTCTCGCCTACTCCCCATATCCCTCGATTCCCTGAGGAGCCAAAAATCTGTCTATCTCAACGTTAAATATATTCAACAATGGAGTATCCGCAACTCTCCAAGGTACAGAATTCTAAAGATTCACAGCCCTTTGAATAAAGAAATTTCTTCTCACCTCAAATGACTGGCCCTTTGCACTGAGACTCTGCCTACATGTTCTAGGGGAACCTCTCCTTTCAGTGTCTACCCTATCATGTGCCTTCAGAATCTTGTATGTTTCAATCACTTCTCGTTCTTCTAAGCTCCAGGGAGCATAGGCCCAATTTACTCAGCGACTCATCACAGGACAACCGTCTAATCCCAGAAACTAGAATGGTAAACCTTCTCTGCAATATCTTCAATACAAATATATCCTTCCTTAAATACGAAGACTAAAACTGCACGCAGTACTCCTGATGCAGTCTCACCACAGCCCTGTACAATTGTAGCAATACTTCCTTATTCTTGTGCTTTGCAAAAAAGGTCAATATGCTTTTTGCCTTCTTAATTGCTTGCTGTACCTCCATGCTAACTTTCCATGTTCCTAGTACGAGTACACCCAAGGTCTTCTGAGCATTAACAAGTTTTTAAAATATTCTACATTTCTATTCTTACTGTCAGTCAATAGCCTCACACTTTCCAACATTATACTCCGTCTGCCACCTTGTTCCCTACTTACTTAATCTGTCTAAATCTCTTTGCAAGAAGGGAAACAGAAAGCACTGAAGGTGAGCAAGAGTCATTGACCTGACTGTTTCTCTCCACAGATGCCTAACCTGCTTAGTATTTCTAGCATATTCTGTTTTTATTTCAGATCTCCAGCATCTGCAGTATTTTGCATTTGTTTATATTTCTGCAGCCACTTTTGTGTCCTCCTCACAGCTTACATTTCCACTTAACTTTGTATCATCAGGAAGCTTGGATAAATTACCCTCTGTCTCTTCATCTACGTCATTAACATGTATTGTAAATAGCTGAATTCATAGCACTGATCCTTGTGGCACTCCATTAGTCACAGCCTACAAATTTGAAATGTCTCATTTATCCTTACTCTCTGCTTCGTGTCCGTTAACCAATCCTCTATCCATGCTAATATATTACCCCCACTTCAAGCCCTTATCTTGTATATTAACCTTTTGTGTGGCACCTTATCGAATGTCTTTTGGAAATCCAACTATGTTATATCTCCTGGTTCCCTTTTATCTACCCTACTAGTTACATCCTCAAAATACTAATACTAAGCATGATTTCCCCTTTGTAAAGCCATGCTGGCCTTGTCTGATCATACTATGTTTTTCTAAATGCATTGTTAAAACTTCCTTAATAATATATTCCAGCAGTTTCGAGATGACTAATGTCAGGTTAATGGGCCTGTAGCTCCTTGTTTTCTCTCTCACTCCTTATTGAATAGTGATATTACATTTGCAAACTTTCAATCTGCTGGGACCATTCTAGGATCTAGGGAATTTTGGAAAATCATAACCAGCATATCCACCATCTCTGCAGTTATCTCTGTTAGGACCCAGGGACACAGGCCATCAAGTCCTGGGGATTTGTTGAATTTAAGTCCCTTAAGTTTCTCCAATACTTTTTCTCTGCTGATAATATACTTAAGCTTCTTCTCTTCAGCCCCAATACTGCCTCATTGCTTAAAATGTTCCCATTGCCGAAAAGTTAAATGGGAAGGTGCACTACTTGTTATAAGAGCCACACAGACCAGAAAAGTCTGAAATCCAACCCTAGTTTAAGCTAAGTTAGTTGTAAGTAAGTCTAAACTATTTGCGATAGGAATGCTACTGTTCTGCTCAAAGCTAGAACTGACTGCCCCTAGATGGAGTGCATTGGAGGAGGACAGACTTAGCTTAATGTCCCTGCTCAATCTTTTTCTTGTCTTACATCTTAAAAACAGCCACTTCACTAAGGTGGCACACTAAGGACTATACTCCAACAAGAGGCAGCGCCTGCACCAAAAGGGTCAAAATGATTTGATTGGTGGCAGAGGGGATTGTTTGGGGAGAACTTCTGAATGTAAAGTTATTTATTGCTTTCAATGTCCATGATAAAATGAATTAGGAATAAATATTTAAAATACAGAACAGTGATCGAGATCTCACCCATTCTATCAAGGGAAGGCACTGAATCAGGCTCAGGCCATTTCTGCAAGGACGGTGGCGGATCAAAGAGCAAGAAACACAAGCGGCTCTCAGACGCCTCCTAGCAGTCATCACGAAAACATTCTAACACAGAGCAGGTCCCCAGTCCGCTCTCTGTCTTGGAGCTCTCGGGAGGAAGAGGAAAATAAATGGAAAGATTTGTCAAATTTTATGTTTCAAAGATACTTCACTTTGGTAGCATTTTACAGTACACTAACATTTTTGTACATTTATCACAATAGTGAATACAATAAACAGCATCTTTTCAGAACTGCTATCAAGAGAACTGGTTAGAGAAACTGTTCTACTGCAAGTCGCACAATCATGTATTAGGACTTCATAAATTTCACAAAGGCATTGTTTGCATCACATGTCACTGATGCTCTTTTATTTGAACTTCCAATTTGTCATTTAAACAGCTATTTGCCAGATAACAGGGACAAAAATTTTTTTGAAAAAGGCATTTCATCTGCTGTTCCTATATGGTAGCTTAGGGTTTAGCTCACAGAATTGCTTTGAAAAATTACCATGCTGGGTTACAAATTTTGCTTCCTACTGTATATCTTTTCAAACTGTCAATGTCATCATCATCTTCATCAGTGGCTCTTAATTATCACCCCCATCTCTTCCCCCAAAAATTCATTTGTCTCCTTCATTAAACTGAACAGCAGTGATATCTTGAGTGACTCTGAAATAAATTTTGCCATGTTAAAAAAAGTTAATTACGCATTCCAAACCTGGTCGCTGTAGTCCTCAGGGAATTGCCTCCGCACCTCAGGATCTGTAAATAATTGACAGATAATATTAATTGGCTTTGGATTAGCGAGCAAGCAGAGTATCACACATTAATATTTGATCAGAAGATGATAGGGACCTGGCAGGGGATCCAAGGGGCAGCTGAGGCTGTTATGTTGATTAGGGCCAGTGAGAACTGTTCAAGGCTTTCCCCTTTTCCCTCCTCCAGTTAGGAAAAAAGGAGAATATTTGGCGCACCCTTTAGCTTCAAGACAGTTTTCTGCCTTAACCTCCTACAAGCTGCAAATTGTCATCTAGATGTGTTGCCAGAATATCAGAAGGTCTTTCAAATTCCAGAGAGCCTGCTTTGATTGTGATTTTATTAGCTACCTAGTTTGGCTGACTACAGAGCATAATAAGATAAATGTCCCAAATTTAGGCTACATCTCTGCCAGCTACTGATGTTCTGCTACGAGCATCCAGCAGAGCATGCACAGTCTTATCAGAGATCAACTTATGAATAATAGGGGGACATGCAGAAGGGTCAATTTAATGCGTGGAATTCTTCCAAAAAATCCCCGATTCCAAACAGTTCCTTGAGGCTAATTAGAACAGTGCTGAACCTTTGTCAGCATGCATGACAACAGTATCAAAGATTTAAGGAGGGGAAAAAAAGGAATGCTGTACATACAGAACACTAAGTGACAGAAAATATTTCTTAAAACATACGCTTCAACTTGTTTTGTCAGATCTGTGCTGTCATTAGATTATGAGATGTAGTATATTGGCAGGGGATTGTCATGTACTTCTATTAGCCTCAATTACATGAATGCAGTTAATTGAGACAAAATTAGAATTAACTGCTGATCCAGATGAAACAGCATTGCACAGTAAAAACAATGATGATCACTAACATATTGATTCAGTCTTGTAACAACAACAAAGAAAATTCTCCATACTCCTGAGACAGAAAAAAACACATATTAGAATTAATTCATGTTAAAAAAAAGTTTTAAAAATTCCAGAGTAAAATTAGTTCAGAAGTCTCCTGCAGAACATATAGGCAAAGCACATCCTCCAGCTATAGGATGTATGCTTGCACGTAACAGAGCACTAGTATTGATGCCAGCAACTTTATGTAATTTGTGCTCAATTCATGCTCTGGTGTCCCTAGAGTACCGTAGCTGCTAGGTAAATGGGAAAAAATAGTGGAGCAAGTCAATTCAGACAAAGTTGATCCACATAATGATTTGATTTCCTGTGCTGAGAACATTATTGATTTTTGTGAACATACATCTTTAACCCTTTAGGCTTTATTCTATGCAAACATTGAAACTTGATATGACAAAAACATCTGTTTAAAAAAGTGTAAAGATCATAAACAAATCAAAGGTTCTGAAGGCATAATGGTAAAAATGCTTTAATTAGCAGAAAATAATGAACTGACTTAACATGTTCGTTGACAATAAATTGCAACTATTGACTAATCTGACCCCACATAACTGGTCACAATAAGGTGTGTTAGGCTATTTGGCTGCGTAGGGCAATCGCCACAGCTATGATTTAAATAGTTTGGAAATTATTCCTCAGAAGACTATTGCAACTACATCACTAACAAACCCCAATCAAGAAAACCTTCACTGAAATACATTTTAGGCTTCAGGTTACTAACTGGGGTAATTTAAATCTTGGCTTGAAATTGCGTTCCACGTGAGTCTGGGTTTGTTCAGCACAGCATTACCGTGATAATATGCAAGAGCCTAAATGCATATTTAACTAAGAAGTGGATCTAATTCTAAGATGGGTACAAGTTACAGAGTTTTTGATTCATTATATCAATCTAATATTCTAAAGCAAAAATAATTGGTTCGCATAAGCCTGGCTAATAGACTTTTCATGAAAAAATGAATGTTACATACTCATTGGAATCCAGAGCCCAGTGAATTCCACTGGCTATTTGTAATAATTTTATGACTCTCAAATTATTTTTAAGTTACTATTCCAGAATCAATCTGTCTAGAAAACTACTGCATTTGGTCACATTTTCATGTTTATATAATCAGGAAAATAAATGTGTTAACTGGATTTTATATTAATTATCCTGAACACCACCCTACCCCACCACTATTACACACACAATTCGCATGTACAGTTTTCCATTATTTTAATCTGCTCTTTTTACTTCTTTCTGATCAAATTATGGACAAATTTTCCTCAATTTATAGATCCACTGGTGTGGATTTGAATGGAATACTGCTAAGAAAAAGTATGTCCTCAGACCATGGAAATTTGATGCCTGAATCATAAAATCCTGTGTCATAAAATATGCTCTCGGAGCAAGGGTGCACTCTCCTCCCCATAATCAGAGCAAAAGGCAGACAGCAAGTTCGACAACTGAAAGATAACCAGCTCAACCACACAGCCTTGCTGTGGCGCAAGTCGAAGTTATTTTCACTGTCCTAATGAGTCACTATAGAGAACAACACATACCTTATACATGAATGTAACCACTAATTCACAATATATATGGCAAGACATATAAACAAATAAACCAATTTTCATGAATTTAATTACTATAGTCATTGAGTCTTTTTTTATATTTGCTGTTTAATGATCCAATGCCAATATGTGACCTGTAAAAGAACTAGTATTCCACCTATACATATTGTTAATGGTAACTGCAAAACTTTATAAGGAAAGGGAGTGGTCTTTGGATAGAAAACAACTACTCACATTAACTCAGATCATTACTTTAAAATTATGAAAGGATTTGATACAAGTAGACAGAGAACCTGTGGGGAACAGTTAAACTAGAGGTCATTAATATAAGACAGACAGCCACCAAGAAATCAAATAGGGCATTCAGAAGAACCATCTTTATCCAGAGAGTGATGAGAATGTGGAAGTCACTACCAGAAGGAGTAATTGTAGTGAATACTATAGATGCATTTAAGGGAAATAAAGGCGAAAAGGAATAAAGGGTTATGCTGATAGAGTTAGATGAGCAAGGATGGGAGAAGGCTTGAATGAAGCATAAACACCAGCATCGGTTGGATGGGCCAAATGGCCTTTTTCTCTACAGTACATTCTATGTAATTACTGTTAAAATGCCCTGACAAGGGTAAACAAGTTTTAAAACAGATTTTGCAACAATTTTATGCACAATTATATTGTCATTATGTCAAGTACGTCAACTTTTATGTGATTACATAATTGTGAAATATATAGTATACGGCATTTACCTTTCTAAATACTGTTTAAAATTCTCTCCATGCCTAGCTGCTCCCAAATTCTGTGATCTTTGGCTCCATGACTCTATGTGCTCTGGTTCCCCAGCTTCTATCACTGGTCGTTCCTCAAGCTACCTTTACTCAAAGAACCTCCTTCTCTGCCTTTCCACCTTCCACCCTGTCTTCAAAAATTTTTATTCCCTTCTCTTATATAGTGTTCTTGCTCCCTTCTCACCCTCTTCCTCTCACTTTTCCCCCTCACTCAGCATGTACTCATTGTCCACCACACTGCAAGCGTTCCAAGGAACATTTCCATACATGATGAATGCTACAGAATTGTAAGTTATAAATCAAGCTGAGTGGCCAAGCCACAACCATTCACAGACTTGGCAGTCTCTGGTCAAGTCCAATTCCCACAGGAAACTGACACATCTCTGTGTACTGGAGTTTTAAATACTGCCCAATGGGTCTCTCATGTTTTCACAAAAACTCATTAAAAATATTTGTACATTTATCCCAATAATTCAAGTTTTCCTTAAGTTGGAAAAAGAACGAAGTTTCAGAAATATTAACTTCATGCATACTGTAGTACAGTAGCAGATTGTTTGATTGAACTGCACCGCTTTTCAATGAAGCCACCAGGTGGAGCTTCCCACAAACGACAAAACCGAATGCTTATCTTGTTGGTCAAACCATAGGGCAATACAGGTGTTGAAAGCAAAAGAAAAGCGTGTAATTCACTCAGTGCACAATGCTGTTCCTGTCCACAAGAGATAAGTGTGTTAGTGGGGGTGGAATGTTATAATTTAAAACAATCTTCCAATCAAAAAAATTCCATGACAAAAACTATGAACTGGTGGCCAAATTAATGACACTGCACTTTTGGACAAACTGGAAAGGTTGCATCATAAAATAAACACACCAGTCAAATTACAACAAAGTAGTCCAAGGCTGAGCCAAATAGTTCACAGTTGCAGAAGTCATAAAACCACCAAGATTAGAATGAAAATGGAAATTTGATTGCATCCTTCCAGAACCCTACCATTTTCCCATTGCAGCATTTCGCTGTTTTTATTTTAATTGAGTGAAATGTTTTGGCCTCAACCACCATTATTGGAAACGCCCGACTACTTAAGAAATATTTTCTGTCATCTTCCTTAAATTTGCCCTTCACAACCTTCAAACCCGTACTCTCTTGTCCTGTTGCACTGATATAACCAAAAGTACTCTTTCAAATTTACAAGTACTTTCTCCATGAAGTATCTTATGTAGCTTATGTAACTCTACAAGAGTCCCTCTGGGACATATCTTCACAATTGAAGAACCTGTCAGTTTGTCTCCCGTAGCTCTTCCCTCAAACATGGAGGATCAGCCTGTCACAGTGGAATTTGTCACAAAGGAAATGAAAAAGGTACACATATAAAAAAGAGTCCTAACAAAAGGTCATCAACTTGCAACTGTGTTTCTCTCTCTTGTTTCTCTCTCTCCACAGATGTTGTCAGGCCTGCTGAGTATTTTCAGCATTTTTCCATTTTTATTACATATAAAATATTGTGTTTTTGAACATTCCCTTATAACATTCAAAGACTCATCACTTGTGAAATATGGCCTTGGGCAAGTAAAGGAAAAGGAGTGTTTAACGATATCGCTTTCATGTAAAATACTATACAGAGGATTCATTTGTATTTATTTAAATATATGTTCAATTTAAATCTAATTCACTCAGAGTTAGACAGCAAGTTGGATCAGAATACATACTGTTACGCTGTCTAATCTTGTGTGTTCCATTGGTGAAATAAGTGATGTAGAGTATATAGCTTATATACATAAATAAATCCCAATCTATTTGCACTGCAGGTTTGGAAGTTTTAATGCTGGAACATCACTCCATAATGGATAGACATTCCACTGAATAGAAAGCAGGCCAAGCGGTAAGATGCAAGGGGAAGAAAAGGGGTAGGAGTGACATCTGCAAATTGGCAGAACAGTGATAGTCAAGTGATTATCTCAAATTAAATTTCTCCCAAATAAGTAGGGTATTCCTTTAAAGGCAGCCAGATAATCATGTAAACATATGGACCAGCTACTGCTGCCATTTCAATTCAACACAGAATAAACGTAATGGGACGTTTAGCAGATGCATGGGTCATATATCCAAAAAAAAATCTGAAAAGTGGCTTCTGTTCAGGGGTATGTGCAAGGAGTTGTACACTTATACCTACATCAATATTAAACAATCAGATGGCATTCCTCTAGTACTTTCTTCCTGCAGTTGCAGGATTTTTTCGATAAAGCCTTGCACCTACCTATATATGTTTGGCGAACATTCCATCAACATTGTTGGGGAGTGAGCAAAGCAAATGATTCTTCTGTAGAGACCATAGGGATACTAATTCCACTCCCACCCAATGATCCAGAACAGAGCCCTAAAACAGAATCCCTCCACCGTAATGTTTGAATACAGAGCTTCACAGTGGAGTCATGTAACTTCATTACAAGGAGTCAACCAGAAAACAGCAAAGATGGGGAAAAAAAGCAGAAAAAAATGACAAGCGGAAACTGAAGTCAAAGAAAAATCACAACTTCCAAAAGCAAGGACACTGTGCCATTAGCTTCCAATATGCACTGGGCACTGTCATGGTGAGTTGTATAGACAACTAATCTACCGAAATAAAAACAGAAACTGCTGTATATACTCAACAGGACAGGCAGCATCTGTGGGAGAGAAGTTAGGTACTTTACAACCTTCCGAATTCAATATTACATTCAAGAATTTCAGATCATCAATTTCAGGTAATCCACTGCAGGTGGTTATCTGGTGGTCTACCACACCAGAATCCTTGATTCTAAAGCCTCTGGTAGAATGGCAGTTGTGATGTTAATATAGTTCTAGAAATTCTTAGTACTGCCCCTTCCTGTATAGAAACACAAATAAGGTTCCAGTTCCCAATGCAATCAATATTCATGCTATGCACAATAAATGTGATTTGTAAACAAAATCTTCACTGTATCAAGAGTAAAACATGCCTACGTTCCCAATTCTTTGAACATTTTCAGAACTGTGCTACTAAATTAAAGCCAGCAGACGAAAATTAAAAACCGCACACAAGTCAGACATCATCTTTTTAATAGTTGTCTGAATATGTAGAAAGATGCCAACTTCAGTTTTATTGGCTAACACGAGACATAAACACTATTGATTGGGCTTAAAAAGAATAAAAGTTTTTTATATATTTTAACGGGTTATGCAATGTGAATACCAAACATTTGACTTTTACTACCCAAGTGTCATAAAAATTCAGAAACTTCTGAAGCATGTAGCCAAGACTGCTGAAAAAGATTCTTTATTGAATCAGTATATAATCAGCTTTGTATGCAATTCTTTAGCAGCAACAGAACACTTTTCTTGCAAACAGCAGCAGCATGGAACATGTAAGAATCTGGCACCCTGTGGTTAAGCAAACTGTCTTAAAACTTTCTGCTTGGCAGGATTCCATGTGCGTGCCTGTGTGGTTTTACAAGTACTGTACTTTGTGCATTACACTATATCAGCTGTGTATTTCATTGAGTTTTAAATAGGCTGGTAATATTTTGAAGTCTTGCATGTCTTCATTTGGAAATGGTGATTATGGAAAACAACACATCATTCTTTAGTGTATTTAAATGTTATTCTTTGACTTTATTCAATGCAGTACAAATGCCAATGGTTTAAAATAAAATGCAAGAGACTGACCTGTGGCAGTGAGGAACATTGTGGACAACCATTTCTATAGGAAAGAATTATCATGGAAGATGAAAAAAATTCACTGCCAGGCATCCATTGGTTATCTACCAATAAGTGCACCAAATCTGAAGCTGCTTTTTTTAAAAGAGTGAAAACCCCATGTACTGATGTGCAATGAGTTTAAATCAGAACAAGTAAATTGAAGTCTTTACCGTTCTCAAGAATAGACGGTTCTCACATAGTTGTATCACTACAGAGGGAATTATGTCCAAACCCTGTGTTGGTTTGCAGCCATGTCAAACAACAGTAAACACGTGGTAAGTGTACGACAATTACTCCATGTGGCTGCCTTGTTGATGAAATGCACCAGGCATGAAACTAGTCCAGATTTTAGCTGTTGCTTATGTGAATGGGTTCTCAAATATATTTGTAGCCCCATGATCTGGAATTCCCTCCCTAAACCTTCCTCTCTTCCTTAACACCCTTTGACCAAGCTTTTGGTTACCCCATCCCCCAATATCTCCTTTGGCTCTGTCCCCATTTTTTTTCTTTATGTTTCTCTGAAGTACCTTAGGATATTTTTGCTATGTTAAAGGGAACTAACTAAATGCAAGCTGCTGACTTTGAAAGATCCTCCTCAATATTACAGCCAGTGAGCCACCTTTACCCAAACATTTGCATTAATAGTTAACTGTTGAGATTTTCTGCCACTTTTAGAGTTGTCTCCATAGTAAGAGGGTTTTATCAGTCAGATGATAGATTTTCTGATCACTTTCCTATAATATGGTACAGTACAAAATTACAGTAATTTCTTGAACTAGAAAGAATTCAGATACCAAATTATAAGTAACTTTGATAAAAGATTCCCCAACCTCCTACCACGTCATTTTCAGTTTTAATTAATATAATGTAAACTAAACACAGATTAGTCTGATACATTGCTGCTTAGATTCAATTCTACTCAAAATAGGGCATCAAATCATTTTCAGTACTTCAGATTGGATATTTTAAAAAATATCAACCTAAAAACATTTATAAATATTCAAAAGCAGCCAAAACTTACAATATAATATTCCCTCAGGTGAGGGAAAAAAGCTGAGCAATGGTAAAAAGGGGTACAGACAGTGACCAGAAGGACGAGAATTTATGGAAGTTTTTGTAAGAGATAACAAAGTAGGAATGCAGAGAAGTTTAGGGAATGCACTCCAGCTTGTGGGCCCAAGACAAGCAAAGCTCTGCTGCAGTAAGTGAAGCAAAAAAAGGTCAGAGGCACAAGAGTGTAACGTGCACACTATAACTTGGGGGTAATAAGGTTTCAGAGGGCAGGAAGAGGTGAGACCATGGAGGAATGTGCAGACGAAGATAGGACTTTTAAAACAAATTGCGATTTGAGAAACCAATGAAGTCTAATGCAAATTGGGGGATAACAGAAACAGGAGTCATTCATTCACTGAGATCATTGCTGATCTTTAGCTTGATTCTATTCACGTCTCTCATCCATATTTTTTATATCCTTGTCTAGCCAAAAGCTATCGATCTCAGTTAATAATTTCAAATCTGAGCTAGCTGTAATTGCTTTTTGCCAGAGAATTCCACGCTTTAACCACCCTTTAAGTGTAAAACTGATTCCTAAATTCTCTTCTGAATGGCCTGCCTAAAAGAAGGAAAGGGAGGGAGGGGAGCACATGGGCCCGAGGGGGAGCAGGGGGGAGGAAAGAAAAGAGAATAAAGGAGAGAAGAAAGGAAAGAGACACAGGAAGGGGGGGGAGAGGAAGACAAAGCGAGAGATCGCGCGAGAGCAAGAAATTGAGAGAGCGCGAGCAAGCAAGCGCGAGAGGGAGGTTGTGAGAGAGAGAGAGAAAGGTGGTCTGTGAGAAAGTGTTAGAAAGGGGAGAGAGGGAGTTAGAAAGGGGAGAGAGGGAGTTAGAAAGGGGAGAGAGGGAGTTAGAAAGGGGAGAGAGGGAGTTAGAAAGGGGAGAGAGGGAGTTAGAAAGGGGAGAGAGGGAGTTAGAAAGGGGAGAGAGGGAGTTAGAAAGGGGAGAGAGGGAGTTAGAAAGGGGAGAGAGGGTTAGAAAGGGGAGAGAGGGTTAGAAAGGGGAGAGAGGGTTAGAAAGGGGAGAGAGGGTTAGAAAGGGGAGAGAGGGTTAGAAAGGGGAGAGAGGGTTAGAAAGGGGAGAGAGGGTTAGAAAGGGGAGAGAGGGTTAGAAAGGGGAGAGAGGGTTAGAAAGGGGAGAGAGGGTTAGAAAGGAGAGAGAGAGTTAGAAAGGGGAGAGAAAGTTAGAAAGGCGAGAGAGAGTTAGAAAGGGGGTAGAGAGTTAGAAAGGGGGTAGAGAGTTAGAAAGGGGGTAGAGAGTTAGAAAGGAGAGAGAGAGTTAGAAAGGGGAGAGAAAGTAGAAAGGAGAAAAAGAGATAGGAAGAAAGGGAAGAGAAAGAGGAAGAATGCGGAGAGAGAGAGAGGGAGAAAGTGGGGGGAAGGGAGAGACAAAGTGTGGAGAGAAAGGTTGGAGAGAGGGGGGAAAAGGATTATGAGAGAACAAAACGGAATGGGAGAAAAGGGAGAGGGAGGGTGGATGTGGGACAGAGAAAGAAAGAGAGAAAAGAGAGAAAAAAGTGAGACAGATTAGATAGAGACTTGCATTTATATAGCACCTTTCAAGATCACAGGATTTCCCAAAGCACTTTACAGGCAATGAAGTACTTTAGAATTATGTTGTAATGTTGGAAACATCACAGCCAATTTGCACATAGCATTTCACACAAACAGCAACGTCATAATGATCAGATAGTCTGTTTTTTTTTAACTGATGTCGATTGAGGGATGAATATTAGCCAGGACACCAGTGATCAACCCACCTGCTCTTCAAAAAAAAAGTGCAATAGGATCTTTAAGTTCTACTTGTGACAGCCGATGAGGCTTTATATTTAAGGTCTCATGTGAAATATGGCACATCCAACAGTGCAGCACTCTCTCAGTAAAGTATTGCACCAAACTATAGAACAAGTTTTCATCTCCAATACTGCTGTTGAGAAAACCATGACTGGCACAGAAATTTTGAAACAGCATATCTGTCTGCAGGATCAGTATTAATACAAATTAATTACAGGACAGATATAGGTCATCCTGCCCAAAAGGACTATGCCAGTGTTTAAATGCCATATTAGCCTCCTCCTCCTACCCTCTTCATCTAACCTCATCAACATATCTTTCTATTCTTCTTCCCCTTGAGACATCAATGCTATTCATCTCAACAACCACCAGTGGTATTGGGTTCCTCATTCTAACCACCCTGGGCAAAGAAGTTTCTTCTGAATTCCCTGTTTGGTGACTATCTTATATTTACAGCCCTGAGTTCTGGTCTCGCCCACAAATCAAAACATCTTTGCTACATCTAGCTTATCAAGCCATTTCACAATCTTGAAAACCTCTATCAGGTAATTCCTCAACATTCCCTTTCCCCAGCCTGTTCAATCTTTCAATCTATTTGCTCAGTTAAATCCTGTTTGTTCCATGGTGCACCGGAAATTTCATGAGTAGGGCAAGCACGCGAAATTTTCCGAAAAGGACAAGTTAATGAATTCTATTGTCTTTTTCAATAATTTTAAATGAATAGAATGTGCTTATTTTTTAAATGATACATATACCCTATAGCAGCTTAATTAAATGAATAAGCACACTATTGAATTCCAGTTACCAAACAGAAGTTGGTTCTAAGTGTATGAATATACATTCAATACTGGACAATGTGATTAGATGATCATACACTTAATGCCAGGATAAGTGATCAAGATTTTATTTTATGTATAGGATGGGTTACATAATCTTAAAATGATATACAAATGAATTTTTTTCAGGGACAACTGCATTAGAAATAAATCTATATTTGCTCCACTCCAACATTGCTTGTCTCAGACATGCAATAACAGGGTAGATGGATTTTTTTTAAATATACATTTCTGTAACCTTTCATTGACTTGCAACTGCTCATCATTTTCCAAACATCAGCTAATGTTACAGAACATTTTAACTGCAGTTTTAAGCAGCCAATCGGATACAACTTAGAATGGCCTTCCATGAGCACAGATTCACCAAACAAAACATGAACTCTTGCTCTCTCCACAGATGCTACCTAATCTGCTAAGTATTTCCAGCATTTTCCATTCTGAATTCAGAATGAACACCTGCACTAGAAATTATGGCTCAAAAACTCTAATCCATTCCACAGCAATCTGAGCAAGAAAATATTGGCTGAAAAGTATTAAACCAGGCTTGGTTTGAAAGTCTTATGGAATCATTAGTTGATCTACGAGGAGGCAATACCAGATGCAGACTTCAAATTTAGCAGGATTACAGATCAAAATTTCCTGCAGTGCAGGATGAACAGGTAGAAGACGAAAATCCAAGGTACGACAGCACCCGTGATAGTGAGAGGGTGTAATTACAACAGGATAATAGGCTGTTTCCATTGTAGATGCATACATGGGGACTAAAGTTTTTGTGCACATACGAATGAGGTTGGTGGATGAGGGAAGGTTGAAGATACTAACTGCTGCTGCTGGTTCCTCTCCCTTGAGACATCCAAGCTCAAAGGATAGTCATTTAGGTAACATACTAGAGAGCTATGATGGTCTGTATAACCGGACCTTCGTTGGGAAATTTTGAAACAAAAAATCTCAGTAACCTGTAAAGGTTGGAGTTCCATTATCTAATGAATTGTACAACTATTAATTCTTAATCTGTTTCTTAAGAGTATCAAGTACAGCTCAATATTACATTGTGCAAAATTGAGGCCAATATCTTTCAGAGAGCCCTTTGTGCTAAACTCTGAAAGTCATCTGTATGCTTGCATGCCACAAAATAGAGTACTGCTTCAAAATTAGATGCGAGCTAAAAGTGGTTCAATGGGCTTGAGTGCGAATGTGCATTTTTTCAGTCCCAAACCAACTGCTGGATCAGGGCCTCAAATTTAACTTGCAGGACCACTGGCCAGCATCTCAGATTGCACTGTAGTAAAATTTACTGGCCCAGAGTTCTGAGCTCTGACGAGGGGTCGCTGACCTGAAATGTTAATCCTGTGTTATTCTCTCCGCAGATGCTGCCCGAGTGTTTCCAGCATTTTTGGTTTTTTTAATTCAGAATTCCAGTATTTTGCTTATTGCTCAAAGCTTGCTCACCGTCCTTTATACAGATGTTTCTTGAAGTGGGCCTCCGAAAGTTAATGCATAAGAAAGCATTTATTGATCCGTCATTTAAAAACATGGAGTGGGGTCCAGAATGGTTTGCAACAACATTTGTGCTTTCCCTTGTGTCTTATTTAAGCACAGTAGTTGGCTGGGGCCGAAGGAAGAATCATAACCCAGCTCAGGATATGTCCGCTTTCCCATAGAATGAAAACCACTATGCTTGTTAAGGTGCATTGGGCACACTATGGGTATGTGAACTACTCAAATATATACCAGTTTGAAATCATACAGAACCAGCCAACACAGGGGATTATTTATTTGAGCCAAAAGTATTTTGCATACAATAGCAATTTTTACAACAAAATTCATATTTTTTTTAAAACCCTTTTTGTACAATGGAAAAAGTTTAGAAATTCATTTGTCAATATTAGACAATTCACATGTACACCTAGCAGTACCTGAAAAGTCTAAAAGCCAATCCTAAATTATTTGCTGCAGATGATGCAGGTTAAATAACGTTTTGAAAAGACTGGAGGATCAACATGTTGAGGACACACTGCTTCTATTTTTGCAATGGAATGCAAATTTGCGCATGTTTTTTTCAGGTAACAACAGGTTTCAACCACAGAGAATGAATAAATTTCCCCTCATCAAGCTCGAGATCATCCACTAGCATTTCTTGAAGCATTGCAAAAATTAAGGCTAAGTAATTATTGACGCAACCGAATACAAAATACTCATGGATTCATTTGAGCCTATAGGCTGCAGAATTATTTCTTTCTGCAGCTGAATAACGCCCCATTACTAAGACAGCAACGGCATGTTTTCTCTTGAGGGTCACATATTTACCCCCTAATCTGCTTAAACCTATACAGCAAAGAAAAATTAATGCTCCAGCCTAGAGAGGATGGATTTTGCTCTCTGTTAAAGTTTGATCAGCCAACTTAACGCCATTTACAAGGCTCCAACTAACTCAGAGATGTCAGTAAAATCAAAATATCAACAGAGTAAATAAGAAAGCATTAAAGCATCTTTAGAGTCATATCATCTGTACATTCTCAGGATTTTTTATATTTCACATCACAGTCACAACTGCAGTAGCAGCAAGATTTTTACTTCATCACATAGAATCAGAATTTAGATTCTTAAAAAATGTAAATAGAAAACATATTTTTTGCTATGTAGTTATGTTATTCAGTGAAACAAGCAGGGACAATGCTTTTTCAAGCCCTTTTACTTCCTCATTGTGTCCCATAAGGGGTCAATAATATAGTGCAGTAATAAGAAAATTAATTGCAAATTACACACGTGACAATGTCATGAATTTTTTAAAAAAATACTTGAAATAAGACTACGCTAAATTCTATTTGTAAGAGTTCAGTCTCAGCTCACAATCACACAGAACAGGGAGAAGGGCACAAGAAATATTACTCAACACATTGCAGATTTTATTTGTAAGGTAGCAAAAGCCAAGTTATATCTTCACTCATAGCTTGGAATGACCTTTTACCATTGGGTATCTAGATTCAACATAAATTGGACCTGTTGCAATTAATCTGTTTTTAATTAGAAATCTATCAGAATCTTTGATGGTGTTACATTTGAATGTAAACAATCTGTATTGACTACTTATACCAGATTTGATTATAACTCCTTATATATAACTTATAACTTAATTATCATTCCTCTTAATTATTTCTTCCATTTTTACAACTGAAACCTTTTCTGTCCCCGTCTTTGAGTGGTGAAAAAAGTTACAGCTCCAGTTTTAATGCAAAAATAAATGTTGACAAGGGCAAATTTGCTAGCGCACAGCATGCTATGTAAAGATTTAGCTCCAACAATGAAGAAACTTGCTAACCACCATCAGAAGACTAGAATACACAGCTTTGATACTGGTAAACCACATAATCTCATTGCTCAATTTCATGGAGTTTTAGCCAAAGAAGTATTTCTAAGGACTGTGCTGCAGGCTTGGCTAGATTCTAATCTGAATCTCAACCTGACATGATTTTCCAGCTGACAGGATGGGAATATGACACAAAACAGAGCATCAGCAAGGCACTTAAGTGTTGGTCTTTTACCTGTTCTGGAGCCCCATCCCACTGCATGAACATTGTTCCATATTAGCCCACTTTGGATTGAAGGCGTCTGAATTAATTTTCCACTTTAGCAGCTGTCATCACTACAAAGCTATGCATCAGTGCATGTGAAAGCCTTTTTTTATAATTTAACTTTACCTAACTGTATTACTCTCCTTCGAAACTAATGGTAAATTGCTATGCTTCTTAGCCAGGCAACATAAATTGCTGAAGCTGTACAACCTTGGTCATAAATTGAAAACAATCCGATATAAAGTATTCGATTTAAGGTCAGACATTTAAATTGGACTATCACTTTTCCATAAACTGATCTCCTGAAGGCAGTACATAAAACCTACAAAATCAATCAACAGTGTTAGACAAAGTTCCTTTTGTCTGTTTTGATGAAAAATCTAGTTTTATGAGGGCTGGCAAATGTGGAAAGTTTCCAAAAAAAGGGTGGAAAATTTTATGGACTTAAAAAAAAAATCTCAAAACTGTAAAGACTGAATTCAATTTTGTTACCAACTTAAACAAAACTGCTTTCTCATCATCATCCTCTGACAATTTTTAACATCTTAAGTGAAGTGAAATGCACACCACTCTCATTATAAAACTAGGCTCTGGAAGGCATTCTGCATATTATGCTAAGGCGCAGTGAATGCCATATAATGCAGCACAGAGTGTAGCATAAAATTAATCAGCATCCAAGGTCCAGCAGCCTCAAAACAGAGTCCTCTGAGGGTATATTTATTGCAGAAGTTTGCAGAACATTTATTGCAGAAATATTGTAGAAGTAGTTATATTTGTGAAAACAATATTTTCATGCTTTTCACAGGGTGACCCTTGGATGGGTACTGGATGAGCAGAAATTCCCTCCAATTAAATATTGAAAGACTGAAGCCATTGTTTTCGGTCCTCAGTCCAAATTCTGTTCCCTAGCTACTGATTCCATCCCTCTCCCTGGCAAAAATCTGAGCTCAAGCTAGTCTATTCACAATCTTGGCATCACATTTGATCTAGAGGTGAGCTTCCGACCTCATACTCCGACCGCCAATTTCTACCTCCTTCCACCTATTCCATCACTTATCTCGGCCCCTATCTTAGCTCACCTGCTGCTGAAACCCTGATCAATCCCTTCATTACCTCTAGGATCAACTATTCCGAAGTATCCCTGGCTGGCCTCTCACATTCTACCCTCTGCAGACTTGAGGTCATCCAAACCCCTGTGGCCCATGTCTTAACTCATAACAAATCCTGTTCCACTTTCACCCCTGTTCTTGCTGATCTACAGTGGCTCCCAGTCAAGCAAAGTCTATCGCCCCTGTTCTTGTTGATCTACATCAGCTCCCAGTCAAGTAAAGCCTTGGTTTTAAAATTCTCATCCTTGGTTTCAAATCTCTTCATGATGTTGCTCTCAGTATTCTTTGTGATCCTTTCGAACCCCATAACCCTCTGAGATATCTGCACTCCTCTGTCTCATCTGTATTCCCAATTATAACTGCTCCATCACTGGTGGCCATGCCTTCAGTTGTCTAAGCCCCCAAGCTCTGGCATTATCTCCCTAAACCTCTTTGCCTCTCTATTTTGCTTTCCTCCTTTAAGGCACTTCTTAAAACAATGCTTTGACCAAGCTTCTGATCATCTGACCTAATATCTTCTTTTGTGGCTCAGTGTCACACTTTGCTTTATAATGCTACTGTAAAATGCCTTGGGATGTTTCATGTTAATGACGCTATATATGTTGTTGTTGACCCAACCAACAAAAACACAAATAATGTATACCCTGTACTGCAAACCTACATGTAGTTCATAGGTGGCAGAATGTACAAAGCAATTTTAAATATTCTTACACGGTCCACTCCAACCGAAATGTATAACAGGAATGTTGTATTCCAATTAATAAACTGTGGGGAACTGCCATAAAATATCTCCCACAGATGACCCAGCCAGGCCTGTAAACTAGCCAATTTAAGGGAGATATCCTTTCCTGCACACACACCAGCAGTTACTTTCTTTAAGAACAAAGAACAATGAGTAAATGTTGACATTTGGAGATGTCCTCAGGTTCACGCACTATACATGCTATGTACTGCTCTAAAATAGTCCCAAGTGTGTTAGTTTACCTATCTATTGATGGAGATTAAGTTTTGCAAGTACTCCACAAACCCACAAAATGTGGTACTGCCACATTTCAAATTCACCCAAATGATATGCAGTTCACCAAAGAGCATTCTGAGTCTTGCTTCCTTCCAGTTGAAGACAGATATTCCCTCATCGACAACTGCCCAATGATTATCAAATCACAAAGAAAGCACAGATAAAAAGGCAAGTTGGCCGATCCAACCTTTGCCATCAGGAAAACCTACAATCTCTCACTGCCCAATTAAACATCCAATGGACTCTTAAAGGTTGTTGTCGCTTCTAATTTACACTGACATCCATTGCATTTGTTGATCATACCTGTACAAAACACAGAAAATAGTCCTAAATGTGCCTTTTGCCATTTTGAACTTGTGCCCTTTGTCCTTTTAAGCGACAATTTGAAGTATTGCTCTAAATTTGACTCTTCTCCATCACTTACTACCTTGCATACGTCCGTGGGGTCTCCTCTCTGCTTCCATTCAAAGCTATAAAGTTTCTCAGGTCTTTTCTCATAGAAGAAAGCCAAAGAAGCAAGGTGATGTCAAGGGTCCCACTAAGGCCATGGTGAAAACAATGGATAAACTCCACAGTGACTGAAACTATCCTCTCCCCACCCAAGGGCAGCAATGCTCACAGGAGACACAACTCAGGAAATTCTAGGTAATCTATTCATTAATCTTAACATGTGAAAAATCATGGGCTATGCTCCTCTTTTTCACAAAATGCAATGCCTGCAAGTTGCAAAATCACCTGTTAAATTCAGAGTCTGCAAACATGACCAAGCCCCTCTCTCTCAATTTCAACCTTGGCCATCACAACAACATTTAGAAATTGTTAATATTTGCTTCCAGTGTACAATAAGCTGGCAAAAGTTACAAAGGGCACACTCATCTCAATAAGATATTCTTTCAGAACAAACCAAACTCTTTGAATACTGAAAGGAAAACAGGTTGCCAATAACCTCAATCCTCATGCATAGTTTATAGTTAGTTCCAGTGACCTGAGTTTACAGTACGGCAAGAGTGTAACAGCTTGAATGTCCAGATCATCCGAAGCCAGCAGGGCTCCAGTGATAAACCAGAATCTTTCATTCCTGATGATGTCACATCCCCTAACAGTCTTACTGCAGAACAAAAACAGAATTACCTGGAAAAACTCAGCAGGTCTGGCAGCATCGGCGGAGAAGAAAAGAGTTGACGTTTCGAGTCCTCATGACCCTTCGACAGAATTGCAGTTTGATTTGTACCCCCATGGCCTTACTATAACACGTTTGCAAGTGAAAGCAGTAGTTGTCTTGCATACAATGCATTATTCATGCACTACTACCAAGTTGTTTCAAGTTCTGTTCAAAACCCTCTGAAAAGAAAACAAAGGTGGAGAGATGACGGAAACATCCCGTTGTAGCAGCTTTTGGAGAAAGAACAGGGAAATTTCCATCCCACAGTTGCACATTCTAGCTTGTGGTTCATCAGAAAAGGGTTTTAACCTTTGAGCAATGCCTCCAAATTTGAATCTTTGAAAAATCCCAGTGCACGTCTTTTTCAGCACCTGGCGAAAACAGTAAGACCACTGCACAAGAACCAAGCTACTGCAGATCATATTAAGCAAGTTCTATGCATAATAAATCTTCTACTTGTTCCTAAGAAAACTAGTTTGATCCCCGTGGATATTTGTGGCAACATCGATAAATCTGACTAACAAATTTAAAATTCTGTTTTTAAGCAGAACAAAAAAGTGATATGGAATGCAAATTAAGATCATTATTCTTTCCTTTGGAAGCACAGAAACTGACATCTTGCAGTGCTCCAGTTCAAAAGTCTGGCAAGTCACTAGTGAGAAGGGGATACCAGCTCAGGAATTAGCGTTTTAAAATAATCTTATTAGGTAGTCATTATTTCACAGATGTTTCACATTGCTTTGTATTAACAACAACTTGCATTTATATAGTACTTTTGATGTAGAAAACTGCACAGCACCTTCTTCTCTCATTAGCTGCCTGGCCACTGACTTTGCATATGTGGCACTTCTGTTTATCTGGATGTTTAATATCTCCAAAAGTTGCTTATGTCAGAGAAGCAAAGCTTTTGGTCAAAATCACAGTCATAATTTTTCAAGATCTTTCATAGTTTCCTTCTAGTTTAGCCATTTTACATTCATCTTTCTTGTTATTACTCTCATAAGCTGGCATTTTCATTTAAGGTTTTGTAATTTCAGTATGGCTATGTCAAGGTAGCACTCAAAGATAAAGACATTTTTTTATTTGTATTTGGGATGTGAACATCACTGGCAAGGCCAACATTTATTGCCCATTCCTATTTGCCTTTTGAACAAGTGGTGATGAGCCACCAACAACTAAGTGGCTTAATAGGCCATTTCAAAGGGCAGAAGTAGGCCAGGACAGGCAAGGACTGCAAATTTCCTCCCCTGGAGGACATTAGTGAGCGAGGAGGTCTTCACAACAATCTGGTAGTTTCATGATCAGTATTAATGAGACTAGCGTTTTATTTCAGATTTATTGATTAACTGAATTACACACAGATTACACATAAATGAGGGAAGTTTAACATAATTTGCAAAATGTGGTACAAATCTGCAATTCTTAGCAGTTTTCTTTCCGGCCTTCCCAGACCTCCAACCACCCACTCTAGTCCTAAACCCCAGCATGAAGGTGACCACCTCATCCCCTTCTGGAACTCCCTCCCACACAACAAGCCAGAACTACATTGAACTCCCCTCAACACCATCTGAGCGCCTAGTGACTCTCACACAGATAGGTTACAACAACTTGTCCAACCCCGCCCTGATAAATCCTGCATTCCCTAGTCTTCAAGAGGGGTAAGATAAAGATGATAAAAGGCGTTTGCATGAAAACAACAGAGAAATAAGGCCAAAATAAGAAAAGACTTGAGGAAAAAGTGAAGAGCGCAAAAAAAACAACTGAACACAGACTGAGATAACCTAATGTGAAACAGATTACAGAACCAACCAGATAAATGCTAAGTAAAGAACGAATAAAAGAAAAGGCATGGGAAGAATTAGGGAGTAGGGAAAAAGGTAAAGAATAGCTATTCCTACCACTCTACCACCCCACAACCCCCTCCACCACCCACCCCCACCATAAACACTAGCAGAGCCCATTTATTAATAATAGCAGATTTACATCAAACAAACACCAAGGATTGTATAGCTATTTGGAATGTTTCATAATCTGTCAAAGTACGTGTATCGTAACATTTCTTGACAAAGTGATAAAAATGCTTACACTTGACGAGCAATTTGTTTTCTGTACCTTACATAATTGTAAGATCAAAATAGAAAATCCCTCATTTTCCAATGGTATCACAGTCCTTATAGAATCAAATTATTTAAGCTTTTAAAAGATTGCTGTCAATGATCAACTAAGTATTTTGTGAATAGTTGAATAATCGATCCCTGCTTTTCAATGCGTAAATTTCCCCTTAAAACTATTCAATACTTGCTTACCATGAAACTTATATACCAAAAAATAATTTAACTAAATCTAACTCAATTAATAATTTGAAGGATGTGTATGATCAGGCTGTAAATTAAGCAGACAAAGCCCACCACCTCTGAGAGGAAAAGTGTTAATGCAGAAACAATTTACTTGTTAAAAAAGTTACAAACCATTCAAACTCACTTTTAGAATTATCATCGCTTGCACAGAGATTAATACTTTTGATAATTCAACTTGGAATCCAGTATCTTGTAATAAATATAGAAACAAAATATTGAGGATGCTGGAAATCTGAAACAAAAACAGCTGGAAAAACTCACCAGGTCTCGCAGCATCTGTGGAGAGGAATACAGTTAACATTTCCAGTCTGTATGACTCTTCATCAGAACTCTTATAACAAATAGTTAGCTGGTTTTGGAGTAGGCATACATTTTCTTTTTACAATAGCTTTTTGACAATGGTGTTTTGCAACTTGGTCATTAAGAACTTATAGTGATGGAATTATTACGCAAATACTCATGCAAATACTTCAAAATATTGTCTGACATAAACTTCTAAATGTGCAATGTGCCTGCAATTTTCCAATGAGTGCAGCTTGCATGCAAGGTCTTGGCATTGAAATGATATCAAAATTTTCCCTATAGAATTGAAAATGTATGATTTATAAAAAGCAAGGTCCATTTCAAAACACATTATTCTGTTCTTCTACTCCCATTGTGCAAGTAACGTGTATGAACGCCTGTAGGCATAGGGTTAGCAACCCTCCAAGATTGCCCTCAAATTCTCAGGAATTAAAGATCAATCTAGCGCAATAAAAAATTGTCTCCTTTTTATTTAAGTTTCTTTGAACACTTTTGGTTACCCATTATAAAGAAAAGAAAGACTTCAATTTGCATAGCGTCCTTTACAACCACTGGACGTCTTAAATCGCTTTACAGCCATTGAAGTAGTTTCAAATGTAGTCACTGTTGTAAAGTAGGAAACAAAAGCCAATTTGCAGACAGCAAGCTCCCACAAACAGCAATGTGATAATGACCAGATAATCTGTTTCTGTGATGTTGTCGGAGGGATAAATAATAGCCAGAACACCAGGGATAACTCACTCGCTCTTTTTTGAAGTAGCACCTTGGATCTTTCACATCCACCTATAGGGCTGACCGGGGCCATTGTCTCATCCAGAAGATGGCACCTCTGACAATACTGCACTGGAGCCTTGATTTTTGTGCTCAAGCATGAACATGAAAATTGGACATGGAACAGGGGAAAAAATTGCATTTGTCTGTCAAGAATCACCTAATCAGCTAATGAAGAGTCTAGTTGCTTTCCAATTGGCTGAATAAGGCAGTGCACTAGAAGAATGAGCATGTTGAGTGATGGAGGCCAGGTGGTTGAATCTTCAGGAATACTAGTGGTGTTGACACCTTATGAAGGCACAGTTTGGCAATCCTGCAGTGAGAATCCTAGGAATAGGAGGTTGAAAGGCTTCAATGTTCATAAGAAATTATGGATAACTGAAGTAAAGCTCATAGTAGATAAAAATAAAATGAGAACTAAATATAAGTACTAAATGTGTGCAGACCAGAACCAGAGGTTTAAAGCTTCAACATTTCAGTGTGAAGTGCACATGAAATCTCAAAGTCAAGAATATTAGAATTTTTGCTTTAATGACCATATTGATTTTATTTAAGAATGATTTGTTTACCAAACAACCCAAAAAATATTGAGAAGCATGCAAAATTTGAATTTAAAAAAATTAAAGTCACATGACCAAATTCAGACCTCCTACATTACTGTATAATCTTGGATCAGAATTAAGGCTAACCCTCACATTGGTCTCTGTGCTGATGCCAAGAAAGTAAGAAAAATTCCAGATGATGTGTTCACTGAGTAACAAGTTATTCTCATATACCTTCAGTTGCTGGCCATGGAGCAACATTGTCAAAAGTTTGGGTGGAAGTCTCCCACAATATCCTTGGCCACTGCGACATGTATGGTTAGAGGGAAGAGAACGAAAGATGGAAGCCAAAATAAGAAGAAAAAGAGAAAAAGTAGTTTGGAATGGAAGATCTTTCAATCTCAATGAATTCTTTACCTGGTTTTCTTCTTCCCTACACAAATGCAGTTTTTCAAGCCCAAACTACCTAGACTCATAATGAACAAAACCAAAGTTGATTATTTTACAACTCTGGTGAGCCTATGCAAAGCTTCTCACCTTACAAAAAAAATTACTCAACAGTCAAGTCAAAGATTTCATTTGAACACACCTGCAGTTGAGTTTAACTACAATTAATTGTTGAAGTACTCAGCATTTCAACGCCAAAATAAAAACATCAAACCCATTTTCAAAAGGAATCCAGCATCTGATGACAGGAAGTCACTTATGATGTTTAGTTAAAACCTAATAAGGCATATTGAAGCTATTAGGGCGCTAAGCCAGTGTTTATGGCTCCCAGCTTGCCTATTTTGAAAAAAGAGCAGAGTGTTTGATGAAAAAAAGATCGTTAACCTATCCAAATGTCCAAAATCATCTACAGATGACACATATAAATAATACTGGAACATAAATTCCCTTTCTCTCTAGCAGGTGGGAAGTGAAAAACAATTACACACACACAAAAATATATACACTTCAGTCTTTCCAGTTGCTATACAAGGTAATGAATCCTGTATGCAAATAGGGATTAGTCCTTTCATTCAGACATTGTTCTATGCATCTACTGTATTTATCTAGAAACACAAGAATTCAAAGACCACAATTCTTACATTATGTGAGCCAGATCACATAAGCTCTCTTCTAGCAGAACTGTTGTACAGTAATCACATTTTAAATTGAACTACCTAATGCAGTGCTTCAGCATAAAGAAGATGGACAAAAAGGCACTTCACTCTGCAGCTGTAAGTGCAGGTGTTACCTTTGTCATCTGGTGCAGCTGTATTGCATGACTACGTACCAATGGATCTCAAGAACTATTTTAAGCAGAATAGAATAATGCAGCGATGATAAGAATATGGTGCATCTCTGCAAAGCAATACGGAACAAAGTTCTCTTTAACCTGTATAATCAACTAGTACTCTTGTAGGACTCTGAATTCTGCGCCAGTTTAACTTGACAACAGATAGCCACCTTTTCAAATTCAAAAGATTCAATAAGGGGGCTCTTATGATGAAAGGAGATGATGAAAGCTGTTTTGTTGGTAGATGAAAACTGTAGTAAACTTTTTGTGCAATTGAGAAACCAAGGTGAAGATCCACTTCAGGAAACAAAAGGTGAAAACAGCTAAAGAGGAGTCATGGTAAAAGAGGATATGATGATTAGGTAGCCTGAAAGTAGTAAGAAGTTCCATATTTCTGAAGACCCAAGAAAGAATAAACTAGAGCAGGGGATTGTGCAATACTTCTTGATTTCAACAGAGTGGAGAAGTCGCACAACATTTTAGACATTGTGTGTAAAATAAAAACTTTCTAGCCTTAAAACCAATCAAGCAAATTTCTCAAATATCATTCTTAATCTTACAGTCCTGCAATAGTCACTCCAGCCCACCGCTTTTCATATTTCATGCAGGTTTGGCCCCAGCAGCTCCAAATTATATTTAGTTATTACTTCTTTTTCATAACTACCCTTATAATTTTTACTCATTCTTTCCAGATAATTAGCAAATTTCCATTTTTAAAAAGAAGTTAATCAAAATAACACTAACTGCTTTTGTTGGGACACTAATCCACAAATTTACTACTCTTCAGGGTTTAGGAAAGACCTTTTAAACTCCTCTAGTCTGAACTGAGTTTCATCAATATCTTGGCTCATACCGCAAATTAAATAACCTGCTTATATCTATATTATTTGTTTCAGCACTTTCATGGTTTGGATCTTATGCTTCTCAATCATCTTTAATTCAACGAAGAAGATTGTTCAATTCCATGAGTTTTCCTTCATACACCAACAACACTTCCCATTTACAAAGCACCTTTCATACAGCTAAATATCCAAAGGTGCTTCACAGAGGTATGAGAGACAAAAAGATGTGCCATAAGAGGAGAGATTGATGGAAATAATTATAACCACGGTCAAAGAGATGGGTTCTATCCGTGACCTTAAAGGAGGTGGTGAAGACACAGAGGTGTTTAGAAGTAAATCAAGTATTGGGCCCACGCTGAAGGCACGCAACAATGCTGGAAGAAAGACAGTCAGAGGAATGGAGAGTTTTGAGGGGGAAAATTATAGTGCAAAACCTCAAATTAAAAAATTTAGTTCTCATGTTTAAATGCCTTCATAATCTCATCCCTCTCCATCTGTAACATTCTCCACTTCTACAACCTCCTCTCCATTCTTCCAACTGCAGCCTCTCCTGCACCAAATTGGTGAGAAGGGTTGCGAAAGACTGCAGAAGGAACAGTAAAGTTAACAGAGTGGGAAGATTGGTGGCAGATGCAGTTCAAGAAAACGAAGCAATACATCTTGGGAAGACTAGGGAAAGGAAGTACACTTCAAATGGTGCGACTTTGAATGGAGTAGAGAGGCAGAGGAACTTTGGTACATTGAATAACAGGGCATTAAAAATGGCAAGGAAAGTAGGAAGTGCACAAAAAGCCAAACGGATCCTTGGCTTTTTATCTCAAGGGATGGGATACAAAAGCAAAGGAGGTGATCTTAAGACTTGCACAAGAACTTAGTTAAATTACAGTTGAGTATTGAGTATTGTTTGTACACCCTATTATAGAAAATACTTAAAAGCAATGAAAAAGACAGTGTACATTCACCAGGACGTAATTATGGAAGAGTCACTGCAGTTATGAAGGGAAACTTGTGACTTTAGGGCTTTTACATGAGAGCTTTATTCAGCAAGAGATAAGAAGTTTTATGGATGGCCTAATAGAGATCTTAAAAATTATGAAAGAGTTATCTTAGGGTAAATATAATAGATTGCTTCCACTGTTTGGTGAGAAAGTAACAAAATGGCAAACTTACCATATAGTCTATTCCTCAATTTTAAAAGGAATTACATTGATATAGCACCTTTCACAACCTCAATAGATTCCAAAGCTCTTCACTGTTGTAATGTAGGAAATGCAACAGGCAATTTTGGCACAGAGAGGCCCCACAAACAACAATGTGATATTGACCAGATGATGTGTTTTAGTAATGTTGGTTGAAGGATAAATATTGGTCAGAACAATGGGGAGAGCCTGCCAACTTTTCAAAACATTGGCAGGGAATCTTCTACTTTCACCAAAAAGGGGAAGGCAAGACCTTAGGTTGTCTCATCCAAAAGATAACACCTTCAACAGCACAGCCCTCCCTCAATAACGCACTGGAGCATCAGCCTAAGTTTTACGTTCAGGTCGCTGAACAAGACTTGAATCCACAGACTTCTGACTCAGAAGAGAGAATACTACTACTGAGCCATGCTGATACCCAATTCAAAGTTACTTAATTCAAATTATTTGATTATTTTATAGCACTAAACACTCAGTGTGTAATCTGCACTATTTAATTCAAATTATTAAATAATTCAATTTTTGCACAAAAAAATAAAAAAAATTTGAAATGAATTACTTCCTTGAAAAAGCGGACTATTAAAGATTACGGGGTGAGAGCAGGGGGGTTGGCTTAAACTAGCTGGCTAATAAGGAGAATAACACTGGCACCAGCTTGATGGGCCAAATGGCTCACTTATGTGCTCTAAAATTCCTTGGTTGCATTTTCCCAGCAGCAGGAAGAACAGCATTACTCTTCAACGGTGCTGTGCATTCAGAGCATGATAATATAATTGTTAGCAGATTGTGCTTCGAGGCTGCACTATTAAAACAAATTTCCAGAAAATCTTGGCACAAACAAAACCATTCTTTTGTCAAAACACTCCGAAAAGATTTATAAAGTCTATAGGCCTAAGCCAGACACAATAATGTCACGCTTCATAATGCAGTGTGCACAAAGGACAAATAACAGAATTCCTCAAATGGTTAGAAAAACAGGATTATAAAATGGATTGCTCTAGAAACATGTAGTTTAGCACACTTAGGAAAATGGTTTAACTAAGTCAGAGTGAACTATTGCAAATATTTCTGAAAGTGTAAGTTTCCCTTTAATGGCTGTGATAGGTTTTTGAAATGATGTACATTCATTTCAAACTGTGAAAAGAGCAGCAAAACTTTGCATAATCGTATCACCCTTTTTAAGATTAAAAGACTGTTCCAACTTAATTGGTTTGTCTCTCATCATTATATGCCATATATTTACCAAATATAGTGAAAAATCATTCAGCTGCAAGTTTGAAGTTTGCATCTAGTTCACATTAAACACCTTCCTTGAAATGCAAATCCTGAAAATGAAAGAGACTTTAATTTTGCATATAAACATCCACACCATATTTTGTCCATTGCCACCCACAAGAACAATTTAGCTTTACTAGTCTTGGTAAGTATTTTGTACCATTTCTGAATCACTGATGTTTTATTAGACAAAGTGCGTAATGAGCCTGAATGGCTATGCAAAGTTGGATTTGGGAGAGAGACAAAGAGTGCAAGAGTAAAGTGCTTTGGATCACTGTTTCCGATTATTAATTGCATTCTAGTCTATGTACATAACCATGTTTGCAAGTTATACCTAGGAGTTGTTGAACGCTTGTTATTTGGTTCACACACAATCTGAACCACCAGCCATTTTCTTAAGAGTGCATCCAGACCAGAAGTTTAGAATTGGTGAGAAGTGATTTTCACCTTGAACCAAAGCTAAACTTTTGGAGTGTAAGACAATTGTGAGGAACTAAAATAACTTCCAAGTAAAGCTGAGTAAAACCATCTCCTTCAGGTCATGCTAAGACTCCAGACTCGGATTGTATTTACACTATAACTGAAGTATCAGTGTGAAGTATGTACTTCACACCACCATTACAGTTAAAATGTGAGTATACCATGAAAGATTTTAAATCCAATGAGTTCCATTAAACATCGCAGTATTCACTGCATTGTATAATTTCACAACTACTGATTCATTGTGATAAAATGTAATTTCTTTCTATTTACAACTTCACTTCAATGTAAATATTAACATTTGTAAACCACAAGGTGTACTGATGAATCATGTTCTCCAATCTGCCATAGATAGATTGATAGTTTCTAAAGTTAACCAATATTCACACGAACATACAAAAAGAAGTAATGTGATGAGTTAATATCTGGCAATCACTTTTGGCCTTGAAATGACACCAAAGTGTGAGCCTCTCTATATATTGACTTTGGAATCATACCATAAGCAGTCCACAACAAGAAGTGCATTCTAGATTAGTATTCCTCAGAAAACATGAGGTTTACCTTAATTCCTTTTCCTGCAACTACATCTGCATGATGTACAAATACAAGCGAGGTTTTAACTACATCAAATATCAGGGTTTTCTAAAGCAATTGACCCCAGTCACACAATAAAGTGAGTTTGTTGCAATGTGACAAGACTGCCAACATCAATATATCAAAATCACAATAAAATTTTGCTTCAAAGTTATGCACTAAAATTTGCAACATATCTTTTTTATTTAATGATAAATTACTTGTCTACTGGCCAGAACAGTTCTCACTCGAATTCACCTCCATTGCTCTATTTTCATCATCTTATTTACTAAAATGTCACCAGTTAAAAATTCAGAGAAATTTGATCTTTGAGGGGAGGAGGAAAGATCGTCCTATGATACAGTATTACCTTCGTGGTGTATTACATCATGAAAAAAAATGACTGTACTTTTCAATTTGGCACATGCTTAATTCATATGTGATTACATAAAATGAATGGGGTAAAAAAAGCCCAACCACCCACAGTAGCCTAATTTTCTATTTATTGGCTACTCAAATAAACTGCCCATTAAGGGTGGGATTTTCTTTCCAGGGTAAGAAAACGTAAATCAGGAGCATTTCCATATCCCAAGCCCACCCCAGGGATAAACAGTCACTGGCCCCAATTTTCACAGGGGTGCCCCTTTAATTGGCATGGTTTGGCAGCCAAGGCTAGTTCTTATGATATCTTATAAAACAAAGTGTTGGAAAAACTCAGCAGTTCTGGCAGCCACTGTAGAGACAGAAATAGGGTTAGCATTTCGAGTTAAATATGACTTTTCTGCGGAGCTCTGAAGAGTCCATGCAGCTCATGTACACCACATTACTCAGGGCTTTGAGTACATGAATTCCTCCACTGAGAAAGTGGCCAGCCTCATGGACAGCCATGTACAGCAGCACTCTCAGAGGATGTAGGAACTGCACATAGATGTTCACAGGATGCATTCCATACTACGTAGCCTTGACTAATGGCACAGGGATGTCTTGAGGGATGCCAGTTTGATCCTAGCTAGTACTTCCCCAGTCATCCAGAACGCCAGCCAAAAGGCTGAGGCATCACCAAAGAAGATAAGGGTGCCGTATCCCATGCAACACCAACAATATCAACCTCCTTGACCCCTCTGACAGAAGGAGCATCAGTGCATCAAGGGCCAGTGACGGAGGCTGCCCCAGCAATGATGCAGGTGCTGCAGCCACAAGAAGTGCCCCTTTGGGCACCTCCATGACAAGGACAACCATCATATCAATTCAATCAAAGGCAAGCAAGTTGACTCCACCTCCTCAGAGGCCAGAAAGGCAACACCGTGTAGAAGTGGCAGGCGCAGAGACACTGCATCAGGCAGAACACTGAGTGGATCACCAGGGTGTCTTCTACCTGTAACTGTGCACTGTTTTCCTTTATGAACACCACATAAATGTTGACACACGAAGTCAGATGTGAGACACTCCTTTTATTAATGGCAGAAGAAGAGGTATGAAGTGGTGAAGGCAAGCGGTGATGGTGAAACCCTTGGGCAGATGTGCATCTTTCACTGCTGGTAAGAGTTTACATGATCCAGGCTGCATCTTCAATCAAGTGTTCTCACAGGCTGCCCAGAGTGAGTCCCATACCGCACCGTTCCTTCTGGGTCAGAAGCGTTCAACTGAAATATACCTGGATCAGATGCTCCCTGACACTGATGGCATCCAGGCCCTCCTGTGCAGCTGGGATACCTGCATGCTACATCTTCCCTTCTGCTACATCCTGCTCCTCCTCTTCCTCCAATGAGTTGTGTCCCTCCAGGATGTCAACCTCCAAGGTCCACACCTCTCTAGAGGGCCATTTTATGCAGCAGACCACCACAACCAGCAAAACACTTGCAGGAGTAAATTACATGACATGACCTGTACCACCTGATGGATCCAGGCACCAGAAGTGCATCACCAGAAGTCCAACAACCTACGCAATGGTTGTCCCAGGTGGGCAGGTGACTTTGGTTGTATCACCTCTATGCATCTGGGTCAGGTTCTCATAGATGGGTGAGTAGTCATCTCTTCAAGGGATATCCCTTATCTCCTAAAATCAATCCACATAGTTTGTGGGTGGAATGATGATCTACAGCAGCCAGGTCTGGTGGAGGATGAAGGAGTCACAGCAGCTGCAAACATACACGAGGAAAGCTCTTCTGCTGGTCACAAATCAGCCGAACTGTGAGGAAGTGGAAGGCCTTCCTGTTGGTAAATCTGACTGGTCAGTCACTGGGTGCCTTGATGGCCACATGGGTGCAATCAATGATCCCTGCAGCTGAGGGAATTCAGCAATTGAGGCGAAACCAACTGGGACTGTGTCTTTAAATATAAGGCAAATGAGAGGGGTCATGTGGTATGTGCTGGAGTCTTTGATTGTAAAAGCTGAGTGGTAATTGGTAAGTACAAAAGAGAAGACTTAAACTGTGTTACTCAAAGGGAGGTGACCGATACTTACTTTTGAGGATAATCACAGCTGTTGTTATGTCCACAAGTGAACTGCTTTAAGTCTCCTGGCTGAAAACCATAAAGATGTACTGGTATCAGGACTGTAAATAATTGTGCTGAAACCTGCCCCTTTGTTTCTTAGATGAAAGGTTGCTGCAGTTAACTAATTAACATTTTTACTTGGAGACACAGCTAAGGTGTTTCATGTTGCCATGGAGAAGGGGATAGGGGAAGTCATTTCTGAGATCAAGTTACAGGGTTTCGGATAAACCCAGGAATATCACAGACAAAGACAGTTACAGCTTTAGTCTTGTGTAGTTTGCAGCTCAGGACTGCGCCTTAAACAGGGAAAATAATAACTTTATCATTCATCGTGTGGAATGCAGGTGGGAGTTCACACTCAATTGGGAGACAAGAGTTCAGGAGAAGGGATAAAAAAAAGAGGCAGATTAAAAAAAAGAGGCTGGCAGATTTGCCTAGCTTAGAGTTAGAGAAAGAAATCTACAGTAACTCTCAGAGTGGACAGCAGTCAGAAATATTTCTGGTTGGAGCTGAAAGCACCCAAGTTGGTGGGAGTTCAGAAGGCGGAGCAAAAGAATTTGCCAAGAGCTGTGGAACTGCTGTGACCAGAAGAATAGGATCATTAGAAACCTGGGATGTTTCTAATTTTCTGTCGAAATCATGGAATTGTGAGTGCAGTTCAGGCATGGGCTGAAAAGTCCTAGACACTACAAGGCAGTTGTGGAAAAGTTTGGAAATTAGTCCGAAGAAAGTAGATAAGCTTCAAGAACCAACCTGTGGCGGAGACTCATTTGAGAATTTTAGTCTAAAATATATGTGATGGTGTTTTATTACATTTTTCAAAGTAAAGCATAAGTAATTACTTAAGACAGTGTTTATTTAGTAGTGTTTGATTTACTTGATTCTTATACAGTAAAATTCATTTGTTTTAAACCATGGAATCTTGGTGGCTTCATTCTTTCAGAAAATAACTGGGTGTTCGAATTTCCCTTTAAACGTCTCTACGGAGATGGTAACACTTTCCAATGCCCTCCTGATTCCAGGACTCTGGTCAACCTGCAGTGGGTGTTGCTCCTCAGCACCATTGAACTTAAAATCTGAGAGTGGTACCCCTAGTGCCAGCTGCAGCTCTCCTTATGCATAGTTGCCCCCCCCTCCTCACCCCAACTGTGTTTGGCAGCCTTGGCCTTCCTCATTAGGCCTCAGAATTCCCTTGCGCTGCTTGTGCACTTACTTACCACTCCTCCTCGAACTTGTGTGCCAGTGGCCAAGCTCCTCTCTATGCGTTCACCTTTTCATGGAGTCCACCGAATTCCATGGGGCAGCCATGCCAAATCACTAGGTAGAACTTGCAACTTTGGCTAGTAGAACTGAAGGTATCAACTGACCACCATTATGTATCTCACTCAAGCTCCTTGAGCAGAAACTGCCAGTGGTTACACGCCAGGCTCTTGAGCAGATATTGCCAGTTACACCCCAGCCCAAGATGCAGATTCTGCTGGTGAATGGTAAAGAATCATTAATGGAACTCTGGAAAAATGGTAGCAGATCAGTAGAACTACCGATCTGATAACAGATAATGAGGCCATTCAGAAGAGCAATAACTGAGTCCACAGCTAAGTTCTCAATGGAAAAGAAAACTGGATCAGTGGTAGAAAGCAAAGAATGGTGGCGAATGGAAGCTTTTCACACTGGGAGGTGGCATGCAATGGGGTTCCCCCAAGGGTCAGCTCTGAGTCCATAGCTCTTCTCAATTCTTATAAACTACCGAGGCTTGGATATATGTAGCAGCGTTCTAAAGGTTGCAGGTGATACAAAACTTGGTAAAGTAGTAGATCATGAGGAGGATCTTTGTCAGAATGACATGGGATGGTTAAAATGGTCAGAAGCATGGCAGACAGAATTCAATGCAGGGAAATATGAATTAATGCACTTTAGAAGGGCATATATGGAAAGGCAATATACTATGAGCAGCTTGATTTTGCAAAGTGTAAGTCAGCAGAGAGGCCCAAGTGCCCATATACACAAATCCTTAAAGGTAGCACAGAAAATTGATAAGGTTAAAAAACAAAAATCACGGGTTGCTTTTGTTTATAAATAGAGGAATAGAACACAAAAGTAAAGAGACCATGCTAGAACTTTATAAGTCACTGGTTAGGCCTCAGCGGGAGTACATACGAACATACAAATCTGGAGCAGAAGTAGGCCACTCAGCCCCTCGAGCCTGCTCTACCATTCAATAAGGTCATAGCTGATCTGACTGTAACTTCCCACCTACCCCAATAACCTTTCACTCCCTTGTTTATCAATAAGCTATCTACCTCTGCCTTAAATATATTCAAAGGCTCTGCGTCCACCGCTGTTTGAGAAAGTGAGTTCCAAAGACTCACGGCCCTCAGAAAAAAAAATCACCTCATCTCTATCTTGGGATGGGAAACCCCTTATTTTTAAAACCGTGATCCCGAATTTCAGTTTCTCCCACAAGAGGAAACATCCTCATCACATCCGCTCTGTCAAGACCTCTCAGATCTTAAAGGATTCAATTAAGTCGCCACTTACTCTTCTAAACTCCAGTAGATGCAAGCCTAGCCTGTCCAGCCTTTCCCAATAAGGCAACTTGCCCATTCCTGGTATTGGTCTAGTAAACCTTCTCTGAATTGCTTCTACCACATTTACATCTTTGCTTAAATAAGGTGACCAATACTGTACACAGTATTCTAGATGTGGTCTCACCAGTGTCCTGTACAACTGGAGCAAACCTCCATACTTTTATATTCAATTCCCCTCACAATAAACAATTAGTTTTCCTAATTACTTGCTGTACCTGCATACTAGCTTTTTATGATTCATGCACTGGGACACCAAATTCCTCTGAATAAGAGCTCTGCAATCTCTCACCATTTAGATGATATGCTTCTTTTTTATTCTTCCTACCAAAATGGATAATTTCACATTTGCTCACATTATACTCCTTTTGCCAGATCTCTGCCCACTCCTTAACCTATGTCCCTTTGTAACCTCTCCTTATATCCTGTTCACAACTTACTTCCCTACCTATCTTTGTGACATCAGTAAATTTAGCAACTATACCTTCGGTCACTTCATCCAAGTCATTTATATAAAGTGTAAAAAGTTGAAGCCCCAGTGGCACACCACTCATTACATCCTGCCAACCAGAAAAAGACCTGTTTATGCCTGCGCTGTTTCCTGCTGGCTAGCCAATTTTCCATCCATGCCAATATGTTACTCCTACACCATGAACTTTTATGTTTTGCAATAACATTTGATTTGGCACTTTATCAAATGCCTTCTGAAAATCGAAGTACAGTACATTCACTAGTTCCCCTTTGTCCATAGCACATGTGGCTCCATCAATGAACTGATTAAACATGATTTCCCTTTCACAAAACCATGCTGACCCTGCCTGATTGCCGTGATTTTCCAAGCGCCCTGCCATAACATCTTTAATAACGGCTTCTAACATTTTCTCTACAACAGATGCTAACTGGCCTGTAGCTTCCTGTCTCCCTCCCTTTTTGAATAAAGGAAGTGCAATTGCTATTTTCCAATTGAATGGAACCTTTCACAAATCTAGGATATTTGGGAAAATTAAAACCAATGCATCAACTATCTCAAGATAAAAGCAAAAAACTGCAGATGCTGGAAACCCAAAACAAAAATAAAAATACCTCGAGAAACTCAGCAGGCTTCCAGGTTTGACCTGATGCCATGAGGCTTCATGGAGTCCACAGTCGATGTTAAAGACTCCCAGGGCAACTCCCTCCTGACTGTACTCCCTCCCCACTGTGCCTCCACCTCAGCTGGATCTGTCCTGCCAGTGGGCAGGACATACCCAGGAATGGTGATGGTGGTGTCTGGGACATTATTTGTAAGTATGACTATGTCAGGCTGTAGCTTGACTAGTCTGTGAGACAACTCTCCCAATTTTGGCACAAGCCCCCAGATGTTAGTAAGGAGGACTTTGCAGGGTCGTCAGGGCTGATTCTGCCATTGTCGTTTCCAGTGCCTAGGTCGATGCTAGGTGGTCTGTCCAGTTTCATTCTTTTTATTGACATTTTAAGCAGTTTGATACACCTGAGTGACTTGCTAGGCCATTTCAGAGGGCAGTTAAGAGTCAAGCACATTGCTATGCGTCTGGAGCCACATGTAGGCCAGTTAAGGACAGAAGATTTCTCTCCCTAAAGGACATTAATGAACTCGGTGAGTTTTTAATGACAATGGTTTCATGGTCATCGTTAAACTTTTAATTCCAGATTGTTATTGAATTCAAATTCCACCATCTGCCATGGAGCAATTCGAACCCAGGTCCCCAGGGCATTATCCTTGATCTCTGGATTACTCATCCAGTGACATCCCACTATGCCACTGCCTTCCCCTGTCCATCAGGACCTGGGGATTTGTTAGCTCACAGCTCCAACAATTTGCTAAGTACCACTTCCTTGGTGATCGTAATTTTCCTGAGCTCCTCCTTCCCTTCCATTTCCTAATTCACAGCTGATTCTGGGATGTTACTTGTATCCTCTAGTGAAGACCGATGCAAAATACATGTTCAATTCATCTGCCATCTCCTTATGTTCCAGTATTAATTCCCCAGACTCACTTTCGAAAGGACCAACGCTCACTTTGTTAACTCTTTTCTTATTCAAATATCGATAGCAACTCTTACTATATGCCTTTATATTCTAGCTACCTTTGTCTCATACTCTAATTTTTCCCTCCTGATTAATCTTTTAGTCATTCTTCACTGTTTTTTATACCCAGTCCAATCTTCTAACCTGCCACCCATTTTTGTGCAATTATATGCTTTGTCTTTAAGTTTGATACTGTCTTTAACTTTGTTAGTTAACCATGTATGGTGGGTCCTCCCCATGGGCTTTATTTTTCTCGTTGGAATGCATCTATTCTGTGTATTCTGAAATATCCCTTGAAATGCCTGCCACTGCATCTCTATTGACTTAGCCCTCAACCAAGTTTGCCAGTTTATTTTAGCTAGCTCTGCTTTCATGCCCTCATAACTGCCCTTATTTAAGTTTAAAATACTAGTCTTGAACCCACTCTTCTCTCCCTGAAACTGAATGTAAAACTCAATCATATTATGATTGCTGCTATCTAGGGGTGCTTTCACTAAGAGGTTATCAATTGATCTCACCTCGTTGCACAATACCAGGTCTAGTATAGCCTGCTCTCCAGAAGGTGCTGTACTAAGAAGCTATCCCAAAAACATTTTATGAGCTCCTCATCTATGTAATAGCAAGAAACTGTTCCCACTCAAGAGAACATCAAGAACTAGAGGGCATAGATTCAAAATAATTGGCAAAGGAGTAAATGTGATGAGGAATTTTTTTTTTCCACTCAGACAGTTGCTGGAACCTGGAACAAACTTCCTGAAAGGGTGGTGGAGGCAGGTTCAATTGAGATATTCAAAAGGGAATTGGATTGTTACCTGAAAAGAGAGAATGTGCAAGGCTACGGGGATAATGCAGGGGAGTGGGATTAGTTGGAATGCTCTTTCAGAGAGCCAGCGTAGTCTCGATAGGCTGAATGGCCTCCTTCTGTACTATAAAGATACTGTGATACCTTTGCCCATCTGATTTTTTCAGGCTGTTTGTGGGTTAAATTCCCCCATGATTATCACTGTTCCGTTCGGACAAGCTCCCATTAGCTTTTCTTTTACACTCTGTCCCACTGTGTAGTTATGATTAGGGGACCTGTGCACCACTCCCACAAATGCCTTCTTGCTTATATCATTTCTCATCTCAACCCAAGCTGCTTCAACATGTTTCCTGAACTTAGGTTATCCGTCTGTAATGTGCTAATACCAAGATTAAGTAACAGAGCCACCCCTCTATCTTTTCCTAGCTTCTTGTCCTTCCTAAATGTCATATACCTTTCAATATTCAATCTATGTCATCCTGTCACCATGTCTCTGTGACCGCTATCAGATCGTACTTATTTATTTATATTTGTGCTATTGGTTCTTGTGTTTCGTTTCAAATGCTACGTGCATTCAGATAGAGCCTTTAGTTTTGTCCTTTTATTATTTTTGTAACATCTTGCCTTATCTGATTTGCTCTTAGATTTGTACTCTCTGTCCCTTCCTGTCACAGTTTATCATTTCCCATATTAGTCTCTCTTGCCTTGTCTCAACTCTTTGATTTATCACATTTTCCCAAATTTGATCCCTTGCCCCCACTATTTAGTTTAAAATCTTCTCTACTTCCTTAGTTATGTCGCTCACTACAGCACCAGCCCCAGCATGGTGCAGATGTAGACCGTGCAAACGGTATAGCCCCCACTTTCCCCAGCACTGATGCCAGTGCCCCACTTCTCCCACGCCAGTCTTTACGCCATGCATTCATTTCTCTAATCTTATTTGCCCTATACTAATTTGCACGTGGCTCAGGTAATAGATTATTACCTGAGATTATTATCTTTGAGTTAAAAACAGAAAATGCTGGAAAAACTTAGCAGGTCTGGCAGCATCTGTGGAAAGAGAAACAGGGTCCCCGTTTCGAGTCTGTATGACTCTTCGTCTATGATAAATGTTTCCATGACTGTACGATTCCACAATTGTGTAGAAAGCGAAATGTTGTTTCTGATAGCAACTACCACAACATCAAAATCAGCTCAGCAGACTAAAACTGAAGTTTTCTCTTGCCACTGAAGCCAATTTTCTATTTGTACTTACATTTTATATACTTCTGGATACACCTACTTCAATTTCATTGACCCACAAAAATTATACTAATCCATTAGGGTTAACAATGGTACTGAAACATACTTGGAGGAAATACGAAAGAAAATAATTTTTATAGTAGTATGGGGACCGAACAGGGGAATGGGACTAACTGGATAGCTCCACCAAACAGCCAGCAGTCACAATGCATCACATTGACTTCTGTGTCCATGATTTTAAGGATGTTGATAAATGTACACAATTTTAATAATAGATCTAAAGATACTAGATCTCCCATCACAGCACTGGACCTAGGGTCCAATTCTGACATTTACTGCATTCCGCTGTAGTCTAAATGCAATAATAGTTAATCCACTACTGTAATACAGCAGATTAAAACATAATTTGTCAACATGAAAATTATTTACTCAACATTTTGCAAAACTCAAGATCAATTAACTTGGATTGTTCGTCAGTCCTTAAAACCATCTATTCACTACTAAAGAATTATTTCTTGGCTTTCTCCCCTGTGGTGGTTATATAGTATTTGATCAGCAACAACTTAATTAAATGCCCCAAGGTGCTTCACAGGAGCATCATAGAACAAAAGATGACACTTAGACACTCAGTTTGCAAAGGGCGCAGAGAGCGATGGGGGCTTCAGCTGGGGGGCCTTGGTTACCTTGCTTGGAGTCAGAGCAGAATGGAGCAAACCAAACCTGCGGGAGACAGTCGGGAGCGGAGGAGCACGCTGTTTCACTGTTTCAGCTGTTGGGAAGCTGCAGTCCAGGAAAAAGAAGAAAGCAACTGTGACGTCACGGGAAGCTACTAAGTTGATTGGCCAGTAAGTGCTTAGCCTAACGGACAGTCTGAGAGAAACCAGTTTAGGACAGGCGAGTTATGTTGGATCTATGAATAAAAAGAACTAAAACTTTCAAATAAAAAAACAAAATTTGAAAACTTTAAAATTAAAATCAAAATCAAACAATAAAGATAAAAAAGCAATAAAAATAAAGTAATTTAAACAAATTCTAAAACACATAACCTGTAGTTAAGATGCATATAACCTTTAGTTGTCAGTGGTACTAGCATTCAATAAACACAGTAAATTGTAACATACATAGGAGGAAAATAATTAAAGTAAATTAACTAAATAACATAAGTTAGAATGGTGGGGCAGGTGTTATGTTGCAGCTGAGAGAAGTGGGAGCTTTTGGACACCAAAGCGATCCATGACTTGAGGAATTCTGGATCAGGATTATTGATCTGGAAGCCAAATGCAGACACTGCGCAATATAAAGGAGGGGGAGAAATACCTGGGTACTTTATTCCAGAAGACAGACACACCTCTCAGAAGGGGGTCATCTGCTTTGGTCAGCAGTGAGGGACAGGAGGATGTGACTGTCAGTGAGGAAGGTAATGGGACTGAGCAGACAGCAAGGGAGGAGCCTCATACTTTGCAATTGTCAAACAGGTTTGAGGTGCTCACAACCTGTGTGGATGAAAGCAAAGTCTGCAAGGTGGATAAGCATTGTGGTACAGGAAACCGTTCAAGTGGTGGGGGTAGGGGGGAGCTAAGAAGGAATGTAGTGGTAGTAGGGGATCATATAGTGAGGGGGGTTGACACTGTTCCCTGCAGCAAAGAGCAAGAGTCCAGGCAGCTATGCTGCCTGCCTGGTGCCAGGGTTCAGGATATCTGCTCAGGGTTGGAAAGGAATTTGCAGTGGCAGTGGGAGGATCCAATTGTCGCGGTCCACGTAGGTACCAATGACATAGGTAGAACTAGGAAATAAGTTCTGCAAAATCAGTATGAGGAGCTAGGTAACAAATTAACAGAACCTCAAAGGTAATAATCTCGGGATTATTACCTGAGCCACATGCAAATTGGAATATAGCAAATACGATTAGAGAGGGAATGCGTGCTCAAAGATTAGTGTGGGAGAAGTGGGGTCCGGTTTGTGGGGCATTGACATCAGCACTGGGGAAAGCGGGAGCTGTATCATTGGGACGGTTTACACCTGAACTGTGCTGGGGCGAGTGTCCTCACAAATTGGGAAGTAGAGAGGGTTTTAAACTAAACAAGAGGGGTGAGGGGTCAAGCTTGGGTAGAGGTAGCAATTCAAGGTGTAGAGTCAAGACAGGAGAGCAAAATAGTAATATGAGAAATGAGGGTCAGAGAATGGCAGGAAGGGACAGAGAAAAAAAAACCTAAGAATACATCAACAGTCAAGACTAGATGTTACAAAGGTAACAAAAATACAAAACTGAAGGCTCTCTATCTGAATGCATGTAGTATTCATAAAGTAAATAAATTGATGGCCCACACTGAAGTAAACAAATATGATCTGATAGCAATTACAGAGACGTGGCTGCAGGACGACAAAGATTGGGTCCTTAACATTGAAGGGTACTTAACATTCAAGAAGAATAGGAAGCTAGGTAAAGGTGGAGAGTAGCACTGTTAATCAAAGAGGGCACTGGTGCAATATTTAGAGAATGCCTTGGTTCAGGAATCAGGATGTAGAATCGGTCTGGGTGGACATGAGGAATAGGGGAAAAAGTCATTAGTGGGAGTGGTCTACAGGCCACCTAACAGTAGCCACAGTGTAGGGCAAAGTATTCAAGAGAAAATATTGTGTGCTTGTGATAAAGGGACGGCAATAATCATGGGTGATTTTAATCTACACATAAACTGGAAAAATCAAACTGGCAGTAGTAGCCTGGACGAGGAGTTCTTAGAACATTTTCCAGATAGTTTCTTAGACCAGCGTGTTCTGGAACCAACCAGAGAGCAGGTTATTAGATTTGGTATTGTGTAACGTAACAGGGTTAATTAATGAACTCAGAGTAAAGGCATCCCTAGGTAGCAGTGACCACAATATGACTGAATTTTACATCCAGTTTGAAAGGGAGAAGAGAGACAAGACTAGTATCTTAAACTTAAATAAGGGCAACTATGTGGGGATGAAAGCTGAGCTAGCTGAAGTGAACTGGGAAACTAAGCTAGAGGGCAGATCAATAGAGAAGCAGTGGCAGACATTCAAGGGGATATTTCAAGGTATTCAGAATAAGTACATTCCTATCATAAAGGAAAATTCTAAGGGGAGGACCCACCATCTGTGATTAACTAGAGATGTTAAGGAAAACATCAAACTTAAGGAAAAAGCAGACAACTCCGCAAAGATGAGTGGCAGGACAGATGATTGGACAGAATATAAAGAACGGCAGAGAATGACTAAAAGGTTAATCAGGAGAAAGAAATTAGAATATGAGAGGAAGCTAGCCAGAAATGTAAAAATAGATAGCAAGAGTTTCTACAGGTACTTAAAAAGGAAAAAAGTAAATTGAGTGTTGGTCCTCTAGAGAGTGACAGTGGGGAGTTAATAGTAGATAGTAAGGAAATGGTGGAAGAAACAAACTAATATTTTGCTTCTGCGTTCGCTATGGAGGATATAAAAATTCCAGTAATAGCTGCAAATCAGGAAGTGAATGAGAGAACAGAACTTGGTGAAATTGAAATCACTAGGGAAACGGTACTGAGAAAATTGATGGAACTGCAGGCTGGCAAATCTGCGGGTCCCAATGAACAACATCCTATGGTCTGAAAAGAGGTGGCTAATGAGTTAGTCGATGCACTGGTGTTAATTTCCCAAAATTCACTAGATTCTGGAAAGGGTTCATCTTATTGGAAAGTAGCAAATATGGTTGTATTCAAGAGGGGAGGGAGGCAGAAAACATGTGAAGTTCTGGTGAAGAGTCATATGGACTCGAAATATTAACTGTATTCCTCTCCGCAGATGCTGTCAGACCTGCTGAGTTTTTCCAGGTATTTTTGTTTTGTTTCGGATTTCCAGCATCAGCAGTGTTTTACTTTTATCTTAGGTAGGAAGTATGCTGTGAAGAGGACATGATGAGGTTGCAGATGGATGTAGATAGGTTGAGTGAGTGGGCAAAGAAGTGGCAAATGGAGTTTAATGTTGGAAAATGTGGAGTTGTTCACTTTGGCAGGCAGAACAAAAAAGCAGAGTGGATAATGGCTGCATAATTCTGAGGTGGAGAGGGATCTAGGTGTTTAGTACATGCGTCACAAAAAGTTAATATAGAAGTACAGCAAGTAATTAAGAAGGCTAATGGAATGCTATCCTTTATTACGAGAAGGATTGAACACAGAAGTAAGGACGCTATGCTTCAGTTATACAGGGCATTGGTGAGGCCGCATCTCGAATACTGTGTGCTGTTTTGGCCTCCTTATTTAATGAAGGATATAAATGCATTGGAGGCGGTTCAAAGGAGGTTTACTAGATTGATACCTGGAATAAGTGGATTGTCTTATGAGGAAAGGTTGGACAGACTGGGCTCGTTTCCAATGGAGTTTAGAAGAGTGGGGTGTGATTTGATTGAGGTATACAAGATCCTGAATGGTATTGATAAGGTGGACATCGAGAGGATGTTTCCTCTTGTGGGTGAGTCCAGAACTAGAGGGCACTGTTTTAAAATTAGGCGTCACCCTTTTAGGACAGAGATGCAGAGATATTTTTTCTCTCAGGGGGTTGTGTGACTTTGGAATTCTCAGCCTCAGAATGTGGTGGAGGAGGGGTCATTGAGTATTTTTAAGGCAGAGGTAGATAGATTGTTGTTAGTCAAGGAAATAAAAGGTTATCAGGGTTAGATGGGAATGTGGAAATCAAAACACAAGATCAGCCATGATCTTATTGAATGACAGAACAGGCTCGAGGGGCCGAATGATCTGCTCCTGTTCTTATTTTTTATGTTCTTACATTGGGAGATAGTAGGTCAGATGACCAAAGCTTGGTCAAAGAGGTAGGTTTTAAGGAGTGTCTTAAAGAGGGAAAGCAAGATAGAGAGGCAGAGACCTATAGGGAGGAAATTCTAGAGCTTCAGGCCTTGGCAGCTATAGGTGTGGCCACCAATGGTGCAGTGTTATATCAGGGTTTCTCAAGAGATTAGAATTAGATGAATGCAGATATTCACAGAAGGACTGCAATGAGTTGGGAGGGGCAAGGCCATGGAGGGGGTTGAAAACAACAATGGGAATTTTAAAATCAAAACAGTGCTTTCTGGCCTACATTGGCTCCCGGTAAAGCAGAAGGTGGATAGGTGAATGGGACTTGCTGCCAGTTAAGACATGGGCAGAAGAGTTTTAGAGGACCTCTATTTTAGAGAGGGTAGAATGTGGGATACCAGCCAGGGATGCACAAGAATAAACAAGTCTAGAGGTAGCGAAGACATGAATGAGGAAATCAGCAGAAGAGCTGAGACAGTTACAAAGTTGGAGGTGGAAACAGGCCATCTCGGAGGTGGCATGAATATGCAGTTGGAAGCTTCTCACTGGGTCAAATTTCTGCTTATTCAGTACTGGACGCCGGCTAAGCAAACCAACAATGGAGTAGTCAAGAGAACTGGCGGTGAGATAGTTCTGGGTCTCGTCAGCGTATGTGTGAAAACTAATGCTGCACTTTCGGAAGATGTCACTGAGGGGTAACATGTAAATGAGAAATAGAAGGGGGCCAAGGATAGCTCCTTGGGGGACATTAGAGGTAACAGTGTGGTAGCAATAATAGAAGCCATTGCAAATATGGTTAGATATTTAAGAATGGAACCAAGTGAGAGCAGTCCATTCAGCTGGTCAACAGAGGAGAAGCATTGAAGGAGGACAGTGTAGTCAACCGTGTCAAAGGCTGCAGCTAGGTTGAACAGGACAAGGAGGCATAGTTTACCTTTGCCACAGTCACATAGGATATCACTTCTGATTTTGGTAAGGGCAGTTTCAGTACTGTGGCAGGGGTGGAAACCTGATTGGAGGTATTTAAACACGAGCTCAGAAAAAGGTGGGCATGGATTTGGGAAACAACAGGTTCAAGGACTTTGGAAAGGTTGGAGAAGGGGCAAGGGTGGTGGCGGTCAAGTGTTGGTTTTTTGAGGAGAAGGTGATGGCAATAGATTTAAAAGAGAAAGGAACAGCACCTGAAGAGAAATAAATCTTATTGGGTGGAGATCAATAGGTTAATGTGAATAGGATTGAGGGAGCAGGAGGTGGGTCTCATGGACAAGATGAATTCAGAGAGGGCATGAGGAGAGAAAGGAAAGAAACTAGAAAAAGATGCAAGTTCAGGGCTGAGGCAGGGAGGAGTTTGAGAGGAAGTTTCGCACCGTGGGCTATTGGAAGGGAAGAATGAAGCAGAGGCAGCTAATTGGATGAATTTGGTGACAAAAAAGTGCATGAGCTCCTTGCGCTTATAGTTGGCGATGAAGGCAGAGGAGGCAGGGAAAAGGGTTTATGAAGACAGTGTGCAGTAGAGAAAAGAAGCCGGGAGTTTTCTTTGCATTCCGGGTTGACCCTGGAATAGCGAGCAATTTTAGCAGACGAGAACAAGACCAGATTGTGCTTTATGTGGTCCAGCCAAATCTGGCAGTGAATAGCGAAACCAGATGTCTGCCAAATCCTTTCAGACGTGCTCCACTTGGGCTCAAGGGAACAGAGATAAGGGTCATGCCAGGAGGAACGGCCAAGATAAGAGAGAGCAATGCTTTTATTGGAAACTAGGGCAAACATGGATGTGAGCGTGCAGTTGAGAAAAACATTTAGGGCAAAAATGTTGTGGTGAACGGTGGGTCAAAGACTAGATAGTTGGGAATAAAAACAGAATTACCTGGAAAAACTCAGCAGGTCTGGCAGCATCGGCGGAGAAGAAAAGAGTTGACGTTTCGAGTCCTCATGACCCTTCGACAGAACTTGCGTTCGAGTCCAAGAAAGAGTTGAAATATAAGCTGGTTTAAGGTGTGTGTGTGGGGGGCGGAGAGATAGAGAGGTGGCGGGGGGGGTGTGGTTGTAGGGACAAACAAGCAGTGATAGAAGCAGATCATCAAAAGATGTCAACGACAATAGTACAATAGAACACATAGGTGTTAAAGTTAAAGTTGGTGATATTATCTAAACGAATGTGCTAATTAAGAATGGATGGTAGGCTCATCCGACGCCTCAACAAGAAACTTTTTCTCTTTCTCTCAAGTGCTAAGGAACGCAAGCTCCAACAACTCATCGACAGCAACACCCATCTAGGACCCTCCACCCCTGCCTGTCCCTCCGTCCCCACCCTTTCTTCCAATCCCAACCCCAGCCCTGTATTCACTATACCCCCTGACCTTCCCCTCTCCGATGCTGAACGTGCAGTGCTCAGCAAAGGACTTAGTTTCATACCCTTACGCCCTCACCTCAATGAATTTCAGGCTCGGCATGATACTGAGCTCTTCTTCCGCCGTCTTCGTCTCAAGGCTCACTTCTTTGGGCAGGAGTCCTCTCCCAGTTCAACGGATCCTTTTACCCATCTCCAATATTCTCCCTCCACCTGGACCCCTCCCTCTGGATTCTTACATTCTCTCGATCTTTTCATTGAGAACTGTCGGCGCGACATTAGTTGTCTCAATTTCTCTGCTCCTCTCACCCATTCTAACCTGTCTCTCTCTGAACTTACTGCACTCCATTCTCTCAGGTCCAACTCTGACATTGTCATCAAACCCGCTGACAAGGGTGGTGCTGTTGTTGTCTGGCGCACTGACCTCTACCTCGCGGAGGCTGAGCGTCAACTCGCAGACACTTCCTCCTACCTCTCCCTGGACCATGATCCCACACTGAGCCATTGTTTCCAGAACTGTCACTGACCTCATCTCCTCTGGGGATCTCCCTCCCACAGCTTCCAACCTGATAGTCGCCCAACCTCGGACGGCCCGCTTCTATCTCCTACCCAAAATCCACAAACAGGACTGCCCCGGTAGACCGATCGTCTCAGCTTGCTCCTGCCCCACAGAACTCATTTCTCGTTATCTTGACTCCCTTCTCTCTCCCCTTGTCCAGTCCCTTCCCACCTACATCCGTGATTCCTCTGACACCTTACGTCACATCAACAATTTCCAGTTCCCTGGCCCCAACCGCTTCCTCTTCACCATGGACGTCCAATCCCTCTACACCTCCATCCCCCACCAGGATGGTCTGAGGGCCCTTAGCTTCTTCCTCGAACAGAGGCCCGAACAATCCCCATCCACCACTACTCTCCTCCGTCTGGCTGAACTTGTTCTCACGCTGAACAATTTCTCCTTCAACTCCTCTCACTTCCTCCAAATAAAAGGTGTGGCTATGGGTACCCACATGGGCCCCAGCTATGCCTGTCTCTTTATGGGGCATGTGGAACATTCCTTGTTGCAGTCCTACTCCGGCCCCCTTCCACAACTCTTTCTCCGGTACATCGATGATTACTTCGGTGCTGCTTCATGCTCTCGTCGGGACTTGGAAAAATTTATTAATTTTGCTTCCAATCTCCACCCCTCCATCATTTTCACGTGGTCCATCTCTGACACTTCCCTTCCCTTCCTTGACCTCTCTGTCTCAATCTCTGGTGATAGACTGTCCACCAATATCCATTACAAACTCACCGACTCCCACAGCTATCTCGACTACAGCTCCTCACACCCCGCTTCCTGTAAGGACTCCATCCCATTCTCTCAGTTCCTTCGCCTCTGTCGCATCTGTTCCGATGATGCTACATTCAAAAACAGTTCCTCTGACATGTCCTCCTTCTTCCTTAACCGAGGTTTTCCACCCACGGTCGTTGACAGGGCCCTCAACCGTGTCCGGCCCATCTCCCGCGCATCCGCCCTCACGCCTTCTCCTCCCTTCCAGAAACATGATAGGGTCCCCCTTGTCCTCACTTATCACCCCACCAGCCTCCGCATTCAAAGGATCATCCTCCGCCATTTCCGCCAACTCCAGCATGATGCCACCACCAAACACATCTTCCCTTCACCCCCCCCCGCTATCGGCATTCCATAGGGATCGCTCCCTCCAGGACACCCTGGTCCACTCCTCCATCACCCCCTACTCCTCAACCCCCTCCTATGGCACCACCCCATGCCCACGCAAAAGATGCAACACCTGCCCCTTCACTTCCTCTCTCCTCACCGTCCAAGGACCCAAACACTCCTTTCAAGTGAAGCAGCATTTCACTTGCATTTCCCCCAACTTAGTCTACTGCATTCGTTGCTCCCAATGTGGTCTCCTCTACATTGGAGAGACCAAACGTAAACTGGGCGACCGCTTTGCAGAACACCTGTGGTCTGTCCGCAAGAATGACCCAAACCTCCCTGTCGCTTGCCATTTTAACACTCCACCCTGCTCTCTTGCCCACATGTCTGTCCTTGGCTTGCTGCATTGTTCCAGTGAAGCCCAACGCAAACTGGAGGAACAACACCTCATCTTCCGACTAGGCACTTTACAGCCTTCCGGACTGAATATTGAATTCAACAACTTTAGGTCGTGAGCTCCCTCCCCCATCCCCACCCCCTTTCTGTTTCCCCCTTCCTTTTTTTTTCCAATAAATTATAAAGATTTTCCTTTTCCCACCTATTTCCATTATTTAAAAAAATAAATAAATAAATAAAAATTTTAAAGAAAGATATATAAAAAAAACCCCCACTAGAGCTATACCTTGAGTGCCCTACCATCCATTCTTAATTAGCACATTCGTTTAGATAATATCACCAACTTTAACTTTAACACCTATGTGTTCTATTGTACTATTGTCGTTGACATCTTTTGATGATCTGCTTCTATCACTGCTTGTTTGTCCCTACAACCACACCCACCCCCGCCACCTCTCTCTCTCTCTCTAAATCTCTCCGCCCCCCACACACACACCTTAAACCAGCTTGTATTTCAACTCTTTCTTGGACTCGAACGCAAGTTCTGTCGAAGGGTCATGAGGACTCAAAACGTCAACTCTTTTCTTCTCCGCCGATGCTGCCAGACCTGCTGAGATTTTCCAGGTAATTCTGTTTTTGTTTTGGATTTCCAGCATCCGCAGTTTTTTTGTTTTTAACTAGATAGTTGGGATTGTAAAAGTGCAGTTGCAAGGGAATTAGGAAATAGTTTTTCCCAGGGACAGGTACTGACGAAAGTGGTGAGATGTGGGTGGAACGAGATACAAGGAAGTGATCAGATATGGTTTTATCTGTAATTTAGACAATGGGAGTAGCGAGACCACATGAGATGGCAAGGTCAAGGAGTGGCCATAAATATGGGTTGGAGAGTTTACATGGAGCAAGAAATTTGGGGAGAATGAGGCAGCCATGAACCATCAGGACAGTGAAAATAGTGGGGTTTTTTTTAAATCTGTTTTGCATTTAATCAATGGGTTATTTAAACCAATAAATATGGTTAACTTAATAGATAGCAGTTACTTGAGCTTGTGCACTACAGACACATGATATCTTTGAGTCACAGAAGTGACATATGTGCGCGAGGCACAGCATTTTTAATTAGACATGTGTGGGTAGGTCAATATCAAGGTAGGATGAATTTAATGAAAATACGAAAACTGTCAGATTAGGAAGGAACCATATACACAAGAGAACTAATTAATATCAAGTTAGAGGAAAGATTCCAATACAATAGCAAGAAAAGTACAATATGGTCATTTGGTTCTTCCATAAATCAATTGTCCTAGAATTGAAAGTTTCATGTTCTGAAGTATGCTTTAAATTTGCTTTTTGTTGACGAAATTGTTTATATATGGTTCTAAAGTAAGCAACTAAGTGGCCCGAGATAAAAGATTTGGATCACTTTGGACCACAGCTTAATACTTACATTTGTTCTCATTGAAGTGAGTGTGTGAATTTAGCACATTGGTGGAAATCGTATGCTGTTTCAGAGTTTGGTTTACATTTCTAACTACAAATCTGTAAAAGGACAGCAGTGATACAAACTTGCTCTGCAGTGAGAACTTCAAATCTTCAAGTAATAAAAAAGCAACAACAAGGAAATACCTAGCTCATTGGCACAGTTACAAAAAAAAACCACCAATAAAATGGAATCTGTAGAAACTTCTGGCGAAGGCAGAGTGCGCAAGCTAAGTAAAATATCAAGGCCACTTTTATATATATGTCAAAACAAGCTAATTTAGTCTACAATGAGAAACAAAACTGCACAATTACTTTTTATGCCTAAAGATTGGATATGTTAGTTAATGTGTAATTTACATGCAGTGTGGATATTCTTCTGGCACGAAAACATTAAGCTGACTTACTTGAAATCATAACATTCAGAATATTTCTCTACAGTCCTGCATTTTTACACTTCACACAACCACATGAAAGGTTTTTTTGAAGATTTGATTAACCCATCACGACATTAAAATTCTTCAGTGTTTACACCATGAAAACCCTGAACAAAATGCAACACAGAAAATTACAGTCAGCATCTTTGTAACTATAGTATGCTGACTATAAACTAACTGGCACAAATCATATTCCATGCTCACCAAGTAACACTAACAGTCATTGCATGTGTGTTATTCTTATGTGTCCTCTTCATACACTTCACATTATGTCACCCATATCTTTGTTTAAAAACTCGAATGATGAAGTAGGCATTGAAGTACTTTGCACTCAAGATTGACTCCAGTACATTAAATAAACAAAACTGACAGCAGAGATTTACATGACCAGCAACTGGACGACAAGAGTTTGTATCACTCAGCAAAAACATAAGTAAAATGAAACTATCTTCATGGTTTTCTAACAAAGTGCCCAAAGCAGAATCTGATGTTTCATTTTAGTTGCACCACAATCTAACTCCAGCAATACTTCGAACTTTCACCTTGCAATGTCTGGGGGAATTTGGAACATTTTATACAGCAGCTTAGAAATTATAAAATAATCTTGCTAAAGCAGTCCTTATGAACCACAATGCAAGACCTCAGGAGTGAGCACAGTATGGGTCATCTAACTATACAGCTAGTTCTATCAAGGATGATACTTTTATGGTTTTTTAAATGATATTTCAAAAGATATTTCCTCTGATTGTACCGCCTGTATAAAATTAACGGTAGTGTGTTTTGAGTGCTAGGTTTATGCAAAGTGATGCCTCATTTCTACTTTACTGCAATTCTTTTCCATACCATCCAAAACACCAGAGTTGCCTGGTGATGGCCCATTCGGTACAACAACTATGGTGGCCTCTTGTCCAGCCAATGCGAGAAACAGTTAACTAATATTTCTACACTGTTGTTTAAACATGACAAGCCATGGACTAAGACCACAGAGAGCAGGAATCCTGTGATGGGACAGCTCTTCAAGGGATACAACAGGGAAAGAAAAATGTGACAACTCTTTACCAACTGTACATGATACATAGAAAAATAAGGAAGGGGGTGGCATATATTAGAGTGGTGATAAAATGAATCTGTCTATTTTTTAGACAATGCCATTCGACTTCAAATTACCATCCAGCTAAAGTACTTGAAAATAATGACTGCACCACTAAAAAAAAAATAAAAATATGGCACTGTTGCACTGGAATTTATAGGATTTAGTCAAGACTGCAGTTAATAGTGCACAGGATTTCTGCTGCAATGGGGCAGAAAGCTAACTAAAGCTTGTTAAGTCAAAGCTCTCCTTTCTACTATAAAACTAAAACCATTAATAAATAGGTGCAGGGTGAGCATTGTGAATACACACGAGGCTTATATTTTGTTTTCAGTTAGTCCTAGATATCTTGAAAGTTATCCTTCAAATACTGTTTTTTTTACTGTGCTCTTTTAAGTTAACAATGAGATGCAGAGAAAAACCTTACTTCCATTTTGTGTCAATGAGCTTCAATCTCCACATTCCACTGCACATCTAACATTTTGTTCACCTCAAAGCATCCCAGCCTCATGTCTCCAAAGTGAGAGGGAGTGTGAATTGGGATAGAAACAAGGATTCATTTGTGCTTTGAAATTATGTTCACTAGGTAATAGACAGAAATTATCCAAATTACTTCATTTTACCGGCCGACATTCAATTTCATGGAAAGTCATCTATCATTTTCTTTAAAACAATCTTCTGCACCTGTGTAGTCAGAGCCAAAGTCATTACAGCACTGAAGGCAGCCATTCGGCCCATCGAGTTGAAAGCCAGGCGAATCAAATAACTAGGGCTGTAGAGAGGGCTTTAAATTATATAGGGGGGGGGGGGGTGCTGTGTTCTGCAGAGAGGATAGGTAGGGTTCCAAAGCAAAAGATATGGCAGCATTGCAGGGCAGCTACTTAGGTAATGATACCCAGAGTATGACAGGGACAGAGTGTACAAACAAAAAACACCAGCAAATAGGCTCAAAAGGGGGCAAAAAATGGTAAAAAGGCAAAAAATATGGCTCTTTACTTAAGTGCACGTAGTATTTGGAACAAAATAAATGAATTAATGGCACAGATTGAGGTTAATGGGTAAGATCTTATAGCCATTATGGAGACATGGTTGTTAGGAGATCAAAGCTGGGAACTAAATATTCAATATGTGACTTTTTGAAAGGGCAGGCAGGAAGGAAAGGATGGTGGGGTAACTTTGTTAGTATGGGATGGAGTAATAGCTAGAAAGATCTTGGATCAGAAGATGTAGAATCCATATTGGTAAAGGTAAGAAATAACAAGGGGAAGAAGACACTGATGGGAGTAGTCTATCGGCCCCATAACTGTAGTTATACTGTTGAACAGAGAATAAATCAGGAGATAATGAGGACATGTAATAAAGGCAGTACATTAAACATGGGTGACTTTTATCTTCATGTAGATTGGGAAAATCAAATTGGCACAGGTAGCCACGAGTAAGAATCCATAGAGTGTATTCAGGACAGTTCTGAGAATAATATGTTGTGGATCCAACCAGGGATTAGACTACTTTAGATCTGGTAATGTGTAATGAGGCAGGTTTAATAAATGGTCTCAGAGTAAAAGATCCCCTAGGAAACAGTGACCATAACGTGGTAGAGTTTAGCATTCAGTTTGAGAGTGAGAAACCTGGGTCAGGAATAACTGTGCTAAACTTAAAAAAGGGCAAATACAAAGGAATGAGGGCAGAGTTGGCTGGAGCGCACTATGAAAGGAGTTTAGCAGAAAAGGCAGTTGATGAACAATGGCAGCCGTTTAAGAAAATAGTTCATGACTCACAACAAAGATATATCCCAGTGAGGAAGGATTCTAGGAAGGGTTTAAACCAGCCACGGTTAACTAAGGAAGTTATGGATAGTATCAAATTGAAAGAAAAAACATACAATGAGGCCAGGGAAAAAATAATAATGGGAAACCAGGAAATGGCGGAGGTGTTAAATAATACTTTACATCAGTCTTCACAGTAGAAGGCACTAACAGCGTTCCAAAAATACTAAATAATCATGGGGCAAAAGAGGGAAGAGGAAATAAGTACAATAACTAGAGAAAAAGTACTAGGAAAACTAATGGGGCTAAAGGCCAATAAGTCCCCTGGACCTGATGGGTTATATCCTAGGATATTAAAGGAAGTAGCTACAGAGATGATGGATTCACTGTTAGTAATCTTCCAAGAATTCCTAGATTCAGGAAAAGTCCCAGAGGATTGGAAAACTGCCAATGTAACACCCTTATTCAAAAAGGGAGTGAGACAAAATAAAACAGGTCAGTTAGCTTAACATCTGTCATTGGGAAAATGTTAGAGTCTATTATAAAGGATGTAATAGCAGAGCATTTAGAAATACATAATATAATTAAGCAGAGTCAGCATGGCTTCATGAAGGGGAAATCATGCCTGACAAATTTATTGGAATTCTTTGAGGTGGTAACAAGCAGGATAGATAAAGGGGAACTAGCAGATGTAATATGTTTGGATTTCCAAAAGGTGTTTTTTAAGGTACCGTATATAAGGCTACTTAACAAGAGCTCGTGGTGTTGGGGGTAGTATACTGGCATGGATAGAGGATCGGCTAACTAATAGGAGGCAGAGATAAAAACAAAAAAACTGCGGATGCTGGAAATCCAAAACAAAAACAGAATTACCTGGAAAAACTCAGCAGGTCTGGCAGCATCGGCGGAGAAGAAAAGAGTTGACGTTTCGAGTCCTCATGACCCTTCGACAGAACTTGAGTTCGAGTCCAGGAAAGAGCTGAAATATAAGCTGGTTTAAGGTGTGTGTGTGGGGGGCGGAGAGATAGAGAGACAGAGAGGTGGAGGGGGTTGGTGTGGTTGTAGCGACAAACAAGCAGTGATAGAAGCAGAATATCAAAAGATGTCAACAACAATAGTACAATAGAACACATAGGTGTTAAAGATAAAGTTGGTGATATTATCTAAACGAATGTGCTAATTAAGAATGGATGGTAGGGCACTCAAGGTATAGCTCTAGTGGGTTTTTTTTTTATTTTATATAATGGAAATAGGTGGGAAAAGGAAAATCTTTATAATTTATTGGGAAAAAAAAAAGAGAAGGGGGAAACAGAAAGGGGGTGAGGATGGGGGAGGGGACTCACGACCTAAAGTTGTTGAATTCAATATTCAGTCCGGAAGGCTGTAAAGTCCCTAGTCGGAAGATGAGGTGTTGTTCCTCCAGTTTGCGTTGGGCTTCACTGGAACAATGCAGCAAGCCAAGGACAGACATGTGGGCAAGAGAGCAGGGTGGAGTGTTAAAATGGCAAGCGACAGGGAGGTTTGGGTCATTCTTGCGGACAGACCGCAGGTGTTCTGCAAAGCGGTCGCCCAGTTTACGTTTGGTCTCTCCAATGTAGTGGTCTCCTCTACATTGGAGAGACCAAACGTAAACTGGGCGACCGCTTTGCAGAACACCTGCGGTCTGTCCGCAAGAATGACCCAAACCTCCCTGTCGCTTGCCATTTTAACACTCCACCCTGCTCTCTTGCCCACATGTCTGTCCTTGGCTTGCTGCATTGTTCCAGTGAAGCCCAACGCAAACTGGAGGAACAACACCTCATCTTCCGACTAGGGACTTTACAGCCTTCCGGACTGAATATTGAATTCAACAACTTTAGGTCGTGAGTCCCCTCCCCCATCCTCACCCCCTTTCTGTTTCCCCCTTCTCTTTTTTTTTTTTTCCCAATAAATTATAAAGATTTTCCTTTTCCCACCTATTTCCATTATATAAAATAAAAAAAAAAACCCACTAGAGCTATACCTTGAGTGCCCTACCATCCATTCTTAATTAGCACATTCGTTTAGATAATATCACCAACTTTATCTTTAACACCTATGTGTTCTATTGTACTATTGTTGTTGACATCTTTTGATATTCTGCTTCTATCACTGCTTGTTTGTCGCTACAACCACACCAACCCCCTCCACCTCTCTGTCTCTCTATCTCTCCGCCCCCCACACACACACCTTAAACCAGCTTATATTTCAGCTCTTTCCTGGACTCGAACTCAAGTTCTGTCGAAGGGTCATGAGGACTCGAAACGTCAACTCTTTTCTTCTCCGCCGATGCTGCCAGACCTGCTGAGTTTTTCCAGGTAATTCTGTTTTTGTAATAGGAGGCAGAGTTGGGATAAGGGGGGCATTTTCGGTATGGCGACCTGTAACTAGTGGAGTGCCACAGGGGTCAGTGCTAGGACCACAATTACTTAACAATATATATTAATGACTTGGATGAGCGAAGTGAATGTACTATCACCAAGTTTGCTGATGACACAAAAATAGGTGGAAAGGCAAGTGGTGAGCATGACCCAAAGTCTACAGAGGGATACAGACAGGTTAAGTGAGCGGGCAAAAACTTGGCAGATGGAATATAATGTGGGAAAATGTGAGGTTACGCACTTTGGCAGAGAGAATAGAGGAGCTGAATATTATTTAAATTGAGAAAGACAGCAGAAAGCTGCAGCACAGAGAGATTTGAGGGTTGTCGTACATGAATGACAAAAAGCTAGCATACAGTTCAGCAAGCAATAGGGAAAGCAAATGAAATGTTGGCCTGTGTTTCAAAGGGAATGAAGTTTAAAAATAGGCAAGTCCTGCTAAAGCTATACAAGGCTCTAGTTAGAGCACACCTAGAATATCGTGAACAGTTTTGGTCCCCTTATCTAAGGAAAGATATATTGGCATTGGAGGCAGTCCATTCAGTTGATCATGGATATGGAGAGATTTCCTTATGAGGAGAAGTTGAGTAGGTTGGGCCAATACTCATTGGAGCTGAAAGAATGAGAGGCAACCTTATTGAAACAGATAAGATTCTTAGGGGGCTTGACAGGGTAGATACTGAGAGGTTGTTTCCCCTTGTGGGAGAGTCTAGGACCGGAGGGCATAATCTCAGGGTAAGGGGCGCCCATTTAAAACAGAGATGAGGAGGAATTTCTTCTCTCAGAGGGTAGTGAATCTGTGGAATTCTTTACCGCAGAGGGCTGTAGAGATTGGGTCGTTAAATATATTCAAGGCTGAGGCAGGCAAATTTTTAATCAGTATGGGAATCAAGGATTATGGGAAAAGGCAGGAAAGTGGAGTTGAGGATTATCAGATCAGCCATGATCTCATTGAATGGCGGAGCAGACTTGATGGGCCAAATGGCCTACTTCTGCTCCTACGCCTTATGCTAAGTCCATACCAGATTTCTGTAGAGCAATCCTGAGAGTTCCATTCCCCCATTCTATCCCAGTAGCCTTGTAAGTTTATTTACCTCAAATATCCATCCAATTTCCTTTTGAAATCATTGATCACCTCCACTTCCACTGTCCTCATAGGCAGCAAGTTCCAGGTTATTACCACTGGCTGTGTAAAACAAGGTCTTCTTCACATCTGCCCTGCATCTCTTGCCCAAAATCTTAAATCTGTGTTTCCTGGTCCTTGCAACATCATTAATGGGATCAGCTTTTCTTTGTCTACCCTAATCTGTCATTATCTTGCACCCCTCTAACAAATCTATCCTCAATCGCCTCTGCTCAAAGGAGAACCATCCAACTTCTCCAAACTAACCGTGCAGATAAAGTCCCTCATTCCTCATACCATTTTGGTAAATCTCCTCTGTACCTTCTCAAGGACCCTCAGATCCTTCCTAAAAGGTGGTGATGAGAACAGAATGCAATATGCTACAGGGCTTTATAAAGGGTCAGCATAACTTCTATTCTTTTGTACTCACTACCTACATTGATGAAGCCCAAGATCCCAAATATTTTGTTAACTACTCATTCAATATGCCTGCTATCTTCAGGAATCTGCGCACTTGGACCCCAAAGTCCCTCTACCCTTCCACACTCTTTAGAACTGTACCATTAAGTTTATATTGCCTCTCCCTATCCCTTCTGCCAAAAATGCATTACCTCACATTTCTTTGCATTAAATTTAATCCGCCACTTGTCTGTCCATTCTGCTAGCCTAACAATATCCTGTTGCACGATTTGCCATGTCTCCACATTTGGTATCATCAGTAAATTTTGTTATGTGAAACATAATTTCTTAGGTTTGTGACAAAAATTGGATCATAGTTCATACGTTCAGTACTCTGAATATATACCAATATAGGAGATCATATTTATAACTATATAGAAGTTCTCAGCTGATTAATGATATAAAATTTCAATTTTGCATGGAACTGGGCTCAATATATTTATATAAAAGCAAAAAACTGCGGATGCTGGAAATCCAAAACAAATATAAAAATAAAAATATCTGGAAAAACTCAGCAGGTCTGGCCCTCTATCCAGCTCTACTTGTCCCACTCCCCCCTTAAACCAGCTAATATTTCACCTCTCTTCTATTTTTATTTAGTTCTGTTGAAGAGTCATACGGACTCGAAACATTAACTGTGTTCCTCTCCGCAGATGCTGCCAGACCTGCTGAGTTTTTCCAGGTATTTTTTATTTTTATTTTCAATAAATTTTTATTTTTGTTTGAAATTAAATGATTCTAAAAATTATCCACATGCAAACCTTTTGGCAGTGAATGCAATCTAAGCATGTCACCTCCAGTATTACTGGAACTGCAATCACAGATAACTGGGCACAAAAACACATCTCTGTTTTCACCCTGACAATTTGGTGTCTTTATAGTTTATGGCAAGCTAACTTTACAAAGCTGAAGACATATTTTTCTTCTGCGAATGAACGAAGTTTACAAATCAACAATTGTCAAATTTTATTAGAATGATAAAAATATGTGAGCAAACTGAAAATTCCAACGTTATAACTTCAATACTGTTATAATGAATGTTTCATTATATTTTTTAGAACTTTTGAATTTGTCTTGCAAATAGAATGCTGATTATGCACAAGAACTCTTTGCAAGTGTAACACACATTGGAGCTTTCATTATTAACACTATCCAATTGAATTTCTAATCCATTCCTAAAATACAGCAAGGTCTCAAGGGACTCAAGCTTATTGCCTACTTTTCCACAGTATTGACTTTGATTTGAAATGTGTTTACAATTGCAAGCTAAAAAACATTTTTGAAGTGTTAGATCTCAAGTGAATAATCACATCATTCATTCATTTACTCTCAACACTGCACCCCCCGACCCACGCCCCGTTATTTTCTATTTCATTTCCTCTTACCTCTCTCTAATTCATTGCTGGCCCACAAACCAAACCTCAGGCTAAGAAAACAGATAGAAGGCCTGGTCACGGGCCTCCAATTTCTTCACCGACAGAAAAGGGATTCCAGGGTGTCTCTGAGATTTTTCTTTACATCATATGAGCGAGTGTTTGACTTCTGTTGGGTCTCTAGCCCTACAGGCATAATAGGTTAGGAGTTCAACATGTGGAATTGTAGGCGCAAACCCTTTATGGAAAAGCACATTAGATGACTCATTTGTTTCTATCATGCCCTGCACATTGATTTTGTTTTGGACATACAACAAATATATACTTAAAAGCTAAGCCATGCTAACAACAATTAGACAAGAGTTTTGTAATCGCAGGCAAGTAGAGAACATTGAGAAGTAGACCCAGTGTGCAGCACATTCAGTCCAACAGGGCCAAACTGTTGTTTATTTTGCATACAAACCTCCTTCCAACCAATTTATTTCATGGAATCCCACATAGTCACTCTCATTTACTTATCTAGCTTCCCCTTAAATTCATCTATGCTATTTGCCTGATCTACTCACTTTGGTAGCAAATTCCACATTATAAACATTTCTCTGGGATTCCTTATTGTAATTATTGGTAATTATCTTGAAGTTATGACCCCTATCTTTTAACTCCTCATGTGGAAACATTTTCCTTCTATCAAACCCCTTCATAATGTTAAAGATTTCCATCAGGTCATCTGTGTTACCTTCACTGGAAAACTTGGTGAAAAATACTTTGCTCCCATCTATTTATTTTTGAACTTAGTAAGGACTAAAGATAAAAGACAATAACGAACATAGCCTGGCACAAAGGATTATTCTACAGTTGTTCTTCAGAACCCAAAGTCATAGGAGTAAGATGGCTTACATTTGAAGGATTTAGTCACTCAACCTGTCTATAGCAAGTTATGTAGACCAAATTAAAAATTGCAAAATGATACAAACTGAAGCAAAGGATAGAATCTATAAATTCATTTTGTACTTCACCATATTCTGTATTATAACTTGCTATTATAATGTTCTTTAAATGGGGGATACCTGTATTAATTTTTCTCCTTTATATTCTTCCAAATCAAACATGACCGCTCTTATAAGTAAGTGACTAGCCTTAGTCCACAAAGCACCAGAGGCTTGTATCTATGTCTGAGCTACCCACTAGAAAATAGCCAGGATAACCTAGGAAAATTTGTCCAATGCTATTCTCTTTCCCTGTAAACAAACAATCAGGTTTCATATCCTGCTCCTCCTTGTGACTACCAGAGAACAGGAATGCAATGCACAGGAGCACTGTGCAATTGTATTTCCAACTACCAAATTAAATAAAATTGGAGAAGCAACATTTATCCCAGTCAAGCACCCATAACACTCACACAAGTGTCAGTTCTTAAGTATTAATTTTTAAAGATAAGGAAGAGGAAGTCAATTGTGATAAAACAAATTATAAAGATTTTAAATATTGGTACAAAGATATATCATTTGGAATGAGAAATCCCAATCTAACAGTTACTCATCTTTCAATAACCAGGCCACCAAAAAGATGGTCTCTAGGTCTAAATACAATCACTTATCCCTCCTCCAAGTTGAGCAGAGATTCTCCAACAAAACAATGTGATTCTAGCTCACTCATTGTTACGATGTTCAAGGACAATGGTTTATGGAGCTAATAGTGGTTACCAGTACAACCTTTACTGTATTCGTCAATATCTTTTGAGCTAACCATGGAATCAGGGAAATGTTCAAGAAACATTTAGCATTCAGGAAAATGTCCACTCTCCGGGCAGACAAAGCATCTACCCTCAAGCAGAAATAATGGAAGTGATCATTACCCAGATAACTATAAATCAATCTCCAAATGTCCCCCAACTCCTGAAAATTTTGGAATCACCTCAAAGGAATCTTCCAACCATGAAAATAAACCATAAGGTGATTGAAAGCATGCAATGCTATGTTTTCTATTTTGGTAAACACTGAACTGAGAGCATAATCTCACAGCCAAGACTCCAACATGCCAACAGAATCACAATTTGAAAAGAAAGGAAAGAAAGAGTAACCCTTTCTTTCAATTTAGTAGATCCACTGGAGAGTTGTCCAAACACAGACCAGCTTGCACTTTACTATGTCTGGATGGGCCCCAGAGCTAGCCTTAGTTCTAATCAACTGATGCAGCAATCAGATTGCTCAAACATACAAGGAAGTATGATTTTGACAAATATAAATGGGCATCACATCCTGACTCATCTGATGTTATTATTACCTGTGAGATTAAGTCTTGTATGCTGTGATCATGAGGTTTAAGAGTAAGGTATGCTGGGTGCTCCTCACTAGTTCAAAAAAGAAAACTGCAGAGAGGGAGGGAAACCATTGGCTAGGTAAGTTTAACTTAGTGGCTTGCAAAAAAAAATGTTGAAAATTATAAATTGGCTGCTGACATAAAAGAGAAAATTCTTAAATAATGTTTGCTTATATCCACAGTAAGGGAATATCAGATTCCTAACTACAGTAAGCCAGTCTCAAACCTCTTCTGCTGGGTTGCTTGGAAAGGTGCTTTCCCTCCTACTTGTGATGTAGCTGGGATCTTTGCATTTACAAATCCTAGTAATTTAATTGTATTAATGTTTGCTACATAGATGAGTTGGCAGGTCTCAAGCAAGGGATTCGGATGAGCCAATTATCCAGGTCTGAAGCACATGGTCAATTTGCGTCAACAGATAGGCATGTAATGAAAATCAGGAACACTGAGAAGCTGAACCTTATACTGGTAACTTTGTTTTCTGAAAGCAAATCAGAGAAGCAATCAATAGTGTTCCCATATGGCTATATGAGTACATGCATCCTTTAAGCATATGGCAACTTGGACATGTTGCATGCATATAACCTGCAGAGATCGGATTTTCATAAAGCATGTCAAATTAATTACACAGTTTAGTATAGCATAGAACTTAAAGTAGAGAATAATTCTCCTGTCCTTTTTGTGGACTATGAAATACTTGAGGGCAGAACCCAGTTCTCTCTTTCCATCACCTCAAATGACAAAATTGAGTGATTTCTGCATTTTACTTCATATGGGTTGAAAAGAGGTGAAGTTAAAATAGCAATCTTATTTCACCATATTTTAAAATGAAGGTCTGGTGAACAACTGAGTCCAGGCCAGTTTAATTGCACTGAATATTAGTTAGGATACAAGGATTTTGATTTAGGTGCTAAATAGACTGTATATGAATAACAGATAATGTGTGAATACCTACCACGCTCTTTAGTTAGTAATAATTTGACTTCAGTCATCTTGGAATTCAACAAGTGCTGTGGAATTTCCCCATAGTTTCTAATACTAATTGGAAATGCAAATTCCAAATGAACGGAAGTTTGCATCACCGACATACAATACCACATCTGGAAAATCTACTAAAAGACAAAACTGACTATTTCAGCCCAGTCGGTGCTCATCACCACACTCAAGCCGAAACCAATTTTGTTTTTATATACTCTGCTGATTCAGTAGCATTTTGTATCATTTGGCTTCTGTATAATAATTAACATAAATAAATCTGATCATATATTTTTAACTGATGCACATTAATCTGCTGGTGCAATATTATGCAGAAACTGGAAGAATTAAATATGCATAAAGCTCCTGAGCCAGATGGGATACATTATAGAATCTTCAAAAGAATGATGGAAGTAAATCAGTAATGGTCTGGTTGATAGTTTTCAGAGCTCCATAAATACTACAGGAGTAACAGAGATCTTAAACATTTACTCCGCTATGAATATTAGGCAATCCCAGCTAATGCAGCATCCCAGTGATGATACTGCTTGAGGGCATTCCACTGATGATTATAAATGAATATTTAAAGAATTCCACATATAGGTGCCATAGAGAACAGTTAGTATGCTTTTACAAACAGCAGGTTATGCCTAACAAATATAATGGAAATCTTTAAAAGGGAACTAAGTAAGCGAACAAGTATAATACCAAAAAAAAAGCATTAAACACAGTTCCTCACATGTGGCTAGTAAGAAAGCTTAAGGCTCATGAAATACTTGGTAAACTGTTTAGATGGCCTGAGATCTGGCTTGGTAGGAAGATAAAGAGAGTGGTGATACAATAAATGGAAATACTCTGCTGGCTAAAATAACCAGTGCTGCATCCCAAGGAGTTGTTCCGGGCGATTGCTATTTACAGTATTTCCCAATGATCAGTCCAGTAGAAATGAGGAATTTGGGGATATTATTATTATTAGTAAAGGAATGGTGCTAAAGAAATTAATAGGACTTAAAGTTAACAAATCCCTTGGGTCTGATGGCCTGCATCCTAGGGTTTTAAAAGAGATAGCTAAAGAGATAGTGGTTGCATTGCTTCTGATCTCTCAAAATTCCCAGATTCTAGGATAGTTCCCATGAACTGGGAACACTATTCAAGAAAGCAGGAAGAGAAAAAAATGGGGAACTATAGGCCAGTTAGCCTCACATCAATTATAGGGAAAATGCTAGAATCTATTATTAAGGATGGGCTAATAGAGCACAGAGAATTGTAATACGATTAGGCAAAGTCAAAACAGATTTAAGAAAGAGAACCTGTGTTTGAGTTTTTTGAGATTGTTGCCAGTAGGGTAGATAAGGGTGGATAAGGTGTGTTTGGACTCTTCAACAAGAATTCAATAAGGTACCACTCAAGAGATTATTACACAAAGTTAGGGCTCATGAGAGCGGAAGTGATATATTAGCATGGATTGGGGATTAGTTAACAGACAGAAAATGAGAGTAGAAATAAATGAGTCGTTATTGGGCTGGCAGGCTGCAACTAGCAGGGTACCACAAGGATCAGTGCTCTGGCCTTTGCTATCTACAATCTCTATCAATAACTTTGATGGGGGAACCAAATGTAAATGTATCCAAGCGCGGAATTTTATGGCCCCTCCTGCCGGTGGAATTTTCAGGTCCCTCTGAAGTGAATGGACTTTTGAAAGGCTTGCCACTTTTTCCAGCCCTGCCCCCACAGCGACAGGGCTGTAAAATTCTGCCCCAAGTTTGCTGACAATACAGTTAGGGAGGATAGTAAGCTCTGAGGAGAATGCAAGGTGGAAGCAAATGAAAATAGCAAGTTGAGAGAGAGGTCAAGAACAAGGCAAATGGAATACAATGTGGGGCAGTGAGAGGTTATCCACTTTGTAAGGAAAACAGAAAAGCAATTTATTTTTAAAATAATTGAAGACTGTGAAATGTTGGTGTTCAGAAGGGAAAGGAGTGTCCTTGAAAACAAATCACAAATTCATTAACACACAGATACAGCAAGCACTTCTGAAAGCAAATGGTAGCCTAGCCTCTATTACAAAGGGATTAGAATATCAGAGTATAGAAGTCTACTATAATTATAGAGAGTCCTGGTGAGACCTCATCTGAAGTGCCGTGTATAGTTTGGACCTCTCCACCTATCTTTGGAGGGAGCGCAATGAAGGTTCACTAGACTGATTCCTGAAATGACATATCGTCCTTTGAGAAAAGGCCAGGCCTATCTTCCTTGGCATTTGGAAGAATGAGAGATGATCTTGAAGCATAAAATTCTTCATGGGCTTGATAGATGCTTGAAGATGTTTCCCCTTGCTAGGAAGTCTATGGCTGGTGAGTCACATTCTCAGGACAAGGAGTTGGCCATTTAGGACTGAGAAGGAGAAATTTCTTGACTAAAAGGGTTGTGGATCATTGGAAGTCTCCACCTCAAATGACAGTGGACACCAGTATTGAGCATATTCAAGGCAGATATCCATCTCCAGTGCTCAGTGCCAGAATCAAGGACTTTCGGTCATTTACAGTGCAGCCAGATATAAAAAAGAGCAAAGTTCTTTGCAGGGTTTACTCCCCCACCTCAAATGAGCATTTTATCTAATTTCCAACAACAATCATCTTTCAACGTGATCTGGTTCATTAGCAGTCAAATTAAAGGCTGTATGATGCCGTAGTGCTATGTCTAATAGTAACTAGATTAAGACTCCCCAAACTCATTGCACATAGGATAGTTATAGACAGAAAACTACAGACAGAAAACAAATCAAAATAAATTGGTACAAGCTAAAAATGAAAAGTTTTGGGAGTTATCACTGAAATATAACAAATAAAATATTTGTCAATTATGAGGTTCTCGTAAAAAATCAAATTGGGTACTGCACTGCAGGACATTGGGCTATGTCAGAACTAGTTACACCAACGCTGTAGAATGCAATGACAAGGCCTATTCTGGAGCATGTCATTCATGCAGTTTTGATCAAACTAACTTCAAAAAGATGGCTTAAAAAAGATTGAAAGGAGTTTTGATCAGGATGTTCCCAGGTCTTAAGGGACTATATTATGAAGGAAGTTTCAATCAACTACTTATTTTACTGGAGAAGCAAGAAGGGAGATATATTATCAGCATCCAAAACACTGAAAGGTGTAGAATGACAATGAAGTCAACAAATTAATTAGCTTGAGCCTGCAACAAAGGGCTGGAAGACAAAATTCACAATTATGCAATATGTTGTGCAGCAAGAACTGTATTCAACATTTCTCAGTATACTCAATCATGAATGGACTTGCACTTGCACACTATTAAAAGCTTTTAAAACCTGTGTCTTTCCAACAGTGGCTTCATTCCAAAGTAATTAATTGGTTGTACAGAGTCTTGAAATGTCTGAGAATGTACTAAGAGGCTATAGAAATTAGTTTTTTTAGAAAACAGATTTTAATGCAGACATGCTACGAAAGTTTATTTTTGATGAAAGTCATGTACTACATCTTAAAGTACCAATGAGTATACAACACAACAATTGCCAAGCTGGAACAAAAACAAAAATAGCTGGAAAATCTCAGCAGGTCTGACAGCATCTGTGCAGAGGAAGACAGAGTTACTGTTTCGTGTCCGTATGACTCTTCATCGGAACAGCCAATAACCAATTTGGACCACGCACACCAAAACATTGTAAAATTCCAATTTCTGCCCTTGTTTGTTTTTGCATGCTTCATTTATTCTATATTTGATTATCCAAGAATAATGGATTATCTAATGATTGCAGTTGTTACATATATGACTGTGTGGCACACTATCCTTCCTCATCCTCCTCAAAATGTCTACAACCTTTAAATTTGACCAACCACACTCCAACACCTCTACTCTGCTGTCCTCACCTGATTCCACTTATCTATCCAATCATAGCCAGAGAATATTCTGCAATGGTTTCAGTTACTGCTCCTGCACCTTCACATCTGGAACTCCCTTGGTCCTCTTGTATTTCTCAAGTCCATTCTGTCCCTTGGCAGCATCATTAGGATACATAACATCAGGTTCCACTTGCATGCTGGCACCCAATTTTACCTCATCACCACCTCTCTCAACTTCTCCACTGCCTATTTGTTGTCAGGCTGTTTGAAGTTTCCTCCAAAGAAACACAGGTGATCTAAGCGAATGCCTTCAGGCCCCGCCACAAACACTGTTCCCTAGACACCAATTCTATCCAATTCCCTAACCACTGTCACAGGCTTCATCAGACTGTTTTCAACCATGGTGTCTTATTGACCCCCCAAGCTGAGATTCCAATTTCATAAACTCGCCAATACAAAAGTCACCAACTTCCACCAATGTAATATTACATGCCTCTGCCCCTGCCTCATCTATTTGCTGCTGAAACCCTTATCCAAGCTCTTGTTACCTCCAGGTTCAACTATTCCAATGTGTTTCTGGTTAGCTTTCCATCTTCCACCCTCCATAAACTTAAGTTCATCTAAAGCTCTGCTCTTATTTCACATGCAAATACTGGTCCTCAGTGACATACTCAAAAGCACATTCTTTGATGACAGCAAGTTCTACCTCACTACCACCTCTCATGACTCTTCCGTTGTTTCTAAACCATCAGACTCTTTAACCAACATCCAGTACTGGATGAGCAGATGTTTGCTCCAATTAAATATTGAGAAAAGTGATTGTCTTCAATCCTCAGTTCATTCCGTAGTTACTAGCTCCATGACTCTCCCATGCAAAGGTCTGAGGCTAAACCAGTCTGTTCGCAACCTTGGTGTGTATCTGGCCCCGAGATGAGCTTCCGCACATCCATCTGCACCATCACTGAGACTGTCAATTTTCACCTCCATGACAATGCTCCTGCCTGAGCTCGTCCGCTACTGAAACCTTCAATCATGCCTTTATCATCTCTAGGCTTGACTATTCCAATGCTTCTGGCCTCCTGTTTTCTACCCCTCATAAACTTAGCTCATTGAAAACTCTGCTGCCCAAGTTCTTACTAACATCAAGTCCCATTCACCAATCATCCCTGTGCTTGCTGACCCACATTGGCTTCCACTCAAGCAACATCTTGTTTTCAAAATTTTCATCCTGGTTGACAAACCCTTTTATAAGTTGTTGTTGCCTGTATCCCAAGTTCATACATCACCCTTTCTTCGAATTGGCTCCTGGTCCACTAATGCTTCAATTTTAAAATTTTCATCCTCATGTTCAATTTCCTCCAGGCCCTTACACTTCCAGATCTCTATTAACTCCTTCAACTGATAATCCTCCGGAAATTCTGCATTCCTCCAACTGTCCCTTTGTGCATCTCCTGCTTTCTTTGCCCCACCACAACACCGCGCTTTCAGCCATCTAGGCCTCAAGTACCAGAAATCCCCCTCTAAACCTCTACACACTCTCATACTTTCAACGCTTCTTGAAATCTGATTTTATGAACAGGCATTTGGCCACTTGTTCTAGTCACTCCTTCTTTGACTATGTTTCAGTTTTTCTCTGATTACACTTTATTTTACTATGTTAAACAAGCAATATAAATGCAAGCTGTTGTTGTTACCACACAACCTAAAGAGCATAACTTCTCTTTAATAAACTTGTCATGAAAATAACAGTAGTGTATATATGTTTTGGAAGCTCAACATCCAGCATCAACATCTGAATCTGTTGAGAAATCTCAACAGCAGCAAATTAGAGAAAAAAAAAATCGGACAAGCTGGATAAAGCCACAGAATGATTGATGTTCCGTCCAACTAATCTAACCTTCCACTCTGGATAGGCTGGAGACTTTATCCAAAGCTTGACAATGAGAGGTCTGTTAGCTGTTAGCTGGAGAAAAAAAATAAACTGGTGTAATGGTGCAGGTTCTTAGGTTCATGCAATGCAGAAATAGAAGACTGTGTGGCTACACTCTTCTACAATGTCACGATGACTTTTTACATGCATGGTTAACCACAGTTTCCTCAGAAGCTATCAAGCTAGGATATATTCCTATCAATATGCGAGGAAAATTAATAATTCGTTAATTCAATTATCTATATAAAAATGGTGCATCAATTGTTTGCTTTTTAAAATTGTCATATAAAATGCTATGCTGACTGAAAAGGAAAAATGTTCACATTCCAGGAAGGTACTAGATTTATGTCAACTGAGCTAATTTCATAGAATCAACAAAAGATGCTGCACAGTAGGACATTCTGCCCATCTGGTTAGCTGTTTGGTAGTTATTCAACTAGTCAAGCTTCCTCAGTCATTCCCGATAGGTCTGCAATTTCTTTTCCTTCAAGTATATATCCATTTTCCATTTGAATGTTATTATTGAATCCTCTTCCAACAACCTTTCAGGCAGTGCATTCCAGATCACAACTACTCGCTGTGTCAAAAAAAGCTACCTCTTGTTATCTCTGGCTCTTATGCCAATCGCCTTGAATTTGCCCTCTGGCTACCAATCCATTCTGCCACTGGATACAGTTTCTCCATATTTACCATATCAAAACCATTCATAGCTATGAATCAAATCTCTTAACCTCAAACTCTTCCCCAACTCTAGTGCCATTGCAGTAATTCTCTTCTGCAAGCTCTCTAAAGCTTTGACATCCTTCTTAAAGACTGGTGCCCAGAACACAAATGAACACAATACTCCAGCTGAGGCCAAACTAGTGTGTTAAAAAACTGTAGCATAACTTCCTTGCCTTTTTACTCCAATTCTTTATTAATAAAGCCGGGGGTGGGGGGGTGGGTGGTGGTGGTGGTGGTGGTGGTGGTGGTGGGGGGGGGGGGGGGGGGGGGGGGGCATTTGGTTTTTTTCAAAAAAAACAGCCTTCTCAATTTGTTCTGCCACTTTCAAAGATTTATGTACAAACACCTCTGGGTCTCTCTGTTCCTGCATCTCCTTTAAAATTTTATCAATTAGTTTATACTGCCTCTCTCGTGCTTCCTACCAAAATATATGACATCACACTTTCCTCCATTAAACTTTATTGGTCTGTGTCTGTTCACTTACTGGCCTGCCTGTCCTCATGAACTGTTATTGTTACCTCGCTGTTATTATATTTCTGAATTTCATGTCACCTGCAAGTTTTGAAATTATGCCCAGTATATCCAGGTTCAAGTCATTACTATATATCAAAAATGTGCACTGATCCTGGGGGTCATCACTGTACATGTCTCTCCAGTCTGATAAAAACTGTTCACTGTTGCTACTCTTGATTGAGGTACACAAAATTATGAGGGGTCCGAGTAGACTAGGAAGAATTGTATCCCCCGGCAGAGGGGTCAATTACCAGGGAGCATAGATTTAAGATGATTGCTACAAAGATTAGAGGAGATATTAGGTGCCTGGAATTCGCTGCCCAGACCGGTGGTGGAGGCAGAAGCCCTCAACTCATTTAAAAGGTACCTGGATCTACACTCAAAGTGCTGTCGCCTACAAAGCTACGGACCAGGTGCTTGAAGATCGGATTAGAATGGGCGGCTAGTTTTATTTCCCAGCTGGCGCCTACATAATGGGCTGAATGGCTTCTTTCTGTGCCAAAATTTTTATATGGTTCTTCTCTGTCCCTTAGCCAATTTTGTTTCCATTCTCCCATGGACTTCAGTTTTGTGAACGTCTATTATTCTGTTGTCAAACACCTTTTGGAACTCCACAAACACAACTACAACTCCAAAACCCACATCAGCCTGCTCCATTATTTCATGAAAGAAGTAACCAATGCCAACCAAAAGGATTGTAGGGCTCTTTACCTCCTACTGGATCAAATTCAGGGTTCTTTGATTACTATCCCTGCTGGAATGTGACCCCGTTTGGATAGTTGAACGATAGGAATGGGCTCTGCAATGATACCCCATCCATTAATTTTTTTGTGGATGCTCATTATCCAGGATCACAAGCAAGGAATGGATACTTGAATGAGGTAGCAGAGTGCTGTTGATGTTCATGGTATCCATACCATAATACTATGAAACACTACTTTCAGGAGAGGAAAAGGAGGGGAAAAAAAACTGGTAAAATTTTTAAAAATAACTGCTTCTGTGGCAGTCAAAGGGTTAACACTAATATTTTCTAAGGGTAATTGTTTCACATAATTAAACATTAGAGTTCGGGATGACTTTTCCAAAATTAATTTTCACCAAACAATTTATGGAGATTAAATATTTTTTGATTTCAAATTAGTATTCTAGACATCCAAATTGTGACTATAATGATCACTTTCACTAGCACTTCAGTTGAAGGCTTAAAATCTCTAAACATTGCACAGTCTACGTAATACAAAGCTGTCTTCTGTGTAGTATCTGAATAAATGAAGACGAAAGTGGCTGGCACTGAGAGGGAAGACCTTGGCTGGCTATCAACAAAGAGATTAAACCACAAACTGCATTGCTGAGCTCCTTAGAGCAGCTTATCACATTCATACTCCACAGTGTAAAACCAGCCTGCACCAAGAGGAGGCTGAACAACAGTGTTTACATTGGTATTACTAGCTTATCTTTCACAATTCTTCCTTTCAAACTGTGACCATTATAAGTTACACTATCAAAATGCTACTGCTAAATATTCAAAAGCTCAGCTCTACAAGTTCACAAATGTTGGAGCTACCTTGGTTTTCCACACAGTAAAATTGTATGGCAAGAGATTTTGAACTTCAACAAAAGACAATTTGAACTTCAGCAGTTTTGCTAATTTTAGACGAGACTGGGTGGAGTTTTGGCTTAAACTTCAGAGTGGGCCTTCATGGTAACTGCCTAGACAGGGGAAGGTTTCATTTATGCATCAGAATACTGAATCAACAGTAGGGGTCAGAAGTATCATTTTGAACAGATTATGTGTACATACATACAAGAAATCAAATCATGCTATTGAATTGCTTCCCTCCCTAGAGGTTTCAGAAAACAAATACTCCAGCACTGAGCTGAGGAGGTCTGTTATTTTGTAATTGCTTCAATCCACAACTACAGTATAATAAATAAATATTCTTTAAATAACAGAAGTTTCAACTTAATGCTAAGAAAGCCCTTTAGGGCAGAGGTTCCCAAATTGAGTGGACACACCCACCTGGAGAGGAACAAGGCTATTGGGATAAGGGTGCAAAGTGGACAGCTTGGACTAGATTATGAGTTGTGTCTTGAGTGCCTCCATTGTGGAGGAGACATCTTCTGTTTATCATCACAGACATCAAATAGAGACATCAACCAGAATCACCAAGGAAGCATGGAGATTGGCAAGGTGATCCACATGGGGAAGGAATGGAGAGTCAAGGCAGCTGATGGAGAGGCTGATATAGATACTATAGAAGGGCTGAGCTGGTGCAGTCCTGCTGAATCAGTCTGTGAGGACAACACTGCTCGGGACTGACCCCAAACTGAACTGAAATTCAAGCAGTCTTTTGGGATTTGATTGATCAAAATTAGTTCTCAAAGGCTGTTTAAAATGTGGTTGCAATCAAGCAATCAATATGTTTAATATGTACACAACTTCTGATCTTTACTTTTTATGTATTTTGTATTTTATATATATTTATTAGAAATCTCATTGTGTCACCCTCTTGCTGGGTGGTGGTCCTGTGGATAATGGAAGGCCTAGGGTATTTTGTCCAGTGCTCATTTATTGTACATGAGTCAGAGAATCACTTAATTTGGTTGCCATGAAATCCTGAAGCCCTGGACAACATTATACTTAAGCCCATATTTTCTTGTGACTTGTTCATATGTTGCATCACCTTTTAACTAATGCTTTCGCTTTATTTTCATAAAACCTTTTCTAATTAAATCCACAAAAACGATGGGACAAAATTTGTCTTTGCCGGTATTATGAAAACTAGCAATAACAAATCGGCTGCACGTTTTACAACAAAAACTTGCATTTGTATAGCAGCTTTGGAGGTAATAAAATGTCCCAAGCTGCTTCACAGGGGAGTAATGAAACAAACTTCATCCTATTCTGATGAAAGGTCATTGATCTAAGAAGTTATCTCCGTTTCTCTCCACAAACGTTGCCAGACTTGCTGAGCATTTCTTGTTTTTACTTCATATTTCCTGCATGCGCAGTATTTTCCTTTTTTATTTTGGAATAGAAATTTGCTCAATTTGCTGTGTGCTCATTTTGCACTACCAGTGTAGACCAACTTCAACCATCCCCTCCACACCAACACCCCCAAACCACAAACATAGAACCACACCTTGACAAAGAGATCCTAATTGTAGCTGAAGGCTGAGATTGTAACCTGTCAGCAAACAGCTCATACTACTCTTCGAAATTAAAGTAAGTCATTAGGTCTTATTTTATGTTCACATTTATTCAGTAGGTAAGTACCAATACTGTGCTATTTTTGTAGATTTCTGTCTTAAGCATTATCCTACATCGGCCAAGAAAATTTAATTTGTTTACTTTATGCAGAAAGGTTGTTTCTTACAAAGAGAGGAAACACAAATGAAACATGAAGCTCTACAGGGTGGGGGGCACAGTAAAAAAAGTAATCAATTTGGGTTTGGTTTAAGGAATCCAAGTCAACAGGTTATTTTTTTAAACTCTTGTTCTGTGCATTGACAGGCAGATATAAACTGGATGACAGAGAAAGCACAGATAGTGCTTGAATAATCAAAAAGTCTATTCCAGTTATGAACAAGAATGTTGCTTTTGCATTGTAAGATTTGGTTGGGCCAGGGGCCAGGAATGAGTAACACGGAATTGGGAAGGGAAAAGAGCTTGTTTGGGGGTGAAATGGGAGCCTGTGACAGCTGGAGAGGTGATGAGAGGCTGCAGGGAGTACCTTCAGGCACCAGTGTGTGGTATACTCAGGGTTTCATACATATACAAATGCACAGATACACAATAATTTCATATATTATTTCACAGATAATATTGTAAGGCATCGTGCATCCTGTTATTGAATGCTTAAATCTCTAGGTTTAAGATCAGTCCTAACATAATATATAACAAACATACCCATATAAGAGTGCTTCTGTTGGGTGCAACACAATAGCATTGGTTTCAAAACTTTGAGTTCAGAATATGAATTCCAGTCTTCATGGCAATCACAATTTGATTGATTCCAGGTGAGAACGTCCACAGCCATGACCACATTTTTAAGGCAAAGTTCTGTTCCACTTATAGGAAAAGTAGACCATTTAGCCCCTCAAGCCTGTTCCACTATTATGGTTAATCTGTGACCTAGCTCCACATACCTGCCTTTGTCCTATCTATTCCCCTTGGATTTTTGTTAACCAAAGATATTAAGAATTAAAGTTAACAATTGGCCTAGCATCAACTGCCTGTTTGCAGAAGAAAGTTCCAACTTTCTAACACTTCTGAATGCAGAAGTGTTTTCTAACTTTACCTAAAATTAGACTCAGATTTTTCAGGGGTGATGTCCCCTAATACTATACCCATCAGCAAACAAAAATAGTTTAATGATTTCTCTCTACCTATAGTGGCATAATGGCTGTGATACTGAACTGATAATCCAGGGGCATGAGTTCAAATCCCATGACAGCAGCTGGGGAATTTAAATTGATAAACCTGAAATAAAAATCTAGCATCAGTAACCATGTAACTAAGAAACTGTCATAAAAACCCATCAGGTTCTCTAATATCTTTAGGAATGAAAATCTGCCATTCTTACCCGGTCTGGCCTATTTGTAAATCCAGTCCCACAGCAATGTGGTTGACTCTTAACTTTGCTCTGAAATGCTCCAGCAAGCCATTCAATTAAGGACAATTAGAGATGAGCAATAAATGCTGAGCTTGCCAGCAATGCCCACGTCCCGTGAATCACGATATAAATGGTTCATCATTAGATCCCTTTAATATCTTGACAACTTCAGTCAGACAACTCCTTAAACTTCTGAATTCCAATAAATACGACCCCAGTTTGTGTAATCTATCCTTGTAATTTAACCCTTGGAGTCCAGGTATTATTCAAGTAAATCTATGACACATTCCCTCCAAGGCCAATATAACCTTCCTGAAGTGCAGTGCCCTGCAGTGCTCTCAGTACTGCAGAATGTGGTCTCAGAGCTTTGTATAGTTGAGCATAAGTTCTACCCCTTATTTTAGTCTTCTAGATATGAAGGCCATCATTCCATTAGGTTTTTTGACTATTTTTTGTAACTTCATGGCATTTCAATGATCTAGGCACATAAGCATTCCCTACCTACCCCCCACCCCACTCCCCCCTCCCCACGCCCAAAGTCTCTGTAAACCACCATGGTTTCTAGCTTTTCACAATTTAGGAAGTACTCTGTTCTTTCCTTTTTAGGTACAGGTACATGCCTGTTAGTATGTTTGAAGATATCTAATGGTTGGATTTTCTCATTTCTCCACGCCTAGCAGACTATTAAATTAGAAAGAAGTACAGAGAATTAAAGGTGATGATGTCAGTAAAGTTGCAAAAACTCACTTGGAATACACACAAAGGCTAAGGAGATTAGATTTTGAGAGAAAAAAAAAATTAATGGAAAGTCCATTATTTAATGGATGACCATTATTTAAACACAAGTTACTTCAACATATTCAAATAACTTCAGTCAGACTATCGTGTCATATAAATGATCAAAAATGGCAGCTATTGCTCAAATATGCGCCAATCTTCCAATGTCAGATCTGAGGCATGATAGGAGCTCCCTCATCTTAAAACATTCTGAATCAATGTGCAGCTTGAGTGTCCCAACCCCCTTCCTATTTCCTGTGTAGGAAACACAGCTGCTTGCTACTTTCTCACCTACCTTTGTTCATTGAAAGTACACTAGAAGTTGGCACTCCTGCTTTTTGAGCAAACTTTAAAATCAGAAGACAGAGCAGAGCAGATCTTACGCCTGGCACACAGAACCTTTCAAGATTGGGAAAACAGCTCTATATCTTACTGCAGTATTTTCTCAAAGATCTGCACACCTACTGTGTTAGCAAAGCTCCGAACAAATTAATGTGAACATATTGTTCACCTGGGTTTTTAAAAAAGCTGAGGTAACAAAGGAACTTGGCAAATAAATTCTGGTTGTACAAAACTCTCTCTCACACTGAGCTTAAGTCTGTAACAAAGGTAGAATGTAACAGTAGGGTTGAAAGAAATTCTCCTTCATGTTATTATTTTAAAAAGGACAAATCAGCAAATTATTCTTTTGTTGCAATAAAAGTCTGAATGCAATTATAATCTATCAACATTTCAAGAGGTGATTACAGAATACTGTGAAAATATTGGTAGCATTGTTAGCGTAATGACAGAATATTTGCAGATCCCTTGGCAAACCCACTCAAAGGGTAAAGCAATACATTATGAGATAAAACAAACTGTGCCACCAACCCTGAACTATTCCTGACACATCTGCAAGAACTCACTTAAGAACACTAACTTGTCCCAATGGCCCTTACTCCACATAAAAAATAAATCGGTAGCCTCCAAAGAGAGGGTCATATGCACCACACAGAACAAGTCTACAAAGAATTAACGGGATTAATTAGTAAGGGATTTGAGGAACAGTTGCACACTGAAAATCCAAAACAATAAATTGTTTAAATACTTTGGCAACAGATCAAGGTTTCCAGGGAGCATTGGGCACAGTGCCTACCCTTTCTGTTGTGGTTTTGTTTCGATGCATTATGTTAAAACCTGACCAGAAATCCCGAGATGATATTGCAAACACGAAGAATAGTCCATATTAAGAAATGCAACAAAGATGTTTCCAGGACTTCCGCTGGGTACATGGTCAGATAACACTAATCAGAAATTAAAACACAAAATGCTGGAAATATTCAGCAGGTCTGATAGCATCTGGGAGAAAGAAACAAAGTTAACATTTCAGGTCTGTGACCATTTCTGAAATGTTAAATCGGTTTCTCTCTCCACAGATGCTGCCAGATCTGCTGCGTATTTCTATTATTTTACATTTCCAGCATCTGTAATAGTTTGCTTTTGTGTTAATGAGAAATTAATGGAGGTAGCATCAGCTGCTCTCAGTGCATGTGAGGCAATACTTCAGGATATCTGAGCCACTTTTTCAGGCATTGCTAAAGTCACTGCTATTAACCTAGATGAATACAAATGTTAGAAAACACAAATCAATAGCCAGAATAGATACTGCTAGAGACAAATGTAGGCCAGGAAAGTGAATAAATGCTATGTCATCTTATGTATCACAATGCTTTCAAAACAAATAAAAGCTTTTGGTACCAGGTACGGGAGAGCAACTGAACAGAACTTGTAAACTTGTAACAGAAATGTAGCCTCAGGTTTAATTTCAGGCATTGACCAAAGCACCGGGCATCACAAAAGTACAAGCTCAGCCATCCCTGCAAAGTCCTCCGCACGAACATCCAGGGACCTGTGCCAAAATTGGGAGAAATGTTCGCTGACCAGTCAAGCAACAGCCTGACGTAGTCATACTTACAGAACTGAGCCTCTCAGCCAATGTTCGAGGCTCCCCCATCATACTCTCTGCCTATGTTCCATTCCGCAAGCAGGACTGATCCACCAGAGGTGGGGCATTGACTCTGGACCCCATGAAGTCTTGTGGCATCAGGTCAAGAACGGACAGGACTAGCTCCTGCTTATTACCACCTATTGACTTCCCTCAATTGATGAATCAGTAATCGTCCATGTTGAACACCACTTGGAAGAAGCAAAGGGTAGGAAGGGCACAGAATATACTATAAGTGGGAGATGTCAATTTCCACCACCAAGGGTGGCTTGAAAGCACCAGTGAAGAACACAGCTCCTGGACCGGGTTTGTGGCAGGTGTTGAGTGAATCAGCAAAGGGAAAAATCTACTTGATCTATCTCACCAATCTACTGGTCACAGATATATGTCCATGACAGTATTGGTAGGAATGACCACTGCACAGTCCTGTGGATTCAAAGCCATCTTCACACTGAGGACATCAACCATTGTCTTATGTGACATGCTGCTGTACAAAATGGGAGAGATTAAGAACAAATCTAAAAGCTCAAAACTGGACATCTATGAAATGTTATGCTATCAATAGCAGAAATTTTATTCCATCACAATCTGTAACTCATGGCCCAATAGATGCGTCACTCTACCATTACTATCAAGTCATAGGAACAACCACATGGGTCACTTAGGAGTGTACAAGAGCATTCCAGAAGCAGCACCAGGTGTACATGACATCAAGGTGCCAACCTAGTGAAGCAACAACACAGGACAACATGCATGTTAAACAACAGAGGCAGCATTTCACAGACACAGCTAAGTGACCTCACAACCATCAGATCAGATCAATGCTCTGCAGTCTTCCCATATCCATTTATAGTGTTGGACAATTGAATGACTGATGGGAGATGGAAGCTTTATGAACATTCCCATCCTCAATGATGGAGGAACCCAATACGAGTGCAAAAGGGTGAAGCAGTTGCAATAACCTTCAGCCAGAAGCGTTGAGTGGGTGAGCCATCTCGGCCTCTTCAAGGTCCCTACCATCACAGGGGCCAGTCTTCAGCAAATTCAATTCACCACGTGATATCAAGAAATAGTTGGTCACGCTGGATGCAGTATAGGCTATGAACACCAACAACATCCCAGGTACAGAACAGAAAATGTGCTCCAGAACTCACCGTGTCTCTGGCAAGCTCTTCCAATAGGCTACAATATAGGTATTTACCCAACAAAATGGAAAATTGTCCAGGTATGTCCCTTCCGCATAAAAATTGGACAAATCCAATCCAGCCAATTACTGCCCCAATCAGCAGCAAAGTGATAGAAAGCATCATCGACAGTGTTATCAAGCGGCATTTATTCACCAGTGACTAATGCATTGATGCTTAATTTGGGTTATGCAAGAACTGACTCAAGGCTTCATTATAACCTCATTCAAAACAGGGACAAAGGAGCTTAATTCCAAACGTGAGGTAAGAATGATGGCCCTTGACACCAAGGCAGCATTTGGCAGGGTGTGTCAGAGCCCTAGCAAAACTGAAGTCAAGAGAGATTGGGGAAAGCTCTCCACGGACTGGAATCATACCTAGAACAAAGGAAATGGATGTGGTTGTTTGAGGCCAATCAGCTCAGCCCCAGGATATTGCTGCAGGCATTCCTCAGGGCAGTCTCTGAGAGTCAACAACCTTCAGCATAAGAGCAGAAGTGGAGATGTTTGCTGATGATTGCAGTGTTCAGCTTCATTTGTGACTCCTCAGACAATGAAGCAGTTCATAACTGTGTGCAATAAGATCAGGATAGCATTCAGGCTTAAGCTTAAAAGTGACTGGTAACATTTGTGCCAGACAAGTGGTGGGCAATGTCCATCTTCAACAAGAGAGAAGATAACAATTCCTTGTCAGGAATCATCACTGATATTCATAATAATGATAATACCAGCAGTACTAATTTTTTTAAAAGTTCCAAATAACTCGGTACTTTGTAATGGTTTTAAAGAGGTGGAGCGATTAAGGGATAGTGGTCCAAATTGTGGGACAGAGTCATGAAGGGTCTGTAGCTGAAGATGAAGCAGAAAGAGGAAGTAAACAAGTGAATCAGAAGAGTGCAAGACACAAGCAGGGAAAAGAAGGCCAAGCCATAGAAAGGGTGGAATATGAGAACTTGGGAGACAACAATGAACAATCAAGTCTAGAAGTGAGAAATACATACAGAGATCAAGAAAAAGAGAAAGAAAAAGAGACTTGCACTTATATAGCAACTTTCATAGCCACCGGACAACCTGAGAGGCACTTCAGAGCAAATGAAGTACTTTTGAAATGTAGTCACTTTTACAAACAGTTCAATTGCAATGGGCTTGGAGCAGGAATTGAGGTGGGCAATACTGCCAGGGTGGTCAAAATAGGTGGTCCTGGTGATAGCCAGGAAGTAGAGATTTAAAAGAACGCTGAGGTTGCATTCCAGCCTTCTCAGCTTTAGTAAGGTGTTTAGGCAGTCATGGTGCAACTGAACAGGATGGCTTTAATTTTGCCACTCTTGAACTGAATCCATTTCTTATTCATTCAGACCTACCAGTAAAAGTCTGAGAAGCAAATACCACAGCACAGTTATAGTCAATGAATCAAGGTGGGTATAGTTAAATAACCCTGCACGCACAGAATCCAGTGCTCTACAAGTTGTTCATATTTCTTAAATAAGTAATGTAAAACTAAAATGTATAGTAATTGCACAGTAATTTTGAGAAAAGGAGAAAGGGTGAATTTTTTTTTAACCATTTTAAGGAATACCCATAAACATATCAAGTCAACAATCAGAATGAATGCAAGCCCTCTCATTATTAAATTCTTCCAAAATGTTAAGAGGGAGGGTAATGGCTGGTAGGGGGCAGGATTATTTTCCTATTTATGTGCAGAACATCCATTTGAATATCCAGCAGCACAGACTCATCCTATCTCAAAGCGGTCCTTGTCCCCAGTTTCATTTTATTCTTCATTTCATCCGATGCCTTAACAAGAACCTTTTCCTCTTCCTTTCAGATGCGAAGGAGTGCAAGCTCCAACAACTTAGTGATACCAATGCCCATCCAGGATCCTCCATCCCTTTCCATCCTTCTGACCCCATCCCATCTTCTAATCCCAGCCCTTGCCATGTATTCACCATACCCTCTGACCTTCCCCTCCCTGATGCCGTACTCAGCAAAGGACTCAATTTCATCCCCTTACTCCCTCATCTCAATGAATTTCGGGCTCGGCACGATGCTGAACTCTTCTTCCGCCGCCTTCATCTCCATGCTCATTTCTTTGGGCAGGAGTCCTCCCCCCATTCAAAGGATCCTTTCACCCGCCTCCAGTATTCTCCCTCCACCTGGACCCTCCCTCTGGCCTCTTCTCTGCTCTTGATCTTTTCATTGCGAACTGTCAACATGACATCAGCCATCTCAATTTCTCTGCCCCTCTCACCCACTCTAACCTGTCTCCTTCTGAACTTGCTGCACTCCGTTCCCTTAGGTCCAACCTTGACTTTATTATCTAACCTGCCGACAAGGGTGGTGTTGTTGTTGTCTGGAGTACTGACCTCTACCTCGCAGAGGCTGAGTGCCAACTCTCAGACACTTCCTCCTACCTCCCCCTGGACCATGACCCCACAACCGAACATCAAGCCATTGTTTCCAGGGCTGTAACTGACCTCATCTCCTCTGGAGATCTTATCTCCACAGCTTCCAACCTCAATCTCCCTTACCCAGACAGCCCGCATCTACCTCCTTCCCAAAATACACAAACAAGACTGTTCCGGTTGACTAGCCTGTTCCTATCCCAAGGACCTCATTTCTTCCTATCCTGACTCTGTTCTCTCTCCCCTTGTCCAAGTCTCTTCCCACCTACATCCTCGATTCTTCTGATGCCCTACATCATATCAACAATTTCCACTTCCCTGGCCCTATCCGCCTTCTCTTCCGCATGGACTTCCAATCCCTCCACGCCCCCATCCCCCACCAGGATGGTCTGAGGGCTGTCCACTTCTTCCTTGAACAGAGACCCAAACAAACAACATCCACCACCACTCTCCTCCGCCTGGCTGAAATTGTTCTCTCACTGAACAATTTCTCTCTAAACTTGTCTCACTTCCTCCAAATAAAGGGTGCGGCTATAGTTACCCACGTGGACCCCAGTTATGCCTGTCTCTTTGTGGGGTACGTGGGACATTCCTTGTTCCAGTTCTACTCAGGCCCCCTCCCACAACTCTTTTTTCAGTACATCAATAACTGTTTCGGTGCCGCTTCATGTTTTTGTCTGGATCTGGAAAAATTGATCAATTTTGCTTTCAATTTCCACCCATCCATCACCTTCACATGGGGTCCATCTCCAACACTTCCCTTCCCTTCCTTGACCTCTCTACCTCCATTTCTGTGTACAGTCTGCCCACCAATATTCATTACAAACCCACCAACTCCCACAGCTACCTTGGCAAAGCTCCTCACACCCTGTTTCCTGTAAGGGCTCCATCCCATTCTCTCAGTTCCTTCACCTCCATCCCATCTGTTCCGATGATGCCATGTCCAAAACGGCGCTTCTGTCCTCTTCCTTCTTCCTTAACCGAGGCTTTCCCCCACTGTGGTTGGCAGGGCCCACGCTGTGTCCGACCCATCTTCCATGCTTCTGCCCTCGCACCTTCCCATCCCTTCCAGAACCATGATAGGGTCCCCCCTGTCCTCACTTTTCACCCTACCAGCCTCCGCATTCAAAGGACCATCCTCCACCACTTCCGCTAGCTCCAGCATGATGCCACCACCAAATACATCTTCCCTTCACCCTCCATCAGCATTCCATAGGGACCATTCCCTCCAGGACACCCTGGTCCACTCCTCCATCATCCCCAACATCTCATCCCCTTCCCACAGCACCTTTCCATGCAATCGCAGAAGGTGCGACACCTGCCCCTTTACCTCCTCCCTCCTCACCATCCAAGGGCCCAAACACTCCTTTCAGATGAAGCAGTGTATCAATTTTACCTCCTTCAATTTGGTCTACGGCATTCGCTGCTCCCAATGTCGTTTCCTCTACATCAGGGAGACCAAACACAGACTGGGAGACCGCCTGGCAGAACACCTCCAGTCTGTCCGCAGGCATGACCCAGAGCTCCCTGTCGCTTGCCATTTCAACACACCATCCTGCTTTCATGCCCGCATGTCCATCCTTGGCCTCACGCAATGTTCCAGTGAAACCCTGCGCAAACTGGAGGAACAGCACCTCATCTTCCGACTAGGCACTTTACAGCCTTCTGGACTTAACATTGACTTCAACAACTTCAGACCATGAACCCTCTCCTCCATCCCCACCCCCCTTTTTTATCCCTTTTCTTCTACATTCATTTTGATTTTTTTATCCACTTGTTTTATTTTTATTTATTCGTAGTTTTATCCCCTTTTTTATCCCATTTTCTCTCATTTTTTTCCCCACCAATGCACCCCCACTCCCCCCACCCCCACCCACCCTATCCCCAACAGGGCTATCTGTTAATTGCTCCATGCTGTTCTTTCACATAACGTTACCCTTGTTCTGCTATAATTCCATTCTGCTTTCTTACCTTTACGCCATTATTAGCACCTCTTTTAGCACTAACCACTACCATTAACAATCCCTTTGTCCTTTAGTTCATGACATCTTTGCCAATCCCTCCTTTGTCCCCACCTATCGATGGCCTTCTATCCAGCTCCACCTGCCCCACCCCACTCCCTTTAACAGTATAAATTTCATCATATTTACACTTCTCTTCAGCTCTGAGGAAGGGTCATACAGACTCGAAACGTTAACTTTGTTTTTCTCTCTCCACAGATGCTGTCAGACCTGCTGAGTTTATCCAGCATTTTCTGTTTTTGTTTCAGATTTCCAGCATCCGCAATATTTTGTTTTTATCCATTTGAAGTGGTTAAATATTTTTCATCAATAACTCACTGTTCTTTTTCATACTTTCCAGGATGCATAGCAATAATTTTAATAAAAATGTATTGCATTGATAAGACTAAAAATGTTTAAAATTTGAGGGGTTTTTTTATTCATTCATGGGATGTGGGTTTCGCTGGCTAGGCCAACATTTATTGCCTATTCTTAATTGCCCTTGATAAAAGTGGTGGTGAGCTGCCTTTTTGAACCGCTGCGGTCCATGTGGTGTAGGTACACCCACAGTGCTGTTAGGGACGGAGTTCCAGGGTTTCGGGCCTAGCGACAGTGATACTTCCCTGACCATACACCTGGCGCCACTGGAGAGCAAGTATAAGAAATCAGGCAGAAAAATTCACATGCTCATAAGGGAATGTTCAATTTTACAACAAGCTAATTCAAAAAAAAAACAAGATGCAGGTCTAGGAAAACATACCCCCATGTGTCTACTCATAGCTCCAAAATAATTATCAAACAAATTCATACAATGGTGATAGTCAATCAACATTATGAGTCTTATTCAGCTCTTCCCTGATTTAAATGCAACTCTTTGTACCTACCCACACATTCAAGGCCTACAATCAGCTTCCCAAAAAAGCACAAAGCAAGAGCAGTATTGCTACTATGAGCACAAATCTGCACAAGCTACTAGCCTCTGCGGTACTAAAGAACACAAATATTAGGTTACAGTTGGACAACTCCAAGTATTTTTGAGGACCCGAGTACAGAACAAGATATTAGAGCTGTGGAAAATTGTTTATTTTAGATTTAGTGAGAAAATAAAAGAAACTAGGGTACACAATAATGATTGAGGATTTGTAAATATAGATTCAGCAATGCGTCAGGATGGAGAGCATTAGATGAAACAGTAATCAGAGCTGAGTTAATCATTGCATTAAAAAGGGAATTAGATAAATATTTGACAAGAAAAGTATCAATAGGACACAGGGTAAGAGCAGGTAAATGGGATTTTGGGAGATAACTCTGACATGGAGCTAGCAACAGCACAAGCACGATGAGCCAAAAGTCCTTTCTCTGTGCTGAAAGTTCTAAAATTCCATGTTCACCTAGAATGGAGGAATGAAGGAGTCATTCAAGGGTATGATGCAGTCATGCAAGAGAAGAATGAGGGGCCAAGGTATGAGAAGGAGACGAGGGGTTGTGGGGCTCGGGGTGGGGGAGAAAGGAATAAGGAATGCAGCTGAATGAATACGAGTGAGAGAGGGGAAGAAAGGAAAAAAGAGATATGGAGGAATACATGCAACAGATAGAAAAAGACAGAAAGATGAAAGGACAGAAAGTTAAAAAGATAAGATGAAAGACAGAAAGATGAGAGAATATAATCTGTACTTCAAGGAAATAGGTGAAGGTAAAGCATGTCAAAAAGCAACTTCCTATGCTACATTTTCAAGATCCGTGCATAATATTCTTGTATTTATAGTGAAAACAACAATGAGTAATATAGCAAACTATATCTAGAACCTATAATTTTATTTGTGTACAATTTACCCTCCTAACTAGAGTTTTGAAAGGTTGGCCACTGAAATGCAGAGTGAAATTGGTTTTGGGCAGCATAAATCAAGTGTTAGCCTTCTTTAACACCGCCAATTTTCTTTGAATCTGAAATGCTCAATTTCCAAATGCTACAAACATGAATAAATTAGCAGCTCTACCTCAAGTGCAAAAACCAAACATCATGTTAGTACTAAGGTAAGATTTGAAGAAGTCATATGGACTCGAAACGTTAACTCTGTTTCTCTCTCCACAGATGCTGCCAGCCTATTTTCTATTTACTGCATACCTTAACATTGTAATAAATAAAACAATTTAAGTTTTGAATTTGAGGTAAAGCAAGTTTTACAAAAGCCAAGGAATATGGAATATTTTTTGTTGCACCATGCATTTAACAGCAACAGTAAAGAGAACAGCCCTGTAGCAAAGGCTGTGTGCTACTTTTTTTGCTGTGAAATATAATCAGTGGGAACAGAAAACAGCAGCAATGGGCATATCATAAATTTATGCTTCTGGATTAATAGTCTGAGGAGCAGCCAAAACTATCTTTTACTCCATACTTAATACTGAGCAGACAGTCAATATGTGAATGCCCACTTTCTCCCCTAGACATTCATGGTTTCCCTTGCATCTTTTATTGGCCTCTCTATTCAAACAAAAAATGCACAATATATGGTTGGACTGGAAAATTTCAACATTCAAATCAGCTCCCCAGAAACAATGGTACCTCTGCACAGAAGAGGAGAAGAAATTTTACAACAGACTGTTAGCTCCTTCTTTGGACTACAAGTTCAGGCACACCAAAGACTGAAGGCTTTTTTAAACAATGAGATGGCCTGCTATGCTGACACAAAACAACTGGCATCATACTAACAGAAGCTCAATCACCACATCGATGCATACTTCAAATCTCTACTCCTTCACTCTTAACAGCAAGCATCCATGGTACAGTAATTTCAGCTGCATGGCTGTAGAAAGGTGCCAAATGGAGGTCAGCAAAAATCTGAGTTGGATTTTGGCTTCCCCTATTCTTCCACACTTCTTAGTGACCAATTCAAACCACCGTCAGCAAAGACATTCAACAGGTCAACCATCCATGAGCTCCCATATGGTCTGTGTCAAAACAAAAAAAAGTACACATTCTTAAGCTATGTGCTCAGTCACTTGCACAGCACTAGACTACTAGCTGGAAGACTCCGAGTTGATAACTTGCTTAAATAGGGATTCATATTCTGGTTTGCCTGGAGGTCATGTTTACCAGTCAAGATCTAGAAAAAGATGGGAAAACAAGGATACATGCCTTCCACATTTGATCTATTGATGCTCCTGCTTCAGAATAAAATGGATATGTCTGAGAAAATCATTTGGATAGAAGAAATGGGAGAAAACAAAAGTTAGGGTTGAAAAATCAATGAAATCAATGTGCTAAACACTCAATGCATTAAGAACAGTACACCAATATAGTGTGTACTCATCTACATGTGCTGCCACCATGCCCCGAAAACACAGTGGGCTAATTTTGCTCTGCAACCAGGTATAAGCAGGTTAAATTAAAAATGGTGGCAAGAAAGGGGGAGATTGCAATGGTAGGGAAAGAAAATTGAGTATCATTCTCCATCTTTCATTCCTCTAAATACGGGACATCCCAACATCCATCTCCCCCTCAAATGAGGTTGTCAGACCCTTCTTTTTCCAATCTGTGCTTTGGGGTCACTCCAAAGCATAATGAAGATCACCTCAAAACTTTAATCATACTTCTCTGACAAGAATAGGATCAGAAATTACTGAATACCCCTGTCACCCATTTGCCTTGAATTACCTAAATTGGTTTCACACTGTAACGGATTTGTATTCATGTTGGAAAATTCTTAAATTAATAGTCTGTTACTGTAGTTAATAAGAACATGGCAAAACATTTGAAAATTGCTCTAAACTTTTGACTGGCTTCATGCATTCATTTCTTTGATGTCAGCATCACATCCATTCATCAAGTTCTCCTTACTGTGAAGAAAAGGATGCATGGATCCTGCTAATTGTTAAAACTGAGAAAAGATTACCTGGACTAGTTAATAATCTATAATCATGAGCAAAAGTATCAGATTTTGGAGACACATGGGACATGAGGCATACAAAGCAGTGTTATTAAGCCAGAATAATTTACAGCATAATACTGTTCTCTCTGTTTGAAACTCACTAAAATTTGTGTGAATGATGTTTCTTTCACTTCATGGTCTTAAAAACTAGTTCTGTTAACAAGGTTTTGATGTTGGACGTTCAAGCCAATTTTACATTATACATAAAATATATATCCAAATCAGAATAGAGAAGCAATCCAATAAGCAATACAAAGCAAAAAAAATGAGGCCACAATGCCTTAAAACTGCTATTTGCATGTTATATTTTGCATATTTTATTTTGCATGTTTAATTTTAGTGTCTTTCCTTAACAAACAACATTAAATTTGGTTGCAAACCTCCTTAAGGCACCTGCTGCAGCAGTGTCAATAGATACATAATAATACTTAAGGGCACAACAATAGAAAATCACTTCATAGAAGTGTGTTCTGTACTGTACATTGTATTTTGCATTATCAAACTTTAAATGATTTAGGAGATTATGAAAGACTTTAATTGATTACACACAAAGGAATTAGAAGGAGTAGGCCATTCAGCCTCTTGAGACTGCACCGCCATTTGATAAGATTACATTTTATACAAATTATTGATATGACATCATTAAACTACATTTTTAAGCTCCAAGTCTGGAAAACCTATAAAAAAGTCCATTTTACATGGCCCAGTACAAATTTAGTTATAGCATGTACTGATAATTGTGTTTTTATTAACTAGTTAATTGGAGTTTTCAGGTACCACGAGAGTAAGAGAGAGATCTCAAGGGATGTTGTTTGAATTAGTCATTAGAAGGCTTGGCAACACATGAAATGTGGCTAAACAAAAACATTCAAATATGCAACTTTTAGTTGTGATTTCGGTGATGCCAAATCCCCATTACATGAGGCTAAAGGGATCTCCCAGCACCCAGCAGCAGTGATGTCAGTAAGCAGGATAAGCAGCCTATCACATTGAAGTGTTTTCACAAACAGAAGTTAAAAACACTTTATTCATCACTCTTAATTTCAGATAGCAAAATAAATGGCTGATAATCAGCTGCATGCTCAGGAATGGAATAGCAACATCAACAACAATGTATATTTATATAGCACCTTTGATGGAATGAAATGTTCCAAGGAGCTTCACAGAAGCCTTAACCAAATATGGCAGTGAGACACAGGCGATATTAGGTCAGGTGATCAAAAGCTTGTTCCAAGAGGTATGTTTTAGTGAGTGTCTTAAAAGGAGGAAAGCAAGGTAGAGGCGAGGAGGCATAGAGAGAGAATTCCAGAATTAGGGGCCTAGGCAACTGAAGGTTTGGCCACCAATGGCCGAGCAATTATAATCTGGAATGCATAAGAAGCAGAATTAGAGGAGAATAGCTATCTTGGTTGGGGGGCGGCAGGGAGTGTGGGGTTGTGGGGTTGGAGGAGGTTTCAGAGATAGGGAGAGGCAAGGCCATGGAGGGATTTGAAAACAAGGATGAGAATTTTATAATCAAGATTTTGCTTAACCGGGAGCCAATATAGGTCAACAAGAACAGGGACAATAAGAAAACAGGACTTGCTGCCAGTTAAGGCGCAGGCAGCAGAGGTTTGGATGACCTCAACTTTATAGAAGGTAGAATGTGGGAGACCAGCCAGAGTCACTGAAATAACTGAGTCTATAAGTAACGAAGGGATGGATGAGGGTTTCAGCAGATGAGCTGAGACACGGACAAAGTCAGATGATGTTACGGAGTGGAAATAGGAGCCTTAGCGATGGCATGAATACGAGGTCAGAAACTCATCTCAGGATCAAACGTGACATCAAGGTTGCAAACAGACTGGCTTAATCTCAGACTGCGGCCAGAGAGAGGGATGGAGTCGGTCGCTGTGGTACAGAGTTTGAAGCAGGGACTGAGAACAATGGCTTCAGGTCATTCCAATATTTAATTGGAGGAAATTTCTGCTCATCCAGTACCGGATGTCAAATGACAAGCTTAGCACTTTTATAGTAGGCAACTTAACCCTGAAATGTTAACAGCTGACAGCTGCTTTGTTAAATGGATGATTTATTCATTTCTAGTTTGTGAAAATCTCAACCATTATTCAAAACAGAAGTGACTTCAACAGAAAAGACTGAACATTACTGGTGGCTCAGTGCTTTTCTACAGTACATTTATAGGGAACGAAATCTTCAACGAAGTACTTTCTGATGAATGCCCTAAGAGAATGTATAAATCATAAAACACTCATGACTCAAAAAAAAAATTCAAAGTTTGCTTCTAAATGGATGACTGCCATTTCAGGCCTTTTTCCATTCAGACACAAATCAGTGATATAACGGACAATGCGAGGATACCTGTTCAATGCTGTTTCACTCCATTTTAATGAAGTTCAGAACTCTAGGCTAGCCCACAGCCAATTGAAGAAAATCACCATTCGCTGGATATATAATGGCACTTCAGCCATTTTGCTCTCTTCCAAAACAAATGGCAAACATCTTTATCTGCTAATGCCATGTTAGCTATAATCCAAGACATGGTCCACCAATGCAATTTAGTGCAGTCCTTTTGAAAATAATTCCACAGTTCCTGTTAGCTGTAGACCAATGATAGAATCCAATGTCAAGCTCAAAAGTCTTCTTGTGCATGAACAAGAATCTCAATCCCTCCTGTATTGTTGCTAATCAGCATTGACTAATTATAAACAAAAACAGAATTACCTGGAAAAACTCAGCAGGTCTGGCAGCATCGGCGGAGAAGAAAAGAGTTGACGTTTCGAGTCCTCATGACCCTTCGACAGAACTTGAGTTCGAGTCCAATGCTACCAGACCTGCTGAGTTTTTCCAGGTAATTCTGTTTTTGTTTTGGATTTCCAGCATCTGCAGTTTTTTTGTTTTTATTTTTTGACTAATTATAATGCTGCTCAACCCACAGAGAACTGAAGTGAAGTGATCTGATGTGTTACAAGGAAATAAAACAAAGTAAAATGGTCACCCTCAACTACAAATCACTATGAAATTACGGGTCAACCAGATGCTCTTGAATTTTTCATGATGGTGCAAATGCTTCAGCAATTCGATTTCATCCCCCCTTCAAGTAATAAGAGATTTTGTTGTTGAGGATGTTCCTTAACCTTTAATGACGTACGTTCCATGACAACTTTACATGAATAGTGTGAAGGAACTAATAGCGACCTGACCACCATTCAGTTGATGTTGATGCAGCGCCTTGTATTTATATAGACCTTCACAAGTACTGAAGTATCTCGGGATCATGGAGCAAGTTGGGGGGGGGGGGGGGGGGGGGGGGGGTCACCAGTAGACATCAAAATAGGAGAGATACTTAAGGTGGGAAGAGGCCAAAAGTAGTCAAAAAGTAGTTTTTGATGACAAGAGATAGTGAACTTGGAGAAATAATTCAAAACGGGAGGGGCACAGAAATAAATAATTTGCCATCCACAGTAAATTGGAGACATAAGATTATAAACTGTATTATGGGCTGAAAGGAAGAAAGGGTGCATGCAAGAACGCAAACCTGGGGAACACGGCTCAACTGTAGTGGAATTGGGGGCAGTTAGTATCTTGATGTAGATTTGCTAGAGCATATGGAGATGACAGAACCAGACGAACAAAGGCATGAAGTATTCCTGAGAAAAGATACACATTGTCAAAGCTTTTCATCTTGCACTCATCAGGGTAATTTACAGGAATACCAAATGTAAAGGGAACAATTTATACTGCATGGGAAAAGAGTGCTGATTGGTTGGCAAGTGCATTCTGATTGGTAGAGATGTTGCCATAGAGAATGCACCATTTAACTGATGATTGACAGTTAACTGCCAAGCTTTGTTTAAATTCAAACCAGGCAGGTTAATTCTGATTGGTTAAGAAATTGCCCTGGGGAATGTTGTTTAGTTGAAAAGCGCAATGTGCGTACATGATCTTTCTGTCTGGAAGGGACAGGGCTCTGCGTATAATTATATGTAGCTTGTAACACACGTAAGTGAGCTACACTGCGGGCCCGACTGATAATCTTAAATTGGTTCTCAATGTAACTCTTAGCACACACAGGATTGTTTAGCAAATGTTGTTTAATCACGGAATCGCATCTAATGTTGGACACTGTGTTTTGAGTTTTGTAAGCACAGGCCTGTTGGGTATGGTCTGTACGGTGCCTATTGCAAAGAGGCGGAGGGACAAGCTGTTCGATACGATCGTCCAGCCTTTGGGACGTACAGCCTACATACCTAGCAGCACACCAGCACTGAAATTCACATACTAAATTACTCATCTGTGTGATATTCAGAAAGTTATTTAGGCTTGACAGCAGCATCCTGTTGGTAGCAAACACCACTCGTGTTGCTACTGCATAATAACAGCGTGAAACAGCTAGCTTCACCATTGCTCAAATGTTTGTGATACCTTACACTTCCAGGGTAATCCAGGGTATACTAGGCACTTTTCAGGCCCAAATATGGCGGCCTTAGGCACATTCATGAGTTTGCACAATTTCTGCTAGGGGGTTCTCTACTACCGTATACCGCAAGCCTACTTTCACTGGTCAATATACACGTTGGGATTTCTCCAGTTCCATGCACTATACGATTGGCCTTATCGGCAAGTGTAAATAGGGCCTGAGCCATTTGCTCACCGTGCAAGCTTGATGCTGAAATAGGACGCATCAAAGTCATCCTGATAGATAATGGCTATCCTAATTGGATCATTGCTTGGTGAATATTGCACAAACTCATAAATGGGGGCATAAGGCCACCACTTTCGGTCCTGAAAAGTGCCCAGTCTCTCTCTGATTACCCCGGAAGGGTAAGGTTTCTCAAAACTTTGAGCAACAGGTGAAGCTAGCTGTTTCACACTGCTATTTGCAGTAGCAACACGAGTGGTGTTCACCACTAACAGGATGCTGCCATCAAGCCAAAAGGACATTTTGCCTATCACACAAAAGAGTAATGTGGTATATGAATTTCAGTGCCGCTGTGCTGCTAGCTATGTAGACTGTACATCCCAAAGACTGGCAGATTGTATCAAACAGCATGTCCCTCCTGCTGCTCACAACAGGCAAAGTACTGACCATACCCAACCAGCCTGTGCTTACAAAACTTGAAATATATGGTGGGCTTATTCCCTCAGTACACTAAGTGTGGCAAGAGGCGTGAAAAATGGTGTTTTACACGCCAGCTGCAATGGCAGGTTTTTGTGCTGTATCGTCTTGCTTCCCGCCACTTTAATTATGTGCACATGGTGCACACACGGGAAACATGCCAGATCACAGGCAGACGGCCTCCGATTCACCCACCTGCTGCGAGTTCACCATTTCCTCACTCTGGGCACTATGTTTAAACAATAGCCACGCATTCTCAATATAAGCAAGCCAATGACTGCTCCACTGAAGACATGGCCCCAAAAGTCAAGAAGACGGAAAACCCCTGATAACCCCCATTGGAGCCCTTGCCCTGCAGCCTCTTCCCATGCTTCAGGCCAGTTTCCCTCTTCCCCAGTTACACCCAAATCCTTGCAACCCATTAAAAGATATCACCCCCTTACCACTGGTCTGGTGGGTAAAGGCTTGCCTGTGACAACCCCTGAAAGCGTTGTGGTTCTGCCTGCAAAGCCTGGCATTGATTATCGCAAGTGCTGTGCAATGGAAGGTAGGCAAACGAGCCTTGAAATCACGAGCGAAATGCAGGTCACTAGGTGCATGTCAGTTATATACCATTGTGATACTCGTCATTCCAATTGCACACCAACGTGCCCTGATGATCCAGCTTGGGGTGGGGGGAGGGAAGATTCTATTGAGCAGTCCTTATAGCAAGATGCAACTATAGTGAAGTGGCGTTCCCAACATGCCACGATGGGAAACACGGCCCACCACTGATGCTGCAGCGCACAATTGCAAACTAGATTTATGACGATATAAAAACAACTTATAGCCTTCTTGCAATATTTTCTGCTCCCACCCAGCTTGCACCAGCCACAGGCGAGGGCGGAAAATCCTGGCCATAGTGTCCAAAATTTGAAGTGATTCCACGATTAGACAACATTTGGTAAACAAGCCTGAGCATGTTAAGAATTACACCGACAACTAATTTAACATCAGGCTCACAGTGTGGCTCATTTGCATGTGCTAGAAGCTACATATATTAATACACAAGACCCTATTCTTTGCAAACAAAAGATCACATACACACATTGCACCTTTTTCAACTAAACAAAATAGCCGACAGCCATTCTCTGATTCATTCCCCAGGGCAACGCCTTGGTCAGAGTCAACCTGCCTGGTCTGAATTTAAACAAAGCTTGACAATTAACCAGTGATCAGATAACTGGTGCATTCTCCATGGCAAAGCCTTTACCAATCTGAGTCCACCAGTCAACCAATCAGCACTCTCCACTGATGCAATATAAACTGTTATTCCCTTTACATTTGGTATTTATGTAAATTATCCTGATGAGTGCAAGACAAAAAGTTTTGACAACAATCACAGAAGGAGGCCATTCAGCCCACTGGCTCTGCACCTGCTCTCTGAAAGAGCATTCCAGCTGGTCTCGTTCCCCTGCTGCCTTATCACCGTAACCTTGCATATTCGCTCTTTTCAGATAGCAATCCAATTCCCTTTCGAATACCTTGATTGAACCTGCCTCCACCACGCTTTCAGGAAGTTTGTTCCAGACTCCAACCATCCTCTGGAGGAAAAAGTTTCCTCACATCACATTTACTCCTTTTGCCAATTATTTTTAAGCTGTGCCCTCTAGTTCTTGGTGTTCTCTTGACTGGGAACAGTTTCTCACCGTTTACCCTGTCCATATCCCTCAGCATCTTGAATATCTCTATCAACTCTCCTCTCAGCCTTCTTTTCTCCAAGGAAAACAGTCCCAACCCCTCTAATCTATCCTTATAGCTACAGTTCTTCATCCCGGGAATCATTCTTGTGAATCTCATCTGTACTCTTTCCAATGCCTTCATCTTTCCTCAAGTATGGCGCCCAGAGCTGGACGCTGTGCTCCAGATGAGGCCTAACTAGTGTCTTATACAAGTTCGACATGACCTCCTTACTCTTGTACTCAATGCCCCTATTAATAAAGCCTAAGATACTATATGATTTATTAACTGCTCTCTCAACATGCCCTGCCATCTTCAATGAGCAATGTATGTATACATTGGGTCCCTCTGTTCCTGCACCTCCTTTAGCGGCTCTCTGTTCCTGCACCTCCTTTAGCGGCTCTTTCACAGGACTACCTCCTTCACAGTTCACAACATTTCCAACCTTCGTATCATCTGCAAATTTTGAAATCATGCCCTGCACACCACAGTCTAGGTAATTAATATACATCAGGAAGAGCAAGGGTCCCAACACTGACCCCTGGGGAACTCCACTACAAACCTTCCTCCAATCTGAAAAACAACCATTTATCACTACTCTCTTTCCTGTCACTCAGCCAACTTCTTATCCAAGTCCCTACTTTCCCTTTTATTCCATGACCTATAATTTTGCTCACAAGTCTGTTGTGTGCCACTGTATCAAATGCCTTTTGAAAATCCATATACACCACATCAACAGCATATCCTTTATCAGCCTTCCCTGTTCCTCAAAAGACTCCCATGTGCTTTTTGCTGCAAAACTTAAGTTCTGTACTACCAAATCACTAAAGGAGTAAATGTTATGCAAAATTTAAAGAGAAAGTTTTAGATTAGCTGAAGTTTTTGAAAAGTGGAGACAGGAAAGTTGCCAACAGCAGCACTGGGCAAGTCAACTGTTAAACAGCTAAAAGGTTGGATTAGGGTCAAGCAAAAATGGCACAGGTATACATGCATAAGCAGACAATGTACTGGCAGGTACAAGAATGTTACCTTCCAGGTGGACTGGATGAGAGATAGAGGGTCAAGCAGAATGGAAAGACTTCTTTAAAAACGATTATTTTTAGGATAGTAGATAAATCATGTTTTCATCTAAGCATGAAGTCAAAACTGGAAAAAGTGCTTAATTTCAAAAAGTGGAATAATAATCAGGCTTAAGTGTGATAACTCAGTCTGAAAAAGTTTTTTTCCTGCATCATTGGAAGAGCTCAATGCACTTCGTGTCAATCACATGAGATAGAAAAACCTCAGTTTGGAGAAAGCCAGAGAGAGAAAAAGAACACATGATCCAGTACAAAAAAAAACTCAAGTGACCATCATAGCATCACAGAATGAAGAGTCTGGGAAGATATTTACTATCAACAGCTATAAAACTCTTGACTTTCCAGTGGCCAATAAATGGTAAACTCGACAGCAGTATATTTTAATAAATTTAGGCCATAAATTGTATACTCTAAAGACATTCCAGTTCTGAAATTGATTAACCATTACTGAAACACTGCATTGAAATTATTACATTTCAGAACTTTGCACAAAATTCTTGTCACTTCCATGCCTAGAAAAAGATCTCAACATCAGAGTTTAACCTCAAACAGAAAAAATATAAATCAATGGTAAAATGTGACAATGTTAGAAATAAGTAAAAAGACTGAAATTGTGTTTAGAAGGGGTTTCTTGTTCTCCTGGGTAATAACATATGCAAATTTCAGGAATTCCATTGACTACAGAATTCAAACTATACACCTGGGTACAGTTGTGCTCCAAATTTATTTTGAAGCCATCTCTGCTGGATACACAGCGGAAGACCCATTGACATTCATGACTGTGAAAATTGGCCCAACCTGGCAGGAAAATATACAAAAAATCAAAGTGCCTAATAACTTATGCCCTGTAAATCCTTACATGTGATTTCTGAGAGTATATAATTTAACACATATCTGACAAAAATAATGAGTGAGAATTGAAAAGAATACACCTTGACAGAGACAGTAATTTACTTCATTTCGCACCATCATGAGTGCTGGCATGAAAGGCCACAAAGGTTGAAACCAACACAGCAGCTTGGACAAATCATTTCTGTCCTCCTGGGTTTTCTTTTTATTTCTTTTTTTTTAAATTTTTTTTAAGTTGCTGCATTCCCCAGTGGATCAAAATCAAGAAATTCAACCTTTTTAAAAAAAAATCTTTTTAAAAAAGATGGAGCACAGTTAAATGTTGAGAAAGCTGTAACAATTACTTCAGTTCCTAATGATCTCCAAACAAGCAGGCTTCAATACAGGAATTTGCATTTCTACATATTGTTGCAATAAACCAGAGACCGCACATCTTTTTGATCTTTGTTTTTTTTTAAATTGTGCCATCTGAGGAAATCTTTTATGAAAGCAACTCCAAAGGTAAACGTGTCCTTCTATGATTTCAGCACTAATCAAGCATTCTAAAAAATGTGCTAACATATTCTTTCGCAATAATCAATCTTTTCAAAGTACAACAGCTTTGTTAATTATTCTGTACTCAGCGCTTAAATTATTATGGCTGTTTAAAAAAAAAGGACAGACAACCTTCATCTAATATTAAAAATTCAAGTTAAAAAAAAATTAACATTTACATGTTTCTCTTCTCGACTTCAAAAGATTATATGGTTTGTGCTTCTCTTCAGCAAGATGATATTAATCCATAAAATAACCCAAGTTCACTACAATAATTATTGAATACTGTATACTAACTACTCATGTCCCTTACTCTACCAGGTGGAGAATAAATCAATACATGAATATTAAAACACCAGACCACTTTTCATTTTATAATCAAAACATAAAAGGATGTCAAAGATCATAATTCTTCTTTTCACAAATGAATTTCTCTTTCCAATATCTGAATATGGAAATATCTCGCAGATATCTGAATATTCTTTTCAGTTTACAAGCTATAAATGCTGTGATTTAAGATTTATTAAATTTAGGGAGCATGCCAATGAGTTTATCTGGTGAGCAGCTAAACCATACGAATCCAACAAAACTCAGTTAGCTGATTTCAGCCGGTGATAAATTGGGTGCAGTGCCACTGGGTTCAAAAGGAAAAAAAATAATCTCCAAGGGGTCCCAGTCCTAAACTCTATCCAGTGAAAGTGGTAGTGGGAGGAGGGGATCTTAAGCAAATTAAAAAGAGTTGCTCAGATGAATGGCACAAGATGAGCCAAATAGTCTCTCATTTGTAGCTGCTCCAATCTATGTAGACAGAGGACAAGGAAAGGATTTTGGCCTTGGCTGCAATGCCTGCACCAACATTCACAATCAAGAAGCATAAAAGAACAACAACCACTCAGATGATAAACCCAGAGGAACCATATCTCAAAATGATTCCTCCAACTTTTAAAATGTGGAGACTTGCAGATGCACACTGTCTACATTTTTTGCAATGCGTTAAAAGCACAGAATGAGGAGAAAGTCCCTTCACTTGTACCAAGAAACTGCTAAATCATATGGATTATGAAGATCAATATCCAAATAAGACTTTACAATAAACTTTTAAACAAAGAGATTAGTAGGACTTTTGAGGACTTTTCTTTCCAGATTCCATTTCAGTAAGCATAATAAAAATGAAAGGGGCTGTCCCCTCATTCCATTCTCTAACTACTATGTGAATATGACTTCTCTCAAGCACCCAGTGACTGGGCAAGTACATGCCAAAAATGATTGTCTCAAAAAAAAACTACTTTTTCTCCCTCAGTCCATGCAAACTACTATCCTATATTTCCTACTCTACAACAATGGCTATAGGCTGTAAAGCATTGAGACATCCACTGGTTGTGAAAAGCACTGTTAGAATTTTGCTCAGTCTCGTTTAGCAGAGCTATGCTACCTCATTTTTTGTTTTTAATTTGTTCTCCAAAAATAGGGAAAGCTAACAAGGCACTGGATCTGAACGTAAGAAAAACACACACTGCCCAATCAATCCTGAATAGTCCTCCTCATCAGTATTTGGGGACATGTGCCAGAATTGGGAGAGCCATCCTAGAGACAAATCAAGTAACAGCTCAACACAGCCAACAACCAAGACAACTCTATCACAATCCCTGTGTATGTACTGATCCACTGGCAAGAGAGACCCACCAGAGGTGGCAGTGCAGTGGTATACTGGAGCGAGTGGCCTTGACAGTCGTCAATGTTGACTCATGGAATAAGGTCAAACATGACAAGCATACCTGCTAATTACCACCTACCACACCTTCTCAACTTTTCTCCCTGTTGAACACCATTTGGAAGAAGCACCGAGACTAGCAAAGGCACAGAATGTTCTCTGGGTGTAGGACTTCAATGGTTATCACCAAGGGTGGTTCAATAGCATCACTATTGACCAAGCAGGTTGATATAACTGCTAGATTGGACTTGCAGAAGATGGTGAGAACCAACACGAGAGGGAAAACCCATTTCACCTCATCCTTGCCAATCTACCTGTCACAGATGCATCTTCCATGGCAGTATTAGTAGAAATGCCAACTACAAAGCACTTGTGGAGACAAAATTCTGAACTTTCTTCTGAAGTTCCAACCATCGCAGGTGCCTGTCTTTAGACAATTTGATTCACTCCATGTGGTATCCAGAAACAGCCAAGTGCACTGGATAAAGGAAAGGCTATGGACCCTGTCAACATCCTGGATGTAATGCTAAAGACTTGTGCTTCAGAATTAGCCTCACCTCTCACAAGCTGTTCAGGGCAGCTGCAAAACTGGCATATGCCCAACAAAGTGAAAAACTCCCCAGGTATGCCCTGTCCAGAAAAAACAGGACAAATACAACGCTGCCTGTTGCTGCTTATCAGCCTATTCTCAAAGTGATTGAAGGTGTCATCAATAGCGCTACCAAGGAAGACAGCTGTATTTGCTGGAGTCAATCATCTCAACCCAGGACATCGTCGCAGGAGCTCCTCAGGGTAGTGTCCTAGACCCAACCATCTTCAGCTGTTTCATCAATATCCTTTCCTCCAACATAAGGTCAGAAGAGAGGATATCCGCTAATGATTGCATACTGTTCCATCTGCAACTCCTCAGAATTTGAAGCCGTCCATGCTGGCATGCAACAAGACCTGGAGAGCATTCAGGCTTGGGCTGACAAATGGCAAGTTAGATTCACACCACACAAGAACAGGCAATGACTATCTCAATATGAGAGAATCTAAGTATCTCTTGACATTCAATCACATTGCTATCATCAAATTTACAGCAGCAGCATCCTAGGAGTCACCAATGACCAGAAACTTAACTGAACCAGTCAGGTAAATGTTGTGGCTACAAGAGCAGGTCAGAAGCTGGGACTTCTGCCACAAATAACTCACCTCATGACTCCACAAAGCCTTTCCACCACCTACTAGGAACAAATGAAGAGTGTGATGGAATATTCTCCAATTGCCTAGATGAGTGTAGCGACACTCAACAAGCTCAACACTATCCAGGACAAAGTAACCAATCCATCATTTTAAACATTCACTCCTTCCCCATCAGGACAACATAGCTGCAGTGTGTACCATCCACAAGATACACTGCAGCAGCTTGTTAACACTGCTTCGATGGCACCTCCCAAAGCTGTAGTTTCTACCATCTAGACAGAAAGGCTGCAAGCACCTGGAAGTGCCACCACCTCCAGGCTCCTCTCGAAGTCACACACTTGGCTTGGAAATATATCACTGCTCTTTCATAATCAAAATCCTGAAATTCCAGCCCTAACAGCACTGTAACAGTACCTTCACCACACAGGCTGCAGCGGTTCAAGAAAGTCACTCACTACCACCTTTTCAAGGGTGCTTAGGGGCAGGCAGTAAATACTGCCCTTGCCAGCAATGCCTACATTCCATGAATGAATAAATGAAAAAAAAACTGCTCAATGCCTATCCTTAATTATGCTGAGAAAGCAGTGGCGAAACAGCATTTTGAACCGCTGCAATTCTTAGTGCTGGTACTCCCATTATAGTTTTGGTACGGAACTCCAGGATTTTAAGGCAATGACAATATAGGAACAGCAAATAATGTACAATCAGGATGGCGTCCAACTTGGAGGGGAACTTGAAATTGATGGCTTTTCCATTATATTGCTAGTCTAGTCCTCAATGACCGAAGTCTTGCGGTGAAACGTTGTCAAAGAAAAGTTGCTCAGATCATTTCGTGAATCCTGTATATATTGCAAATTACAGCTTCAGAGAATTGGTGACGGAGGGGTAACTGCTGAGTCCGAAGGTAGGGTGCTGATCAAGTAGATTGCTTTGTTCTGGTGGTTCTTAAATGCTGCTGTACCCATCCAGGCAACTGTTAAGTATTTTCATCATACTCCTGCCTTGTAAATGACAGAGTGGCTTCATGGGGTCTGGAGGTTAGTCACGCACAGGCCATCTATCCCTGATCTTGTCACCTCAGTGCTTGGCACAAATCGAATGGTTCCGTTTGTGGGGCCAGGGAAGAAATGAACATTGGTCCCTTTGTATTTTGGGCCCAGGAACCATTACCAATGTCTCGAATCGAAGACAAAGCACAGCACGTGCATCGTGCCAAAGAACGGCCTTACTCCAGGTCAGGACCAGCAAATTAGTTAGCTTCCTGGGCACTGATTCTGATTCTTCTCTGTTTAGACATTTAGAAGCACATGTCTTGATGGGCTCCAGCACTCAGTCAATTAATATTTCCGTTTGGTCACTGAACAATCCAGTGTATTGAGTTAATATTGCCTCATAGAGCTCCACTGTACCCCTCACTTGGATACTATCAATATGTCTCTGACAAATCTGAGTTCTCAAGTGTATGTCAGGGAGTCCAAAGCATTGATTAGGCTTGTGCCTCCCATCACAGTCGTAATGTAGTCATGACCATGTTTCCTCTGGCTTAAAACTTCATTTTTCTTAACCTATCTTGTCACACTTCACAATCCTTTGACCATTTCTTCACCGATAGGAATTTTTTAAAGAGTCACTTTGAACATGTTTTAAGGCTCAGCGTTTTCATACAATATAAATAAAAGGAGGTTGATAGCTTTGTAGTTCAAGTACTAATGAGCAAGCTTTAGTATTATTTTTTCAGAGAGCAAACAGCAAACTATCCCTTAACTTTAATAAACAGCTCACACCCAATGTATTGGAAAATCTTTGAACCCTTTTTATGGCTGTGAAAACAGTGAGTGAGACATACTGACTAGCAGGCTTCTGAAACTGGGTGATATGCAGTTAGTGTTTTAAAAAGAAAGCTCGAAAGCAGAGGCCCAGAAAAAGGCTGAGAGAATGCAATGCAAGGGGAACATAGAATTAGTTTAAATCAAGCAAGACGACCCACTGATGTGTGAAAGCACAGCATGTTCTTTATTTTTGTATTATTATGCAAAGACAATTTGTTGTCATTGAACTAAGTGAACTGATGCCCTGTAGGTTTACTTGCTGCGAAATAAAGCAGCTTAATGATTTGCATCAAGCCTCATCCCATCAGTGTTTGCTTGATCTGCCTTCAGACAGATTGAAGCAGCACGAATGAGACAAAATATCCAGTCCAGAAAATAAAGGGATGTTATTATATGCAGGTTATCAATAAACACAAGAATATATGTAAGATAGATCCAAATTTGTATGACATATTACAAGAGGAAGTGACATCACAATAGGTCTTACAATCTTTCATCAACATAAAAACCACTCTCTTTACAATTGTCCTAATTGTATATTGCAAGTAGGGTCGCCCCCATTATAATGGTTATCTTACAAATTGTGCTAAATACTTTTACCACAACACTAACAATTGGGATAAACCAACAAAACAGATTAAAAACACCACAAAGTATCAAAACATTTTAATTTTATCAACAAAATTATAACAAAACACACATTCACTATATTGACTGGCAGGTTTGAAAATTATAACCCATCACAAAGAAATTCTATTGTGACTTCCTTAAGTTCACACCAGTTAAACTAAATGGAGAACTGCGTTGCAGTGGGTGAAAAGTGTGCTCTTTCACTTCCTGTACATGGATGAAAAAATGTCCTTTACTTTGATGGTTACTTAAATTAAACAATTTGGAAAATTTCAATCCAGTTTCTCATGGACTGAAGTCAACAAACTTGCCCTGCAGTTTCACACAATTGGTATTAATTCAGCAACCTGACAGGAGCTCGAAGACATTGTTAAGAAGTGGAATTACTTCATATATATGGCCTGGGGTGTTCTTCTCCGGTTGGGGTTTGAGCACAATAAGGGTAAAGGGATACTGCAGTGTCTGCAATCAGTGCTGAAACCAGGGAAGTGAGAGGTGCTGTCACTGGGTGTAAATTGGAAAAAATGTTGCACTGCCAGAACAGTCACTCCTCACCTTGCGAGCTCAACACACCAAATACACACAGTAACAGTAGCAAATAGTATTTCAGTACCACTATTTATCACTTATTATTTATCAGTGTAGCTGTGCATGACCTGCAGCTGAGATCAAAGTGTGTTTCTGGTTCAGTGGGACTTTTCATAAAAGAACTGTGTAGCATTTGATGTATGCAAGCTTAATCTTCATTCAATTGTCATTCCTCCCCAACTTCCAGGAATACAGAACAAAACAATAACTTGTATTTATACATGACCTTTACTTTAAAGTAGAAAACATCCTGAGTTAGTTCATAGAGGAGAAACAGGTGCCTAACAGCAGAAATATTAGAAGGGTTGACCAGACAGTAGGGCTACAAAAACTGAAAGCTCTAGCAGCAATGACTGAACAGAATGAAGATCATAAGAGACCGCGGACATAGAAAAAAAGAATATTGGTCAAAAGGTATAAGACGGAAGGTGGAAATAGGTGATGGAGGAATTTGCAAATGAAGATAAAAATTTTGATTGTTGCTGAAAAGAGAGATTTGCTGTCAAATCTTTTTGTCTTGCACTCATCACGATAGTTGCAAGAATATTAAATCTCAAAGGGAGCAACAATTTAAACTACATGAAGAGGGTGCTGACTGGTTGGCAAATGGACTCTGATTGGTAGCGCTGTTACCACAGAGAACGAATCAGGGAGCAGTTAACTGACAAGCTTTTGTTTAAGTTCAAACCAGGTAAGTCGACTCTAATTGACCACTGAACCAAGGAATGGCTGTCTCCCAAGCTTTTGTTTAGTCGAAAAAGGCTCAATGCATGGACATGTTCTTTTTGTTAGTAAAGAACTGGGCCGTGTGTGTGAATATATGTGGCTTCTAGCACGAATAAGCGAGCCACACAGCAAACCCAACTAATATTTGTTGTTCCCTTCGAGATTTGGCATTCTTGGGACTGTCCTGATGAGTGCAAGCCAAAAAATTTCCACGGCAGGTCTCTCTCTTTTTATTGCAATACTCAAACTCTGTACTACCAAGCAAATTTTGAATGTGATGAATCAGGGAACTTGGTAGTGGAAGATAAAAATGGAGTGGATGAGTGAATGGGACATTGCGTGGAACAAAAACTGAAAGCTCTAGCAGTGAAATTTTGGGCAAGTTGCAGTTGATGTTGGGTGGAGCTTAGGAAGTTGGTGAGGATGACAATGCAAAAACCAAGTTTCAGTGATAATTGCTATAAGGGAAGGCTGGAAGTAGGTGAAGTAATCTTGGTAGATAGGATTCGTGGTTTAAAACTTGGCTCAGGGTTAAACAAAAAAAAGCCAGAGATTGGTTAAGTTGGTCCAATTCATTCGCTCCTATATTCATGTACAAATAGTTGTGTGGACATAAGCAACTATGCCAGCTTTTTTTTAAATAAGATCTGGAGTTTGATAAGGATGCAGCATGCCCCTGACCTGTATCTGTTACCAATGGATTGGGAGTTGGGGTGCACTATTGGTCAAAGCGTGAATGACTTAGTTGGGTTTGGAAGCTTTCAATGACTGACTATGCAGATAACATTGCCCATCTTGTGGTAATGCTAGGAATAGTAAATCTGGCATTGATTATCCTTAAAGCTGAGGCTGAAACATTGGACCTGGAATTCAACAGGCAGGAAACCAAAGTGCAAAACTTCAGTTTCACAAAATAAAATCTTTAAACCAAAACTTGTTTTAAATTTTAAAAAAAATACAACCCCAATTCAAATTTCAAGACGGTTTCTTTAAATAAGTTAAATAATTCCTTTGCTCCTGGTAATAATATGTCCAACCACTATTACACAATATTCCCCATATCAAGCTGCAAGTGCGTTATGTTGAATGCCTTAATGAAATATAATGTTTAGATTCACATTACCTACTTAAACCAGTGCACCACAATCTGAATGTAATTTCCAGGGCAGGAGATTTTCTCTCTCAGGGTCTAAAGATCCAGAATAACCGAAAATCTGCATTGCCATTAGAGTACTGTGGTCCACTGTAATGTTCAAACACAATGAATAGCAAAGTGACTGAACACTATTGCCCCAGAATAAGCTGCCAATATCAGGTACACTAAAGGAGCCAAAGGGTTAAATGCAACAGGAGGAGCACTGGACGACCAATTTGGAATGCAGTTTGAAGAATTATACATTTTCAAGGATTAATAGGAAATAAATTGCTACTCCTTTTATGCTGCTTTATTGCAACACTATTGCACCAATCTCTGATGAAGCCAGGGGGGAAAAATGGTTCAAAAAAAAAGGTCCCTGCCCAGCAACTAGCCTTAGTAAACTTGCTGAGGTTTACTTTTGAGGTTGCCAGCAGTTGCACAAGACCTATGCATCTGAAGCCAACAGCACTAACACTGCATTACAGTAACTTAAAAGCAGCTTTATTCTGGTTACTCTTTGGACGAGATCAGAAGATCAGCATTTGCAGAACTGAAAACCTAAGACCTTAGAATTTGGTTGGGAAGGCATTCACTATGCTGTAAACAACAAACAAGGAAACTAATTGTTAAATACTTAGGTATGAAAACCAAAACTTTATAGGATATACTTAAGAAATTAAAAGCTTATTCAATTCCCAAAAGTAGGAGGGCAGGCCTGCTTACAAGATGTAGTTTGAAGTGCTGTTTGGGATGCATATTTAATATGTGTTCCATAAACATTATATATTGAATTATGGAACATTGCTACATTTTTCATAGTCCAACAGAATTAGAACTGTATTGTAAGAAAAAAATCAATCTCAGAAAAGTAATCAACTGTGACAGAATGGAATGCTATATATCAGTATGTGACTTTTAAATCTACATGAGCTAAATAGTCAAACTTCAAGCCTTGTTAAAAATACTACCAAAAGTACATTGAAGTGTAGAGCCAATTACATTTTCTTGTTGTAAATCACATTTTGAAACAATAAATGTTCCTCAATATAAAACCTGGAAAAGGATAAAGTTGCATAAGCAACAATTGCACCAGAGGTATTGGTTCTTACATTCCTGTGTGGAGCTGAAGCATTTAATTTCTCATGCTTCTCACACCCATCTGGGAGCTACAAAATACATCTTTTTACCAAAGAGTCAAACAAGTGCTACCTGAATTATTCCAAACAGAAAAAAAGCAGTTCAGTAAAATAAAGTTAATGAACAAAGTATATTATGGCTGCAAAACTTTTGAGTTGGAATCCAAGCACAGATGATGTGATCACTGGCCTTGCAGTTCTCCATATACTCATTTTTTTGCATCCAAAGTCAGAAGCTGCAATGTCAGTCAATCCTCCTCACTTTTTCTTTGGTGAAAAGAAAATCTGACAGATCACAGGAGCTTGCCTTTGTAAACTAATTCTAGAACTTTCATGCTTCTTATTTGTTAGGTTAAAGGTTAAATTGCTGACCTCCGACCTCCTACTTGGCAGACTTTTTCCTTTCTGTAAAGCTTTATTTTGTGGGCCATATTTACATGGATTAGACCCTTTTCACGCAGGAAAAAGGAATTGGTACACAGTCAAAGCCTGAGAGCTGGTTATACAGAAAGCAGCCACAATTATCCACTGCCAGACAATGACCATATTGTGGTTTCACAAAAACCCGCCCCTGCCATGACAGGTCTTGTTCTTGTGGCAGGAAACAATGGGCAAAAATCTTATCAAGCATTCAAGCGAAACCAAACAAAGCCAGCCCACTGTGAACTTGATGAAGATGTCAAGCTTTTCTGAAAGATAAACCAACAAAACATTAAAAAGTAAAATAGGTTCACTCTGTAAAAGATTATGAGAGACTACCTTTTCAAACCAGGTCCACTTTCACGTCATCCTTTGGGGATAGAAAGCTTTTATCTTGTGAAAGTAGAAACAGCAGCATAAAACCCACTTGTTAACTTATGAATAAAGAGGGCCAAAAAGGTACAGAAAATGCCAGCATGAATTTATTAGATAGAAGAGGATCCTAATCATCTATGACCAAACTACAGGACATAGAGTCTTAATTCAAATTATCTGCTAATTGAATTGCTAAGCAGTAAACTTCTACTCTATTGCATCAATTACATTGCTTCATTCATAATTTTAGATCATTCAAATTTACTTCAGAAAAATCCAGGTCATCAGGAGTAGACTATATTCTAGAAAAATGGTGAAAGCTCTCTCCAAAAATTGTAAACAGAAGCTCACACCATCACATAATAAAAGCTTTATTGGATCTGAAATTAAGTGGAAGGTCATAATAGGCGTCTGGTTAAATAGTAAAATACACAAATGTAGGAGGTCATTACAAATTTACACCGATGAGCCCAGTTTTCACCGATACCTAATTTGCTCCAGGTACAAATGAAAAAAGAGTCAGGGTCTGTCTGACCTGATCATACTGAAGTTCTAACCCAGCAGCCTGCATGTAAGCATGTTAAAGGCTACGGAATAAAATTTACATAGTTTCATAAATGCATAGCATGCCACAACCCAAAAATGCAGTGCTGAGGCAACGTGCAGGCTAACAGTTTAAAAAAAAATTACATGGCATGCAGTACACAGTGCAACACACATAATGAGCCACGACTAAAGGAATGGGTTTCTAGTCCAGAATGCCACCAGAACAAAACATGTTTGGAAGCAGTTTCACTGCAAAAAATTGACACCAGTTGTAAACCAAAATAAGATATCTAAGAAATGAGTTTCAGTCTATCAGAATTGTGCAAAAAATCAAAGTCATTGTTTGTTTCAGAAAAACTTGCCAAAATGACCAAATAAATATCCTTTTAAGTATAGTAGCATGTAAATTATGTCTCATCGCAGTCAATGTTTTGATTAAAGCAATTATGCAACGGATACCAAACTGTTGCTTCAGTATCTCAAAAAACTCCTTTTGAGAAATTAGACACAGGCGCTCACACACACATACGTCATACTTTATCGGGCAACAGCCGACAGTAGCATGAAAGAGCCTTCTGCAGTTTCTCCCTATTTTCTCCTACCACCCTCTAATTTTGCAACCACTCCCTTACCCATGACCTCCTGCCTCTTTATCATCTGATCAACTTCCCCTTACAGATCCTCATCCTATCGCTTCACCTTCACCTGCTCCTTATTCCACTTCCCCGTCCTTCTCCTAACTCCCAAATAGCAAAGACTTCTACTGCCACTCTCTGATCTATCATTCTAGTGGATTTCCCAGTGTGTCACAGCAGGTACGGGATTCTGGCTCTGCAGGAAGGTAGCCAGGACACATTTTTAGATGGTAGGTGTGTGGCACTACTGAGGGTAGGAATGCAACAAGACCAAAGGAAAATGGATCACAGATAAAGAGAGATATGGGGAAGGTTATAATGACATTGGTTTATGGTGACAGCTGCAAGGTGACTTTCAGGCTGCAGGTAGTGGGGGATTCAAGAAAGGCTCTGGCAAAGGTTTCAAGGCTAGTTTTTTGGTTGAGGATAAAGGAAGGGACATGACAATGGTTACAGTAGGTTTTAGGCTGTGAACAAAAGGGGAGAGATTTGACTTGCAGGAAAAATAGTAGCAAATAAATGTGACAATACTAGAGCTCTAATACCTTGTTGCATGATCAGCAGATTGTATTACTTTTCTATTGATCCTCTGCTATCCCCTTAGCAGTCTATCCTCTGCATCCCTCAACCATTCCCTCTGTGCTTTCCTCTCCATTGCTACCATAGCCTCAGCAACTTGCAAACCAGACCCTCTGCTTCCTCCAATGTCCTTTATTCTGACCCCTATTCTCTCCCACAACAACATTTCTATTTTCTGCTCTTTGCATAACCAATTATAGCATTGTTAAAAACAAATTGCTGCTCATGAAGAAGAGAATCCCAAGCAGAACTGAATTGCTGAGCTTTAGGTCCCAAAGGCTGCAGAGTGATAGAGAGCAGCCCAGAGCATACAAAATAGGTGCGGGAGTAGGCCGGAAGAATTCAAACAGAGGAATATCCAATTACCACAAAGAGGAAATGAGGGCAATAGGGCTGCATGCCAGTAAGTAGCCAATGGTGATTAAGATCATTCAGAGGCTGTATAAGGCAGTGAGAGGAGAAAGGAAGTCTATATCTACAACATCACAGGTCAAGAGTATTATGACCGGGATGGGAGAAGTGCTCAATTTCTCTAGCCCCACTACTCTACAGGTTGCACCATAAGTGTAAATGTTTAATTCACTCACCAGAATGGCAAACTGTTTACCTTTGCTACTGCTAGACCCAGAATAAAAGAGTCTTTAATGAGGCTTCTTTCGATAAACTCAAAATACTTCATTTATTATGGAATGAAACATTTTTTTAAAAAATGAGTTGCAAAACAGGTTAACATACAATTTGTAATCCAGAAGTATAATAATTTACCCTTTTTAAAATCCTAACACACACACAAACACAAAACAAGGCACAAGATAAATAAGGTCTCTGCAGAGGTTGGCGTAAGGAAATGCTTTATGAAAAAAGGGTAACGTTCAAAGAGATCTTGACGCCGTCAGTTTGGTGTTCCTGTGTGTGAAGACGGAGTGCTGATCACAGTAGTTGTCTGGAAGTTTTTTTCAAATGATCTTTGGTGAAATACTGTCTTTGTTAGCTCTCGCTCGCTGCAGCTTTTCGAAGACGAGTTGTACTGGGATAAGGATTTTCTGGCTGAAAGTGAACACTCACACTGGGCTGTAGGCAAGACGGGGAGAGAGAGAGAGAGAGAGAGAATTTTCCTACACAATTTGCTCCCAAGATACACAGAGTTCAAAAAACACATTCAGACAGAATTGTTCCGAGGCCAGGTGCTTTCCAGCCAATCAGCAGGAGCCACAGCCTGGCAACAGCAGGTTTTTTTAAATTTTAATTCACGTAAACAAATTAACTCTCATCTCCCTAGGTGTCTTGCTGGTCACTTAGCTGAAGTCACGTGATTTCTTAGAAAAAGCAGCTTGCTCACAGGCCAAAGTGAACTTGTAACCTTTTAGAAAAAAAACTGAGGAGTGTCTCCAAATAATCCAATGTCCTTCCATTTTTTTAAAAATGTATATAGAACTTGAAGATATGTAATCCTAACATGCCTTCACCCTTAAGAAATGAAATGCCATTTTCAAATGCATTTCCTTACAAAGTGCACAGGAAAAAGATGTAAAAAATTCAACATATACTCACTCTTTCACTTCTCATACAGAACCTAAGCAGCTTTCTCTGATTTTCTTGATTGCCAGATAATTCTAACAAAATTACATTCTTGATGATGCATCAGCAATTATATTATCCTTCCCAGCAATATGGACATCCTTTAAATTATAAAGATGTATTAGTAAGCTCCATCAGATTCATAAGTTTTTGGAAAGTGTCTGCAGCATGTTTAGCCCGAATGGCATCACTCAGCAATGGTATAGCCCATTTGGCGTGACAAATGCCAATATCTCCTTGTCTTGCAATGTTAAAGGTGCTTGCCAATATCCTTTCAATAAATCTATCTCAGTAAGGAAAGTGGCACTGCCAACCCTGTCAATACAAACTTCTAACTGAGAGACAGGGCAGAAGTCTGTTTTTGTTACTGCATTAACCTTTCTGAAATATATGCAGAATCCAGTTGACTCATGAGGTTTAGGCAATAACACTATGGGAGAACCCCAACTGCTCTGACTAGGTTCAATTAGGTGATCTTCCAACATATGTTGAATTTCTGCTTTCACCTGAGCTGGTTTCACTGGGCTTAAATGGCAAGGATGTTGTTTGTATAGGAGAAGGTTTCCCATCATGTGTGCACCCTGGATAAGCCCTACAGATTCCTTTAAATCATGTAAGTAACCTCACTAGGTCTCTTCATCATCTTACCTCCAAGTATGAGAATATGATTTTCAGCAGTCTTAATATTTGAGTGTTAGCTAACCGGATAATCTGAGGTTCAATTGCTGAACTTTCTTACTCTCACTGTCTCTTTTATCCTCCACCATCCTTACTACCTGCCACACTTGCTCTTCTTATCCTCCTCCCTACGATGGTATTGTTTTAACATATTGATATGACAACTATTCATTTTCCTAGACATGAGGTGTCTATCAAATAATTTACTTTCCCAACCTTCTTAATTACTTCATATGGACCACTGAACCGTGCTCTCAGAGGTTCCCCTGTAAAGGCAATAACACTAACACTTCATCCTCTGGTTGAAGTGTTCAGGGCTCAGCTCACTTACCTGCCCATTCTTTCATCTTTGTTTGTCAAATTTTAAGATGTTCTTGAGCCACTTTGCAGGCTCCCCTGAACCATTCCTGGAACACGGACATAATCTAGCATACAGGATTTGTCTCTTGGTCCTGAAAACTTTGATTAATTTCAGAGGACCTCTTATTTCATGTCCATAAATTAATTCAAAAAGGACGAAAACCTGTAGATTCATTCGATGGACGTCAGGTAGCAAATAAAACAAAAGCTCAGTCCTGTGAACTAATCATGGGAGATTCATTACTATATGCTTTAATCGTTGTTTTGAGAGTATGGTGGTGCCTCTCTAAAGCCCCCTGTATCTGTGGATGATATGCCAAGGGCTTTAACTGTTTTATACCCAAGCTACACACTATGCTTTGAAAATTTTTAGACATAAAATTGGAACCTTGATCCGACTGGATTTCCATCAGTAATCAGTTAATTTCTCTACCACAACCTTAGCTATAATTGTTCTCAAAGGGATGGCCTCTAGAAATCAAATTGTCATATTCAGAATAGTAAGGATATACTGGTGTCCTGCTTTCATTTTCGGGAACAGTCCCATACAGTCTACTAACACCCTACTAAACAGTTCCACAAAAACTGGTATGGGAATTATAGATGCCGGTTTGAATGTAGTTTGTAGTTTCCCCACTAGTTGGCACATTTGGAACGTTTTACAAAACTGCACCACGTCCTTGTGAAGACCTGGCCAGTAAAAATGTTGGTTTATCCACTCCTGAGTGTCCCTACATGTCCTGCCATAGGAATTTCATGTGTTATCTGTAATATCTCTATGATATTTGGGTGGTACCACTATCTGAAGAACAACCATCCACTCTTCATCTGCAAGTCTTGTGAGGAGGTCTCCATTTCCTCATTAGAATTCCCTTTTTAACATAACATTCTGGAACTCCCTCAGCTTCAGCTTGGACTAATTGTGCTATCTTACTTAATTCTGGATTGGCTTGTTGAGCTTCGATTAGAGAAGATTTACTAAACATCTCTTCTGGATTATCCAAGTCTTTAAAGAAAGTTTCAGCTAACCAAATATCTGTCTGTGGTATCACTTTGACTTCCGACAATGGACTTTGCTTAGCCATTGCTCAGGGCATCACACACAAAGGAAAAAATCCTGGCACCTTTTCCTGTAACTGCTCTGTCTCTTTAACCTCACTTGGGCTTTCCATGATTATGGGAGAAGCTGCTACCTTAGCTCTGGCTAAATCATTTCCCAGGAGTAGGTCATCTCTGTCTACAGGTAACTTTTGGACAACCCCTTACATCACAGCACCAGACATTAGGTCACACTCCAAGTGCACCCAGTACAAAGGTACAGGTATATACTCCCTGCCAATGCCATTTATTAAAACTTTGGCTTTTAATGCACTCTCTGGCGGAAATGTTATGCCTTTCCCCAGAAAAAGGGTTTGAGTGGCTCCTGTATATCTTAATATAATCATAGGTTTAGCTATCTCATTTGAGGGATTAAGGGGTTACTTTTCCTCTTAAAAATTCTTTATAACCCTCATGTACCTCAGTCACCTCCCCTGAACCCACAGCAGTGTTCACACTCCAACCCACAGCTACACTACAACTTGATCTGTTGTATTTTCAGTAGGGGATTTTTTCTGAATCGCTCAATAAGTCCCACGGATTTCCCATGCAACTTGCAGCAACCTCTAGGAAGGTGCCCCACAATGGAATTTAGGCCTTAAAATATCACTTCCACCCTCAGCACCTTCCTTTCAGGTCTGAGGAGGAGTTCTCAGGCATTCCCAGCTGCCCCTTCCCTTCCCTGGTGACTTGCCTTCCTACACCCTCTATCTTCTATCCTTCTCAGGTTTGTTGGGGGGGTGACGGAAAAAGGGCTTGGATTTATTGACCAGCTCATAATCGTCAGGCATGTAGCTGGTTGTCTAGCTGTTTTGTCCCTCTGGTCTTCAACATGAGTTCTAACTACTGGAGGAAGTGAATTTTTAAATTCTTCCAGTAGAATTATTTCCCTAAGAGTTTTGAACATGGTATCTACCTTTAATACCCATATCCAACAGTCAAAATTACTTTGCCTTGGCCCTCTCAAATTTAACACAGGTTTGCCCAGGCTGTTTCTATATGTTTTGAAATTTCTGCTTGTACGCCTCAAGAACCAACTCATGGGCACTAAGTATAGCCTTTTTTACTGCATCATAATCCACAGAATCCTCCTTCAAAAGTGATGCATAAACTTCATGAGCTTTGCCCACCAACCTCCTTTGCCGGAGCAACGTCCAGTTTCCATTTGGCCACTTCATTTGCTTAGCTACTTTCTCAAATGAAATGAAAAATGTGTCTACATCCCTTTCCTCAAACATTGGTAGGGCTTGTACAAATTTAAACATCTCCCCACTGGGTTCTAGGCTGGGGGATAGTTCTTTTCTTCATCAAAACTTACCCCAGCAACTGGGGTTTCTTTTTTTTTTAATTCCAGCCTGGTATTCCTTTGCTTGTTCCCCTCTCTTTCCTCCCGTGTCAACTTCTCTCTCTGGAGGTCAAGTTTTCACATTTCCATTTCTCTTTTTCCTTTTCAAGTTTTCTCATCTCTCTCACTCTCCTTTCCTTCAAATTCAAGTTTTTTTCAGTTCCTTTTCGTGTTGAAGCCGTTTCATTTGCAACTAAATCCTAGCTAACTCTAGCTGTGACACACTAATTTCAGGTGTCTCCTCTTTTAATTCTAAACACTGGATAATTACTTTAATCATATCATCCTTTAGAAAATCCTGCTTTTATTTCTATCTTCACTTTATCTGCTAACTCTCTCAGGATTTCAAATTATTTACTGTTACATCTTCAACTCCCAAGGAAATATTAGCAACTTCTAATGCCATTTTGCTTTTTTAAAATGTAAAAGAAAACTGGTATCTGTTCTTTTATCCTTTACCAATTAGTATTAATCTGCACCAAATCACCCATTGTCCGTGTTTCAAAATCCCACAAGAGACCCCAGTCTATGTTACAATCGGGATGGGAGGGGTGCACAGTTTCTCTAGCCCCACTGCTCCAAAAATCACTACCATAAAAGTGTATATGTTTAAATTCACTCACCAAAATGGTTAATTATTTACCTTCGCCACAGCTGGACCCAAAATAAAAGAGAGACTTTAACCAGGCTTCTTTCAATGAACTCAGGATAATTCACTTATTGTGAAACAAAACTTCTTTTCTTTTAAAACAAGTTGCAAAACTAGTTAATATACAATTTGTAATCTGAAAGTGTAACGAATTACCCCTTTTACAATCTCAACACACATGCGCACACATACACCAAACGAAGAACAAGACAAATAAGACCTCTGCAGAGGCTGGCGTAAGGGAACATGTTATGAAAAAGGTTAATGTTCGAAAAAGTCTTGATGTCGTCTATTTGGTGTCCCTGCGTGTGAAGACAGAATTCTGGTCACAGTAGTTGTCTGGAAGTCCTTTCCAAAGGACATTCAGTGAAACACTGGCTTTATTAACTGTCACTTGTTGCAGCGTTGCAGGCTTGCAATCATAGACGAGTTATATTGCGATGAGGATTTTCTGGCTGAATGTGAACACCTACTCAGGACTGCAGGCAAAACAGGAGAGAAAAAGGGAGCGAAAGACTGGGGGGGGAGCACAAAAGGCAGGGCAGAGCAAGAGAAAGAGAGACGGGGGCGGGGGGGGAAGAGAGAGAAAAAGAGAGAGCAAGAGGGAGGGCAAGAGAGAGAGAAGCAATCTTTTTCACAGTTTGCTCCCAAGATACACGCTGAGTTCAAAAAACATGTTGATATAGTACTCCTCCCAGGCCAGGTGTTTTTCAGCCTATCAGGAGCCCATAGCCTGGCAACAGTTTTTATTTATTTCAACTCCAGTAAACAAATTAAGCCTCATCTCCCCAGGTGTCTTGTTAGTCAATTCGTTGAAGTCATGTGATTTATTGGATAAACAGCTTGTTCAAAGGCCAAAGTGAACTTGTAATCTTAAAAAATCTAAGAGTGTCCAAATGGTTCAATGTCCTTTCACTTTTTTTAAAAAGCATATAGTTCTTGGAGAAATGTACTCCTAACAAGAGAAATATTTGCATTTTAAAAAGTCTTCCCATTATGTAAATATGGACAAAGAGCATTGCTCAAAATGGTGACAAAGGAACTGTACAAGATTTTAATATAAATATACATATCTATATTAGCAGATCTCCCAAGGTGTTGCTGATACTGATTTGGAGATCGGTTGTTTTACTGAAATAGAACTGAATGGAAATCCTGACTTTTGTACCTCTGAAGACAAGGTTAGGGTAGGGATGGTTTTTAGATGTGGTACCACTGTGAAACCCCAAGGTTTAGCAGGGGTTTCAGCTCATAGGTGGATTGTGACTCTCAATTAGCAGTGAGGACAGCAGAAGGAATGTGGGGAGGCGATTCCACTTAAATTTCCACTTGTTTTTCTCTAATTTGGACAAAGTGAAAAGAGAATCATATTAGCTTGAAGGACACTCTTTGTGTCTTCCCATCATGAATAAAAATGCACAGCTTTTCTTCATAGTCTAGTTAAAATTTTACACAAATTCATTCTCCATTTTGTGTAAAAACATAATTAAAATATAAACTGAAATGCTGTTAGACACAATTTGACTTTTCAACTGAAAAAAAAAGTTTATAATTCAAACATAAAAAGCCACAGATGGCATGTGATCAGTGCAATCTGTCATATTTGAAGTGTTCCCATTTTACGCACACCCACAAGCTTGAGGCAACCAAGTAGATACAATTGGAAGCTGACAACAAACAATAGAGCAGCTGGATTGACTAAATGCCAGAGAGGAAGTTTGGGAAATTGTGCCACTACAAACACATTTACTCAGTGCATGTAATACTTTGCCATAGGGAGTACTCGAGGCAAAGACTATTGAGTCTTCAAAGAAGAAAAAGTGGCTGAACATGTAAAGGAGAGGACAATTTTGGTCAATAGCCCTGTATCACAGTAGTGGGACTAATTTTGGAAATTCTCTGATAAATATTACCATTCAAAACATACTGCATCCTGAATTTAAAAAAACTCTGATCATTATGAGGTGATGCAATTTTAATTTGCTTGATATATAGGAGCACCTACTGTATGTCAAAACAGAAGCTCCTAAGTCTCTACTAGTTATACACTATTGGCTGTTGTGCAGAAGAGCAAGAAAAGTAGGAAGTATTCAAACTTTAAACCTCAAATGCAGACAAATCTATGCCCTTGTATGAACAAGATTAGAGGTGCACTAAACTCCACTGCAATTCAAATGTAAATATCAGTCTTTGCAATGAGTGTGATTAACTTGCTTGGAGTCAATAGTTCCCTTGTTAAAAAGGAATCCATTCTTTCCACAGCAGTACAATTAAAAGAGAGGGAGAAGGAAGTAAGATTTGTGGAGAAGCTTACAGTAAGATCTCATCAGTTCTTTCTAAAGCAAAAAGAAATACAAACTACATTTCCTTCACTAATCCTACCAACAAGTGTTTCAATTACTGGGGAGAGAAATGGAGTTGTGATTTCAGCAGGACATACAAATTTAAAGAGGTAAATGATAAACTGTAGCAGAAGAGGCAGTGTTTCTTGTTATTTCCATAGCTTTTACATCACAAAGTCGAGTCATTTTCTGTTATTTTATTGAAAGAGGACTAATTGTTTCAACTTTATATTTAAACTTACCTTTGCTCTTTACAGGATTTCTGGCAGTAACATAAATAAATAATAGTACCACTGCCATAAGTAATTATTGCTGCTGCGATACTTTTCTTCACACTCATCATAAGCAGTTCCAAACAGAAATAAAAGACCACCCATCACCACATATTCTTGATCAAACATGTCTTTTCTCAAAATGATTAGGCTAGATCATTAGGATTCAAAATACAGTCACTGATTACAATCTGAGAACAGACCAGTGCTTCCAAAACTGTTGTTATTATCCGAGGAAGAAACCTTCCTTAAATTTAACAGACTGCAAATGCCACTTTAAAATTCTCTCATTTACAATGAAAACTTTTAATTTATGAATAAAATTACAGCAAACACATAGTTTATTTGTATATACATATATTGGAGAGGATTGGTAGGACACAGACAGACAGACAGCTTTGTGGCTCTGGATTCCCCCACAGAGCAAATGCCAATCTCATCTTTTGTTTGAATTAAAGTCAAGCACTATTCCAGTTTGGGCAGGGGGAACACAAGAACATAAGAAATAGGAACAGGAGTGCGTCATTCGGCCCTTGACACCTGCTCCACCATTCAATATGATCATGGCTGACTGTGGCCTTAACTCTACCTTCCTACCTGCCCCCATGACTCTTAACTCTCCTGTCAATCAAAATTCTGTCAAATTCAGTCTTAAATATAATCAATAGCTCAGCCTCCTCCACCCACTGGGAAAGAGAATTCCAAACGCTTTGGGGAAAAAACATATTAAAGCAACTCTAATGTATCTGTAAGAAAATGACACTGGCAAAAATCTGCTCCTATCTCTTCTGCACCAGTTTTTGTGCAGGTGTTAAGCTTGGAACCTTGCTGTTCTCTATAGCTACTCCGTAAACCTGCTAATCAGGGAACATTTTCTAACGAATGATTACATTACACTTTTAAAAAGTCTCCAGGTGTAAAAATCAGGTACCCCTGTATAATAAAAAAATACATTACAATGATACAATGATGGTCAGATGATGTAGAATCTGTGTGGGTAGAGTTGAGGAACCACAAAGGTAAAAAAACCATAATGGGAGTTATGTACAGGCCTCCGAACAGTAGTCAGGATGTGGGGCACAAGATACACCAGGAGATAGAAAAGGCGTGTAAGAAAGGCAAGGTTACAGTGATCATGGGGGATTTCAATATGCAGGTAAACTGGGAAAATCAGGTTGGTAGTGGATCCCAAGAAAAGGAATTTGTGGAATGTCTACGAGATGGCTCTTTGGAGCAGCTTGTGGTGCAGCCCACTAGGGAACAGGCAATTCTAGATTTAGTGATGTGTAATGAGGCAGATTTGATGAGGGAGCTTAAGGTGAAGGAACCCTTAGGAGGAAGTGACCATAATATGATAGAATTTACCCTGCAATTTGAGAGGCAAAAGCTGGAATCAGATGTAACGGTATTACGGTTGAATAAAGATAACTAAAGAGACATGAGGGAGGAGCTGGCCAGAATTGACTGGGAGATGAGCCTAGCAGGAAAGACAGTGGAACAGCAATGGCAGGAGTTTCTGGAAGTAATTTGGGAGACACAGCAAAAATTCATCCCTAGGAAGAAGAAGCATACTAAAGGGATGATGAGGCAACCATGGCTGACAAGGGAAGTCAGGGACAGCATAAAAGCCAAAGAGAAAGCATACAATGCGGCGAAGAGCAGTGGGAAACCGGGGGATTGGGAAGCCTACAAAGAACAACAGAGGACAACTAAAAAAGAAATAAGGAGGTAGAAGATTAAATATGAGGGTAAACCAGCCAGTAATATAAAAGAAGATTGCAAGAGTTTTTTTTAGATATATAAAGGGTAAGAGAGAGGCAAAAGTGGACATTGAGCCACTGGAAAATGATGCTGGAGAAGTAGTAGTAGGGAACAAAGAAATGGCGGAGGAACTGAATAGGTACTTTGCGTCAGTCTTCACAGTGGAAGACACAAGTGACATCTCCAAAGTTCAAGAGAATTGGGGGGCGGAGGTGAGTATGGTGGCCATTACCAAGGAGAAGGTGCTAGGAAAACTAAAAGGTCTGAAGGTGGATAAATCACCTGGGCCAGATGGATTACACCCCAGAGTTCTGAAGGAGATAGCTGAAGAGATAGTGGAGGTGTTAGTGGTGATCTTTCAGGAATCACTGGAGTCAGGGAGGGTCCCAGAGGACTGGAAAATCACTAATGTAACCCCTCTGTTTAAGAAGGGAGTGAGGCAAAAGACGGGAAATTACAGGCCGATTAGCCTGACCTCGATCGTTGGTAAGATTTTAGAGTCCATTAGTAAGGATGACATTTCAGAATACTTGGAAGTGGATGGTAATATAGGGCAAAGTCAGCATGGTTTCATAAAGGGGAGGTCAAGCCTGACAAATCTATTAGAATTCTTTGAGGAGGTAATGAGTAGGTTAGACAAAGGAGATCCAATGGATGTTATCTACTTGGACTTCCAGAAGGCCTTTGACAAGGTGCCGCACAGGAGGCTGCTCAGTAAGATAAGAGCCCATGGTGTTCGAGGCAAGGTACTAGCATGGATAGAAGACTGGCTGTCTGGCAGGAGGCAGAGAGTGGGGATAAGGGGGTCCTTTTCAGGATGGCGGCCGGTGACTTGTGGAGTTCCACAGGGGTCAGTGTTGGGGTCACAACTTTTCACTTTATACATTAATGATTTAGATGAAGGAACTGAGGGCATACTGGCTAGGTTTGCAGATGATACAAAGGGAAGTGGAGGGACAGGTAGTATTGAGGAGGCGGGGAGGCTGCAGAAGGATTTGGACAGGTTAGGAGAATGGGCAAAGAAGTGGCAGATGGAATACAACATGGGGAAGTGTGAGGTCATGCACTTTGGTAGGAAGAATAGAGGCATAGACTATTTTCCAAATGGGGAGAGAAATCTGGAGTGCAAAGGGACTTGGGAGTCCTAGTCCAGGATTTTCTTAAGGTTAACTTGCAGGTTGAGTTGGTAGTTAGGAAGGCAAATGCAACGTTGGCATTTATTTCAAGAGGACTAGAATATAAAAGTAGGGATGTGCTGCTGAAGCTTTATAAGGCTCTGGTCAGAACACATTTAGAATATTGTGAGCAATTTTGGGCCCCGTATCTCAGGAAGGATGTGCGGGCCCTGGAGAGGGTCCAGAGGAGGTTCACGAGAACAATCCCAGGAATGAAAGGCTTAACATATGAGGAACGTTTGAGGACTCTGGGTCTATACTCAATGGAGTTTAGAAGGACGAGGGGGGATCTGATTGAAACTTACAGAATACCGAAAGACTTGGATAGAGTGGATGTGGGGAAGATGTTTCCATTAGTAAGAGAGACTAGGACCCGAGGGCACAGCCTCAGAGTAAAGGGTTTTAGAACAGAGATGAGGAGAAACTTCTTTAGCCAGAGAGTGGTGAATCTATGGAGTTCATTGCCACAGAAGGCTGTGGAGGCCAGGTCATTGAGTGTATTTAAGACCGAGTTAGATAGGTTCTTGATTGGTAAGGGGATCAAAGGTTACGGGGAGAATGGGGTTGAGAAACTTATCAGCCATGATTGAATGGCGGAGCAGACTCGATGGGCCAAATGGCCTAATTTCTGCTCCTATGTCTTATGGTTTTATGGTCTGAAATGTTCAAACTTTTAAAGTTCTGCATTATGCCTTCATAATTCAAGTTAAGTATTACAAGCTTTCTTTAAAAAAATATTTCTGACCCAACTCCATTCATTAAAACAATTCACTGATTGGCAATGCTACAATAAGAACACTCTGCAAACTTAAGGATTATTCTTTACCAGATCACAGAGGAATTTGCTTTGACTGTTATTTTAGCAGCACTTTTGATAAAAGCCTTTTTTTGTGCAATGACAGAATTTCAGGCAGGCGGTGATGGTTAAGACAAAACTGTCTGAACTGCAATATGGTACATCTAGGTAAAAGAATCATGTTAATGGAGCCATTTATGAAAGGGAATGTTTGTTCAGGTAATCATGAATCTTCCTCAATTTTTCAGAGTTTACTTAAATAAAGCGAGAACTTGCATCACTACCTGGGTGCTCCGTTTACAAAGTCTCCATTTACTGAATAGAACATGTACAAAAAGCAGATAAATGGTATGGTGTTGTGCTGCAAAGCGTTACTCGTAAGCTATACAACATGAACATCTCACAGCTTTTGGCAAATAAACTTAAAACCAACATTGAAAAATATAGATTCAAAGCTCCACAGATTCTTTTCCACAGGAGTGTTCATTAGTGAGCTCTGAAAACAATGCAACTTTTTTTTCAAAATTGCTTTTGAAGATCTTAAAACACCATTAATAAAACACACCTGGGTTTCATTTATAGAGCAACTGATTATGGCTGTTCAAATCAAATTCAAGAAAGTCCAGCATTACATTGAGAGCTGTGGATCAGGAGCTGATTGAAGAATCAAAGTGTTTATGTGTTGAATTTCATGTGTTGAAGGGTGACCCTTCAACACATAAACACTTCCTCTGCTCTCCTAACCATGAAGCTGATGTAAACTGAGGTTCTCTTAAGTTCAACCAGAACTAGCATTAAAAAAAATCCATCAATTAAAAATGATAAACTATTCAACATGGATTTTCAAAAACCAAGCAGTTCTTTTTGTAATCTTAATCGATAATTCATTACTCTAATGGCTGGTCCTAAAATTTAAAACTTAAATATTCATGAACATACATATTAGAAGTAAAAGGACAATTCTATTTCAGTTGGATTCCAGCTTCTGTTGCATTAACAAATAAATCTAATTCTTGCTTAAGTGTACTTTTAACCTCCTTTAGTGCTAATATCCAGGGGATATATTTTCTTGACCCTCAAGTCTGGATTTTCCAAATATGTCTTTATTATATTGGTCAGTGTTGGGAAATCAACAGCAAGATATGAAGCAAATGCATTGGAAAGCGTTTTTAAGAGAAAAAAACGAAAATATTGAAGGTCGATTGTAAAATTCAGCAATATGTGACTTGATAAAACAGATAGATATACAGTAAAATAAATGCCTGAATCGCAAAAACAGCTTTGTATGGTAGAATTTTTCAACCACTTTTGAAGAAATGCTGAAACTAAATGTTAAAAATGCAGTAATTATAAACTTGCCATATAAGACAGTTAGCAAGGAATAAATACTGCACAAGTTTAATGGAGGTTTTCAACACAAGGTGAATGTAGGTGAGAAAGCCATTCCTAACAATAAAGTGTTTGATTATGCCTCACCAATATGAAAAATTTCAATGACTAACAGCAAGGCACTTTGATTAACACTGCTAAATCATAACCATAATAATCATAAACTTACTATTTTATATTCATACCTGTCATCCATGAGATTTTTAGTTGAGCTTTGTTCAACACAGTTCAAATTTATTAATATGAAATATATAATATAGAATTAAAGCAGTTGATTTTTCAGTTTGTTTGTTTTTCCAGGGGAAGCTTTTTTTTCCATTCTAAGGTCAGTGATCACGAGTAAAGAATTTTATTGTTTTACTACAGTAAAGCGAACAAATGTTTTCTGTCATTCAACAGAATAATGAAGAAAATTTATTTTTCAACAGTCAATGAATGCATTCACATTCTTGGGTTTCAGTTTTGGAATTCAATCTGTTTTGGATCCTGAAGAATATACTTCACATTGGTGTACAACTGCTAGTAATATTACAATATTTACAAAGAGAAATCTTTCTCACAAGAGATTACTTTGGGCATTTAACCAAGCTAACTGGGGAAATTTCCTTACTCGTCACTTTAATTTTAATCATTCACAATAGTATGCATGTGAAAATAGTATAATTATCTTTACTTTTAAACTAATTCTACATACAAGTGAATTACTGCAGAAATTGTCAATGCCAGCTCAATATTTGATGTACAGAATTAAACAAATTGTGCAAGTTCACTAAAGCCCAGTCACGATAATTTTATTTAATAGTCCAACAATAAACAAAAACATCTCGGAGTATTTTCTTCAAATGTTAATTGCAAAAGAAACACAATAGTTTCTTTGTTTTATTGGCAAATACGTATTTTCCTCAGGCTAAACACAGACTTCAGCTCTTACACCAATTAATCCTACTATAACATCACAAGCTAAAGAAATATGTCAATAAAAAGTTAAAACGTTTTATCCAGGGGGTCAAAGAAAACAAAATATAAGCAGACTCAACAAATAAATATAGTTCAATTTGAATTAACGTGAATCAATTCCTGCACAGGTCAAGCTAAGAGACACTTCACAGAACTCAGCAAGTTCGAAACCAAAACACAAATTTGTGAAAAAAATAACTATAGATCTAATCTTTTCTTTTATCAGTAGAATGAGGCTTAAATGCCTTATCTGGATCACATAAATTTCAATAATTATGCACTGTAATTTAAAACTGCTCTAAAATGATGATCAACAGCTTACTTATCTAAACAGGAGCCAATTGTTATTAATTTTTTCAAAAAGATTTCCAAATAAAAAGCACTAGAATCTCATGGAACATTAATTAAATTTAACAACACTACTGATTTTTGTCATACCCCAGGGTCTAATGCTTTTGGCTACTGAGTATCTGTTTAGATGAGCAAATCCTTTTTACACGGTGGTGAATTGCTCAAAATACTATTGATCAAGTCATATCTCTACTGACTGACTAGTTGATTCAGCATATATTCAAGGTCTATGTTGTATGTATTGTGTATTCCGCTGAGAAATTCACACCCTTGATTAATTGGCAGTAAAAAGTGGATACTGATGTCATATGCTGACCCAACTGCAAAGTTATGAAGTTAATTCAACAAATACACCAAGTATTACTAAGGATCACTATTAAATTTCCCACAACAATCCTCACAATGGGCAAAATTTTCCTTCCAGTGCACCAATTCCACCATTGGGATGAAATGCAGTACGGGAACCTGGAAATGTTGTGGGCCGAACTCCAAGAAAGATTTTGGAGGTGGTGGCCAATCACGTGGCCACCTCAGGGAAGCCCATCTAATTAAGGATGGCAGATGGGCTCCCAAGTCTAGAAGGCCAATAGGAAGCCATTCAGCACTGAAAGATTGGCAGCTCCACCATCAGCGGTGGATGCTGAAGTAAGTAGGAATGCGCAAAGGTGCCTTCATTCCTAGTCACCAGCCACAAATAAGGGATATAAAAAAGGCCAAAAGAGTTAGGGCCATCAGAAAGGAGGAAGAAAGCACCTGTACTGTAACGGGCAATGCCATGATTGTGGCCATTGATTAGCAGTGCAATTCCTCATTGAATGGAGCCTCTGGCTCCAATGGCTACCCAGCTTGCTGCTGGGAGGCAGCCACTGTTTCACACACAGATTCTTGACTCAACGATACCCTGTACAACAGCTGAAAAATCCAGACAGCATTGGGAGAGCTTATTTAATTAATTAATCCTTAATTAAGTCCTTAAGGAGCTTAGTTTTGGTTACCTGCATAGCTGGTCAGGTAACTAGCCTCAACCGTCTCCCGCAGAATCTCATGGGGCAGGAATGTGTCGTGGAGTCGGCCCAAGGGAATTTTCCCTCCCGTTTCCAGCCACCGCATCTCCAGACATGCCTCCATGGTTCCTTGAAAATTCAGTGCAATGAGTTAGGTCATGATATCACTGGAAGGGAAAAGAATATTGCTGCTGGGGTTTGCAAGTGGGGAAGAGGTTCAGGCCACTACATAAAGGATCTGAAAAGGCGCTTAAATGATCAATGAGGCAGTGAGAAAGTATTTTTGGTTATTTCCTGGAAAGTGCATAATGCTTCCCCTACCTGGTGCAGGTAGGTAATTAAATTGGCAGCTAGCCTCACATATTACAGGTAATATAGCAAAGCTGCTCTTTATCATTGTGCATTTGTTTCAGTGTATGAGTTTCTACAAAGGGTCGAGAAAATAAAGCACGAAAATAATTTGAAATTTTCTTTCTTTACAAAACATTTTGCAATGATATTTAGTGTTGCTAAAAAGTATTACCTGCTTAAAGTTAAACTTTTTTCAGAATCTCCTTCCAAATTTGAATAAGAGCATAATCCTTCCATAATTTGTGGTTTATAGTTATTTTTACAGTTAGAGTCTGGAATAAACATCAATACAAAGAAATGAAAAGTCTATACTTTACTTGATTTTCACAGGATTAACACAGAAGAGGCAGATTGATGCATCCAAAAAAAAGGTATACCTGACTAGCAAGTTATGTAACTGCCTCTTGAATGACTTCAAAGCTTTTACCTCCGTTACCCTGGATAGTCATTTTAAGCATTTTAAGTGCTGATCAGATACACACACACACTCCAGAGCACACACACACAAACACACATGATAAATTGAAAAATGATAGACAGCATACATGCTTGATGTACCACTGTTATACCTATGTACTGACAGGCATTCTTTGACATTGTTCATAAGATGAATATGTTGTTTAGTAGGGAGAGGACTGTTATTCCATGTAATATGCAATGTATTATGTTAACATTGAGCTGTATCCCTTTAGTGCCACAATTTCTAATCATTAAATAAAAAGAGACGAGGATTTGAATTTACTTGTTTAATGAGGGATGAGGTCACCAACAATGCCTTTTATTTATATAGTGCCTTTAATATAATAAAACATTCCAAGGCACTTCACAGTAACATTATAAAACAAAATATGACACCAAGCCATATAAGGAGATATTAGCTCGGATGACCAAAAGATTAGCCAAAGAGATAGATTTAAAGGAGGAAAATGAGGTAGAGAGGTGTAGGGAGGGTATTCCAGAGCTTGAGGCACAGGTAACTGAAGGCACAGCTGCCAATGGTGGAGTGATTAGAATCAGGCTTTCGCAAGAGGTCAGTGTTAGAGGAACACAGGTATCTCAGAGGGTTGTCGGCTGGAGGGGTTTGCGGGGAGAGTTATGGGGTTGGTGGACATTACAGAGATAAGGAGGTGAAAATCCATGGAGGGATTGGAAAACAAGCAAGAAAATTTTAATATAAAGACATTGCCAGACTGTGAGTCAATGGAGATCAGCAAGCACAGGGGTGATGACTTGCAGCAAGTCCTGCTCACCTATGACAGGGACAGCAGAGTTTTGAATGACCTCAAGTGTAGCGGGTAGAATGGGGGAGGCTTGCCAGGAATGCGCTGGAATTGTCAACTCTAGAGGTAGCAGAGGCATGAATGAGGGTTTCAGCAGCAGATGATCTGAGACAGGGGCAACATTGAGCAAAGTTACAGAGGTGGAAATAGGCCGTCTTGGTGCTGGTGCGAATAGGAGGTCGAAGGTCATCGAGGTCAAAAGTGACACTAAGGTTACAAAATTTGGAGCCAGGGCCAACTGGAAAAAATTCTTGCTCATTCAGTACTGAACGTTGGATAAGCAGAGTGTTCATTTAGTAACAGTGCAGGAGTCAAGGGAGGATGTGGTGAGGTGGAGCTGGGACAGCATATAGATGAGAAATAGAAAAGGGCCAAGAATAAATCCTTGGAAAGTCAGTTTGAAAGCTGATTCAGGCAGCAAGTTAGAACTAGGATGAAATATCTGGCTTTTATTTAAATATAATAAAATGTGACTAGTAGAGGGTTTTTTTCAGACGCTGCCTACAAACATTCTGAACTGAATCAATTGCAATATTAAGTGCAAGAAGTTGTGACACAGAAAAGTGGGATATGATGGATGTTATGACCATAGCCGATGTTAACTGCTGCGCAAACCAAATCCCAGAGGGAAACTTGGCTTACAGACCATGTCCTCTTTTTTCTGTATTCTGAAAACAAGAAGATGGCTTGCTGATCTCAGCAACAAGGAGTCCAGTAACACATAAGAATTTAAAAATTAAAAGTACAAGTTTTATTAACAAGAATAAAATAAAACTTAAGCACACAAGATTATTACAGTTGTACAATTAAAGTTAGTCTTACACAACAGTCCCCAAAAAGACTCCCTACTTGGTCAAACCCACAAGAAAACACCTTCCAGGCAACGCGCCCTTAAAGATGTTTAACTATAAAAATCCAGTAATATTACCCAAGGCAAGCTGCTATATCTTTAATAAAGGCATAGCCCATGACCCCGTAAACTCTCTTACACTCTGCCTGGAAATCTAAGACTCAGAGTAAAACTGCTTCTTGCAGTCCAAAACTTTTCTGCCTTGAATGGATGGCTGATTCAAACTGCATCATCTCCCAACCCAGGGCTCCAGTTATAGCTCCAGCTGCTACATCTCACAGCTCAGCTCCAGCTCCCTTAAGCTCTTCGCAATAACTCTAAAATACATTTTTTCCCCTTCCATCTCAGGTTGCATTGTTTTCGCACTTCCTTGAAACTCAAATCCTTCCAAATACAAGATCTCTCATGTTTTCATCTTGTCTTTGCTTTTGTGTCAATAAAATATCATCTCCCCACTTCTATTTACCTATGAAACTCTAGCGAGATGCAAACATGTTTCCTGTCATATCTGACTTCCCTCTGATGTTCAACCAAACTCTCAACTTATCTAAAATGCAAATGTTAGATCTAACCAATTCACTTGTATCTCAAACCAAGGCCTCTATCCTTTTCAAAAGCAGAAAGTGCTGGAAAAACTCAGGTCTAGCAGCATCTGTGGAGAGAGAAACAGAGTTAACGTTTCAAATCCGTATGACCCTTCTTCAAAGCTCTGAAGAGTCATACGGACTCCAAATGTTAACTCTGTTTCTCTCGCCACAGATACTGCTAAACCTGCTGAGTTTTTCCAGCATTTTCTGTTTTTGTTTCAGATTTCCAGCATCTGCACTATTTTGCTTTTACCTCTAACCTTTTCACACTTTAAACCCCTCCCCATACAGCCTGTCTCCACCCACCCACATACACACTTCTACATAGAACAACACAATATTCCCCAAAAATATTTTTAAAATGACATCCATTTCTCACATAGACAGCAAACGAACATATACATACCATGTGAATGATCTTTGCTAAGTTTGCATAAACTCAATATGTTGGTCTTCAAAACTTCAGTTCATGATTCAATCTCCAAAGGTAATAGAACTAATAGTCAATGCAGTAAAATCCACTGATCCACAAACATTTAAGTGAAAACTCACTGTATAGAAATATTCAAAAAATAGTGAAATCTGACACAAAGCTTCCAAACGGCTTAAGTTGTCCTAAAGTGTTAATGAATAAATATTTTTTATCTAACATAACAGCATTATTTTTATTTCTTCTACATACAGATTTTCTGATAGATAGACACTGGAGCCAGTTGTAGAAAACAAAACAAATGAGTGGTCAGTGGAGAAAAGGGTTAGAACCAGAGTTCACAGGTGGCTCCTTGCCTGGAATGAATAAAACTCAAACAGACTTTTGGGTCTACACTCTATTAGTAATTCTTCTATCTTTTTCTGTTCCCCACATCAGCAACATCATCAGCTGGGACTACCTGGCCACCAAGGACTACCATTCCATGCTATTGTATCACCAAGAGAAAGGATTCACTCAGCAATACAAAAAAAATTATTATCCATCCACTAGATGTCATGTACTACTAGCAAGACAGTGAGCAGTCTGAGAATCAACAATCTACTCTTGTACTCCGTTATGATCCCTGTAGAGACCAATAACTTTTAAAAAGATATTCAAAGGTTGAGTGGAAGGGTCACATGACAAGATTTCAAGTTTTAGGATTTTAACTGTAAGAAACAAACTAACAAACTCAAAGCAATATTGACTAAACATTCTTCAGCTGGCAATTTGTGCTTGAAAATACAGAGAAGTCTTTCATTTAACTTTTAAAATGACCGAAAACCCTCCTCCATGGTGATACTGTACTCTCTAGGGACCATTTCAAAGCTATTCCCAGCTGCCGATGGCTTGCTTCATTCTCCCTTTTCCAGCTAGGTAACTTTTCATCCCTGAGCTGACTTTCATGGTGAGGGTTACTCTGGAGATTACTCCCTCTAGCTAAAGCTAGGCAAATCTTCCAGTCTTGTATACATCCCCATGAGCTTGGTCTCTTCAATCTGAGTGCAAGCTCCCACCAGTATTCTGTATGGTGAACTATAGAGACTGGCTGCCTCCATCGCTCTATTTTCTCTCTCACGCTCTCACACACATTCTTGCAGACTGAGTTTGAGGGGGTCAGGGACATCTTAGAAAAGGCTGCAATCCAATAATGCAATGACTTCCTATGGACAATTCCCTCCTAAAATCCATCCCCATGACAATGGATATTGCATGGGCCTTATATCCATGTAGAAATGCTAATTAGTTATCCTTTAACCATTTATAAAGCCTGACATTCCTAACACCTCTTTGTGAGACGGAGACTAACAGTCTACACCAGTCATCACGGAACTCTTGCCATTGTCTACAGGTGTGAACATCCTACGCCCTCTTCCCAGAAAATGGGCCCCCCTCCTTTAGGACAAAGATCAAAGAACAAAGAAAAGTACAGCACAGGAACAGGCCCTTCAGCCCTCCAAGCCTGCGCCGATCATGTTGCCCGTCAACTAAAACATTTTGCACTTCCAGGATCCGTATCCCTCTATTCCCATCCTATTCATGTATTTGTCGAGCTGCCTCTTAAACACCACTATCGTACCTGCTTCCACCACCTCCTCTGGCAGCGAATTCCAGACACTCACTACCCTCTGCGTAAAAAACTTGCCCCGCACATCTCCTCTATAGTTTTCTCCTCTCACCTTAAATCTATGTCCCCTAGTAATTGACTCTTCCACCCTGGGAAAAAGCTTCTGACTATCTACTCTGTCCATGCCACTCATAATTTGGTAAATTTCTATCAAGTCGCCCCTCAATCTCCGTCGCTCTAGTGAGAACAATCCGAGTTTCTCCAACCTCTCCTCATAGCTAATAACCTCCAGACCAGGCAGCATCCTGGTAAACCTCCTCTGCACCCTCTCCAACGCCTCCACATCCTTCTGGTAATGTGGCAACCAGAATTGCACGCAATATTCCAAATGTGGCCTAACCAAGCTCCTATACAGCTGCAGCATGACTTCCCAGCTTTTATACTCAATATCCCTGCCAATGAAGGCAAGCATGCCATATGCCTTCCTGACTACCTTATCCACCTGCGTTGCCACTTTCAGTGACCTGTGGACCTGTACACCCAGATCCCTCTGCCCGTCAATGCACTTAAGGGTTCTGCCGTTTACTACATAATTCCTGCCTGCATTAGACCTTCCAAAATGTATTTCCTCGCATTTGTCCAGATTAAACTCCATCTGCCATTTCTCCACTCAAGTCTCCAACCGATCTTTATCCCGTTGTATTCTTTGACAATCCTCGTCACTATCTGCAACTCCTCCAACCTTAGTGTCGTCTGCAAAACTTACTAATTAGCCCAGTTACATTTTCCTCCAAATCATTTATGTATACTACAAACAGCAAAGGTCCCAGCAATGATCCCTGCGGAACTCCACTAGTCACAGCTCTCCATTCAGAAAAGCACCCTTCCACTGCTACCCTCTGTCTTCTATGACCAAGCCAATTTTGTATCCATCTTGCCAGCTCACCTCTGATCCCGTGTGACTTTACCTTCTGTATCAGTCTGCCATAAGGGACCTTGTCAAAGGCGTTACAGAAATCCATGTATATAACATCCACTGCCCTTCCATCGTCGATCATCTTTGTCACTTGCTCGAAAAACTCGATCAAGTTAGTGAGACACGAACTCCCCTTTACAAAACCACGCTGCCTCTCACTAACACGCCCATTTGCTTCCAAATGGTGGTAAATCCTGTCACGAAGAATCTTCTCCAATAACTTCCCCACCACTGACGTAAGGCTCACCAGCCTGTAATTTCCTGGATTAACCCTGCTACCCTTCTTAAACAAGGGAACAACATTGGCCATTCTCCAGTCCTCTGGGACCTCACCTGTAGCCAGTGAGAATACAAAGATTTCTGTCAAGGCCCCAGCAATCTCCTCCCTTGCCTCCCTCACTCTGGGGTAGATCCCATCTGGCCCTGGGGACTTATCCACCTTAATATTCTTCAAGACGCCTAACACCTCTTTTTTGATCTCAACATGATCCAAGCTATCTACACACTCTTCCCTAGACAAATCGACCGCTAAGTCCTTCTCTTTGGTGAATACTGATGAGAAGTATTCATTTAGTATCTCTCCCATTTCTTCTGGCTCCACATAGATTCCCACCTCTGTCCCTGAGTGGGCTTACCCTTTCCCTGGCTACCCTCTTGCTTTTTACATAGGTATAAAAGGCCTTGGGATTTACCTTAATCCTGGTTGCCAGTGACTTTTCATGACCCCTTTTAGCCCTCCTGACTCCTTGCTTAAGTTTCTTCCTACTTTCTTTATATTCTCCACGGGCTTCATCTCTTCCCAGCCTTCTAGCCCTTACGAATGCTTCCCTTTTCTTTCTGACTAATCTCACAATATCCTTCATTATCCAAGGTTCCTGAAACTTGCCATGCTTATCCTTCATGCTTAGCCGGTCCTGAATTCTTATCAACTGACGTTTAAAAGCCCCCCATATGTCAGTTGTTGATTTGCCCTCAAACATCCTCCTCCAGTCTAGATTCCTCAGTTCCTGCCTAATATTGTTATAATTAGCCTTCCCCCAATTAAGCACCTTAACCCGAGGACTCCTGTTATCCTTACACACCAGTACCTTGAAACTTACTGAATTATGGTCACTTTTCCCGAAATGCTCCCCTACTGAAACTTTGACCACCTGGCCAGGTTCATTCCCTAATACCAGGTCCAGTATTGCCCCTTCCTTAGTTGGACTATCTACATATTGTCTCAGGAAGCCCTCTTGGATGCACCTTACAAATTCTGCACCATCAAACCCCTAGCACTAAGTGATTCCCAGTCAATATAGGAAAGTTAAGATCACCCACCACAACAACCCTATTGCTTTTACATCTTTCCAAAATCTGCCTACATAACTGTTCCTCAATCTCCTGCTGGCAATTGGGAGGCCTATAGTAAATCCCCAACATTGTGACTGCACCCTTCCTTTTCCGGGGTTCTACCCATATTGCCTCGCTGCATGAGCCCACCGAGGTGTCCTCCTGTCGTGCAGCTGTGATATTCCCCTTAACCAGCAGTGCAACTCCCCCACCTCTTCTACATCCCTCTCTATCCTGCCTGAAACATCTAAATCCTGGAACGTTTATCTGCCAATCCTGTCCATCCTTCAACCAAGTCTCTGTAATAGCAACAACATCATAGTCCCAAGTACTAATCCAAGTTCTAAGCTCATCTGCCTTGCCTGTTATATTTCTCGCATTGAAACAAATGCATTTCAAACCCCAAGTCCCACTGTGTTCAGTAATTTCTCCCTGCCTGCCCTTCCTCTTCATCCTACTGGCCATATTCACTGGTTCCCAGTCATTTATTTCACCTGCTGACCTATTGCTCTGGTTCCCACCCCCCTGCCATACTAGTTTAAACCCTCCCGAGTGACACTAGCAAACCTTGCAGCCAAGATATTGGTGCCCCTCCAGTTTAGATGCAACTGTCCTTCTTGTACAGGTCCCACCTGCCCCGAAAGAGATCCCACTGATCCAGATATTGGAAACCCTCCCTCCTATACCATCTGTTCAGCCACGTGTTCAGCTGCACTATCTTCCTATTTCTAGCCTCACTGGCACGTGGCACAGGGAGTAATCCTGAGATTACAACCCTAGAGGTCCTGTTTTTTTTTTTAACTTTCTGCCTAACTCCCTGAGCTCCCGCTGCAGGACCTCGTCACTCTTCCTGCCTATGTCGTTAGTACCAATGTGTACCACGACCTCTGGCTGTTCTCCCTCCCCTTTCAGAATGTCCCATACCCGATCAGAGACATCCTGGACCCTGGCACCAGGGAGGCAACATACCATCCCGGTGTCTCTTTCATGACCACAGAAGTGCCTATCTGAGCCCCTGACTATAGAGTCCCCTATGACAATTGCTCTTCTGTGCTTTGACCCCCCCACCCTCCTACTGAACAACAGAGACAGCCGTGGTGCCACTGCTCTGGCTACTGCTGTTGTTTTCCCCTGAAAGGCCATCCCCCCAACAGTATCCAAAATGGTATAACTGTTAGAGAGGGGGACAGCCACAGGGGATTTCTGCACTGACCGCCTGCCCCTTCTAGCGGTCACCCATCTATCTGTCTGGACCTTGGGTGTGACCACGTCTGTAAAACTCCTGTCAATGACGCTTTTCCGCCACCTGAATGCTCCTAAGTGCATCCAACTGCTACTCCAACCAATCCATGCGGTCAGTGAGGAGCTGCAATTGGGTACACTTCTTGCAGATGTAGTTGTCCTGGATACTTGAAGCATCACAGATTTCCCACATCCCACAGGTGAAGCACTTCACCCCAGCAACTGCCATTTCTAGAACTACTTAATAAATTAATTTAAATCTAATAACTGCTTATTGACTCCTTATTAACTATACATTCCCTAGGGCTAGATTTCTACTATATATACTAACTTCTAAGAACAGTAATCCCCTGATTCTGGTCTAGATACCCTCTACTTATTAATTAACACCAAGCCACCCAAGTTTGTCATCACGGCAGAATTCAGAACAGGTCACATGACATCTTCATTCTTCCCGTTTACCCTAAATTAAAGAGACAGTCCCAAAACATAATCTACAAACTTTATTTTTGTAACAACTCAAACTTCTCCAATTGTAATCAAGTATTCACCCAATTAAGCCATCAAAAACTCTCTTTTCATGAGACCATGGGCTGAAGTCAGCAAAATTACAAAGCACTTATGTAGCTCCTCTAATGTAGTAAAATATTTCAAGATGCTTCAACCGAGTATTATCAAACAAAATTTGACAGTTAGACACATTAGCAGGAATTGGGGCAGATGGAAAAATGCTAGGTCAAAGAGGTAGTATCTAAGGAAATCTTAAAGGAGGAAAGAGAGGTAGAGAGGCAGCGAGATCTAGGGAGGGAATTTGAGAACTGAGGGTCTTAGCCAGCAAAGATCCGGCTGCCAAAGGTGGAGTGATTAAAATTGCAGAAGTGCAAGGTGACAGAATTGGAGGATTACAGATACCTCAAGGTTGTGGGGCTGAAGGAGGTTACAAAGGAATGATAGAGATGAGGCCATGGAGATATTTGAATACAAGGAAGAGAATTTTAAAATCAATGCATTGCTTAATCAGGAGCCAATGTAGGTCAGTGAGCACATGGCTGACAGGTGAACAGGACCTGGTGGGAGTTAGGTTGCCAAAGTTTCTCCTTAAGCTTTGTGAATATGTATGGTGGTAGATTCCTCGTTACTAGAATATATCCAAGTTGTAAGCAATTTCATAGTCTTCTGTAGGTGCTCTCATGTCTGAAGAGCCTGATGCAAAATCGGCATGGATGTCCACAGAACTGACAGTTCATGTTGTTGGTGGTGCCTGGGGGAGTTTCTGCAGCTGTGCCACCACTGGCCTTCCTCTGGGCAAGTTGGATGTTGCGAGTTTGATATAGATGGCCCCCGAAGCACAGTGAATCAAATATTAGTGTTTTCCTCCACATAGGCCGGTCAGCTACAATATTTTCCCAAAAGAGATGGTCTGCAATGCAAATGTTTGTGAGGCTTTGTTTTTAAAGATGCCCTTGTATCATTTGCCTTTATGTCATTTGCCCTAAGACAGTTCCCTGTTTGGTATTCTGTAGTTATCATGCAGGAGACATGGCCTGCTCATCTAAATCCAATTTTTTGGAATGTGGTCTCCATGCTGTTGAGCCCAGCACACAAAAGACCCCATTGTTTGCGATTTTGTCCTGTCATTAAATTCCCTCATGGACCTCAGGTGTCTTTGGTGAAAGTGTTCCAGAGCTTTGATGTGGTGCCTATGGCAGACCCAGGATTCTGCGCCAAATAGCAGGGGGGCAAGGACAGTGGCCTGGTAGAGTTTGATTTTAGTCTTCGTGTGTATGCATATGCAAGTGGCAAAGTAACAGCATCTGGCAAGGAGCGATTTCTTAAATATTGGACTCTTTTGGACTCTGAAATGGTTTGGAGCAATGTCAAATTCACTGGACAAAAACAGAATTACCTGGAAAAACTCAGCAGGTCTGGCAGCATCGGCGGAGAAGAAAAGAGTTGACGCTTCGAGTCCTCATGACGCTTCGACAGAAGGGTCATGAGGACTCGAAACGTCAACTCTTTTCTTCTCCGCCGATGCTGCCAGACCTGCTGAGTTTTTCCAGGTAATTCTGTTTTTGTTTTGGATTTCCAGCATCCGCAGTTTTTTGTTTTTATCAAATTCACTAGTCCGTATGAATTACACCAAGTCCAGAAGAACCTACATTTTCTTAGCAATCTAAATAGGTTTCAATATGCTATAACTGACCAACACAGAGAAATAAGAACTTAATCTGTCAATTGTGACCAGTCGGGGTGTTGAGAATAATTATTTTCATATAAACTTTTATCAGTTTTCCACAACTTTTCCCAATGACAGAAGGATCAACAACCCGAGGATGCAATTATAAAATAATTGGTAAAAAGCCAGCAGGGAGATGAGCAAGTAATTTATTTACTCATCAAGTTCTTAATCTGAAATTTTGCTGCCTGAAAGTATGGTGGAATCAGTTTCAATAGTAACTTTCAAAAAAGAGAATGAGATAAATTCTTGAAAAACTAAATTATTGCAGGGCTATGTGGAAAGAGCAATGTAAAGTAGCTCTTTCAGAGAGCTGACAAGGACTTGGTGGGTCAATTGGCCTCCTTCTACACTGTATGATTCTGCAATTGGAAGAGATAAACACTGAAGATGTCGGTTCTGAAAACTAAAAGCTTGACCCTTTTCATAAGAATATTAATCTCCTATTGTCTTAGACATTTTAAGTTGCAACAGCCTCTATATCTATTTTAGTTTTTCCAACATGGTTGGCATTAAGAACACTACTTAAATGTGTCTAATTTGGATCCCTTGAGAACCTAAGAAAGGGTTGTATTAATATACACTTTTCACGACAACTGGATGTCTCAAAATGTTTTACAGTCAATTAAGTACTTTTGAAGTGTAATCACGGTTGTAATGAAGGAAACCCGGCAGCCAATTTGCACACAGCAAACTTCTACAAACAGGAACGTGATAATGACCAGATAATGTGTTATTTTTGTTATATCGATTGAGGGATAAATATTAGCCAGGATACTAGTGATAGATCCTTTGCTGTTCTTCGAAATTGTGCAGTGAAATCTCTTACATCCGCCACAGCTGGCAGATGGGCCCTTGGTTTAACATCTCATCTGAGAGAGGGCACCTCCGACAGTGCAGCCCCTCCTCAGCACTGGACTGGAACAGCAGCCTTGATTTTTGCACTCAAGCTCTGGAGTGGGAATTGAACCCAGAAACTTGTTACTCAGAGACAAGAGTGCTATCAACTGAATGACGGCTAACACTCTATAAAGCACCCATGCCACTGTCTTTGAAGGAGATTCCTAACTTTGTCACAGATATTGATTCAGTTAATTGTGTTAAAATCTCCATGGAGACTGATAACTTTTTAAAAAAGATTCGAATTTCCAGTGACCAACTTAAAGGAATCGCACAAGATTAGGTTTTAAGGCTTCTACTATAACAAACTAAAAATCAACATGAACTAAACATTACAGTCCTCCCAGCTTCCAATGGGTTCACCCCTCCCCATTTTACTGAATTATAATGCCCAGCATCTGTTGAAAAACATTTTCCTCAGTCTTCTGAGAATTCACGAACTGTGTCTTCCAGCGACAAGGCTCATACTGGTGATTCCTTCTCTTAACCTCGTCAGAGTGAGTCTTCCAGTGACCTTAAATCTCTGCACATTATTTGTTCACAGAATCGCATTCTTGAGATTTGTTTTGCAGCATTCCGAAATATGATGATTTTGATTATTAATAAAAGAACAGCAAAAAATATCACTTTGTAACTTATAACAGAGATACTTTTATTTGAACCTTGAATATCATTCTTAGCATAAATAAACTGAAAAGCCTTCCTTTTTAATTGGTTATTTCTTAATCTTGCCTATCTAGCCAGAGCCAGAGAACTTCCTCCAATGGCTTCTGTTCCAGTCCTCACACCATTACCAATCAAGTACCCTAAAATCTATCTTTAGTCCCACCCTATTTCTCATGTACATGCTGCCCCTCAGTGATATCATCCAAAAGCATATTAAGTTCACATATGACTGACACCACTGAGCTTTACCTCACCATCATCTCTCTCAGCTGCCTGTGTTATCAGACTGCTCAAGTCTGAATAAATCAAAATTTTCTCCAGTTAAACATTGGGAACATCAAAGCCATTGCCTTCGCCTCCCAATCCATTCCAGCACAAACTGCATTCCAATTGTTGGAATCGGCAACAATTCCATCCCCTGGCCACTGTCTCAAGCGGAATCAGACTGTTCGCAACCTCGGAGTTTTATTTGATGTTGAGCTACATTGCCAACCCTATCTCCTCTCCATCGTCAAGACCGCCTATTTCCACTTCCATACTAGCATGCATCCAGCTCTGCCCGTACCAATCTGAAACACTCATCTACTCACTCAGCCTGGGAAGAGTGTCCTGCAGTCAGCATCGCGGTGAAGCAGTCTGGGAAGAGTGTCCTGCAGTCAGTTCTTGTTGAAAATAACAAGAGTGACATCACAAGACAGCGCGAGAGAGCGGCGGAGAGATCAGAAACAGCGCAAGTGCAGGGAAGCTTCAAAAAGTGACATCAGCACAAAGGTGAGAGCTGATTGGTGAGCAGTGGGTAATTGTTTTTCTCCAATTTAAAATAAATTAAGCTAAGGAAAGGTAAGGGTTCTAGTTTTTATTTAAAAAGTACATAAATATTTTAACCTTTTTTTTTTACTGTATTTAACTTAAAGTGTCTTTTTTTCAACTAGAGGCATTGCAGAGCAAGTCAGTCCTGTGTTATGTACCGCCTGCAACATGTAGGAAGTCCTAGATGTTCCTTGCGCTCTGACCGACCACGTGTGCAGGAAGTGCCACCAGCTGCAGCAACTTGAGCTCCAAGTTTCGGAGCTTGAGCGGCAGCTGGAGGCACCGAGGTGCATTCGCGAGGCTGACAGTTTCATGGATAGCATGTTTTTAGACGTGCTCACCCCACAGCTCACAGAAGTGCAGACAGAGAGGGAATGGGTGACCGGTCAGAAGAAAGGTGTCAGGGCAGATAGTCAGGAAATCGCTAGGATGCATCTCGCTCGAGAACCATTTTCCAGTGTTGGAAAACTGTGAGAGTGACGGTTCCTCTGGGTAGTGAAGTCATGCTCATGGCACTGAGTGGCTCAGCTGCACTGGGGGGGGGCAGCAATAGCAGTAGGAGACTCGATAGTAAGGAGAACAGACTAGCATTTCTGTGGCCGTAGACATGACTCCAGGATGGTATGTTGCCTCCTTGGTGCCAGGGTCAAGGATGTCACTGACAAGCTGCAGGGCATTCTAAAGAGGGAGGGCAAACAGACAAAGATCATGGTCCATATTGGTACCAACAACATAGGTAGAAAGAGGGATGAGGTCCTGCAAGCAGAATTTAGGGAGCTGGGAAACAGGTTAAAAAGCAGGACTTCAAAAAGGTAATAATCTCCGGATTACTTCCGGTCCAGATAAATGTGTGGCTGAACAGGTGGTGCAGAAGGGAGAGCTTTAGATTTCTGGGACACTGGGACTGTTTCTGGGGGCGGTGGGAGTTATACAAGGCAGACGGGTTGCAGCTGAACTGGAATGTGACCAACATCCTTGCGGGGAGGTTTGCTAGTGCTGTTGGGAGGGTTTAACTAACTTGGCAAGGAGATGGGATCCTGAGAGGAGGTTCAGCAGGGAGAGATGCACAGCCAGAATTAGAAGAGAGAGCAACTGAGTCTGGAAGGCATAAAAATTATAGGCCAGTTAAGGCACAAAGGGGTTTGTCAAAATTGGATGGTATTTATTTTAATGCGAGGAGTCTGATGAATAAGGCAGATGAGTTGAGGGCACAGATTAACACATGGAAGTATGATGTCATTGCTGTCACAGAGACATGTTTGAGAGAGGAACAGGATTGGAAGCTCAATATTCTAGGGAAAAAGGGTCTTCAGGCAAGACAGGGAAGGAGGCAAAAAAGGAGGGGGTATCACAATATTGATCAAGGAATCAATGACAGCAGTAAAGAGGGATGACACCTTAGAAGGCTCCTCAAATGAAGCCATATGGGTAGAACTGAAAAACAAAAAAGGAGTAATCACATTGCTGGGAGTATACTGTAGGCCGCCAAACTGTCAGAGAGAAATAGAAGAGCAGATAGATCGGCAAATTTCAGAGAAGTGTAAAAATAATAGGGTGGTAATAGTGGGGGATTTCAACTTCCCCAACATTAACTGCGTTAGTCATAGCGTGATAGGTTTAGAGGGAGCGAAATTCTTAAAATGCATCCAGGAGAGCTTTGTAAGCCAGTACATAGAAGGTCCTACAAGACAGCGGGCGATCCTGGACTTAATTTCAGGGAATGAAGCCGGGCAAGTGGTAGAGGTATCAGTGGGGGAGCATTTTGCAGATAGTGATCATAACTCCATTGGATTCAAGGTTGTTATGGAAAAGGACAAGGATGGGCCAGAAATTAGAGTTCTAAATTGGAGGAAGGCCGATTTTAATAAGATCAGATAGGATTTGGCCAAGTGGACTGGGAGCAGCTACTTTTAGGTAAATCTGCATCACAGCAATGGGACTCATTCAAGAAGGGAAATAGGAAGATTACAAGGCCAACATATTCCAGTAAAGACAAGGGGTGGGACCAACAAATCCAGGGAACCCTGGATGTCGAGGGAAATACAAGATTGGATAAAGAGAAAAAGGGAGGTTTATGGCAGATACCAAGGGCTCAAAACAGCAGAAGCCCGAGAAGAATACAGAATGTGTAGGTGGAGGAAACTTAAAAAGGAAATTAGGAAAGCAAAAAGGGGGCATGAAAAAACATTGGCAGGTAAAATTAAGGAAAATCCAAAGTTATTTTACAAGTACATGAAGGGTAAGAGGATAACTAGGGAAAGAGAAGGGCCCATTAAGGACCATGGTGGTAATTTGTGTGTGGAGCAGGAAGACGTAGATAGGGTTCTAAATGAACACTGTGTCAGTGTTCACAAGTGAGAGGTATGGACATGGGTATGGAAATCAGGTAGAAGGACTGTAACATAACTAAAGAAATTAGCATAGAAAGGGAGGAATTTCTAAGTGGGCTCGCAGGCTTAAAAGTAGATAAATCTCCAGGCCCAGATGAAATGAAACCCAGGCTGTTGAGTGAGGCAAGGGAGGAGGTAGCAGAGGCACTGGCAATAATTTTCAACACTCTCTGGCCACAGGAGAGGTGCCAGAGGACTGGAGGACAGCCAGTGTGGTACCATTATTCGAAGGGAGGAAGGGATAAACCAGGGAACTACAAGCCAGTCAGTCTAACCTCTGTGGTGGGGAAACTATTGGAAGCAATTCTGAGGGACAGAATTAATCTATACTTGGAGAGGAAGGGATTAATTAAGGACAGTCAGCATGATTTTGTTAAGGGGAGGTCATGTCTGACCAATTTGATTGAATTTTTCAGAGGTGACCAGGTGTGTAGGTGAGGGGAATGCATTTGACGTAGTCTACTTGGACTTCAGCAAGGCTTTTGATAAGGTCCCGCAAGGGAGACTGATAATGAAGGTAAGAGCCCATGGGATCGAAGACAAGTTGGCAAATTGGATCCAGAATTGGCTGAGTGGCAGGAAGCAGAGGGCGGTGGTCGAGGAGTGTTTTTGTGACTGGATGCCTTATTGGTGGGGTGGTAAATAGTGAGGAGGAAAGCCTTAGATTACAGGAGGATATAGACAGGCTGGTCAGATGGACTGATCAGTGGCAAATGGAATTTAATCCAGATAAGTGTGAGGTGATGCACTTGGGCAGGACAAACAAGGCACTGGAATACACGATGAATGGTAGGACCCTGGGAAGTACCGAGGATCAGAGTTGGTGTACATGTCCAATGTACGTTAATAATGAAGGTAGCAGGACAGGTAGATAACGTGGTTAAGAAGGCATATGGGGTACTTGCCTTTATTAGCCAAGGCACAGAATATAAGAGCAGGGAGGTTATGCTGGAACTGTATAAAACACTGGTTAGACTAGGGTATTGCATGCAGTTCTGGAATCCGCATTATAGGAAGGATGTGATTGCACTAAAGGGAGTGCAGAGGAGATTTACCAGGATGTTGCCTGGGCTGGAGAGTTTTAGTTATCAGCAGAGATTGGATAGACTGGGGTTATTTTCCCTGCAGCAGAGGAGATTGAGGGGGAAACATGATTGAGGTGTATAAAATTATGAGGGGCATAGATGGGGTAGACAGGAAGGAACTTTTCCCCCTTGGTGGAGGGATCAATAACCAGGGAGCATAGATTTAAGGTAAGGGGCAGGAGGTTTAGAGGGGATGTGAGGAAGAATTTTTTCACCCAGAGGGTGGTGGGAACCTGGAACTCACTGCCTGAAAAGGTGGTAGAGGCAGAAACTCTCATAACATTTAAGTAGTATTTGGATGTGCACTTGCGATGCCATAGCATACAAGGCTATGTGCCTAGTGCTAAAAAATGGGATTAGAATAGTGCGGTACTTGTTTGACTAGTGCAGACTCGATGGGCCAAAGGGCCTTTTTCTGTGTTGTAGACCTCTATGACTCTTATGACTCTGTTCTTTGGTTACTTCCCAATTTGACTATTCTAATACATCACACAGTTCCTTACCGCACCATCGGTGGCTGTGCCTTCACCCATCTAGGCCCTAACCCTAGAGGGTATTCCTGTCCTAAATATTGCTCGTTAAAATATACCAAATTTAGAGACCATAAATGTAAGATACCCATCAATAATTCCGATAGAGAATTCAGGTGGAACTTCTTTACCCAGAGAGTGGGTAAAACATGGAACTCGCTATCACAAGGTGTTGTTGAGGCAATAGCATAGATGCATGTAAAGAAAAATCAGGTGGCACATGCGGCTGAAAAGAATCGAAGATTATGCTAATAAGAGTCAGATGAACAGTGGTCATAGGATGCTCATAAATATCAGTATAGACAAACTGAACTGAATAGCCTATTCCTGTGCTGTAATTCTATATACCTCATTGGCATAGCTTTAAGTCACCTGTCCCACTCTCTCCTGCCTTGGCTCAGTGTCTATTTTTTCTCTTATTATCCCCCTATGAAGAACCCTGGGTTATTTTAAGACATTAAAAGGTGCTATATGCTGCTATTGTATTTCCATTTCATTATAAGCCACAAAACCATTATATCTGTTATCAACCTCTAACAATTGGTACAAAATCTGCTTTTTTTTGAGTGCACAGAGTTCTCCATAACCTTAGTAACTACTGACAAATGAGCAAATCAAATATATTATTTACTAAACTTTTAACACAATCTCAAAGGTTTGACTATATAAGCCACCAAAATCTCATTCTTGCAATTTGTCTTATTGCATTCCAAAAAAAAAAATTGCTTAGTAACTTATAACATAGAGGTCTTTTTATTTAGGTTTATGTAAGCAATGAATGATTAAATGAGTGCTTTACATATTCTGGTTTTGGAATTCTATCCAGTTTAGGAAATGTACCATATGTGAAATTTGATGTGACAAAAACATATAGTGAAATGAAAGCCATTCAGTGCTTATTATCAGGATAACATTTATTATTGGCTAATAATATATGGCAGGGTTAGTTTTCACCTTGTCCCTGGAGGCTATGAAAACAAGAAATCAAAAATTGCACAGACCAATGCACAGTAACAAGTGACACAGTATACTCATATGACCATGAGGAACATTATGCAATTATGAAATTTAGTCAACAATCCTTTCAAATGTTTCAGTGAAAGATTTGAAAATAATCAACAGTCATGAATGCCAAGTTCAGAAAATGCATTAAAAATCTGCACGCATCTTTTATTTAATGTTATACTGAATAGCACAGTTCAAATAAAATTGACATATATCCTCCAGTGAGGATCAACCTTTAGAACTCTCTAGTCCAGACAGATTTTTTTTAATGAATTTATTATTTGTTAACAACCTGGACAAAAGAATAAGCAGTATGTGAATGGTTTTGTATTCCATTCAAAAACTGTGCTTTTCAGTTTTTCAACAATATTCATCAACCACCGTAACAGACATCTTTGAAGGGGGAAAAGAAAGCAAATATATGACAAGTCCATCAAAAAAAAAAATCTGCAGTCTCTGTGAAATAACTTCTGTTACCCACAATTAAAATGTTACAAATTTTAATCCATAATTGATTTTCAGTGTTATCAGATGAGTAATAATGGCCCGTAACTTCCGAGCTCCAGGGCAGTGCAGCCAGGGGATAGCAAAAGATATGCTGGGGAACAGCCGCACCCCAACCACCCCACACCCCGGACGTTCCCAGGTACAGATTGCATGGCAATTGCATGGCAAATCCAAACGTCTGATAGACAACTGCCCTGTCCTGGGAACCATCGGATAATGTGATTTAAATTGCAAACTTCAGGTTGTTCTGACTGTGTTACAGTAAGAGTTACCCAGGAAAAGTTAGAAGTATTAAAACCACTTCTTCCTTCTGGGTAACTACAGCACTGACGCACCTCAAGCCCAACGGGACTCCACCCGCCCCCTCGGACCACAGGACTCCCACCTCTACCCCACACCAAGCAAATACACCCCCGGCTGCCCTCCCCAGCCCCTTACTACACACTACTCTCCCACCCCTCCAATTGCCCCCCTGCCACTGACCACCTGCACCCCCCCCATCCCCAAACTTACAATATAAACTTACCGTCTCCCTAGTTTCTCCATAACTAGTCCTTTAAACGTACTTGCTTTACAGCAGCTGGTGCAGTAAAAAAAGGGTGTGTGTCCTCCTTACCTCCAATGCTGCAGCCCTGGACAGAAGGCTGTGGGAACCCACTGCGCTACACAGATCTCGCTTGTCCTGAGTTGCAGGTCGGTCGAGATAGGAAGGGCTGGATTCCAGGTGAGGAACTACAAGTGGAGTGGAAATCCAACTCAATTACCACTCCGCCGGAAGTTACCACACAATGTTTTAGAAGCTCCAAGATACTGATACAGGAATTCCTCAGGGCAGCATCCTATGACTGATCGTTTCCAGCTGCTTCATCAATTGCCTTATTTCCATCATGTGATCAGTCATGGAGTTGTGTGCTGTAGATTGCAGTGTTCAGTTCCATTTACAACCTCAGATAAAGAAGCATTCCCATGTGCAGCGTGACTTGGACAACATATTGGCTTAGGTTACTGAGTGGCACAAAAGTGGCAAGCAATGACCATCTCCAACTACAGAAAATTTAACCACCTTCCCATGGCATTCAGTGACATTACCGTCTCTGGATTTCCCATCATCAATATCCTGGGGCTCACTATTGTCCAAAAATTTAAATGGACCAGGCACATAAATACTGTGCCTACAACAGCAGGTCAGAGGCTGTGTATTCTGAGGTGGTGACTACATCCTAAACCACCCAAACCCCTTCCGCCATCTACAAGACACAATTGATGAGTGTGATGAGATACTCTTCACTCACCTGGATGATTGCAGCTCTAACAATACTCAACAAGCTTGGCAGCAGCTAGGACACAAGAGCCAGCTTGATGGCAGCACCCATTCGCTGCCTTAAAAATTCTCTCCTACCACCACCAGCGCAATACAGCTGTAGCATGTACCATCTACAAGATACGCTGCAGGAACTCGCTACGGCTTCAATAGCATCTGCCAAATCCAAAACGTCCACCACCTGGGCAGCGAACGCATGGGGACACTATGATCTGCAAGTTCTCTTCCAAGTCACATACCACCAACTTGGAAACATATTATCATTCCTTCATCATCCCTGGGTGAAAATCCTGGAATTCCCTCCCTAACAGCTGAAGTACCTTCACCATACATATTACAGCGTTCAAGAAAGTAGCCAACTACCGCCTTTTCAAAGGCAATCAGGGACGGGTAACAAATGCTGGCCTTGCTGTCAATGTCCACATCCCATAAAAGAATGAATACAAAGAAGCAACATGATTTGGTCGCGTATTCATGGATTGATGTGGTCGATGGAAAAACAGGCAAGCTTACATTTACGTAGGCTTCTCAGAAAAGTCTCAAAAGTACCGTAAATACACTGAATCACTTTGGAGTATAGTAACTTATTTTTAAAAAAGCAACAGCTGTTTTGTGCACAACAAAATACCACAAACAGCAATGAATGACCAGTTAATCTATTTTTACTGGTGTTGGTTAAGGAAGGAAAGCTATTCGGGATACCTGGAGAATTCCCTGCACATCTCTAAAGAAGCCCACAGGTCTTTTAATGCCCACTGAACAGGCATTCAAGGACTCGGTTTAATACCTCATCCTAAGGAAGGTACCTTTGATGAGGCAGCATTCATTCATTACTGCAATGGAATATCAACTTATATTATGAGCTCCATTGCGTGCCATGGGGCCCAAACCCACAATCTTCTAATTTAGAGGCCAGGATACTACAAACAGAGCTAACCTGACAGAATTGATCATTACTGAAGGTTTATAAATATGGAACTGCATTAACTACAAATGCATCAACATAATTAGATATGTCAACACTGAAAAATATTTCAATTTCATAATAAAACTGAATTTGGGTTATTTCTGCATGAACATACCAGAAATATGATAACCTAATCTTTAATAGAAAAATAAATTGATCCATTCAGGCCACAAGCTACATACCTCACTCATCATCAGATTCACTGAGCAGTACTGCCCATACTTGAGTACTCCATGGCCACACAGTTCAAACTCCCTGCAAACATTCACATTAAAGCTCAGCAATTCTAAGGCGGCTTAACATGAAATTGCTCTGGGATCTGTAGATTTGACAAATATATCTTAGCTGCTATCGCAAACACAAAAGCCTTTTGAAAAACATCAGTAAACTGAAATGTTTTGATTGCAATATTCTTTATTCTTTCATGGTATGTGGGCATTGCTAGCAAGGCTAGCATTTGTTGCCCATCCCCGATTGTCCTTGAACTGAGGGCAGTTAAGGGTCAACCACATTGCTGTGGGTCTGGAGTCACTTGTTACAAGGATGACAGTTTTCCTTCCCTAAAGGACATTGATGAACCAGATGGTTTTTTTTTAAAACAACAATGATTTGATAGTTGTCATGGTCACCATAACTAAGAATAAGATTTATATTCCAGATTTGTTAATTGAATTTAAATGCCACCAGCTGCCATGGTGGGATTCAAACCCATGTTCCCAGAGCATTAGGCTGGGCCTAATTACTAGTCCAGCGATATTACCATTGCGCCACCATCTCCCCACCAGTACCGAACTTCATAACCTGTACCACTTCACAATGCAATACAGCTCCTCAAAAATACTTTTCCCCCTTGGGAAGAGATAAAGCTAAGAAACCTACCAACAGGAAAAGAACAATTACAACTTTTAGGGATTTCCTGGGAGAAGGAACAAAACAATCAGAAAGGGCAAAACAATAGGATTCAAATTTATCTGCTGCCTTCATGGAATGACTTGACAAGCAGGGGCCCACAACTAACTATTGATATTTACTATCATTCTTATTCTTACTGGACATGTGTCACATTCTCTTTCTTGAGTGTACGCCAACAATAGATCAGGAATGATTTAAAAAATCCCTGCAGAAGTTGATCTTTCCTGTAATTCACAAAGCTTCACGAGATAACGTGGTACCAAATCCATGATACAGTAAATGAGGGCTAGAATTCTTCTTGAGAGCGCAATTTTGGCAACAAATCATCCCAGTCAAGCCCTAGCAATTCAAAGCCAGAAGTGTACTGTTCACAGGTCAGCCAGTGAAAAGGGATAGCACAGATTTCACACTCAAGAATATTGTGCACCACCACAGAGCAGAACAGGCAGTCAAGAAGCTGCATGTGCCAGAAAAGTTACAAAATTGATGGACAGAATTTCATGACCATTTATGAGTGGACAATTGGTTTGTCACAAAAGCAATGCTACAATTCAACCCTACTGTCCATGCAGAAAGTAGAACAGGTTATGTGCAGAAGATTTTGGGAGAAATGGGTAGTTTTTGGAGTGAATGGATGATGGAGAAGTATTGGTTTTGGGGATGGCATAATCTTTTCTCATTCTGTTTCAGTATGCATCCATGTCATTACTTAAATAAAATCTTGTTATTATGCTGAGGAGCAACTGATGGAGGTCTTTAAGAATACAAAAATGTTTGATAGGGTATATGCAATGTTTTCACTTGTGGGGAGACCAAAAATATAAGATTATAAGTATAAGGATAGTCACTAATTTATCCAATAGGGAGTTCAGGAGTAACTACTCATAGTAGTTAGAATGTGAAATTCTTTTCCACGGGAATAATTGAGACGAAAGTTTAAGTGCATGTAAAGGGAAAGCTAAATAAACATACGAAGGAGAAAAGAATATGCTATGCCGACAGGGTATGATGAAGAGGAGGCACGTGTGAGGCATAAACACCAGCTTAGACCAATTGGGCCGACTGGACAGTTTCTGTGCGGTACATTCTATATAATTCCATGTGATCACAGCTGGCTGCAACAGAAATGATGTGAAAAAATCACGATGGAACTGGTTACAATTGTAGCTTTCTGTATGCATCTGTGTTTTCAATGTTTTTTTGCTAAATCTGTTAATTTGTTTGATAGGTTTGTCATATGGTATCTGAATGCTTGGACACTGATGAGCATCAGAGACTGAGCATGGTAAAATGTAACTATCCTGAGGGACTAGTCTGGGAGAGAGTGAAATTGGAGCTTCTCTCAGTCCTGGGGAAGGGATCAGGGAAGTTAGGTAATTAAGCCAAAGCCGAAAAGGTTCTCAGAAACGGAGAAAGAGATGTGTTGTTGCAGTTTCGAAACTGTTACTTCCTATCAGTTATTCTAAAAACGCACTGTTCTATGTAAAAGTGTTTGGAATATTATCTAGAAGAAGTTGAAGGTCCGCCAGGATGAAGGTGCCAACAATAAAGCCAGCACAAGTTCATGGCAGATGGGTGCACTGATGACTATGCAGGACAGATATTGTCTATAACCAGCTTCAAATAAGCCGTGTTCCTGGCCAGGTTCTCTTGTTGATCCCTGCTGGCATTGACAATCCTTCCATGTCACATCTGCCCCCAGCTCAAATCCTTCACTCCTTCTCTCACTTCAACATGCCATTGACATCTTATCAGTGGCCTAGGGTCATCCAAGAGCCGATAATCAAGTTGTGCTGCTTCAAGTGAACCTTTGGTGTGCCCCTATAGTACATTTGTTAGTTGTACACCCTGCTTTCTTCCACCAGCTCTCCAACCATCATCGCTTCTAAAATATTTTACAAATATAATGATAAAGTCCATGATAACTCAATTATCCTTTGCAAGAATGAGTGCTGAATGAGTGGATTCTGATACTAAACAAGGGCTTCGTCCAGCAGTAGATTTTAACACTACTCTTCGTATCACCATGAAAATAAAGTATCAAGCAGTAAATTACATTTCTGACTTCACACTTCATGGTGTGAAAAGTACCAAATAAAATGGAGAAAAACCAATGTGAACAAAAACTGGAGTTCTTCATGGTGAAAGTTTCAAAACAACTCCTGAACTTCATGAAACGTAATTCTTTAGCTGGGCTTCATACACTTAAATATACAATTGACAACATTGCAAACATTTTTTTTTAATTATGCCAGTATAAAAACAAACAAGATGTCCACTGAATACTGATAACAAAATAAATCTCTCTGAAGATATTCAAACATATTTAATAAGCTCCCAAAGAAACTAACCAAACAAGTTTATAACCCAAAAGATAATTTCTGCTACTTGAATTTGATCATTTAATTTGTAATAATGTTTAAAACGCAATTCACACTATCTCACTGGTGAATCTAACAGGGTTAGATTCAAATCCGTTTCTTACAAATTTTGCAGAAGTACAAAATACAGTAGTTATCTTGTAAAATAAAATACAATGAAGAAAGCATGTTTAAGGACAATGCGTTTATTCATTGTCAACAGATAGATTAGCGTAAAAGGAAGGAAGAGAAGAATTTTCTAAAAATAAAATTCCCCTTTTTACCATAACATTGATCCTTACTATTCCTAACAAAGTTCAATTACTGCCATTGTCTGTACACAACACCCTGTCGTCCTGCCTCATGTATCTCACAACAACCCATCTGGTTATGTGCTCTTTATTGGAGGGTCTTCCTTTCCCCCAGCCCATTCCTCCTCTTTTTCTTCTCACAAGTTCACCTCCTGGCACAAGGAATAAGTAATAGGTAATGCTACAGCTGCCAAAATGAGTACAGTACCACTTAACAATTTGCCTAGTAGAAGATAAGGTTTCATTGGATAAAATGTTGGTTTGAGTCCTGTATAATGCCTAACCAAACATTCATCATATCACCATCATCACTTGTTAACATGTACGGTTTAGTAGCAAGATCAATCAAGACTCACCAGAGGTGCCATATCATTTGCTCTATGAGGTCACGTCATTAAAAAATTATCCTAAGTAATCCCAAGTAGTTTGAAATTATGAAATGTAACTTTGACATCTGGAGAGCTAAACCCCAAAGTTAAAAAATCTCTGTTCTTCAGCATGTTTCAAACTGTGTAGGTCACATAAGTCACTCATCTGAATTCTGAAAAAGTAGTTTCTAATTATTATAATTTCTAGCTTTGTAAATATTCTGCACAAAAGATGCTAATTCATTACAGGAATTAATAATATTCTGAACGTTCTTATCCTTCTAAATTTAACGACATCTCTATTGTGTTTACCACGGAGTGCAGGCAAATCTTTTCTGCCAAAGACTGCTTACAAGGACTTGACTTATTCTTGAAATTTGGAAACAGACATTCATGAACTGAAAATCACCTGAAAAAAAAAAAAAATTCCAGGTGTTTTGTCCAATTACTCATGGGATGTGGGTGTCGCTGGCTAGGCCAGCATTTATTGCCCATTTATAATTGCCCACGAGAAGGTGGCGGTGAGCTGCCTTAGAAGCACAGAACCATAGAAAAGTTACAGCACAGAAAGAAGCATTCAGCCCATCATGTCTGCACTGGCTGAAAAAGAAAATAATTTTTTTTAAATTAAAATTTATTTATTTTTTTTTAAAACTAGGGACCCATTCTAATCCTGTATTTCTTCTTGATCCGCTGCAGTCCATGTGGTGTAGGTACACCCATATTTCTGTTAGGGAGGAAGCACCAGGATTTTGACCCAGCGAGTGAAGGAGCATCGATATATTTCCAAGTCAGGATGGTGAGTGGCTTGGAGGGGAACTTCCAAGTCGCCGTGTTCCCATGTATCTGCTGCCCTTGTCCTTCCAGATGGTAGTGGTCATGGGTTTGGAAGGTGCTGTGTAAGGAGTCTTGGTGAGTTCTTGCAGCGCATCTTATAGGTGGTACACACTGTTGCCACTGTTCGTCGATGGTGGAGGGAGTGAATGTTTGTGGATGGGGTGCCAAGCAGGCTGCTTTGTCCTGGATGGTGTCAAGCTTCTTGAGTGTTGCTGGGGCTGCACTCATCCAGGCAAGTGGCGAGTATTCCATCACATTCCTGACTTGTGCCTTGTAGATGATGGAAAGGCTTTCGGGAGTCAGGTGGTGAGTGACTCGTCACAGGATTCCTAGCCTCTGACCTGCTCTTGTAGCCACAGTATTTATATGGCTAGCCCAGTTTCTGGTCAGTAGTAAACCCCAGGATGTTGATAGTGAGGGATTTGGCGACAATAGTTAGATTCTCTCTTGTTGGAGTTGGTCATTGCCTAGCACTTGCGTGGCACGAATGTTGCTTGCCACTTCTCAGCCCAAGCCTGAATGTTGTCCAGGTCTTGCTGCATATGGTCACAGACTGCTTCAGTATCTAAGGAGTCATGAATGGTGTTGAACATTGTGCAATCATCAATGAACATCCCAACTTCTGACCTTATGACAGAAGGAAGGTCATTGATGAAGCAGTTGAAGACGGTTGGGCCTAGGTCACTACCTGAGGAACTCCTGCAGTGATATCCTGGAACTAAGTTGGTTGACTGCCAACAACCACAACCATCTTCCTTTGTACTAGGTATGACTCTAACCAGATTTTCCCCAATTCCTACTGACTCCAATTTTGCTAGCGCACTTTGATGCCACACTCAGTCAAATGCTGTCATGATGTCATGGGCAGTCACTCTCACCTCATCTCTGGAGTTCAGCTCTTTTGCCCATATCTGAACTAAGGCTGTAATGAGATCAGGAGCTGAGTGATCCAAGCAGAACCCAAACTGAGCATCAGTGATCAGGTTATTGCTAAGCAAATGTCACTTGATAACACTGTTGATGACCCCCTCCATTACTTTACTGACAATCAAGAGTAGACCAATGGGGCAGTTGTTAGTCATATTGAATTTGTCCTGCTTTTTTTTTGTACAGAACATACCTGGGCAATTTTCCACATTGTCAGGAAGATGCTAGTGTTGTAGCTGTACTGGAAAAGCTTGGCTCGAGGTGCGGCAAGTTCTGGAGCACAAGTCTTCAGTACTTTTGCCGGAATATTGACCATAGCCTTATAATGCTATGTAAAAAGTGCATCAGCTGGAAAATGGTAAGAAGTTCCACAAGGATCTACGCTGGGGTCACTGTTATTCACCACATACATAAATGATTTAGAATTGAAGTACAATTTCAAAATATATGAATGACACCAAATTTTGGGGGGGGTGGAGAATGTGAATACAGAGGAGGACTGTAACAAAATACAAGGAGACATAATAAACTGCTTAAAGGGGGTGTAATTGGCAAATTACTTTCAATAGAGCCAAGTGTGAGGTGGTCCACTTTTGTAGTAAGAATTAGGAGGCCACGCACTCCTTGGAAAGCGAGTGTCTAAATGGGATCGAGGAACTAAGGGTCTGCGGTACAGATACACAACACAAAGTAGCAACGCAAGTTAATAACACCATTAAAAAAGCAAATAGAGTGCTGGTATTCATTGCTAGAGGAACAGAACTGAAAAGCAGAGAAGTTATGATAAATCTGTATAGATCCATGGTTAGACCACACTTGGAGTACTGTGAACAGCTCTGGTCTCCATATTATAAAAAGGATGTAGAAGAGGCGCTGGAGAATATGCAAAAAAGATTCACTAGAATGATAACAGAATTGAGAAGTTATTTTGTCAGGCACACTACAAAGCCAAACACTTCAACCACCCCTCCAATCGCAACTTTATATGTAATACCTGCAATTGGATCTGCAGACCAAAATTTGGTTTCACATCACATATGACACCAGCCTAGACAGTGAATAATTGGTCTCCTTGCTGAACACTGATCTGAAGCAATGGCAGAATCTATCATCATACATATCAGGAAAGAGTGAACAGACTGGGGCTCTTTACCCCAGAAAAAAGAGAACTGAGGGTTACCTGATAGAGATGTTAAAGGTTATGAAAATTCACTAGATTTGAATAAAAAAGTTTGAGAAAAAGCTGCCAGGTGAATCAAAGGAATACATCAGCATTGATTCTATAGAAAAAGAGGATGATAACAGTCTATACCCTCCAGAGTTTCTATACAGTCTCACTCCTATGGGCATGCACCACACTCAGATCAGGAAGAAGTATTTATAACATTGCTATGGAACTTGAATTCTAAACAAGGACTTTGTCATCAAACAAGATTTGTAGTTAAAAAGTTGTTTTTTTTAAATGGAAGCAGAAATTATAACAGACTGATTTCAAGGAAACAGTGTATTTAATCCTTAAATAATATTGAGCCCATCAGATAGAAACTTGCCTTTCCCACTCAGGAGAAAACAGTTCCAATTAGATATCAGCTTATACTTCAACTCTTGCTTGGACTCGAACTCAAGTTCTGTCGAAGGGTCATGAGGACTCGAAACGTCAACTCTTTTCTTCTCCGCCGATGCTGCCAGACCTGCTGAGTTTTTCCAGGTAATTCTGTTTTTGTTTTTGTTTTAGACTTTCATAATGTTTGACTATAAACAAGTCACAAGGCCTGGAGATTCTTGACAAAATTTGTATTTCTATTCTTAGGCCTTTTTTATGCATGGGCAGCTATATACAGCTTTTAACAGAATCAAATCTTCTCATTCTGGTGAAAAAATAACTAGAAATCTTGGACTTAAAGAGGTACTGTTGCAATAAAAATGCTAATTTGAAGCCAAGTGTTTTGCGGTCTCTGCTAGTACTACATTATACTATGTAAAACTTTGCATAACACAGTCAGAATTAGGCAAGAGCTCAGCGAATAGAGAGGAGATCCCTAAAACAAGGCAATGGGGTGCTAATTTTCAAAAAGAAAACACAAGACAAACCTAATAAGCACAGGCCTATTACTCTTAATGTCAATTACAGCCAAAACAATGAATTGATCATCTGACACAAATTTGGGAATAAACTGTAAGAAAATGGCCATCAACATCATTCCAGAAAGTAAAGGCCTACCCTTGACTCATGTTTTGAGGCTGTGTTATCTTATGTTGCTATTGAAATTTGGCTTGAGGTCGTGCATGTATACAATCAGAAAGCTATATAAGCTTCAAGAGCTGGGCATTCTAGATATAACTCAAAGATGAACAATAATTTGCTGAGAGATGAAGCTGAAGATACCATTAAGAGGTGTGATTATAGGCATGGGTATAGTTTCAAATCTACATAAAATTAACTCGAATCAGAGATGTAACAGGTTGGTCAAAGTCAAAGAAACATAGAATGGTTATAGCACAGAAAGTCATTCAGCCTGTCACGCCTGCGCTGGCAGTCCGAAGGAGCTATTACCCTAATGCCACACCCCTGCCTTCTCCCCATAGCCCTTCACATTCTGCCTTTTCAGATAATTCAATTCCTTCCCGAAAGCCTCAATTGAACCAGCCTTTACCACACTCAGACAGTGCATTCTAGATCCTAGCCGCTTGCTGCTTGAAAAGGTTTTTCCTGTCACCATTGCTTCTTTTGCCAATTACCTTAAATCTGTGCCATCTATCCTAGACCCTTCCACCAATGAGTACAGTCTCTCCCTATCTACTGCGTCCAGGCCCCTCATGATTTCAAATATCTTTATCAAATCTCCTCTCCAAGGAAAATAGTTATAACTTCTCCAAGCTATCCACACAACAGAAGCTCCTCATCCTGGAAACCATTCTCGTGAATCTTTTCTGCACTCTCTCCTATGTCTGTGTGGTGCCCAGAGTTGGATGCAATGCTCCAGCTGAGGCTGAGCCAGTGTTCTATATCAGTTTAACATGATTTCCTTGCTTTTGTATTCTACGTGCCTATTAATAAAACCCAAGATGCAGTAAGCTTTATTAACCAAACTCTCAACCTATCTTGCCACCTTTAATGGCTAATGCACATATATACCCAGATCCATCAGCTCCAGCAGTCCCTTTAGAATTGTACCCTTTATGTTATATTATCTCTCCGTGTTCTTCCTACAAAAATTAATCAATTTATAATTCTCCACATTAAATTTCATCTGCCACTCATCCATCCATTCCATCTACCTGTCTACGTCCTTTTGAAATTCTACATTACCCTCCACACAGTCCATCAAATAGGATGCTAAACTAAGGAGGCAGTCAAGTCCAGTAAAACCACCAAGGGACTACAGCAGGACTCAGTCAGTCGCGCACTCACCTCCGAGTCAAAAGATTGTGGAATCAAATCCCACTCTAAGGCTTGAGCACAAAAACAAGGCTGACACAGTAGTACAGTGCTGAGGAAGTGGTACACTACAGCTACACTACACCACAGCTCAGTATAATCATTCTATACTATTTCCATGTTCTTTAATGCTATCTTTGACTCATCAAGAATGCACTTACTCATCCTATCTGCCACTGAAAGCCTAATCCACGCCTTCATTAGCTCCCGGCTTTACTGCTTTAATGTTCTCCTGGCTTGACTTCCATCTCCATACTACATAAATTTGAGCTCTGCTCTCTGTATCCCAACTACATATATGCAAGTTTATTTGTTCTTTCTTTCTTTAACTCACCCCAAATACCATTCTCCCATTCCCACTGGTCCTGGGTGACCAACACCTCAATTTTAAAATTCTCGTCCTCACGTTCAAATCACTCTGTGGCCTTCCCCATCCTCATCTCTGTAACTGTCTCAATCGCTACATCTTTTAAGAACTATGAATTCCTCTAACTCTGGGCTCTTCTGCAACTCCACTTCCTTCACCCCATCATTGGCAGTCCTTCCTTCTGCCACCTAAGCCTTAAGCTATGGAATTCCCTGCCTAAACCTCTCACTGTTCCTTTAAGACACTCCTTTAAACCTACTTCTTTGACTAAGCCTTTAATCACGTGTCCTAATGCCTCCTTTCTTGTCAAATTTTACCTGATATCATTCCTGAAATGCCTTGGGTGATCTAACTACATTAAAGGCACTTTATAAAAGCAAGTTGCTGTTGCTGGTCAACAGTATAATCCAGTAGCGTGAAAGGTTGTTTAATTATCTGTATTTAGCTACCTTTGCATCACATCATTCCTGACAACATGCAGGGAACTTGTTCCCTGACTTCAGCCAATGTCTGTATTGGACTAGCCACTAGGAATTATAGAACAAATCCACTTTCTCTCCAAGTTTCTTCCCTCTGCTTACTAAACACCAGACACTATGCTTAAAATGACTTGCTTGTGTTCTCATTCTTCTGAGTGACCTGACTTGATAAGGCAGTTTAGAAAAAAAAATATGCCACTATGAGACAGTTTGAAACACCCTTCTACTATCTGTATCCCTAAGGCTAAAATACTTTGAGGGCATGTGTAGTCAGAAGCCAAACTTATGACTAACCACACAACAACAATTACTTTGCCAACACTAGAATCTAAAAAAAAAAAATCGGTAAAAATAACTGTTTTAGGAACTTAAAGTTAATCAAATTCTAAAGCAATTTAGTGCTTTAAAAACATGCAAGAACTAGGATGCTTAAACTGATGAATATCAGTTGTACTAGGAAATCAAGGCAAAGATCTTTATCAATGCATAATTCAGAAAAAAATCCAGCTATTGTAGAGTTTCATGTCATCCTTAACCAGTTTTTCAAAATGATATATTTGAGAGAAATTTCTGTATATGAAATTGTAAACTGTTTTTCACTTATGGTCAAAAAGACAGGCTCATTTCAGATATTTTTAGTGATTCGACATCTTTAAAGGGATCAAGATTATCACAAATATAGTACTTTTAAAAGTGAATCAAGCTTTGTCCCATAGCATAGCATAGTTTACTAAATAGAGAGAAAGCATTACACCATACTTGGTGATGCAAGATATTAGTCTGAAACAGTTGCGCCAAAAATTGCCATCATGTGTGTTACTGTCCATGATCTTGATCTCCATCAAGTCAGCAGTGAAGGTATTAGCAGAAATCAGGCAGGAAGTAAAAAATCTCCCTAGGCACTAACTCTAGCGTCATCAGCAGAAGCCAACAACTTCCCAATTCCCACCCTCTTAACCAGGAGGAGAATTTACAAAAAGTCTTTCATCTTGCTTTCTACCAGTTTTTACAAATGAGCTCTTCAAACACAGTACAAACCAAAATCAAGCATAACCACATTAGCTCCATGCTCTGACAAATTCAAGCCAATATACAATAATTAATAGGTCATTTAATCATATTAGATTTGCACACTCAAGTCTTCAAACGCACCACACAAGATGTTTTTATAAGCATCCATATTTAACAGCTTTATGAAAATCAATAGTATGGCATGAATGTCACAAAGCACAAGGGAGGCAGTGTATTACCACAAGATTCAATCTTGGCAGTACTCAAACAAAATGAAAAATAATTTTACTGCAGGAGTCAGAAAGCCCCTTTAACATTTAATGTTACACAGCAGAAGATTTTACATGCCAGTAAGAACATTCTACAATATTAATCTTCTAAAATCTGAAAAGGACACAATTGATTATTCTATTGAAAATCTCAACCCAAGTAAAAATGCATTAGGAAACATTAAACACAGGATGCCACAGTGATCACAAACGTTGTTAAGTTTATTTTTTCATGGGATGTGGCTGATCTGGCTAGGCCAACATTTATTACCCATCCTTAATTGCCCTTGAGAAGGCAGTGGTCCCTAATTTTGCCCTTGAGAAGGTGGTGGTGGGCTGCCTTCTTGAACCGCTGCAGTCCATGTAGTTTAGGTACTAACACAGTGGTGTTAGGGAGGGAGTTCCAAGATTTTGCCCCATATTTCAAAAGCCCAGGAATGTGCAATATGTCAATGTCTTGATATTGATTGTTTGCTTACTGTATGAAAACATTAAAAACAAAATATTATGGCATTTTACACATCTATTTCTCAACCTCCAGGTAAATAAGTGCACTCAATGCAACTGGCAAACAGTAATATCAGTTCTAATTTCTTGGTCACAGTTGCTAAATTCATGACAAACCTAAAATAAGCGACAGTAACTCATATACAGCAAAGAAACACAGAACACCCTACAAGCAATTCTTTCTCCTCAAGAGACCAAGATGATGATGAAATTCAAACAATGTAAAAATATGTAACCTAGTATAATGAGCTAATGTTACCCACACTTTATCAGCAGTTACTGATGGATGTTTCTCAACCTTGCTCAAATACTGTGTGGGAGTAAAGTCTAATATAGGCCGATGTCTTCATTTGCTATCATACTACATGCAAAATATTTATTTTATTAGACAGTCATGTGAATCACATCATTATCCTATAGTGATTGAAGACATAATGGATAATTTAATTAAACATCTTTGCTACTTTAATGGTGATATTTGTTATACCACTTTCTATTACTACTCTAACTGCAATTCAGCAAATAGTAATACAGCCTATTACTGTACTTGTTAGACATTATTTATTGGAGGCTAATGAAATTCTGTAGGTAGCAATTAGGTCCTGTCGTCCAGGTGACATCCACATTTGAACTCCTTGAATAAATTACTCTATTGTTTTTCACTCTTAACCAAGCATTATCATATATTCAAGTAGTAAATTTTTGAAAGTGGTTACATGAATGTAATTATCCAACCAAGCAGCTTAAATGATATTGTAAACCATGTCAGCAAGGCTGTAATCATACATATATATTGAAATGAAACGCTTTGATGTGCAGCAACTTGAAAGTGGCAGTATAACCTGGAAGTGACGCCTTGTGCGCAAGGTCAGGCAGTGTCTTACGCCATTTGTCTTCATACAAGGTTGAGAAAAGTCGTCAGGAATCAAATTAGTTACAAAAACTGCACAGGCATCCACCAGATCTCCTTGAAAACATTAAAATGATTCAATGCAAAGTTTCTACTTGATAAGCTGCCGCTAGCTTTCTGCTAACATTGAAAATAGCTATCAGAAGTTTAAAGCTCTCCATAAAAGCATAAAAATTTGCACAAAGCTCTTTTACTAGGCGGGGGGGAGAGCACAGTCCGCAGTATAACTTGGGTCTTACTTAGAGATATAAGTCACAGATTAGTAGCATGACGAAAATGCAGTCTAAAGCCTAAGGGACTTCTAGCCATCAACAGAAGCACCAATATTATGTTACATTTTACTATTCTCTTTTAATCACTCTTGGTATTTACTAATATTTAAACTATTCAGTACATGGTTTCTGTCTTGCACAAGCTAGGGTACTTATTTTTCAGTTTGTTTTTACATAGCAATCTTTGCAGACTCAAACTGTTTGTGTGAATGTCACAACACACCATGAGAAAATGATTAGAGTGTCATAACTGTAGCTTTATTGAAAATAATCTGCAGTTAATTATCAAGAATTTTTTTGTGCAATATATACCAGAATCTTATACAACTTGCATCTTAACATTTCACTTTTTGCATTAACATGTCTTTCACAATTGAGGAAACCATTCAGATTTCGTGCTCAGGTGACAGGGTCATTTCAGGTGTCCAGGTGTTAACAACAACATCATTTCAGCTAAATCAGTGGGTGTACAATAACATGAATGGTTCGGAGACAACAATGAACCTTGCTGAAATTGTTCCAGCACTGTGAACACAAAATATAATCTGCTAAATAGCTAGAAAGAGAATAAGTGAGGATCAGTTTCAGAGATTTTCTTATTTAATATCAGGCCTCTCGATTGTGAAGTTGGCATCTGACAAACTTTGGATATAAAAAGTTGCAAATTCACTTCAATCCTGCCAAGTTTAAAACCTCCAATCACTTACTATGGGGTGTAACTTCAATTACTTTTTTAATATTTTACTTTCAAGTAAAATGCAATTCAATAGTCACAAAAGGTGAACACTACCTGAATTGCTGGACTCAGGATGTGTTACTTCAGCATAGACTTCAAATGCCTTCTCTGGATTTTCCCTGCATCAATAAAAATAATTCTTAGTATTAGTCAAGCAGAAAGGAAAACTGAATTGTTATGGTAAATTTCACAGATAAATAACAGGGTCCATCATATTAATAAAGGAATCAAGTTTTGCCCTTATCTGAAAATTCTTCACATTCGCTTCATTTTAATATTTCAATGCAAGATGCAAAGTCATAAAAATGAGGTGCAAGTTTTAAGAAAATAAGTTAACAAGCAGAATACATTGAAGTGATGTTTATAACAATTTTGATTTTGCAAGAGTTGAAATACATATATCATTGCTGATGAACTATTGAAATATCTGTCAAAATCATTAACATTTGTTTAGTATCTTTTACATAGAGCTTTTCAGGTGAACTTTACAAAACGGAAGAGGAAGTCGCTGACGAGCTCTGTACCAGAAGATGCACAGGACTGCTCAGATTCTTTACAGCAACACCATCACACTTACAGCCATTGGACTAAATCACTATATTTCTGCAAATCGTTCAGCAACATAAAAAGCCTGGCATTTATGTTGAATTAAAGACCTTAATTTTCAGGACAGACTTATGACATTGATGAAACTAATCAACTTTGTGCCCAAGCTAACCACAAAAATTATTACAATCTATAGCAAGGGGATTTTCAATATGACCACTCAACTATAGGAAGAGAGGAGAGACACAACTTAATGAAGAGTATTAAAGTGACAGGCTAGGGTGTCGGTTCAGTGAAATATGATCTCAGTTGCCACTTAAGAATAAGGCTTAAGATCTTTTTCCGCTCTCATTGTTAATTTTCTCCTCTTCTGAAGTTTTGACTTATGGCTGGGCTGGCATCGGTTACCTCAGTCAAGTACAATAAGACTTGACAATGAATTGTGGCAGGTTCTTTCCCCACTGAGGTGGCATGACAGCCAAGCACAATTCTGCCCTCAATGATATCCACATGGGGCAGTGATCAGATGTGGGAATCATAGCTTATTTTGCACCTCCCTAAGCTGAGGACACTAAAGGCAATTGTTATAACTTGTTAACCTTGTTGTTTGCATTCTTTTGGTATTAACATATCAGTGATGTTGTATCTTTGTTGAATATTACACGCCACCGCAACCATTATCGGACCAATTTTGGCTCTAGCTCAGTAAATAAACATACAAGCAATCAAACAAGTCAAGTGTGTCCCAGTTTCAATTACAGGACTGTAATGTAAAGGTGGTAGTTAATGCATGCCAATTAACCTCAATAATTTTGAAATCTGAAGCAGAGGGGAACAAAAACAACGAAGGTCTCTGCTCCTCAACACTATCAAGTAACTCTTGATAAGAAGTTGCTTTCTTGTATGGAGATTGGAGAGGATAAAAATTGACCTCATCAGTAATGACTCCCACAGTCAAATAGTCTCCTCACACTCCTGTCACTCACTGTAAATGACCACTTGGGTAACATACCACAAAAATGCTAACTTCCACAGAAGCATGCCGAAACATGGATCAGAACCTTAAGTTGTCAAGAAAAATTAGGAAAACTTGCCAAGGCTCCTCCTACAACACATCTCAAATCCACAACCTGCACCACTTAGCAAGATAGGGGCAGCAAATGCATGGAGAACCACCACCACCTCCCAAGCTCCCCACTGAGTTACAAGCCACCCTGGCCTTGAAATACATTGACGTTCCTTCACTATCGCTGGGTCAAAATCCTGAAACTCCCTATCAAATAGCATTGTGGGAGAACCTTCACCATGCAAACTGCAGTGCTTCAAGAAGACAACTCACCAACACCTTCTCAAGATAACCAGAGATGGGCAACAAACGAAATTAATTTAAAAAATTTAAACCAAGATCAGTACTAAGTCAATTATATGAATTCTTGCTCAGGATTATGATCTATAAGAGCAACTATTTTTTACTTGCATGTTAACTTACTCCTCAGATTGATTTAACTTGTAAATACTTTACATTTGACTGAAAGTACATGGTCGCCCCAAATCAAATATTTTTTGGTCTATGCGTACTGTTTAGAATTTTTAGTTGCTCCACTGGTAAATCCAGTTGTGATAAAATAGGCATAGAGTACATCTAAATTTATACTTTACAACTTCAATTCCATTTGTTGCTGTACATCATGGTCTGCAGTAAATAATAGCCCTTCTCTGAGACACTTTGCTAAAGTACCTACAACAGTGACCATCACTTGTCATAGAGGTGACAGAGTAAAATCCAATGAACACAGATAATCACCTCAAAGTATAAAAGCATCAAGTTGAACCACATCTAATATTTTTAAATACCAATCCAAACATATTAATGGTACAAAGTATAACATTGTATGAATTAATGCCTACAAGTGAAGCTTGTCTGAAATACTGTACAAAAAAAAATCCAAATACAAAAGTATAACGAGTCTTAGGGTTAGATGAAAGAGGATGGGAGGAGGCTCATGTAGAGGATAAACACAAGCTGTTTGGCTGAATGGTCTGTTGGAATATTGTAAATTCTTTGCAATTCCATGCTTTACTTCTCCCTGTCCTAACATGCATCAACTTTCGTGATTGGTGCCTCCTTGCACGTCTCCAGAAATTTACTTCTAGATTATCATATCAATAACAAAATGTCATCTGCATAATAAATGTGTACTTTTGAGCAAAGACATAACAAGTGATTGGTCGCAGTTTAATGAAGCTTTGCTGTAGCTGAAGAATTAAAGGCAGCATTTTGCACTAGGATTAACATTTAATTGTCACTTAAATTACAGATAATTAGCTGTTAGCCTAAATTATTGTTTTAAAGTTGCACCCTGTAGCTCCTCCTTTGAGCCATTAATTATAAATACAATTCACACATGACAGTGAAATACAGAAAAATTCATCAAGAATAATGTGGTAAAACTGCAGGTTCTATATCACAAAACTGATACTTCTCGAGATTCTGTGTCACACAACACATCAACAACATTTTTGCCAACAAAACATAATTAAGTATCATTACTTATTCTTTCCTGTTTTCCCCTTCAATTGTGTTGAGTCCTGGCTTGGATACAATTTCATGGGCACCCTCCAATATCTCAACTAAGTAGCCGCTCCAACCTTTGAGTCTTGACAAGGAGGGTCAGCAGCTTATTCCACTGCAAAGGACATCTGAGTCAAACTTGAATCCGTCCTCCCCCGATGTCCACACACAGGCAATTCTAACACAGGTTCCTAGTTAACAGTCAAGGATGAGGCCTCTGGCCTATTACTCCCCTTTGAATTCAGAGGGACTAAGACCAAATGTAATGTGTCTATCACAGATGAGATCAACTATATTCACACAGATAGGGTTGTTCTCCTTACAGCAGAGAAGGCTAAGGGGAGATTCAATGGAGGAGTTTAAAATCATGAAGGGTTTAGATAGAGTAAATAAAGAGAAACTATTTCCAGTGACTGAAGGGTTGAAAACCAGAGGGCACAGATTTAAGGCGATTGGCAAAAGAACAAGTGGCGACATGAAGAAAAAATATGCATAAGTGGTTTGGATCTGAAATGCACCACCTGATAGACTAGTTGATACAGACTGAATACCTTCAAAAGGGAATTTGATAAATACTTGAAAGAGAAAAATTGCAGTGATATGGAGAAAAAGCAGAAGAGTGGGACTAACTGAATTTATCATCAAGAGAGTCAGTATTGGCTCAATGGGCCAAATGTATTGTTCCAAGATTCTATAACTGGATGAAGCCTGGGACCTTTTCTGGTCTGTATGGTATAACTAATCACTGAATAATCTTAGTCAAGGTAACTGTGAGACTTCACTCCCAACATGCAGCCTTTCTAGAAAGTATGGCAAACAACATTGGACTCCCAATTTCCTGCTCACCAATAGCAAGCATCCACGTTGGGTGTGGGGTCACACAAGGAGTAGCTCCACTAGATTCTCAGAGAAGCACCCACATATTCCCTCATTAGTGACAGAAGTTTTTCCAAAGCTACTCCTACATTCGTCATCAGAATAAGCTTTTACAGGTGTCCTCTCTTTTTTTTCAGCCTTTATTCTCTCTTGCATCCAGTAACAACTGTCTTACACAATCTTCTTCTACCTTCCTGTGTTGAAAATAAGACACCTTTTCCAACACTCCTTTACAGGATCTCCACTGGCTGAAATCATATGTAGTAGTAAGGAAGATGGTTGTTGCTGCTGGAAGTCAATCATTTCAGCCCCAGGACATCAGGAGTTCCTCAGGGAAATGTCCCTTAGGTTCAGCCACTTTCAGCTTCTTCATCATTGTCCTTTCCATCAGAAGGTTAGAACTGGGACTGTTCACTGATGATTGCACAGGTTCAATTCTTTTCACAACTCATTTGATAATGAAGCAGTCTATGCCCACATGCAGCAAGACCTGGACTGATAAATGACAAGTAACACAATTTGCCACACAAGAGCAAGCAATGGTCAACTCCAGCAAAAAAAATTCTGAACACTTCCCTTTGATATTCAGTGCATTACCATGAATGAATCCCCCATCATTAATATCCTGGGGATGATCAATGACCAGAAATATAACTGGACTAGACACATAAATGTTGTGGCTACAAGAGGTCAGAAGCTGGGAATGCGACGGTGAACTCACCACCTGACTCCCAAGAGTCTGTCCACCATCTACAAGACACAAGTCAGGTATGTAATGAATGGAACATTCCCCACTTGTCTGCAACTCCAACAACACTCGAGCTCATGGCCATCCAGGACAAAGTACCTCATCCACCACCCGAAATATTCATTCCCTCCATCGGTGGTGTAACACATATGCAGCATGTACCTTATACAAGATGCACTGCAGCAACTCCACCATGGTTTCCAACAGCCTTCCCAAACCCACAGCCACTACCATCTAGAAGGACAAGGGCAGGAGGTGACCTGGGAAGGCTGCCCTCTAGATCTCTTACTCTTACCTGGAGGTCCCGCAGAGGGATTGGGGTGGGGAGAGGGGCAGAGGGTTGCAGTGAATTGAGCTCTCCCAAAGAATAAGAGGACAACTTCTCCAACCAAGCAGGCATGGATGAAAGTGGACAAGGAAGTCAGCAGCAGGAGTCATACACCATCGTGACTTGGAAATATACTGTTGTTCCTTCATCATCATTAGGACAAAATCCTGGGATTCCCAACCAATTTTCCATATAAGCTACACTCACACATAGCCGCATAGCAACCCAGAAGGCACAGCTCACAAGTTGTCTCTTTTAAGATATGACACATGCACAGCCAGACAAAAAATAAAATAACATTTAAACAAACAGGCCATGTACAAAAAACCAAAAAAATTAGAGGGGACTGTTCTCTCTACCTTACAGCACTGTGGGTGCGCCTTCAACACACAGACTGTGGTTGTTCAAGGAGGCAGTCCACCACCACCCTTCTCAAAGGCAATAAACATCAGCCTCACCACAATACATCTTAAGGACCAAACATCTCTCCTCCATCAGTCTTCCTTTCCTCCTATAATCCTACAGCTTTGCAAACCCAAGCTGCATGTCACCCAACCATAATTCCTAATTTACCTCTTTTTACTTTTAAAATGTGGTGATATTCTAAAATAAAGCTTTAGCCTTTCATTTAGGCTTCTTAAATTAAGAATAAGGTATCCTGCTTGAAAAAGATTTATTTTTGTTCCCAATACATCTCAGGAATCCAATTTTTACTAACAGATACCAAATTTTTGATGCTTAACTCTCACTGCTAAAGACAACCTCTTAAGCCATAACTATAATATTAACTTCCAATCAACTGGACATACCCCTGTATCCTTGGCCTTTTTAAATTAATGCAAACCACAATTATTTTTATACCATACAAAGTAACCAAACAAACTTGAAACACTATGAATGATGAGTGACCGTGTAGCATATTATCATGGCAATATGCTAAGCATATGAGGTGCCACGCCATCACACTTTCCTAATACAACCACGTTAAATCACCATGGTTTGTTCATGCAAATTTTTAAAGAAAATATAGAACTTCAAAAAGACTGCAGTGTTTTTTCAGCGACAGTTACACCGTTATTAGAAAGTCTTATAAGGCATAAGTCGCTTGTGTGAATATTCATAGTGGGAGGAAGATTCTGATCCAGACATCAAAATTGCCCTCTTCATCAAAATGAGTGATAAACTTCAATCACTGGCTGCAGCATATAGAACAATTTCCCTAATGTCCACCATTCTCTTGATCATGTCATCCTTGAGATTTAATCTTCCAAGCACAGCAGTTTCACCTATATGGTCACGATCACATAGGCCAGGGCCAGTGCCTGTGGTCTTTGCTAGTGTGGAGCTTTGAAACCTTTTCCATCCACCTAGAGGTTAATAGGGATGCAAGAATCATGTTGAAATTGACTTCCACATAAACGTACGAGATTATGACTCGCGTTTGTTAAATGAAATGAAGTGAAAGCCGAGAGGGTGACAGATGCCCGAGAGAAGCTGACACCACATCTAACCGGGTCCAAGGCCGAAGCAACGGGCATCAATGATCCAGGTGTCAACAGCTCCTGGTTGTTCCTGACTGCCACTGCCAGTGACAAACAGGGCCTGAATGAACGTGATAGTGGAGCTCACTCTGCGTCAACAGGAGCCACATTGAAACCCCCCTCCACCTCCCCGAGTGCACTGAAGAGGCTGGGGCTGGCTGCGTTGCACCCCCCCCCCCCCCCCCCCCCCGCCTGTTTTGGTGAGCTGGGGGCCGGTGGACCGAGAGCAGGCGAGCTCCAGGGACGCCGCGGCCTAGCGCTCCTCAACAGGCTGAAGCAACGCAGACATAACGCCTCAAAATCTCCACAGCACCGAGAGGGGGAGAGGGGGAATAAACTCACTTAATCCTGGACCCCATCGTTGGTCGCCGCACAACTGCGCTGCTGTTTGGCTTAGAGCAGAGAACCAGACGGAAATCAGCCGAGTATTTTCCTCTTCACCCTTCACGCAAAGCTGGGGAACGACATGGTCACCGGGCAGAGAGAGAGAGAGAGAGAGAGAGAGAGAGAGAGCGAACGAGCGAGCGCCTCAGCCGTGGGCTTGGCCGTGGGCCGCGGTGCCTGCCGGGACCTGTAGTCCAGCCACTCGTGCCCTGCCCCCTTCGCTGCGATGAGCAAACGTCAGGGCGACAACTACAACTCCCAGAGAGCAGCGGGCGCGCACGCACGCACGCTGCCCCCTCCCCCACTCCCCACCGCGCACGCGCGGACGCAGAACATGTGCCCCCCCCCCCCCCCCCCCCCCAAAAGCGTAAATCAGCTGGACTTTGTTAACTTTTTTTTCTCTCTCTCTCAAATCTCGGTGATCCAACCACGTCTGTTTGCGATGTGACACCTGGAGCCCAGGGGCTCCCTTTCATCGCTGTGTGCACGTTTCTGTGGAACACAAGCGATGTGACCTGTCCCTAATGGATGGACATTGCCCCATTTTTACCTGCACGGCAGGAGCGGCTGAAGAAGCAACTTACCTGTGCCCCAGCTAAAGTGACCAGAGAGGGACTGTTGTGTACTTTGACCGGGTAAAAATGTCTCTGCGCCGAGCCCAGCAGTCGGTCTGGGCGGATAGCGATTGAGTCAATTAAATTGGCAACCGGGAGCCTTTTTTTTTTTAGTTTTTAAAACCCCCTGAATTTCCTCCTTTCCCACCAGCGCAGCTTCCGCCTTGTGTCCGCACCTCGCCAGGGTCACCAAGGCGAGTCGTGCACAGAGCAAGCAGCTTCTTCAGTAAAACTGAAAACCTGGGGAAGGCTTGATCAGTCCACCTGAAGAGCTCCAGACGTGGCCAGGCGAGAGGCTCCTGCTCAAAACGCTTCTTCTTCCTTCAGAGAATTCAATCACTGCTTGGCAGCTTCTTGGAAGGCACTTCACTCACCTTCAACAGGGCACTGGAAGGAGCAGGTTCAGTCCAGGCATTCAAGAGGGCATTGGACGATTATTTGAATAGAAACAATGTGCAAGGGTATGGAGAAAAGGCAGGAGTATGGCACAAAGTCATAATGCTCATTTCGAGAGCCGATGCAGATATGAAGTCAAATGGCCTCCCTCTGCGCTGTAACAATTTTGTGATTGTGAAACAAAAATTCTGTGACTCACCTTTCACCTCTGATGAGGGGTAAGAGCAGAAATCACACCATCGCCAAGAGCTCTAGCAGCAACAGCAGGACCAACACCATCAGCAGCACTAACTGCTTCAGCTACATAAAAACAAAAAACTGCGGATGCTGGAAATCCAAAACAAAAACAGAATTACCTGGAAAAACTCAGCATCAGCGGAGAAGAACAAAGTTGACGTTTCGAGTCCTCATGACCCTTCAACAGAACCCTTCTGCTGCCAGACCTGCTGAGTTTTCTCAGGTATTTCTGTTCTTGCTTCAGCTACATGCCCTCCCTTAAGGTAAATGGAATGGACACTGAGATTCAGCCGGAAGGAGACAAGACCCCCAACACCGGGTCCATAGCATAGGGTCAATTATCTCGACATGTCTGTGCATCAGTGCCTCAAGGGGCTCAACCTATCAACAAGATGCCTTTTGCTGGTGGGCCAACTTCCCACCCACCCCCCAGGTCTCTGCCCCTTGACAAGTAGTGTGCCCTCTTCTGCAAGGAGAGAAACCAGACGTATGAGTAATCATAATGGCTTGTGTGCAGAGGAGGGAAGAGCACCATTTGTAAAGAGTGAAATAAAAGCAAAAAACTGCGGATGCTGGAAAACCAAAACAAAAATAAAAATACCTGGAAAAACTCAGCAGGTCTGGCAGCATCTGCGGAGAGGAACACAGTTAACATTTAATTTGTAAAGAGTGACTGCGAGGTGTGGATGTGAGAGAGCAATAGGCTGAGGGTAAGTGTTGGCTGTTTGGATAAAGATATGTGGTGCCTGCAGGGAGAGGAATGAGTGGAGCTGCAAGTTTTGTCGACCTGAGGAGCGCTATGCGGAAGAATTCTGGGCAAATCAAAGTGTGGGAATTGTTATCTAAAAGTGTAATGGCACTCACTTGTCATGGCCTCCTCTTGTTGAGCTGTCTCCAGGTTGGAGGGACCACACTTCTGCTGCTGACTTCCTTGTACACTTTCATCCATGCCTGCTTGGTTGGAGAAGTTGTCCTCTTGTTCTTTGGGAGAGATCAATTCACTGCAGCACCCTGCCCCTCTCCCCACTCCAAACCCTCTGCAGGACCTCCAGAAAAGAGTAAGAGATCTGGAGGGCAGCCTTCCCAGGTCACCTCTTGATTCCTGTAGTTGCAGCTTCAGAAATCCAAGTATTGATAGGCCCTTGTAACCCATGCCATGGTTCCTTTAATTAGAAATTCTTCCTTTGACCAAATGAAACCATCATCCCTCCTGCCCTGCATAATTGTTCGGGGAACCCAGAGGTGAGATGCTAATGCTGTTGCTCTGGGATAGAGCCCTGGCAAAGCCCATTAGGTTCCAGACCTGAAAACGGTGCCACCATTTCAGCAGGGACTAAGTCCACAAGATCCTACCCACAGTGTCAGTTTTCACATGTAGGCTGACAGCACTCAGCTCTACCCAACCACCACCTCGCTGAACTCTTCTACTACTGTTATTTTATCAGACTGCTTATCCAACATCCAGTACTGGATGAGCTAAATCTAAATGTTGGGAAGGCCAAAGTCATTGTCTTTTATCCCTCCTACAAGTTTGTTCTTTAGCTACTGACGCCAACCTTGGCAATCTGACTCTGAACACATCCTTGGTGTCATATTTGATCCCGAGGAGAGCTTCCGACCACATATTTGTGCTATCCCTAAGACCACCTAGTTCCACCTTTTCTTTGCATATTCTTACATAGGATGTGGGTGTCGCTGGCTAGGCTAGCATTGGTTGCCCTTGAGAAGGTGGTGGTGAGCCACCTTCTTGAACCACTGCAGTCTATGTGGACACCTCCACATCACCCAAATCTGTCCCTGCCTCAGCTCATCTGCAGCTGAAACCCCTTCCCATGCCTTTGTTAATCCTAGACTTGGCTATTTCAACACACTCCTGACTGGCCTCCCACATTCTCCAAAAACTTGAGCTCATCCAAAACTCTGCTGCCCATGTCCTTATTCACAACCAGCCCCATACACCCATCCTGCTCTATGCTCCCTGACCTACGGTGTCTCCCAGTTAGGCAACATCTCAATTTTAAAATTCTTATCCTTGTTTTCAAAACACTCCATAGTCTTGCACCTCCCTATCCTTCCAAGATGTCAATGCTCATCTAAGTCTGGGACTTTGAGCATCCCGGATTTTAATTATGCACCATTGGCTGCCCTGCTTTCAGCTGCCCAGGCCCAAAGTTCTGGAATTTCCTTCATAAAGCTCTCCACCTCTCTATCTCTCTTCCCTCCTTAAAAATTACCCCTTTGGCCATCTATCCTGTCATCACCTTTTGAGGCTCAGTACCAAATTTTGCTTTATAACATCCCTGTGAGTCACCTTAGGATGTTTTTATTATGTTAATGACAATATATAAATACAAATTTTTTTGTAGAGAAACCAAAACTGTACCCATCTTGGTGTGGCCTCATTAAGTCCTTATCTAATTTTTGTAAGACTTCTTTACTCTTATGCTGTAATTGCTTTGTAATGAATTTAACATACTATTTACTTTCCTAATTGTTCGCTGTGCCTGCATGTTCACATTCTCTGAATCATGTACAAAGGCACCCAAGTCCCTCTGAATACCAATATTTACCTGTGTCCCACCACTTTAAAAAATTGTTTTTTATTTTTCCTACCAAAGTGGATAACTTCACACTTCTTCACATTATATTCCACTGGCTGTGTCTTTGTCCAATCAGTTAACCTGTGTAAATTCTTTTGCAACCTCATTTCATCCACCTCACAGCTTACTTTCTCACCTAACTTTGAATCATCAACAAACTTGGATACGTTACAGAAAATGCTGGAAATATTCAGCAGGTCAGGTAGCATGTATGGAGAGAAAGACTGTTAGTGGACAGAATTAAATTGAGCCCACCAGATCACTGTTGATGGGGTGGGGTGTCTGGAAAAATCGAGCGGGAGTACCCACATCAGATTCCTGTTGTTGGGAAAACAGTGCCCAGTTAAGCTGGGAGCGGAAAGGGCCTGATGTGGGAATCCTGCCAGGCAGTGGAGGGATGTCTGTTAGGCTCATTAATGAGCCACTTGACACCAGTTACCCCTGAGCCCACTGGAATTCAGGGATTTAATGGGAATCACATGGCTCTCCCAGGCCTCCAGAAGGCCATCTAGCAAGTCCTTTTGGATTTGCCTGTGGCCCCGTTGGAGTTCAATACTTCATTGTCAAGCATTCAGTGCCCCATTGAGGGACCTAACATGGTGGGGGGGGGCATTGATGAATGAAAGCCACCCTCCTGTCCTTGTCCTTGAACCCACCGCATCCCCCTACAGAGAACCCTCCCTGTGACCCCCGCCCTGTGTCCTGGCATCCAGTGTTGATCCATACTGGCAGCAGCCACTGCTCCCAGTGGTGCTGCCAACAGTGGAGATATGCTAGTATCTGATTAGCCAGCAGCATGCTCCCAGGTCCTAAATCTAGTGGAAGGCCTGACGCTAACAGGCACTTAACAATGGCAAGCCTCCAGAAGCAACATATGGTTCTAATTGGTGTTGTTGTGGGGGGATCCCCATTGCTACAGCTAAATCCCAGGTCATTTGGATCCCAGAAGAGAAGAGGTGGTCCATCCAGGTTCACAATGTCATGATTGAGATGAGAAATGCTATTCTATTGTAATTTATGTTATGCTTCATTATATAATAAATTTTCTGCATTTTCATTCATATGCACCTCTTCAAAATGTTGTGATTTGATCTGAAAAAAGTGACAATTTTGCCTTCCAAGAAAGGCTGACTGTCAAGGAGGAGATATGCTCAAGTAATTAATCAGATGCGAGGTTTAATCAATAGATGGGAATTGATGCATTTACAGGCCATAAATCATTCATAGTTATCCATTTAATAGCAGATTAGGGATTACTTATCGGCACACATTAAAAATGCCTAAGCTTATGAGAAAAGTTTTATGTTGTGAAAATATGTATTAGAAATGAGTGAGGATTAAGCTTAATATGTAATGGTGATGGGATTGTATATTCATACTGATTTTAAATAAAGCATAAAGATAATAAGGATAAGATATGAATGAGGAATAGATATAGTGTGTATATGTATGTCAGATATTTTGGTGTGAACGAAAGCTTAAAACACCAGTTGGGGTTTTTCACTTATGCATTTGTCAGGCTGCAATGTTCTGCTCATTCATTTTAATGGGGCAGAAATCACAGACTGGTGCTGCAAAGTAGAAAACTGTGGCGAGTGTGTTTAATCCTTATTAATATCAGCCTCCAAAAATGAAAAGTGACTTAAGTCACTAAACAAGTATAACATCTACAGCATGCTGCCATAAAGCCTACCCTTATCTCCAAATATAAAAAACTCAACGTACGTTCCATTACATGCTGCCACAAAGTGAGCATTTTCTTGCATCCATGACTTAAAAAACTGAGTAGACTCAGTATACCCATCATTACATGCTGCCAGACAGTGATCTTACTTTTCCCCTCCAAAAAAAAAGGCATACCTTCCACTACATCCCAGGGTGTCACATTTCAAAAGTAGTTATTATACCTCTTAAGTCTTCACAGGGCAAAAAATCTTAATTGCTGAAATAACCACTTTCTGTGAAACTAGTGACACCAATCAATTGAAACATTGAATGAACTAAAGACAAGCAGTCAACAATCACTTCCATGCTAACAATCAATTGTGATGCTGCATCGAGAGTCAGTCAGATGGGCCTAGAGGATAATAAATGCCCATATGTTTCAGGCCCAGCTCATTGGAGACTCAACAGTGGGGGAAAAAAAACCTTCTTGCCATAATGCTACACAAATAACAGCTTCAACAAAAAGTGTAAATCCACTGTAGAAAGTAAGAGAAAATACGGCTTCATATATGTCTTCATATATCCTTTCTGCTCATGCAATTGTTTGAGGGAAAAAAGAACCAAATAGAATACTTCTTTCTTAAGCAAATACTGCAAATCAACTGTATTCTGTGATAGTGTGGAAGATAAAAACTAAAAATAATCTATAATGACACTCTGGAGGTGACAATATAGGAATTACTTGAAATGCTCTGATTATGATTAGATAGGTGGGAATGAAACCAATCAAGGGCAGTCCCACTGAGCTAGTTTAATGGAGGAAAGAATTGGAATGTGATTGACCATGCTGAAGGCTGCAGAGAGGTCGAGGAGGTGGACTGGTAATGCCCGATGGTGTGGGAGGAATAGAAACCTGATTGATGGGATTGAAATAAATTGTGGGAGAGATGGGAAAAGACCTGGAAACAGCAACGTGCTCAATTAATTTGGAAAAGAAAGGAAAGTTTGAAATAGGACAAAAATATTTTTAGCAGCCAGCTTGAAAAAGAGGATTCAGTGCCTTAGGAAAAATTACTATTTACAATGTCAGCTAGCATGGAGGCCAGGAATGGAAGTTGGGAATGGGTTAAGGGAGCAGGAGGTAGAAATCATGGATTAGATTAGCTCAGAGAGGGCATGGGGGAAATGGGAGAGAAACGAGAGAGAAAGGATTCAGGGAGAAACATAAGCCAGGATTTAACATGGAGGCAGTTGGAAAGTCAGGGACAAGCCTACTGGTACTAGAAGCCATGATCGGATTTTACAGCCAGTTCATAACTTCCACACCCCTGAGGCAGTGTCACAAAAGGATAATAATTCTCATAATCTTTAAAAGCGATTTATTGTAAAAGTAGGTTAAAAGTGAGGTTTGGATAGTTTCTCTGTGTGTGTGGGATTTAATTGAATTGGAGACGGTTGGTCTGGACACTTTGACTCATGAAAATAAGCTAAGTTTGAAATGCTAAATACTTAAACATGGTTGAAGTCTTAGAAAATGTGGTGAGGAGAATTTGCATTTGTAGATAGATCAGGGTAGTTTGAATTTCAAAGAGGTGGTCGGATGTTACACCTAGCTGGAGCAGCTAGGCCAAGCAATGTGTTTATTTTGCCCAAAGGTTGCTGATAGTATTAGAACCATGAAAAGATTTATATTCTAAGAAAGGTAATGTTCCAAAGACATATGGGAACAATGGAATTTGCATTAAAAGGGAGAAACATGTATAGAGGAGAAGAGGCTATGTATCAGAGAGAAAGGCATTGTAAGATCTACCAGAAGTGTGAAAAGCCTCCAGTATTTGTGCATTAAGGTGCTGTCTACAGAAACCAAAGCTGGGAAAAGCCACTTTGAATTCTACTGTCCAGAGTATTGTGGTGACTTGCCTGGATCTATTTCAATTTATATTTTTACCATTGCCTTAACAGGGGTGTAATTGGAAGGCAGACTAATTAGTGGTTTTCGGAGTTATTTTCGTAGTAATTTGTGGAACTATGTACATGCTTGTAATCTTTTATTTTGTTAATAAATGTTTAAATTCATTTTCTAAAAAAATGTCTCTGAAGTCTGGGTGGACTTATTACCACTGAATTCAGGGCATGTATCTCAAAACATATACAAATTGCAAAATCACTGTGACCATGTGATCAAGTTTCCCTCATGGATTTGATCCACCTGGTACATATCATCTGCAACATCATAATGCATTAGTCACTCTTTGCCATATTTGAAATTCCTTGATTGGTTTGGAGTTGGAATATTAAGGTTATGAATACTAGAAGCACTTTGAATGCAGGAGTTGGTGTGAGGGTTTTTTGAAGTGGTAAGACTGCAAAAATGGCTGTTTCCGTGGCTAAAACCTTTTTGGAAGTAGAAGATATAACTCTGATTGGGTTACAAAACGTATCTAAGTGTAAGTTAACAGAGTTGGCAGATAGGTTGCAGCTGAGCTTACCTGTAGAGGCAAAGAAAGCAGAAGTGAAAGAAAGTTGAAGTGATAGCACAGCATTGAAGTTGGAAGTGATACCAAACACTAGTGAGTCACAGCTGAAGGTAGTGAGACTTCAGCTAGAAATGAAGAGGCTCGAATTTGAACAAGCAAAGAAAATGAAAATAACTTGAACTAGCAGCAGCAGAAAAAGAAGAGAGATTATTTCAAAAAGAAATGGAAATGTGAAAACTTGATCTCCTGAGGGAAAAGTTAGTAACGCAGGAAAGAGAGAAGGAAAGAGACAGAGATGGCTGACTTAAAAAGCTGGACTTTATAAAAGGGACAAAAACAAAAAAACTGCGGATGCTGGAAATCCAAAACAAAAACAAAAACAGAATTACCTGGAAAAACTCAGCAGGTCTGGCAGCATCGGCAGAGAAGAAAAGAATTGACATTTCGAGTCCTCATGACCCTTCGACAGAACTTGAGTTCGAGTCCAAGAAAGAGTTGAAATATAAGCTGGTTTAAGGTGTGTGTGTGTGTGGGGGGCAGAGAGAGAGATAGAGGTGGAGGGGGGGGTGTAGTTGTAGGGATAAAACAAGCAGTGATAGAAGCAGATCATCAAAAGATGTCAACAACAATAGTACAAAAGAACACATAGGTGTTAAAGTTGGTGATATTATCTAAACGAATGTGCTAATTAAGAATGGATGGTAGGGCACTCAAGACATAGCTCTAGTGGGGGTGTTTTTTTTTATTTTTTTTTAAATAATGGAAATAGGTGGGAAAAGGAAAATCTTTTTCATTTATTGGAAAAAAAAAGGAAGGGGAAAACAGAAAGGGGGTGGGGATGGGGGAGGGAGCTCACGACCTAAAGTTGTTGAATTCAATATTCAGTCCAGAAGGCTGTAAAGTGCCTAGTCGGAAGATGAGGTGTTGTTCCTCCGGTTTGTGTTGGGCTTCACTGGAACAATGCAGCAAGCCAAGGACAGACATGTGGGCAAGAGAGCAGGGTGGAGTGTCTCTCCCCTTGTCCAGTCCCTTCCCACCTACATCCGTGATTCCTCTGACACCTTCCGTCACATCAACAATTTCCAGTTCCCTGGCCGCAACCGCTTCCTCTTCACCATGGACGTCCAATCCCTCTACACCTCCATCCCCCACCAGGATGGTCTGAGGGCCCTTAGCTTCTTCCTCGAACAGAGGCCCGAACAATCCCCATCCACCACTACTCTCCTCCATCTGGCTGAACTTGTTCTCACACTGAACAATTTCTCCTTCAACTCCTCTCACTTCCTCCAAATAAAAGGTGTGGCTATGGGTACCCGCATGGGCCCCAGCTATGCCTGTCTCTTTATGGGGTATGTGGAACATTCCTTGTTCCAGTCCTACTCCGGTCCCCTTCCACAACTCTTTCTCTGGTACATCGATGATTACTTCGGTGCCGCTTCATGCTCTCGTCGGGACTTGGAAAAATTTATTAATTTTGCTTCCAATCTCCACTCCTCCATCATTTTCACGTGGTCCATCTCTGACACTTCCCTTCCCTTCCTTGACCTCTCTGTCTCAAACTCTGGTGATAGACTGTCCACCAATATCCATTACAAACCCACCGACTCCCACAGCTATCTCGACTACAGCTCCTCACACCCAGATTCCTTTCAGGACTCCATCCCATTCTCTCAATTCCTTCGCCTCCGTCGCATCTGTTCCGATGATGCTACCTTCAAAAACAGTTCCTCTGACATGTCCTCCTTCTTCCTTAACCGAGGTTTTCCACCCACGGTCGTTGACAGGGCCCTCAACCGTGTCCGGCCCATCTCTCGCGCATCCGCCCTCACGCCTTCTCCTCCCTCCCAGAAACATGATAGGGTCCCCCTTGTGCTCACTTATCACCCCACCAGCCTCCGCATTCAAAGGATCATCCTCCGCCATTTCCGCCAACTCCAGCATGATGCCACCACCAAACACATCTTCCCTTCACCTCCCCTATCGGCATTCCGTAGGGATCGCTCCCTCCGGGACACCCTGGTCCACTCCTCCATCACCCCCTACTCCTCAACCCCCTCCTATGGCACCACCCCATGCCCACGCAAAAGATGCAACACCTGCCCCTTCACTTCCTCTCTCCTCACCGTCCAAGGACCCAAACACTCCTTTCAAGTGAAGCAGCATTTCACTTGCATTTCCCCCAACTTAGTCTACTGCATTCGTTGCTCCCAATGTGGTCTCCTCTACATTGGAGAGTCCAAACGTAAACTGGGCGACCGCTTTGCAGAACACCTGCGGTCTGTCCGCAAGAATGACCCAAACCTCCCTGTCGCTTGCCATTTTAACACTCCACCCTGCTCTCTTGCCCACATGTCTGTCCTTGGCTTGCTGCATTGTTCCAGTGAAGCCCAACGCAAACTGGAGGAACAACACCTCATCTTCCGACTAGGCACTTTACAGCCTTCCGGACTGAATATTGAATTCAACAACTTTAGGTCGTGAGCTCCCTCCCCCATCCCCACCCCCTTTCTGTTTCCCCCTTCCTTTTTTTTTCCAATAAATTATAAAGATTTTCCTTTTCCCACCTATTTCCATTATTTAAAAAAAACAAAAAAAAACCACCCCCACTAGAGCTATACCTTGAGTGCCCTACCATCCATTCTTAATTAGCACATTCATTTAGATAATATCACCAACTTTAACTTTAACACCTATGTGTTCTTTTGTACTATTGTTGTTGACATCTTTTGATGATCTGCTTCTATCACTGCTTGTTTGTCCCTACAACCACCACCCCCCCATCTCTCTCTCTCTCTCTCTCTCCGTCCCCCACACACACCTTAAACCAGCTTATATTTCAACTCTTTCTTGGACTCGAACTCAAGTTCTGTCGAAGGGTCATGAGGACTCGAAACGTCAACTCTTTTCTTCTCCGCCGATGCTGCCAGACCTGCTGAGTTTTTCCAGGTAATTTTGTTTTTGTTTATAAAAGAGACATCAGATGCTGAGGGAAGTTCTGATGATGAAAAAACCATTAACCTAAAACCCAGGGGGAGATGTTTAAATTTGTGCAAGCTTTTCTGAAGTTTGAAAAAAGACAATTGGAGGCATTCTCTACTTCAGTTGAGAAGATAGCTAAACACTTGAAATGGCCACAGGAACACTGGACATTGTTGTTACAATGTAGGTTAGTGGGTAGAGCACACAAGGTTTATGCTTCGCTGTCTGAAGGAATGTCAGTGGACAATGATGTGGTGAAAACGGCTATTTTGAGTGCATCTGAGTTGGTCCTGAGGCATACAGGCAGAACTTTAGGAATATAAGAAAACAGCCTGGGCAAACTTATACTGAGTTTGAGAGAGTAAAACAAAGTAATTTTGACTGGTGGTTACGGGCATGAAAGATAGAGACTACATATGCAGCTCTGAGAGAAGTAATTCTTTTGGAAGAATTTAAAGATTCAATTCCTTCAGTAGTGAGAGCTCATATGGAGGAATAGAGGGTTAAAACAGTAAGACAAGCAGCAAAGATAGCTGATGATTATGAGTTAGTTCATAGATCTAAACCTTTTTTTGTCACTCTTTTTAAATCCAAGAAGGATAAAAAGTGGGAAGGTGAAAGGAAAGTGGGTAGTCAGGGAAAAGCAGAAGTAGGTGAAAATTGCCAGGAAGTTTTTTCTCAGACTAAAAAGGAAGGTGCTGAAGGTAGAAATGGCACTCAAAAATTGAGGTGTTTTAATTGTAAAAAAGTTGGGCATACAAAGTCAGTGTGTTGGAAATTACAGGGCAAATCTGTTGGAATTATTGGGATGCAGAAAAGTTCTGGAAGTAAAAGCACTGTGGGTTCTGAGGTTCAGGCACAGGTAAAACCAATGGTTTGTGTACAGGTCAAACAAGAAGAATCAGTGATAGATAAAGATGTGGGAATGTATTCACAATTTACTAAAGGGAGCTCTGAAGAGCAGGTTGAGAAATGTTTAAAGATTTTTTATGTGAAGGGGAAGTCTTTCCATATGTAGGAGTAGGTAAAGATATTAAAATTTTAAGAGATACAGGGGCTAATCAATTCTTAATGTGGGATAGTGATATTTGTTGTTCGGAGGGAGTATTGCAGGAACAGGTGATAAAAAGTGGGGTTTATGGAAATGCTAAACCTATTCCACTGTGAAGGTAAATTTAAAGATTAAGTGGGAAACAGGTGAGGTCATTGTTGGAGTAGTGGAAACATTACCCATTGCAGGGGTTCAATTTATTTTAGGTAATGATATAGCTGGGTCACAGATGTGGGTGATGCATATGGGAGGTGTTTTCAACAGAAGTGTTGCAGAAAAAGCATCCTGGTTTGTTTCCAGATTGTGTGGTAACAGATCACAAGCTCACAGGTTGAAACAGGAAGAAGGGGAAGTTAAAAAGTAGGGAGAAGGTTTTGAAATTCAATTAGCTGACATTGTCTTTAATTGTTCAGAAAGAGAGAACGGAAGATAATGCAGCTGAGGTATTCAGCTCAAATCCGATGGTAGAGTTACAGAAAAAGGATCCACAAATAAAACAGTTATATCAGACAGCTTACTCAGAAACAGAGGCAGAATGTACTCCAGAATGTTATTACCTTAAGAGTAATGTGTTAATGAGTAAGTGGCAGCCATATCAAGTTTCAGCAGATGAAAACTGGAGGGCAATACATCAGATTGTAATACCATTTGGAGCCACTGAGGAATAGCTACTAAGAATAGCTCATGAAATTCCAATGGCGGGGGGTGGGGGGGGGTGGGGTACATTTAGGAATTAGAAAGACAATACCAAAATATTTTTATTGGCCTGGATTGCATAGAGATGTAGTTAAATTCTATAAAACATGTCGCATATGTCAGGTGATAGGGAAACCACAAGCAGTGATTAACCGGCACCTTTAGTTCCAATTCCAGCATTTGAAGAACCTTTTTGCTAGGATCATAAATGATTGTGTAGGACCCCTCCCTAAGACTGAAAGTGGAAAATAGTATTTACTGACAATAATGGATGTGTCTACCAGGTTTCCAGAAATGATACCTTTGAGAAATATTTCAACAAAGAGCATTGTATTAGAGTTGACTAAATTTTTTACAAGATATGGTTTACCAAAAGAAATACAATCAGATCAAGGTTCAAATTTCATGTCATGGCTGTTTAAGGAAGCAATGAACAGTTTGGGGATAAAACAGTTGAAGTCAACAGCTTATCATCCGGAGTCACAAGGCGCTTTGGAAAGATAGCATCAAACTTTAAAAACTATGATGAGGGCATATAGTCAGGACTATCCACAGGATTGGGATAGGGGAGTCACATTCTTGTTATTTGCTATTAGTGATACTTCTAATGCATCGACTATATTTGACCCTTTTAAATTAGTCTATGGTCATGAGGTAAGGGGACCACTGAAACTGATTCATGAGAAATTGGTGGGTCAAAATTTGGAAATTACTATCCTGGATTGTGTATAAAACTTTGGAGAAAGATTGGACAGACCATGTGAGTTAGTTAGGAACATTTAAAGATATCACAGCAAGTGATGAAAATGAAGGCGTATAGGAGAGCCACAGCTCGTAGCTTTGTTGCTGATGAAAAGGTATTCGTTGTTACCAGTATCGGGTGACTCATTAAAAGGCAAAGTTTAGTGGGCCTTACAGGATTGAAAAGAAGCTGAGTGAAGTAAATTATTTAATAAATACTCCGGATAGAAGAAAGAAGCAGAGGGTGTGTCATGTAAATATGCTTAAAAAGTACTTTCACTGAATCACACAGTGCAGAATAGGCCCTTCAGCCCTTCGAGTCTGCACTGACACGTGAGAAACACCTGAGGTACCTATCTAATCCCATTTACCAGCACTTGGCTCATAGCCTTGATTGTTATGATGTGCCAAGTGCTCATCCAGGTACTTTTTAAAGGATGTGAGGCAACCTGCCTCCACCACCCTCCCAGGCAGCGCATTCACCAACCTCTGGGTAAAAACGTTTTCATTCACATCCCCCCTAAGCCTCCTCCCTCTCACCTTGAGCTTGTGTCACCTCGTGACTGACCGTTCAACTAAGGGGAACAGCTGTTCCCTATCCACCCTGTCCATGCCCCTCATAATCTTGTACACCTCGATCAGGTCACCCCTCAGTCTTCTCTGCTCCAACAAAAACAACACAAGTCTATTCACCCTCTCTTCGTAATTTAAATGTTTCATTCCAGGCAACATCCAGGTGAATCTCCTCTGCACCCCCTCCAGCGTGATCACATCCTTCCTATAATGTGGCGACCAGAACTGCACACAGTACTCCAGCTGTGGCCTCACCAAGGTTCTATACAACTCCAACATGACCTCCCTACTTTTGTAATCTATGCCTTGATTGATAAAGGCAAGTGTCCCATATGCCTTTTTCACCATCCCACTAACATGCCCCTCCGCCTTCAGACACCTATGGATACACACGCCAAGGTCCCTTTGTTCCTCAGAACATCCTAGTGTCATACCGTTCATTGAATACTTCCTTGTCAAATTACTCCTTCCAAAGTGTATCACCTCACAGTTTTCAGGGTTACATTCCATCTGCCATCTATATCTTCCTGTGGATCAAGACATTCAACCTCACTGTTAACCACCTGGCCAATCTTTACATCATCTTTGACAGAGAAGAGGACCAAAAGGAGACATTAATGGTGGTAGATAACAAGAAAGAGGTAAAACTGTAGGATTCTGAAAATGATTTTCCTCTAATCAAATTGGATGTTGAGGGGTAACTTGAAAATTTAAATGCAATCTTGATAACCTTCCATACAAGTGTCAAAGTGATTTGGAGAAGTTATTGCAGTCACCCAAAGCTATTTGTGGGAATAAGCTGGGGAGGACAAATTTAGCTACACGTGATGTGTGTAGAAGTTTAATCTTCAATAAAGCAACATCCTTATAGATTAAATCCAGCAAAGTTTTCACAAGGACAGAAGGAAATTGAATTCATGCTTCAAAATGACATCATTAAGTCTAATTGTAGTAACTGAAACTCATCTATTGTCATGGTACTGAAACCGGTTGGAACACAAAGACTGTGTGTGGACTATTGAAAGGTGAATGCAATGACAAAAGCGGATTCATATCCTATACCATGTTTGGAAGGTTGCATTGAGAAAGTGGGATAATAAAAGTTTATCACAAAGGCTAAATTGCTGAGAGGATATTAGCAAATACCATTATCAAAGCGAGCAAAGAAGATATCAGCATTTGTGCCAGCAGATGGACTATATCAGTTTAAAGTCATGCCAGTTGGTATGAAAAATGCCCCTGCAACATTTCAAAGACTGACAAAGTGATTACAGGACTGAGCAATTGTTCTTTTATACTGATGACTTGATAGTTTTCTGTCAAACATGGGAGGAGCATTTACAACATTTGGAAGAATTATTTAGTCAACTACAAAGAGCAAATTTGGTGATGAACTTGGCTGAAAGTGAATTTGCAAAATTGTAAGTTTCATATCTAGGCCATACCATTGGACATGGTAAGGTTGCTCCGAGAGATGTGAAATTCAAAGCTATTGTGGATTTCTCCATGCCTACAGCAAAATGAGAAGTTTTGAGATTTCTGGCCATGAGTGGATTTTATTGGAGATTTTACCAAATTTTAGCAGTGTTTGCTCCATTGGCTGAACTATTAAAAAAGAACAAGGAGCTTCAGTGAACACAGGAGTGTCAGGAGGCATTTGCCAGTTTGAAAACTGTATTGACTATGCACCAGTTTTGGCAGTGTCCAGTTACGCCAAGCAGTTTAAGTTGACCATTGATGCAAGTGATATCGGCATTGGGGCTGAAATAAAAATAAAAATACTGGAAAAACTCAGCAGGTCTGGCAGCATCTGCGGAGAGGAACACAGTCAATGTTTTGAGTCCGTATGACTCTTCCACAGAACTCAGTTTCAGTTCTGCTGAAGAGTCATACTGACTCGAAACGTTAACTATGTTCCTCTCCGCAGATGCTGCCAGACCTGCTGAGTTTTTCCAGGTATTTTTATTTCTGTTTTGGATTTCTAGCATCCGCAGTTTTTTGCTTTTATCTAGGCATTAGGGCTGTACCGTTGCACAAAGATGAAACTGGAATTGAGAAACCAATAGGGTATTTTTCACAGAAGTTGGATGTACAACAGGGAAGATATCCAACGATCAAAATGGAGACTCTGTGTCTGGTGTTAGCGTTGCAGCATTTCGAGATTTACATTGCAAAGAGTTCATAAGAAACAATTGTTTATGCACACCACAATCCTTTAAAGTTTCTGGACAAATTTTGAGACTGAAATGCAAGGCTATTCAGATGGAGTTTATTACAGCAACCATTTAATCTACAGATTATACATGTGGCTGGATGAGACAATCTAATTGCAGATGCATTGTTGAGAGCTTAAAGCTCAAAGGAAAATTGGACATTTAAAACCTGGACACTGGACTGGAATTATTTCTACTGTACCAAGGATCTGTATAAATATTGTTATGTTAATGCATGCATCTAGTAATGTAACAGTGTGAGTATATAGATAAGTATAAGAGGTAGTGCAAGATGATTTAAAAAATGGAGCCATCTTTTTAAATTATGATGGTTCATTTTCTCATAAGGAGGAGAGGCATCACAAAATATAATATTACTGTGATTTATTGTAAGTGTAGGTTAATAGTGAGGTTTGGATAGTTTCTCCGTATGTGCATGTGTGTGGGAATTAATTGAATTGGAGACAGCTGGTCTGGGAACTTTGACTCATCAAAAGAAGCTAAGTTTGAAATGCTAAATACGTGAACATGGCTGAAGTTTTAGAATGTGAGGTGAGAAGAATTTACATTTGTAGATAATTCAGGGTAGTTTGAATTTCAAAGAGGTGGTCACACCAAGCCAGAGAAGCTAGGCCAAGCAATGTGTTTATTTTTCCCAGGGGTTACTGATAGAATATACATTTTTTCATGGTGCTAATACTGAGAAAGGTAAAGTTCCAAAGACAGATGGGAACAATGGAATTTGCATTAAAAGGGTGAAACATATATAAAGGAGAAGAGGCTATGTGTCAGAGAGAAAGGCATTGTAAAATCTACCAGAAGTGTGAAAAGCCTCTAGTTATTTGTGCATTAAGCTGCTGTGTGTAGAAACTGAAACTGGGAAAAGCCACTTTGAATTCTACTGTCCAGGATATTGTGGTGACTTGCCTGGATTTGTTTTAAATCTATTTTTTTACCGTTGTGTTAACGGGGGTGTAATTGGAAGCCAGATTAATTAAGGCTTTAAGGAGTTATTTTCCTGGTAATTTGTAAACCTATGTATGTGCTTAAAATCTTTTCTTTTGTTAATAAATGTTTAACTTAGTTTTCTAAAAAAAATCTCTGAAGTCTGGGTGGACTTATTACTACTGAATTCAGGGCACACATCTCAAAATATACGCAAATTGCAAAATCGTTGTGACTGCGTGAACCAAGTTTCCCTTGTGGGTTTGATCCACTTGGCTCACACCACCTACCATATCATAACAGGCAGGATATCCCATCTCTGAGAGTTGCCAGCCAATCAGAGTGTGGCAGCTGTTCAGTGCCAGCAGCACCATTTTGTTGCTGACCGCAAACTGTGGCCAATAATTTGTGCCATTTCTTAGAAGACATTTGAAGTTCTTTCGTTTGGGCAGGTATATTCCATCAATTTCTATAGTGCCAAAACAATGTTTTGCTGTTTAGCTAAATAGGTAATTGCATGAGATTACTTAAATATGCACAAATTATTCAAAAATAGCATCATAACAGCAGGTAGCATCTGCAGCTGCTTAAATGGTTCTATTTTGTCTGTGCTGTTAGCTGATCTCAGCCAGTGCAGCTTTTAGAATGGTATAATTAGCTTCAGCATCTAAACAACAAATTGCAATTCAAAGGAGTGTTATCAAGCAAAATTTGACATGACCCACATAAGGAGATATTAGTGCAGATGCTGGGTCTAAAACCTGGAACTTCTTTCCTAATTGTGGGTATAACTAAGCCACATGGGCTGCAGCTGTACAAGAAGGTGGTTCTCACCACCACCTTCTGAAGGATGATCAGGGGGATGGGAACAAATTCTGGCCTAGCCACATTCACATCCCATGGACAAATAAAAAAAATAGTCAGCAAGTTGGTCAAAGACGTAGGTTTGAAGATGTGCCTTAAAGGAGTAGAGATAGCCGAGAGGTTTAAGGGGGGGAATTCTACAGCATAGGGTCAAGGCAGCTAAAGGCACGGCTGTAAGTGGTAGAAGAATTCAAATCAAGCAAGAGGCCCGAGCTAGAGAAGTGCAGAGATCTCAAAGGGTTGTAGGGCTGGAAGAGATTACAGACATAGGGGGCAGAATGAGACATTAAGGGATTTGAAGATGGAACGTGGGTTTTTAAACTGAGGTATTGCCACATTGGCAACCAAGATGGGTCAATGAGCACAGGGGCGATGTAAAATCTTGGCCATGACATCAACTGTCCTAGGGAATCCAAGTTTTCTTTTAAATATTTTTCCCATAAACAGTGTCACAGGAGATCCATTCGTAAATAGTAAATAAGCTTTGAACCATTAATTGGCAGCATCATTCAACTTAGAAATGTTGGATAACTTTGAGGTTAAATGAGTTGGTGCTGCTGAAAAGAGAGGCCGAGAGCAGGTATGTGGTGCCACATAGTGTTGAGCTTGGATCTCAGGGTGCAGCAAGAGTGGTGGTTCAAGGGATGCTGAATACCTTATATATATATGTAATCATGGGTGGAGGATCCAAAACTTGAAGGATGGAATTTCAGTTGGAAAATAGAGTCAGAGACAGTTGCTGAGGAAACAGATTTGGCTGTGAAAGTGATTTTTGCCAGATAGCTGATTCAACATGAGAAAGGAAACCGAGAGCGGTGAAGATGAAGAGGGTAAAAGTCAAACAAAATTCAGAAGAGCAGAATTTCTTCCTGCAGGGAGATTCCTGAAAGAGAAGTGGCTGTGAATGAAACACAACTGCAAAAGCTAAATATTGCAGATTCTGGAAATCTGATGAGAGGTTATCAACCTGAAATGGTAACTCTGTTTCTCTCTCCACTGCTGAATGTTTCCAACATTTTTGTTTTGATTTCAGATTTCCAGCATCTGCAGCAATTGTTTTTTTTTAGAAATGTTGGATTTTTATTGGTCACAAATAAGTCAAGCTTAACATTCTCTGTACAAAGCAAATTATTGATGTGACATGTCACATGCCCATTCATGCAGTAGAAACAAGGTAATTGTTTCAAGGAACAAGGAATATTCATGCCAGCAGTGACTACATAGTCTGAGTTTGTGTCACACACAGATAATTTTACTGTTGTCTCCACTGTGCCAACACCAAGACACAGCCATTTACTTGCCTCCCCGGTTAAGATGTTGAATATTCACCTCCAAATTTCAAGTATTATGTATCCTAAACTTTTAAATTTGGGAGCACCAGATTTGTTGCTATTTTGTTCTACTAGTTGATAATCTTAAATGTGGAATCTTTAACTTCTAGTTCAGAACACATGGTTCTTCTTACAGCTGTATAGTCCTGACATGATCGTTATGTTCCCCCTCCATATTGTTGTATGTCCATCCCCTCCGTCCCATACCTTTTTGGAAATGTGGTGACCAGAATTTGTTGTGGTACTCCAAGCGGAGACTCATTGATGAATCACAAATTCCCATTATTCATTTCTGAGATATGTAACCTACACCTCTGGCAATACACCCTAATTTGTCTTTACATTTCCAGCCTTACATTTTGGATCATTTTTTTAATGATTACTCAGCTAGCACATTTAATTATATAATCACATTCAGCATAGTTGTGCCCCTCAATGTGTGTTGGTGAATAATTTTTATCAGCACTTACAGGTATATGTATTGTCTCATGTTGCCAGCACAGAATGTAACTTGATACTCATACGTTCAGGTAGTAAGCATTTATTAATCCCTCAGTTGATATCTAGTCCTTGAATATACTTATCCTTTCCACATAAATTAATATCTTCTGCAAATTTAAACTTAAAAAATGCTATACTGTTAATTTTATTAATGAATACACTATAGACCCATCTCTTTGAGGAGCAGTATATCATGGAGTCCCAAAGCACACAATTACTCTTTATAATTTCCTTCTGTTTTCTGTTGCCAAGCAAGCTCTCTATCCTTGTTATCACTTCTCTTTTGATTCCTTTGCTTCAGCTTTATATGTATAGTTTTGATGGAAGCCGAAGCCGTCATTTCTACTGCAAAATCTTTGCCTACGAACTCAAATATGTCCTCAGTAAATACCAACAATGGTGATAACTACTTCCTTTCATAAACTTGTTTATTACCTTCAGTCTTGACAGATGATCATCCTTTGCCTACTTCACAGTAGATCTGTGCATTTTCTTACTATTAATCTTGAACTAACATACCAGTAATCCCCAGTTTAGTGCATCTAGCCCTTTGGGAAAGGCAGAAAGAAGCAAATAATGCATCTTTTCAATAGCATTACATTTTGTGGCTATTATAGTGGATTTAAAGAGATTTCAATCAAAGTTGAAGTTGGCTCTGAATACTTCAGACTGATCATGACAGCCAATGTGATGAGAAGATTTTTTCAAAAGATAACACAACAGCAGGCACAATTGAACTAGGATACAGTGCCAGATCTGACGGAAGGGAAAGTGTGAAATATGAAAACTTCCATGCTAGTGAGAATAACATCAGTTACTTCATTGCCACAGATAGATCTAGTTTTCTTAATGCAAAGAATAGCTGGGCCATACAAATCAGGGAGGGTTCCAAGTGCAATACTTGGTTTGTGCTGAGTGACCTGATCTCAGCAATATAATTGGCCTTAAGTCATAGAGAAGCAAATTGAAGTTGTTCTGAATTTGTTCAGTACCTTTGAACGCCATCCAGCAAACCCTGCTGAAATGATGTGGTATGGACATTGGGTGAGGACAGGGGTGGGCTAGGTTATATTGCCTTGTGGATGAGGCTCACACATGAGTGGTGACCATTTGGACCATAATCAGTACCCATGGAAAAAATGTTCAGCAAGGCGTCAATGATTTCTGGAAAAAAGGGGAGCTGATTGGTGGAAGAATAGAAAGAGTAGTAGCAATTGTTGAAGCATGAAAAAAGAAATATATTTAAATTAAGCAAGGTTGACATTATTTACAATGTATTGTATAATAATAATATACATTATGTAAATGCCTGGATTTATAGCAATGGTTTTAAAGTTTAATTTGCTATCATACTTTAAATAAACTCTAAAGTTTTATATTTTGATATTAACTCCAAGTGGATTTTGGCCAACCTGGTGGGCAGAGCAAGTGGAAGGATGAGAGCCTAACCTACAAAGCACTGGTCAGCTGCTCTCCAAAAACAGGCAGAAAGCAGCAGCTGGTCTCCAGGTGGGAAGCCACATACAAATGTTTAGAGGCTGGCCGACAAGCACTGAGGGAAGGCTTGCCTGCAAGGTGAGGGGTTTTAGGATTTGGGGTTTTGCGCAAGGAATTGGGTCTGTAGAGGCTGTGACATTCCATGTAGAGACCAGGGAGCACTTCTATTCATTCCGGCCCCACAAGGGAATGTTTTATGTTTACGTTCGAGAGCCTATTCCACCAGCAAACCTGCTTCAACTTGCAGGGAAAGCCCTGGCAGGTTCCCTGCTCTGTCTTGTAGTTAAAAACTCTTTTTGACATAGTGGAACCACAATATGTGTAACTCCACTGGCTTTAAACAGGCACTTAATTTGTCTGCAGAACCCTGCAGGTTAAAATTGCAAATGGCGCAAAAGGATTGAGTTTGAGTAGATACCTTACCTGCAGCTAGTTAGGGTTAGAATTGACCCAAAAAAGTACATCTTGTAAAAAAGATAATGCTGCCTGTGATATAAATCTACTGTTGTCTTGACTGGAAATTTTAACATTGCATTTCAGAGCTAAATCTGTTCAGAATAGAGTGCTAACAGTTTTCCAAAATCACACATAAAATAGGTCAAAAAGTATACAATTTATTTGGTTAATTATATTCTGCGTACAAATTTGACTGATCTATGATCTGGCTAAAAACAAATATATTCAACAAAGCAAAACTGTATATTTAACAAAGTATTTATTCATTTTTAGTACCAGACTTTACAAATTGTTTTTTGTTTTGGACTGAAAAATTGTAACGGAACTCACAAAATGCTTCATCATTCTTTAATTTTTGTTAACTGAAGTTTTCACCTGAGTTAATCTTCCCATATTTACAGGAAGGGCATGGAATTAAGTAGGATAAACAGCAAAAAAACAAGCCATTCAGCCTAACCAGTCCATGTTGGTGTTTATGTTCCAATCGAGCCTCTCCTATCTTGCCTCATCTAAATCTGTCTTTGTAACCCTACCTTCCATTCTCCATCAGATGCTTGTCTACCTTCCAATCTTTAGATGCATTTCTACTATTTGCTTCAACCACTCTCTGTTGTAGCAAGTTCCACATTTTCACCAGTCTTTTAGTAAAAAAGTTTCTTCTGAATACCTTATTGGATTTCTTGGTGACTCTTTTATATTGATTACCTCTAGTTATGGTCTTCCCCGGAAGTGGAAACATTCTCTCTGTATCCACTCTATCAAAACCTTTCATAGTTCTAAAGGCTTCTAATACGTAACCCCTCAGCCTTCTTTTTTCAAGAGAAAAAGGGACCCAGGCTGTTCATCTTTCCTGATATGTAAACCCACAAATTTTGGTATCATCCTTGTAAATCAACTCTGCCCCTTATCAAATGCATCTATATCCTTTTTATAACATGGTGACCAGAAATGCATGCAGTACTCTTAAGTGTGGTCTAACCAAGGCTCAATACAGGTTTAACATAATTTGTCTACTTTTCAATTGTATCCCTTTACATAGCCTAGTGCTTGGTTCACTTTCTTTTTGCTGTAACACGTAATGATTGGTGTATTTGTACTCTGAAATCCATTTGTTCCTCGAATTCACCTAGATTGGCACCTTGAAAGAAATAGGTGGCTTTCCTATTCTTCTCACCAAAATATGCTACTCCACATTTATCTGTGTTGAGCTTCATTTGCCAATTATTTGTCTATTCTGCAAGTTTATTAATGATCTCCTGTAATTTGTTACAGTCCCCTCAGTATTGACTCTCTTCCCCAATTAGATGAAATCTGCAAATTTAGAAATTGTATTTTTGATTCCAAAGTCCAAATTTTTAATGTAAACTGTAAACAGTCATGGTCCCACCTTCCCTCTGCTTCCCATATTCCGCAACTCTGAAAAAATACCCTTTACTCTCATTCTTTGCTTTCTGTCTTGAACCAGCAAGCAATCCTTCTTTCAATTGTCCCCTGGCTCAATATTCTCTGACCTTATTCATTGGTCTATTAAGGGGCATCTTATCGAAAGTCTTTTGAAAATCCAGATAAATTACATCGACTGCATTACCATTGTCTACTCCCTCTGTTACCTGTTCACAAAATTCAATAAGGTTGGTCAAGCAAGATTTTTCCTTTTGAAATCCATGCTGATTATTCATTATATTTCCCATTTCTAGATGTTCTTCTATTCTCTTCTTTAATAAGGATTCCATTACTTTTCCTATCACCGATAATAATTATTGGGACATGTTCTGTCCTCCTTCTTAAATGTAGGAATTACGTTAGTTACTTACCAGTCATCTGGCACTGCACTTTTTTTCAACAAATTATTAAATATGTGTAATAAGGCCCCTGCTATCTCTTCCATAGATTCTTTAAAAATACATGGGGGAGAATTTTTAACTCGTCGGAAGGGAGCACGCCCAAACCGACAAAGCATAAAATGACGTCGGGCAAGCGTCCCAAAGTCATCACGCACTCATGCGGCATTTCAGTTGGCAGGCACACGCCAGAGTCGGCACCGTGCTCACCAACAATTAAAAGACCCATTAAGGCCACTAAAAAGGTAATCAAAATAAACTTTTTGTTGCCTGTGCAACCTTACAGTTGGCGGGCAGGTGAAAAGGCCAAGCGGCCTTTTCATTTTTTTGGAAACCTCATCCATGGGTCATATGAGTGGGGACATGTTTTATAACATTTCAGAAATCTTTCTTTTTTATTTTGAAAAATGTTCACCTCCCTGAGGTGAAGTTTGCGCTTGTCCTCCTCTCCCCCCACACCACACAGGCAGCGCTGAGCACTGAGCGCTGTTGCTCACGTTTCATGCTGGGCGGGCCTTAATTGGCCCACCCTGCGTGAAATTGCGGTCCGGCCCTGATCACGGGCAGCGGGCAGCCTTCCGACCACCCCTGCCCGCCCACGCCCAACACTGCCGAGCCCACCCATTGAGGGAAAAGTCCTCCCCATGGATACAATCCATCTGGACCAGGAGTTCCACTCATTGTGAATTTAATTAGTTTATTCAATATAGCCCTTTTTATTTTAAATGTACTTATTTATTTATTCATCCCATCATTCAATGTCATATCTACCTGATCCACCTTCCTGGCAAATAGGGAAGCAAAATAATTATTTAATATTTCTTCCATCTCTTTATCATTAACTGTGGTATATTCTGCCCATCCCTTAATGTTGCTGTTCCCATCACAGCCTTCCTTTTTTATTGATGTGCCTGTAAAACATTTTATAATTTTGTTTTATGTTCTTTGATAATTTTCTCTCATAGTTCCTCTTTGCTATCCTATTTTTTTTATCTCTCTCCTAATCTCTTCATATTCTCTCCTGTCATGCACTCCTCTGTTGTCTATATACTTAAAATATGTTTACTTAGTAATAGTGAAGGACATGAAAACCATCTTAAGCATATTGTATTATGATCATTATTGCCTAGATATTCTTCTACTTTCATTTCTTTTATCTGCTCATGTTCATTCCCATTATTGGATCCAATAGCAAATATTCCCTTCTTGGATTTTTTACATCTTAGGTTAGAAAGGAGTCCTATAAACAGCGTAGGAACTCATTTTCCTTATCCCTTTACCTACCTCTTTTGTCCAATTAATACGGGGATAGTTTGAAATCCCCATGATTATTATTCCATAAATTTTACTCAATGTTCTAATTTGTCTGCATATTTCTTTTCCCATTTCTCTTCCACCATTAGCTGGTCTGTAGGCTACACCTTTAAGTGTGATTGACCCTGTATTATCTTTTATCTCTATCCTTATGGATTCTATTTTTGTCTTGCTGATAGCTGTGTCCCTTTTTCCTACTGACATTATGTTACCCTACCTCCCCTTTTCCCCACTTTACCTTGTCTAATTATATCACACCCTGCATTGTTTCATTCCCAGTTCTGATTTTTATGCAGCTTTGACGCATAGTAATTCCTACTATGTCTGGTTCCTCCCAACACATGATTGCCTCCGGCTCCCCTGTTTTATTATGGACCAGGTTAAAGGTATCACTTCAAATAGCACCTTTGCCCCGTCCCTATTTCCAAATTTTCCTTCCAGGTCTTTTCTGCCCTGAGTAGTGATTCACATTGGAGTATAATTCTATGTGCCCAGCAACTCGATACGAAGAACTCTTGTTGAGTGAGTTCATTTTCCTTTCATCGTAATGAAATCCTTCCCTTTGGAGAACTGCTCCATGTAGCAACCTGCTCAAAGCTGATAAAGGTCTTTCTGTCTCCATTCATGAGTGAAAGACAGCTTCTGCTCAATGCATTAATGGGTTACATCTTTTAACTGATTTGCAGTTTCATGGGAGTTATGAGTAGAATGCAACAAAACTACAACTCTTTAGCTTTAAATCTCATTGATTTAGAGTACTTTTATAAGTGAGTTGACAGCATTACATGTGACTTATCTCTTAATTGAAAGTTAATTGACTGCATGACAATAGACATAATCATTCCAGTAATCACAAGAGCAAAATAATTTTCCAATGTACTTCAATTTTCCAAGGCTGATGTAAAGTCTCTAGTTTTAAAGAGACACAATGCCTAATATTCTGACTAACAAATGATTACTGGAAAATGTTTGAAAAAGATTCCCATTTCACTGTAAGGAAAATGATCTTATACATTTTAATGTTTCCAACACTTTAAAGGTCACATGACAAGCTTTGAATTTCTGTGCAGCAACCATAAAATTCACCTCTATTCTTATTTTTTTTCAGGAGGGACCTTTATTGTGACTTTTATAGCAACACTTGAGCATGATAACTGCAATTTCCATACTTTTAGTCAAGAAAGCTCCTGGAAAATTTTACCATTATAAGTGCATTTTTACAATCTAAGGAAAAATGTTGCATTTGGGAATAAGCTTCCCTTGTTACTTTATAACGCAATATCTAGAAATACATTATTATTTCTAATCATTCTATTCTATAACTCAAATGGCAATCTCATTATTTAAACACTTATTTGGACAGTACAGATAGTTCAGTTCTATTGTCACATTCTACAAAATGGAGTAACTGGAACCTTGGTACATACAATAGATCGTGGGCTGCATGCCTCAATGTAACCAAATTATTATATCTCAGTTGTGCACCTTACATAAATAGCTGGCTACTATTAATGTAAGAAGCACAATTGGCACTTAATAATATGTATATCTTGAGGGATGCAGGGTACTTGCTTGTAAGAGATTAACATATATATAGCAAAACGTAACTGAATTGAAGATGATATCAGGAAAAAACATGGATGATATGAATAGTCTTCCATGCTGTAGTGCAACACTGGAAGCTGATGGGAGGCTCAGTTTCTTTAGATAATTAGGAGAACAATTTATCTGGTCTCTTTGTGCTGTAGCCTCATATCTACATTCAAAAAATGTGCTAATGATGCCATTACACAGAGACTGGATCAGAATTTAATGTGAGCATATTAAAGCTTAGAAATTGTTAACAGTTTACTGGCATAAAATGGGCACCAAAACATTCAATATGCCAGGTGGCATTCGCTTAGACTGCACCAGCGTATGCAAATAAGTGGCCCCTTTGCAAAATCGGCGTGCGCTAACTACAGCCATGCCAGGCTGTCCTTATGCAGCCTAACCTAAAGGGACACCACCTAAACAGTGAGTTTGTTAGAAATTATTTACCTGAATATGGATTGCAGTGCCAAAGACTATAGCATGTGTGTGCTTAGCAACCTCTCAATTGCCTCCAACATCCCAGGACCTACCTGAGGGCTGCTGCCAGTGACCCAGCAACCTGGAATTCAATGCCCGCTCATTGGCAAGCTGCCAAGGGACGTTCGGCATGTGTCCTCAATGTTTAAATCAGGTCCAAGGTCCACTATCAGGGATTGGTCTTTGCCAGCCACATCCCCACCCCCAACTCCATTTGCTTCGTTGGCAGAGCAGAGCAACTTCTAGGCCAAAATGTTTATATGATAACATTGCTCACAGTAAGTTTCAAGCTTATTTTTGACTTCTCATGTTATTGCAGGAGTATGAAATTTTAACAAACGACTTGTTTAAACCTCCTGTTACATGGAGAAGTTTGGCTCTAAACCTTGAACCCCTCACAGGTAATATAAGGTGCTAATGCTGCATGTGTACTCTAAATATACCATATTGACTTCTGTATTCTGTTAATACATGAAGTTTTCTCTATTAACTATTGCTACAACACTTTTCAAAAAAGGGGAGTGGGAGGAACCAAGAAACTACAGGTCTGACATCAATGGTGAGAAGGTATTGGAAATGGTTATCAGGGACAAAATAAACTTACATTTGGAAAGGCAGGGGTTAATCAAAGAGCGACTCCATAAATTTATCCAAGGAAAATCATGTCTGATGACTTGATTTGAATTTTTTGATGAGTTGACAAAGAAGATTGATCAAGGTAGTATAGTAGATATATATATATATGGACTTTTAGAAGGCATTTGACAAAGTGTCTTGTAGGCTTGTTAGGAAGAAAAGATCCATGGAGTTAAGGGAAAAGTGCTGATAAGGATATGGAACTGGCTCAGAGACAGGCAGCAAAAGCTGATGGTGGACACTAGGCCTGGGACAGGGGGATGCACAAGATGCAAAACACTCTGGCCTGTGCCCTCAGGGGACCCAGACCACTATCTTCAAATAGACACAACGAAGGCAACACACGTGTGCCTGATACCAAGATGGCATTGCAACATATGGCTGCCTGAGTCTGCCCGGTTGCAAGCAATGTCATTTCTGGCTGGACAGTGCGAGTCCAAGATGGGATGCGAGATACTTGTTAATTCAGAGGAGGCGGTGAGAGGAAGGAGGGGATGGTGCTGGTGGCAAAGGTTGCAGGAAAGCCGCTAGAGTCTCTGAGTATGTTGACGAGGGTAAGCCAAAAAAACCTGGCAAATTAAGTAAAAGCTAATGATATGATGGCTGTCAGTGACAGGAGGCAGCGGTGGGGGGTGGGGGTGGGGGGGAGGGGGAGGGGTGGGGGGGAGCTACCTCCTGCCCTCTGCAGACTGCTGCAGTCCCACAGGCTGCACCATTAGCCTCTATCACTCATAAACTACTCAGTCACTGCTGATCTGATCCTGAAATCTCCCCCAGCTCCCAGTCTCTGCACCCAGAGAGGTTGGAGGCTGAGGTGGGGTGCAGTGGCTGGGTCTGTTCATGTTCCATCCATTGGCATTAGTTAATGTGTTGGAAGCATCTGGAACAAATGCATAGAGGCTCTCCACTCTAAAAGTGACTTGTAGGTTTATTTACCACTCTTTAAAATAAATTGAAAGGCAGCATTTCAGAATTTGTCTGATCGCAGTAAATGCCTGAGTGTTGGGGTAAGTAGTGGTTTTCTCTGAGTATAAAGTGTTGGTTCAAAGTTTTGTGTGGAAATAAAAAGTTCCCTTGTTTTTCTTTCCATTATTATTTGAAATGCATTTGACACAGATTTTACTGGAATTGGGGATGGGGCTCAGAAACAGGAGAAGCAGCAGAGCCCATGATTTATCTCCCGGACCCTGGGTGGATGGATGATTTACAGACTGGGAGTGGTATTCACAATGGTTGTTTCTAAGTAACCTAGGCTTGGTGTAGGGAGCAGGATTATAAAGTTTGCAGATGATATGAAACTGATGATGGAAATTGATTCAATAAATAATTTTAAAAGAGAGTTGGACAGCTACTTAAGGATGAGGAACTTACAGGGTTACCAAAAAAAGGGCTATAGGACTAAATGCAACTGCTCCTTCAAAAGGCTAGCACAGTTACAATGGGCCAAATGGCCTCCTTCTGTGCTGTAAGTTTCTGTTTCTAAGATTCTATTCCAACTGAGAATTTACTTCCTTCTGGTCATTGTGCAATAAATTGTTTCAGCAATCTCTAAACATAGTACTTAAAACTTTGTCAGTGTATCAACAATTACACTTTCAAGGTTCAATAACAATCATCTTGTTGATTCACAATTACATTGTGTAACAATCACATTGTTAAGACAATTGCATTGTGAAAACAGGTGATGAGCATTTGGCTCAACCATAAATGGGTACAGGTGCAGTTAGTGGCATAGTGGTAATATCACTTAACTAACACACCAATAGGCCCATGCTAACATTCTTGGACCACGGGTTCAAATCCCACCACGGCAGCTGGTGGAATTTAAATTCAATGAATAAAATCGGGAATTGATAGCTAGTGTCAGTAATGGTGAAAATAAAACCATAAATGGGTGCAGCTGAAACACTCCAGTGGGGAAAGGATCTGGGAGTCTGTCACTCTGTTGAGCTGGCTGAAGAATAAACCTGCTTGAGGTAAAAGACCAGCTTCACACTCATCCTTCCCTTATACATAATTATTGGCGTTAACATGGTAACAGAGGATGAGCATTAAGCTTTGGTGATTGGTTGCTGTAAAGGATTTTTTTTTGGTCTCATCCTCTGAGGGGAAAAAGAAGCATCTGTCTGCTGACAATTTAAGTTACACAACGGCAGAAGGATGATGCAAAACTTTGGGCTCCGACTATCCACCAATGTTTTCGGAGACAGAACCGTATCAGCAATGGAAAGCTGAAGTTGAGATGTGGACCCAGATTACTACATTACCCCAAAAGAAGCGAGGTATGGCTTTGGCTTTGGCTTTGTCATTCCCAGCAAAATGTAAGATTAGGAGTAAAGTATTTTCAGAGTGGAAAGTGGATGATTTGGATCACAAAGAGGGACTGGACCTTCTGTATCAGTTTTTGGATAGGTTTTACTATAAGGACGAGTTATTGGAAGCATATGAAGTATGGTCGACCTCTGATAGGTTTAAGAAAACAGATGATCAGTCCATGGAGGAATATATTATGGACTTTGATAAACCATCTAAGAGATTGAAGAAGTTTGAACTTGAAATCCCGGAGTCTGTATTGGCATTTAAGTTACTCAATCGTACAAGCATCTCCCATGTCGATAGACTTTTAGCATTGACAGGGGTCCAATCCTGCGGGAAAGACTCTCTCCTGGACCAAATGGCTGCTGCTGTAAAAAAACAAAAAAACAAATTCTGGGAAAACGGTTGTTCCCAGCCACTTTCTTAGCAAATATGAACAACTATGCTGTGAAACAAAGGGTGGGGGATTCAATGGTGGCCAAATTTTGAAATCGACCAAATATTCGAGATAGATTCCAGTACAAAGACGTTACTTACAGGCAGTTTGAAAATGGTCGTAACTTTAGCCAATTTGAGAGTCGAGACAAAAAGCGGGTCTGGGACAGAGACTGTGGACGTTTGAACCTGAAAAATGGACGGGGAATGGTTGATCGGTGTTATTCTCAGTATCATTACACGATGAATTGCCAACGGCGAAAGAATCATGTTTTCAAAGTAGCCCACACGAGGAATTCTTCTGAGGCTGAAAATGATGGTGGGGACTCGCATGATGGAATTGTCTTGGTCACTGAGAGTTTGAATCCAGTGAAGAGTATCTTGATGGTCGATTCATTCAACTATGCAGTTCTGGTTAGTGCTTGCACCTCCACAGTGTGTGGGATGGACTGGCTTAACTACTACCTGGAGTCTCTCAATAAAGGCAGATCGGCAGAAGGTTAAAGAGTATGAAAGCTCTACCTGCTTCAGGTTTGGAGATGATAACACACTAACATTTTACAAAAGGGTAGTCTTCCCTTGCAAGATAGCAGGGGTCAGCCTGTTAATCAGTACTGATGTGGTCTCTAGTGAGATACCTCTATTGTTAAGTCAATCTGTGATGAAAAAGGCTCAGATGATGCTAGACATGAAGAATGACAGAGTGGTTGTGTTTGGGAAAAATGTGGACCTACATCTTGACATTTAACTTGGTCGGCCATTACTGCCTGCCACTAAGGAAGCCAAATATTTCTCATCAAAAAGTACATGACATTTTGTTAACTTTTGGGAATAAGAATTTGGTGGACAAAAAGATTATTTGCATATTGCATAGACAGTTTGCACATCCAGCGCCACAAAAACTGAAAGCTCGACTGCGAGATGCTGGAGTGGTTGATGAAGGATGCGATGACCTCATTGAGCTAATCACTGCTCCGTGTGAAATTTGTATCAAAAATCGCAAGACCTGTTGTGAGCTTGCCACTAGCCAAGGAGTTTAATGATGCAGTGGCAATGGGCTTAAAAGTATTGGACAAGGATAGGGGTTTTTATTTTGCTACACTTTATAGATATGGCAACCTGATTTAGCCTATCCACTGTGGTACATAGTAAGGACAAAAGGACCATTGTTGATTAGGTCATAGAAAAATGGGTGGGAACAGAATAATGAACACCAACGAAATTCCTGACAGATAATGGTGGGGAGTTTGTGAATGAGGAATTTTGAGACGTGTGAGAATTCGAACCTCATAGTTATCCACACTGCAACTGAAAGCCCAGTCAGTAATGGTCTGTGCAAGAGAAACCATGTGTTGATAGATGACATTACCTAAAATATTGGCCGATCAACCTGGTTGCAAATTGCAAACAACGCTGGCATGGGCAGTACATGCAAAGAACTCTTTGCAAATGGTTGGGGGGTACAGTCCGTACCAGTCAGTGTACGGAAGAAATCCAAAGTTGCCTTCGGTGCTATCAGAAGCTCCCCCTGCTTTAGAAGGGACTGGCATTAGCTCCACTTATTCTCCTCATCTGAACGCTTTGCATGCAGGCAGAAAATCTTTCATTAAAGCTGAGGTTTCATAGAAAATGTGGTGCCGTAAGGCTCGCTGAATAAGACCATCGGGAATACAGTTTTGACAAGAAGACGTGGCATATTACAAAAGGGAAGGGCAGAAAGGGTGGAAAGACTCTGGCAAAGTGACAGGGAGCGATGGGAAAGTAGTGATTATACAACAGGGGAATCAAACTGTTAGCGTGCATTCTCCGAGGTTAATTGGCACTTCACAGGTTCTGAACAGGACATAGAAAGTGAAGGGGCACCGTACACTTCACATTGACATATATTGGGCAGTTATGAGGAGCAGACTATGGGAGATAGAGGGTCAACTGCCAATGAATGAAGAAACACTGAGGTACAGGATAAGGCCATTCATCCAAAAGGGCAACTACCCGAAGTAGAAACAAAGATAACATACATGCCAGAGGGGGGCAGTGTGTGAGGGGGTGCCACCATCATAGGGAGAGCAGGAAAGGCCACTGGTAAATTCAAATATTGGCTAAATGTACAGGATAAAGGGCAGGAGATAAGATCCATGGATTGGCAAACCGTGGTAAAGATATGGAAGTCCAGAAAGCGCAGTATGAGTTCTGACAGTGGGACCAGAAAGTGGTCGTGATCCCAGGAAAAGATCACGGACTTGCGAACGGGATTCTGCTCATATGCAGAAAGGATCATATAGCAGTGGTCCAGAAAGAGAGAGGAATGTGAGTGGATGTCGTAGCTTGACAAGAACGAGGGCTACAGAACAAGCTAGGAATGTCAATAGAAGTAAAAGCCCTTCAGACTGAGAGGCTTTAGTAGCTGCTAATAAATTGGAAAATAAGCTGATGAAGGAAGCCAAACAAAGAGTTGGAAAGAATTTGGGGTATATACTGAAGTACCTGACAGGGGACAGCCAGGCTGATCGTACAGAAAGGGTACTTTCTGACTGCACGTACAAGACTAAAATGAGATTAGTAGTCTGAGGTTTTGAAGAAAGACTTTGGGATCAAGATCTCAGGGTGGACTCCTCTACTGCAAGGAAAGTGAGATTGAAAATCTTTTTAGCTATCATATTCCTGGGAATGCAAATCGATTGATATTAAAAACTGCGTTTTTGCAGGGTGAGAAATTTCAAAGGGAGGTTTTTTTTTAAACGACCTAAAGGAGCTGGCAATATAGACAGAAGGCTGTGGAAATTGAACAAGTGTGTTTATGGGTTGAAGGAAGCATCAAGTATATGGTATTTTTCCGCGAGTTCTGTCCTGTTGAAAACAGGTTTAATTCAATTAAAGGCAGACCTCATAATGCTCTATTGATATCACAAGGAGAAACTAGCAGGAATCTTTATCATGCACATTGATGATTTACTGTGAGAAGCTCTGTAGAATTTGAGCAACGGGTAATTGAGAAAATAATGAAGGATTTCAAGGTTGAATGTTAGGCTTCAGGGGCATTTAAATGCATAGGTTTAGACATTAAGCAGAACAAGCCAGGAGTGACATTGAATCAACAAGCTTATTTCGATAATGTCAATCCTATTCCAATAAGTTGGATCAGATCCTCATAAAAAGAGGATCCTGTATCCAAGGAAGAAATAGACCAATTGAGAAGTTTGATTGGGCTGATTAATTGGCTGTGCACTCAGAACAGACTTGACGCTAGTTATGACCTGTTGGAGCTGAGTGCTATGATGAAACATGCTACAGTTGGGGAAGTTCTGAGAGCAAGTAAGGGTAAGTCACTCTTCTCATCACTCAACTCTTACACTCTTCCTGTGACCTCAGCAGCTCCAGCTCCACAGGCCAAGGAGGGTCCCACTGCCACACAGCAGGACCCTGAAATCCGGCCGGGGCCTTCCAAGTCTCGGCCCCACAGAGGACGCCCACCAGACAGGGCATAGCAGTCAGCATGTCTCCACCTCCACTGTGGATGTCCATGGAGCACCAAGACGTAGTGGCAGGGATTGGACAGTTAAGGAGAATTAGTTGCACAGCCTGGCCACGGGTGTTGATCACTTGTACATACTGTTCATTATTGTCAATAAACTCCCAAGAATGTCTCCCTGCCTATGGCTCCATGTGCTGATGAGCAATGTTCTTGTCACTCAGAAGTGAAACCTTTCTGCAAAAGACACAGGTAGGTGTCTCAGTCCAGGTCCTCTTCTCTGTGCTCTGCAGCCTTCAGACTAAAGTGACGGTCCAGCCTCACACTCCCCGGAGACATTACCGATGCTGCACCTAGGTAGCGCTTGTCGTTGCTACCAGAATGTAATAGGCAGGCACCACAGAGTTCTCTCATTCTCCCGATGTGCCCTCAGCACCTTTAAGGTGGGGCTGGCCCCCATCTCTTCAGCATCTGAGACCACTGATGCTGTGCTCCTGAAGGGCTCAGGTGCTGAAGGTGGACAAAAGCATCAGATGCTTCTAAAGTTTCATGGCTGCATCTCTATGATATGACCCTGATCATGGAGCGCAGGCAAGCTGCCCTTGGCCAGACAGGAGTCAGACATTCTCAGAGGCTGTGTGAAGATTTATGGAGTGTCCTCACTGTTTGTTGTCATCATCCTCCTGCAATTGAGCGACTATTTGGGCCACCACTGTGCCTCCATGATGGGAGATCATCACAGAGGGTATTCGAGCTGCCATAAGCCAGGCTGGAGTCAAACATTCACAAATGCGACGTGAGAATTTATGCGGTCACCTCACTGCATGTTGTCATTATCCTTCACAAATCTGGCAGCTATGAGGGCCTCCCAAGTGTGCCTGCCTTGTCTAGCCAGCGCGAGGGCCTCATCCCCATCGTCGTCGCCTCCAAGGACCTCCTCTGTCTAATCCCTGTCAGCGTCCTCCTCAACGGAAGAGACGTGCAGCTCCTCTCCCCATTGGAATGCCAGGTTGTAAAGGGCACAGCAGGTGATGACGATGTGTGGCACCCTCTGTGGACTGTATTGCAGGGCACCACCAGACCAATGCAGGCACCGGAACCTCATCTTCAGCAACCCTATGGTCTGCTCCACCAAGTTGCGAGCTGCAGCATGAGCCTCATTATACCTTTGCTCTGTTGCAATCTGAGGCCGCTGCACGAGGGTCATCAACCACAGACTCCAAAGGTAGCCCTTGTCCCCGAGGAGCCATCCCTGCAGACTCTGTGGACCCTGAAAGACTCCAGGGATCTGTGACCAACTGAGGATGTAGGCATCATGCACACTCCCTGGAAACCATGTCCACACCTACAGGATGCATTTCAGGTGGTCACACACCAGCTGCACATTCAGCAAATGGAAGCCCTTGCAGTTGATGTAGTTCACCACGTGTTGCGTCAGAGATCTGAGCACCACACGAACGCAGTCAATCGCTCCCTACACCTGAGGGAAACCCGAGATCTGGGTGAATCCAATTGCTCTTGCATCCTGACTGTCCTGGCACCGGGCAAAATGCACAAAGTTGTGTGCCTTCATGAAGATGGCATCCATGACCTCATGGATACATTTGTGGGTGGAGGCTTGAGAGATCCCATGGAGGTCACCTGTAGAGCCCTGGAAGGAGCCACTGGCATAGAAATCGAGCGCCGTGGTCACTTTCACAACCTCTGGCAGTGGATGCCCTCCATGTCCCTATGGTGCCAAATCCTGCAGTAAGTGGCAGATGTGAGCGACCAGTTCCCTAGATACACGCAGTCTTCGGCGACACTAGTTCTCGGTCATCTGCAGGAATGAAAGGCGGCGTATAAAGCCCCTGGGTGTCACTAGGCGCTGACCAGCAACGACTCACTGAGGCCCTTGGACAGTGTGTGAGGGAGCCCCAGCCACCACTTCTTCCTGAGGTTGCTGTTCCTGCCTCTACGCAGCCAGGAGCCTCAGTCACTCTCTCCTCTGTCTTCTTCTTCACACTCTGTAGGCCATCAGGCATACAGCTAGTTCACCAGGCTCCATGATCCTGATGTACTCCTCCTTGGGTGCACAAAGAACCTGCCCTGGTTAAGTGTGACAGCCCATTACTGCATCCCGGAGAGTGCTGGCCACCACTTGGATGGCCAGAGGTTAGTGCGCTGCATGGCTGACCTGTTAGCTTGAACCATGGTGGGGAGAGTGACCCAAACCAGGATGCAGTGACTGCTCCAAGGTTAGCTTTAATAAGGAGTTTGTACAACCTGTTCAGTCCAACTGCTCTGCAGCCCACTAAAGTGCTCATGAATTTGCAGTCTGTGCTGGGGACAGGGAGCTCTGCAGAACTTCATGGCACTTTGATGCCTCTGCGTTGCTTGAGTGGACAGACAAGCTAGGAGCCCAACCTAATCATCTTAATGTGGCTGCGCCTGAACTGTCTCAGTTGCAGAGGAATGGTCGCTTTGTACAGGTTTCCCGAATGCATGGCCACTTCCCTTGTGCACCCTACCCACCCCCACTCCCCCCCACACACCCCCCCCCCTCCCCCCCCCCCCCCCCCCCACCGCCCCCCCCTCCCCCACCCCCCAACCCCAAAGGCTGGTGCACTATATTCAATGGCAGGGCTGCCCTTAACTACCACCACCCGCCCCCACTACCAATCATCTCAATGGCAAGGCTGCACTTGCCCCCCTCCCCCCCCACCCTTCCCCCTCACCCTCAAAAATATGCTTCAGAGGCAGGGCTGCACTTGCCCCTGATTCTCCCCCCGCCACCAGTCAGGCAGGGCGGCACTTAACCCTGACCCTCCGGTGCCCCTGAAGCCTGCAAAGCAGCAGATGACCCCGGCGAGCTCTGCAGAACGTTCTGTGCGTTCACCTCCAATCCACCCAAAGTGCACGCTGCCTCTGTGCTCTTGTGAAACACGTCAGCATGCTTTCCCGCTGAGGTGGACGGACGATCCAGCGGGGGTACAAGGACCTTAGCAGGATGGCCTAATAATGATGTGCTGATGTATTACAATGAGGTTCCCAATGGCCAATGGCCATCAGCAGGCTGAGTGGACAATCGCAACCTGCCTTCCCACCGTTGTGAAACATATTGTCTGCTCACGCCAACTATCATCCTGCAGCCAACAGGCACGGAAAATTCCGCCCTAAATGTATTGGAAGAAGGGTGTCTTATAATGAAAAACCAATATTTTGTTTGCTTTCTAATTGTTTGTATTTATGGTAAAGGAATTGTGGGATTGATAATGTGAAAATATGTGACTTTATTTCCTTTAGTTTGAGTTGAAAAAAATGTTCTGAGTTTTTCAAAAGCTTTAATTTAAAAGTAAAAAAGGGTAAGCTGTCAGTGTATCAGCAATGTCATTGTCAAGGTCCAGTAACAATCATCATGTTGACTGGCAATTATATTGTTAAGACAATAGTATTGTTAAAATAGGTGATGAGCATTGACTCATCCAGTTGGTCCAAGTGGAGTGGAATGCCTGAGGTGGCAGCTGCGGTTAAGGGTGGTCCATCCCACAAGGCGTCAAAACAGTCGCTGACTAAAGTCACCAGGAAGCCGCCCAGGAAGTAGAGGAAATCTCGCAAGCAGAGATATTCTATTTACATGTACAGGGTGTTGACCCAGGTCCACCCTTCCACCAGGATCCAGTCCAAGGCCATGAGTGTCATGAGCTCTTTTGTTGTTGACATTTTTGAGCGCATCACCTCCAAGGCCTTGGACCTCGTTCGCTACAACAAGTGTCACATCGTCTCGGCTAAGGAGATCCAGAGTGCTGTCTGCCTCTTGCTGCCAGGAGCACTGGCCAAACACGCCGGTCTCTGAGGCAAGAAAACGGTCACTAAATACACCAACTCTGTTTAGGTCGACTATTCTAAAGATTAAAAAAACACTCCAGTGGGGAAGGGAGCTGGGAGTCTGTCACTCTGTTGAGCTGGCTGTAGGATAAACCTGCTTGAGGTAAAAGACCAGCTTCAGACTCATCCTTTCCTTATATATAATTATTGGAGTTAAAATGTAATACTGCAGATTGATCACGCTTAATTTGCACATGTATACATGTGCATGCAATGTTCTAATGGTGATTTGACCGTGACTTAAAGAAGACTTTGCAAACAATAGTTACTAACCAATAAAGAATTGCCATTTTCAAAGTGAACCCATTGTGCATGTAAATATAATACTTGGTTTTTGTCCTGAAAAATTTACTTTATTCATAAAATTTGGAAAAGTATATTATAAACAGTCCAAATATGACCTTACAAAAAGTGCAATACTGTTCAATTTCTTCCAATCCAGTAAATGGCACACTGTGGTGCCACACCACACTTATAATAATAGTGCCAAGCCAAACGTACAGGTCTTATTTACAATTTCCATTTACATTTCATGTGAAACGTTCTTTGGTGCACAAGGTCCGAGAGGTTTAACGCAGTTACTAGCCCCTCAGCCTACTTTGGGAGGAGGGCCTAGACCGTGACCTGTCCTCATTGAGCCTTTGCAGCATCTGTCCCAAGCTTTAATGCACCCCTCAGCACAAAGTACTGGACCTTGGAGTGCACCAATCTGCAACAGTCAGCCATGGACAGCTCCTTGTACTCAAAGACTAACAAATTCGGGCAGACCAAAGAGTATCTTTCATTGAATTGATGGCCTCCAGCAGTAGTTGATGTCTGTCTCATTGTGCATCCCTGGGAACAGCCCATAGAGCACAGAGTCCAGCATTCTGGAACTACTCGGGATTAACCATGGATAATAACCACAGCATCTTTTCTCAGACCTTCTTTGCAAAGGCACATTCCAGAAGGAGGTGGGCAACTGTGTCCCTTCCCTATCACAGCTGCCTTGAGAGCAGTGTGTGGTGGCAGTGAGACTCCAGGTGTGCATGAAGGATCTAATGAGGAGGGCCCTTCTCATCACCAACCAAACTATGTTCCAGTTCTTGTTCGAAAGTTCTGGTGATGAGGCATTCTGACAAATGACTTCGACAATCTGCTCAGGGAACCATCCAGCAGAACCCATCATCTTCTTTTCCCAAAGGGCCTTGAGAACATTACCTGTGGACCACTGCCTGATGGATTTCCATTTTGAATGTACAGCAAGGTATTCCAATATGAGAATGTGATCTGTGGACTGATGAGATCAGAATGTAAGTGTAACATATTCCAGTACATGTTTCAATACTAAGCATGAAGAATGATTTGTACCAGAGTCAAAATTAAATACTGAGGAGTTATGCTTGGATTGATATCAATTTCCTACATTAATGTCTGCAGCCATGACACTGTTGTTAGCTCTTCTATAATTGTGCTGCTTTGTGTTTACCATTTTAGATACAATCTGAATGCTCAAGTCATTAGACATCACTAAACAAATACAGTACGTAGCAAAACAACAGCTTGTGAAACAGCAGGGTTGGGAACTGTGGTACCAGTACTGATCTTAAAGTCAAACTACAGCAATCTATTTTACAGTTTAACACCTAATGACTTCTTTTATACAATAAAACAGTTAGCACTTTCACTACTACATAGATCAATAGTTTTATACATCTATTTTCTGGACTAGAAATTACACATTTTTAAAATTTAAACTAAACAGTGTACACTGGGGTAATGTTGACTCTTGAGTTATCAATGTAGAAGATTAAAGCCATAGTTATGCCACTAATTCATTGATGCAAAGTGGTTTTTGGTGCACAGGCATAGAAGTGGGAGTATAATTCAGATTTCAGATCCTGGTCTGATGCCCAAGTACATTTGCACCACTAAGGAGGTAGTCTCACATCAGCTTGAGTTCATACCAGCTGCAGTATAACTCTAACTTGATGTAAAACTGAATTTTACTAGAGCCACAAATACTTTATTGGACTTCTGAGAATTTCTGAAACCTTTTATGTTTTTACTGTTCCTAAAGATCAAACAATCTTACTAATGTTTGCCACCCTTAGAACAGAATGCGATGCATGGTTTCAAGGGTGCATTCATAGAGCTCTTTTATGGCAGCAAATACTGGGACCCAGAGGACAAGAATGATAACTATTTCTATCTTGAACAAACCTCTCCTGGGAAAATCAAAAAGAAAATAAACTTACATCTGCCTTCCAACAATATATTGGCAGCTTAGTGTAATTTTGCTCACAATGTGTGTTTAAACTTTCTTTACCTTTTAGATCTTGGGGAATTTTTTTAAATATTGCAAATTGCCGAACTGATTTAAAGTGGTGTGTAAAAGAGTGCAAGGGGTTTTTAAGATTCCATATGCATACGTTCAGATTCCGTGGTATTATCACATTCAACTGTGATGTATGTCTACCAATTTTTGTGAATATTTACAAGGAGTATTTATCTGGGCATATTCAGCAGACTTTTAATAGAATTTTCTGTTCTTTGACATTCAGTAAAGACTTGGTGTTGTTATAAAATTAGATTGATTTTATTGTAGCCAGATTACAAGATGTGTTCTAGTTTTAAAATGAAATTTTACCAGAAAAATCCAGAATTTTTTTTAAGAGATCATATGGGAAGGATTGATTCACAGGAGATATCATAATCTTGCCCAGGATTAGCAAATCCACAGGGACATAACTACATAACATAGCAAACAGGTAACAAGAAAAACCTGAAACATGGGTTTCCATGTGGATTCAAAATGTTGGGAAGCCTGAAGTAGATTTAAGCAATTGGAACTAAGTATTCCTACCTTGTTTATATTCTCTAGTGAATTATCACAACAACTCATTTTTATACAGCACCTTTAACATAATGAAATGTCTCAAGGTGTTTCAAAGGAGCATTAGAAAGCAAAATTTGACATGAAGCCAGATAAGGAAATATTAGGGTGGATGACTGACAGCTCGGTCAAAGAGAGAGGGTTTAAGGAATGTCTTAAGGGAGGAAAGAAATTTAGAGGTAGTGGGGTTTAAGGAGGGAATTCTAGAGCTTAGGGCCTTGTCAGCTGAAGGGATGGGCACCAATGGTGGAACAATTAAAATCAGGGATGCTAAAGAGACCAGATACCAGATTTAGAGGAGCACAGATAGCTGGGAGGCTTGAATGGCTGGAGGAATTTACAAAAGTAGGGAGGGGGAGGCCATAGAGTAATTTGAAAACAAGAATGAAAATGTTTAAATTGAGGCATTGCTTAACCAAGAGCCGAGGTAGATCAGCAAGCATGGGGGTAATGAGTGAACGGGACTTGATGTGAGTTAGGACTTGGGCAACAGAGATTTGGATGACCTTAGGTTGACAGAGGTCAGAATGTGAGAGACCAGTCAGGAGTGCACTGGAATAGTCCCACCTATATGTAAAGAAGCTTGAATGAGGGTTTCAGCAGCAGATGAACTGAGGCAGGGGCTGAGTTGGGTGATGCTATGGAGGTAGAGGTAGGTGGTCTTAGTGACGGCACAGATATATGGTCGGAGTCTCCTCTCAGGGTCAAGTATGAGACCAATATTGTAAACAGTCTGGTTCAGCCCCAGGCTGCTGCCTGGGAGAAGAGTGGTGTTAGTGGCTAGGGAACAGAGCTTGTAGCAGGGCTACAATGGTTTCAGTCTTCCAATCTTTAATTGGAAGATAGTTAATTAGGAGTGTATTTTCCTAACTAAATTGCGGAAGGGAAGGCAATTATCTAATTTTCTGGAATTATTGTCGCTGGTTTGTTTTTCTTTCACAGCCTGAAATTGGTGTAATGAGTGGGAGAAGAAAGTGCTCACTTTTATGACTATGGAGATCTTATTAAAGACGTATTTAAGACCTGCAGCTCTGGGGATATTACAGAATGTGATGGCCATTCAGAAGATGAGTAAACATTGTGGAAAAAAAAGGGCATAAGAGTGTCACACATCAACATAGCATTGCGCACTGGATTTTTTTAATCCCCAGAAAATGCATGCAATGGCCATTACAGCCAAATTTATACCATGTACAACTGCAAAAGCTGCTGCAGAATCACAGGTTAACTATGAGGTAGATGATTGCCAGACAACCCTGGGAAGCAGTTGTATCATATTGCTGTCAGTTACTTGGGCCAGCAGAGGAGCACTGCGTACTTGGCATATTTGTTGTGCCTATAACTGAGATGTGCTACCTAGTTCTTGAAGACACAAATGGCTATCCATATTGCAGCAGTGAAAGGTGCCATTTTCTTCAATATTTATGCCACATATTGTTTTTCAGACACCCACAGATGCAAGAGACAGATACTGTGCCACACACTATTACATTAACAAGTAACTGAAGCTTTCTTTCACCACATCCCCAGCTACATACACTTCAAGTGCCAGCAGCAGACTGAGCCCCAACAACAGGAGGGCAAATCTGGTTGTTGTCTGAGACCCAGTGAGCTCTACAAATAGATTTAATCACTTTCTCATGGACAGATTTTCAATGTTGAGTTGTCTTTATGTTTCCTCCTTCCCCACTGAATAACTAAAAGATGTAAAGTTCATGTTACTCTAGCAGTCATCATCGTAAAAGAATGAAGGACTGCAAAATAGGTTCACAGCAACCAGATGCCATTTGCCTGGTATGCATGTGATGCTGGAGTTTTCCTGCTTTGGCTTCAAGACATTCCCGCCTCTATGCTTCTCCTTGTTTATCTCAATGTGGCTCAATTCTGTGCTTCAATGGCTAAGGAAGTAAAAATTGTCAGTATCCACTCACGTGAACAGTGATCCCAAGTCACAGACTAGAGAGTCTTCTGATGTACCTGCATTACTGATGGGAGGGGCCTTGCTGGACTCACTGTGTTTAGTATTTTTGGACATTTCACCTGCAATGCATTGCATTACTGCTGGCATGAGGAGCCACATTCCACTTCTACATAATGCCTTTGTCAAAGTGAATGTCCTCACTGCACCCCATTCTGAAGGTATACACGATTGTTTGGTGCAAACTATCAGTACCACATTGCACTACCATTACAATACAGAAGGGGCAAGAGGGTCTGCTCAGCAATGTATGTGTTATGACTTGCAATCTTCAAATGTAGAGACAAGAACGTTTAAATTCAGAGACAACAGAAGAGTCAGGCAGCCTGCTCACATCTTATCTTTTGCCTCTCCATAATTTGTGTCATGTTGTTTCAGAATGTTAAAAGATGCTGGCATCCAAGCTGGTGCTATTGTAAATGCAGTGGGCTGCTGGACACTGCAGAACACTGCAGTGATGTTATATTATCATTACATGAACTATTAAGCACTTGTGCACAACTGGCCTGTATGGATATATTGATATGAGGGGTCAGTAAAGAATAATAATAAATACATTGGTATATATGTCCCTCCCACTTCATCAATCCCTACACACTTTAATACCTTTCTTCATATTACAACTAGAGACCTGGTCTCGGGTCGAGTTAAAGCTTTCTCCTGTGATCCCTGCTATTTCGCTCGCCTGTATTTCATTAAAAAGGGTAAGAGTTAAGGCGGGGTGAATAAACAACTTTAAATTCGCTCATATTTCTGTATTGATGCAAGATAATCAATCCCGTGCATCTTTTTTGCGAGTCATGTCCATTTCAGGCTGCATCGTGCGGCAGTTTTACTTTTTCATACTTTATAATCAAGAAAACTAGTCCGTTTACATCCACATGAAAGAACCATGCCGATATACCTGTTTTTATAGTGACATTGCAACTTAATTTTTTTATCCTGCAGGTCCTGAAACTTATTCGCCTACTTATTAACAGATTGGTGCTGTTTACAACCAGACTATCCTGCAGCACACGTAAATAAAACAAATAAATCCATCCCACCATATAGTGGCTGAAGAAAACTGCCTGCGATGAACTGAAAAGTTAGATCAACATGAGGTGCTAAAAGAGGTGAGTCTGGACTGAGTGGTTTTCAGGTGTTACAAATACCAGATTTGCTTTTCGCCATTCTACTGGCTTCAAAACCGCGTTACAAGTTACAAATAGAATTTCCTTTTATCAAACGCGCAAATAGACGATTAACACGTTAAAAAGTAGTCACGTTGGCTAAGAAAACATTTTTAAAATAATTATTCTGTCCGATTCGCTGTGCGTTTCCTAACTCAAATCAAACGACTTCATTCCGAATCTCTCAATCCTTTGGCTGGTCTGTGCAATTCGGGCTGGTTTTTACCATCTTCCACAATTCACCCTTTCGGTTACGGCCTTGTTTGAAGAATTTAAAAAAAAAAATGGCTTTGTATGGCGGCTTCTGTTTCTCAACAGGTGAAGTTTTTTTTTAAAAAAAAAACTATCTGCATTTATATGGCGCCTTAAATGCCTCAAACTACTTCACACAATGAATTACTTTTTTTTGATAAAGGCAAAATACTGCGGATGCTGGAAATCTGAAACAAAAACAAAAGCAAAAACAAAAAAAAAAAATGCTGGAAGTGACTTTTTCAGCTGGATTGGCTGGTTCATCTTCTTCAACGAAACGCTGCAGTGAAGTGATGGTGTGGCCGGCCGGGAGTCGGGACTTATCACTTGCAACGTGTTGTGTATTAAAGGTTAGGCTGCTGAGAGAGATTTCCCTGTACACATAACATGGCGGGTCTTGCAGCTATCAGCTCCACAAAACATTGGGTTTTTTTTTTTCCCTTTTGTGTACCTCAGCATATATCACACCGTTCAGTGCACTGTCAGTAAGCCAGGTGACAGAAATAGTTGTCAATGTCATTCCGGTTCACACATAATTACACCACAGGCTCCAAAGTGTATTCATTTCTTTTGGTTTGCGCCAACTACAAACAACGATTTTCGCAGCGATGGACAGACTTCCGAAGTGTTTGCTGATTTCTGCCCCCTTCGGAGTTCTAACTGGAGCGAAGAAAGGAACTTCTGACTCACTGTGTAAACGCCGCGCGTTCTATTAGTCACCGGTTTTGCTGCTGTTACATTGTCTATTCCGTCAATTCTCTGGGGATTTACCTTCCCTTGTAAGATGAGGCCCGGGCCTCCTCAGGCCAGTGTTCCCTGGGGCTACAAGTCACCTCCCCCCACCCCCCCCGCACAAAACTGCAGGGACATCCACAATGAGCACAAACAAACCCCAAATTACCATTTATTTCCAAGGGGTCACTTTAAAGCAACATAACTGTAGTCAGCGCGCACACACACGCATTAGGATATCTCTACCCACCCCCTACCCGAATGTTACGCTCTAGCAGTTTCATTTAATTGTTAAACAACATCTATTTATACATGAAACTTCCTGGTCCGCGTTTTAATAACTTCCCCTGTAGTTTGGGGACTCGGTATAAAGGAAGGAAGAAAGCTCGAATGTCTGTCCACCTTCCAAGCGAGCGCTCCCCAAACCCCACGGAACCCTTCCGGCGTGTTGTCCCTCGGGCTGTTTTACACAGAGGAATCTTCTTCGGTTCTACCTCAGCACCCAAGCAGCGACCCCCCCCCCCCCCCACCAGCTTCCAGGGTACAGCTAACTCCAGAGTAAAGAGGCAACCCCCACCCCCCCAACACCCCTGCCACATTCAAATCTGGCTCCCCTTCTAACTTCCTCCAGAACTTTTCACGTGAAAGTCTCCCCCCCACCCCCCCCCATTACCGTGTAACTAATGGGGAAAGTAATTAAAATGAATATTCCAATAATCCTGTAAAAACAATTGACAATATGAAGAAACGGAACTAAAACTTCTCCAGCTGTTCACAGGAGTTGTCAAGTGCGGTGAAACTTCCTGGCTTTACATTTCGCTTTATTCTTCAATGTAAAAAGTGTAGGCGCTGGACGGTTCCTCCAGACTACAGCCAACCTGAACCGGGGTGGGGGTGGGGGTGGGGGCGGGGTTGGCTGGGGTATTGCCTTGAGCCGCTCTTGTCTTACCGAGGTCCCGCGACAGCGTGCTGAACGCGCCCAGTGAAGGACCCAGCCAGAGCCCGGGGCAAAAGGGACAGTCCAGTCAGGCCACGAGCCGGGTCGGTGAACTGGCCTCAGGGCCTCATTCCGTCCCCATTCAGCCTCCATGTAACGCCGGAGGGTAAACTTTACCCTCTAAGCGTGACCTGAAGCGGGGAGCCACTGCGTCATTCTCCATTCACACACGAAGAATCCTCCAAACAATTCGTGACTAACTTTTGCCTTTCTGTCTGTGTGGCTGGACCTGTAAAGACGGGGGTGACTTGATGAGCGTTATCTGATTTTAACTGCAACAAATGTCTTTTTTTTAAATCCGGTCTTTTTTTCAGCAAACCCCACCCAGCTAAAAACCAATGATGTTTAAACCTACGAAAGTAAAACGGAGGGAACTCCAGCTGTTCTGCAACACAACACTGATGTGTGCATGGCTTCGTGTTAGTCAGTTTCTCGGGAGAAATAATCGCGGAGAAGGTGACAAATAGCTTGTAGGAACAGGGCACGTTGATACAAACGGGCTGATTGTGGAGTCTGGTTGTTCGTTTCTTGATATTGCCATTATCTTTGGTGTCCGTTCTTCCTCCCTACTCTCAAATCTATCTACACGGGTCTATGTTCACATTCTGTGAGTTTAGAGATAAAGGGAAAATGGGGCTAGCCCAAGGGCAACAATCCAAAGGAAGGGCATAGAAATGGAAGGTTAGCTCTGTACAGTGGAAGGTTAGCTCTGTACAGTGGAAGATTTGCTCTGTACAGTGGAAGGTTAGCTCTGTACAGTGGAAGGTTAGCTCTGTACAGTGGAAGATTTGCTCTGTACAGTGGAAGGTTAGCTCTGTACAGTGGAAGATTTGCTCTGTACAGTGGAAGGTTAGCTCTATACAGTGGAAGGCTAGGTCTGTACAGTGGAAGACTAGCTCTGTAGAGTGGAAGGTTAGCTCTGTACAGTGGAAGATTAGCTCTGTACAGTGGAAGGCCAGCTCTGTACAGTGGAAGATTTGCTCTGTACAGTGGAAGGCTAGCTCTGTAGAGTGGAAGGTTAGCTCTGTACAGTGGATGATTAGCTCTGTACAGTGGAAGGCCAGCTCTGTACAGTGGAAGATTTGCTCTGTACAGTGGAAGGTTAGCTCTGTACAGTGGAAGATTTGCTCTGTACAGTGGAAGGTTAGCTCTGTACAGTGGAAGATTTGCTCTGTACAGTGGAAGGTTAGCTCTGTACAGTGGAAGGCTAGCTCTGTAAAGTGGAAGGTTAGCTCTATACAGTGGAAGATTTGCTCTGTACTGTGGAAGGCTAGCTCTGTAGAGTGGAAGGTTAGCTCTGTACAGTGGAAGATTAGCTCTGTACAGTGGAAGGCCAGCTCTGTACAGTGGAAGATTTGCTCTGTACAGTGGAAGGTTAGCTCTGTACAGTGGAAGATTTGCTCTGTACAGTGGAAGGTTAGCTCTGTACAGTGGAAGGTTAGCTCTGTACAGTGGTGTGTGACATGGAGCCAAAAAGGTTCGGATATGATTCCTGTTGTCAGTTACAACATCTAACCTCTGCATTCCTTGGCAAGCGAAGGGGAAGATCAATCAGGGCTCCTGCTTTTGGTGTAGAAGGTACAGACGGAGCTCGACTCTGATGCCACCTCCAACATCCAACCAAATAGCCTACTGACCTCCCAGACCAATACAGGGGTATATTATGATTAACCATTTGGTGAAATGTATGTGGGAACCATACTTCAGTACAAGTCACCACATTAGGGAACCACTTCCCCCCAAAAAGACCCAAAATGAGGTATTGTAGACACGGCATGAACTGTGGGATCACTTTGGGATAAAGTCATGAGTTGAAGAAGAGGATTGGGAAATAGAGTGACATGCGGTAAGAGATGTACAGATGTTGGATGTTATAGGGACTGTAAGAATTAAAACCGTCTAACAGAAAATGTGGCATCAAGAAAAACAGTGTGGCAGAAGACAGGCTGGCACCCACAATCCTCCAAGTAGTGGTGCTGACCAGGTGATTCCTCTGACCGACTTGGCTGCTGCTTAAAGTTGAGGCTAATGCAAAATTGTAAAAATATGTTGAAATCAACTTGATTTCTTGCACTAGCTGGAAGCAAGATAAGATCAGTTACAGAGAAGCAGTAATACATTCTCCTTACACCGTGACATGGCCAGAGTGGGTGCACTAATGCCCAGTGTGCACAGTTTGGTGGGGTTGGGTTGGGGGTGGGGGGTGGAATCCAGCCTACGTGTTTTAACAGATACCAGTGGAATTTATGAAATGAATTCAGCCCAGTTTTGGAAACATTAATTTTGCTAATGGTACTATGGTTAACAACCTGCTGATACAATAGAGCATGTAACATAGGTCACTGCGTTATTCCTGCACATGATCTGGACTTGGGTGATTCTGGGTGTCGCTCAGTGCACCATACAGGCATAACCCGTGTATATTTAGGGTCATGTTTGATAGCGGTTGGGAACAATCAAACACTAACCTCTTCAATGGGGAAGAGCCAGTGGCCCAGGAGACAGAAGGGGGAAAGGGTATTTTTAATGTAGTTGAGAAAGACGATGAAGAAATAAAGAGACAATTAAATTTTAGATCTGTAGTAAATACTAAAAAAAAAACGAAAGGAACAGGGAGAGGGGATTCATGGATATAAATAAAATGGTGAGTTATAAAACATAAAAGTATTCAGAAATAGAGAGAGTATAATTGACTACACAGATATGACGATAGAAACTGAAGGGAGCAAAAGGGAAAAATACATGCATGATAGAAATGTAAGTGTTTTATCCTTACAGTGGGGTCGGCAGTCAGAACTATTCACAGACTCGTTCCCGTCTATAGTAATAATACACAAAGGGCAAAATGGAACATATCAAATCAAAATGTGCAAAATTGCACATTAAACTTAATTTTATCATGTAAGAGGCAAATCCAGCTTCAATTGGGAGACCCCATAAAGTTGACTTTGACCACGGCTAAGGACATCTATATTAGTAAGAATTAATTCTATTTGCTGTCTCAGTGCAGTAATCCTCATATGAAGGAACACTAGTTATCAAGAGTATCCTTTCCAGTTGAATTGCCAATAAGTTTCAAGCAAATTATACAGCAGACTTGCTCTCAAAACCGAGCAGGCTATCTGCCTTCAGAAATTTACCAAGAAAACACTAAAGTTGTGTTTGTGCAAAATAATACGTTATCCTCACGAATCATCAGTTGTAAACTTACATTTAGAAGCAGTTTCGAATGATTCATTAGTCTGGGATAAGATCATGGTACGTGTGACACTTAGGAGCACATGGATACATATTGACCGGCTATTGAAAAACTGACAGATAAAGATTGATGAATGGAGATAGGTAGTCAAGAGCAGAGAAAGACATTGACAAACAGAATTACAGATTTTTGGGATCGATTGTTAAACGAGGACGGTTGAATTGTGTAGCTATTACCTTTTGGCACATTTAATTGTTCAAGATCGACATTATTGCACAAACTCGGGATCTGAGAACACGGGAATAAAATCCTCTAGGATCCACTGGCAAAAGAAATCGTTGCAATTCCACTCAGTTCTGTGCAGACTTGGTTTGAAATTCTAATCAGAATCCCGGGTTTCGTTTGGTCTACTGGTGACAACGTAACTATGAAAAGGGAAACATCTGGAAACCTCAGTAATTTCAATCATCATGACTCTTAGGCCATGAGATTTAATTGGGGGGGGGGGGGGGGTACTTTTCGTCGTCATACATTTGTCGAAGTATTACATAGGTTTAGGCTAGATACCATCGCCTCTTAATGGCATTGTGAAATGTTTTTAGTACTGGATGTCACTGAGTGGCTCCGATCCGGCCTATAACAACAGCTGATAATGTATTCCGATTGTTACTTTCCAAGGAATTACAATAAGCAACCGCAATTCAAGATATTGGTCGACAGCTTCTATTTTGGCATCGGCTATTTGGTTTATTGTAATTGCAGGTGTTAATACTCAGAAGCTCTCTCTAGTTTATACTAGCTGATACTCCAAATTTCTTGAAGAAATGTTTCATCCTGTGCTCTGCTGTTTTCTTCCCTTCCCATCTTCCTTGACTTTTTCCTTTTTACATATCATTATGTTAAGTACAACCACCCCCCCCCACCCCCCCCATCACACGTGACGATGTAATTTCTATCTGACGGACCCTGGTGCACCGAGCTTTATTTAATGAGCACATCTTCAGTGACAGATTCATTATTTGCATTCAGTTGCTTTAAGTCAAAACACATTAGTTACACTTACATTGCAATACAGATTTAATGATTTACTGTTTAACACCAATTTATTTTGATTAACATCTCGCTATTGGCAATTGTAAGTCCAATTAAATGCAGGACAACAGCGATTATGTGTTGTATAAATTAAAAATCCAACACATGCCAAATGTTACGTTTTATGAGTATAATTCTGTATGTAATTTCACATCTTTACTACAAGAAGCGTTTAATGGAATGTTGCAACAAAGGAAAACAACCCCAGAAAACAAGATAGTCCTCTTTATGCAAGTTAATGTTATATTATTTGGGAATATGTTCAGATTTAAAATGCCGCTCAAATGTATGACCTGTTTCCAACTGCACCGATATATTGTTAGTGTTCCTGTTTTAAGTCTATTAAAGCTGCATGTATAGTCATTTATTTATGTTAATATTGAAGTATATTTTAAGCCAGATGTACCAAGGTGCCAAATGATGTACGGTTTTACAGCATGTGAATTTAGAGTGAGTGTCCCTGAAAGTGTCAATCATCATAATGTCATTTCTAATATATCATGTGAAAGATTCAGGGTCATCAGCTCCTGCACAGGAGGACCAGTGGTAATTTAAACCGGCTCGCTCTTCTACATCATATATGCCAACCTGGGATGCGTGCAGGTAAGACAGCCTGAGCACTGAGCTTCCCTTACATTACTGTTACAGTGAAAGAGCGCTGTCATACGTTAGGACTTTAAGTGGGTTCATGTAATATGAATGATGTAAATGAAGTACGTGCTTACCATTTTTGTCACCTCCAAACAGACTGTTTTCAAAATAATGGCACTTCACAGAACTTTGAGGAAGACTAGGTGGGATAACGGGACACACGAAGCATTCATTTAGGTCCTGGAAATGTGGATTGTGACAGGATGTATTAAAGACGCTACGCGTGGCAGAAAATAAACTCTAACTCAATTGCGTAAATAAAATAAGAGCTGTTACAAGATTAAGAATCAATAGCAATTACAAAACCCCAAAGGAGCAGCCATTTGTCCATCAAGTCGTGCGCATTTATAGGAACAATCAGCCCTTTCTTTTATAACAACAGTTATTCCCTCTTTCTGTCTTCGCCACTCCATGGCATTTTTAAATACATCGCAAGCTGTCCTCCTTCACCCAGTTCCACCAGTTCAACTCACAACTGCCAAGTTTGTAAATCCTTTTTAAAGCAAACACGGTTTTTTTTCCGCTAACGACTCCATGTTTGTCCTCAGGTTAATGCCGTTAGAAAGGACATGTGCTTGGTTTTCAATAGGCCTTGCTAGATGAGGTGGCTGACTATAAAATGGTAATAAAAACCATTTGTTATAATGGGGCGAACATGATTTTTCCTGTTAATAGACGCAACCGACGTGGAAGTAGTTATTCCTTTCCGGTGTAGCACTTCATCGGAAGGATTTGATTTCCACTGAGTGAGACTAAGGGAAATAAAGGTAAAGGGCATGTCTTGAACTTATTAAACGGGCGGTGTATGGGGTCTTTTGCTATCCCGAGACAGTCTGGCTATGCAACAATTAATCCGAAAGAGGAACGTGTTATTTCAAAACCATAACCGTTTTAAACACCCTGTCCCCGTTACCATTATTATTGGTATATTTCTTATGAACGACGCAAAACTGGTGCCAGCTTTTGGGATTAATTACAATTGTTTATAACACGTTTATCCCACTGTTGTCAAATAAATCGGCAGTATTAGACAGAGCACGTTTACTGTGCATGCTATGATCTAAAAAAAACTGACGAATGTGAGGTGTGTTGTCATTGGCGTTAGCTAGATCATGATCAAACGTGGTTGACTTGTCCGTCACAGACAATTTTAGCAGGAAAAGTCACCCGATCCTACTTTATAAAGTTCAAAAATGGATGAAGAATTGATGCAACCAAGGAGTTTGACGATGCGGATGGGTCAGAGGTCAGTTATACACAATGATTATAAAGGGAGTGAGGCTCTGGATCACAACTGTATGTGGTGTTTCGTCTGAGTTAGTGAAGATCGAACAGCAGATAGTCCAAGTGCTCATAAACATCCAGGTTACAGTCCTGTAAGGAGACGAGTCTGGAAATCGCTCTGCAGAGGACGAGACTGGTTGGCGGTAAGGCATCATTTATCCAATGGTGGCGTGATGTTATTCGAGTCAACTGCAAATTTATTAGAGTGTGAAGATTTAGCACCAGTGATTAATTTATGCTTGGCTGATGCATTAATCGTTTGTGAATGTTGCAATATCATATTTCATACACGCCTGCAGACATCCTGTGTATAAGAATGATGTATAATGTATAAACCAACATCTAGACGTTATGATGCCCTGATCGAATGTGCATGTATTAAATATGTATTTATTCAATTAAGCATTCTGCATGTTTTAATTTACATGGGGTCCGTGTAGGACGAGGCCGATCTTTAAGCAGTTGCAATGTTATTATGTAGATTCGCGACGCTTTAAGGTTATGGATTTTAATCCTTATCATCATGAAGTAGGCTTAAAGAGACAGATAGACAGGAAATTATAAATACTGATTGTAATTGCACAAAAAACGTAGGCATGGGACACTGAAGGATAAAACAGACCGTTCTATTGTCAATATTTGACTTAAATGTATTATGTACACTTTTCTGTCAGGACAGAAACTGGGTGTTGTAAAATACTTAAGAGTGAAAAGGATTCGATGTATTGCGCGAATTGTGATAGATCCGTTTGGCGTGATTTTTTTTTTTAAATACGAAAAAGGTAGTTTAAACCGTACTAATCTAACAATTAGCATACCGGCAGTACAGTGGGGACCGGTCCTTTCAAACACAACAGCATTTAGATCGCTTTAGAACGGTTAATCCTGTGCATGGTGAGGTTTCTTTTGTTTTGCAACTCCACTGTGGGTTTTTGTCCTGTTTTTCTGCTCGCTTGATTGACCGTTCAATGGTGGCTAATTATCCAAATGTCGCTTCCAGATAGTTTGACTTACTCCTATAGCGCTCTCCCGTATTATCAGTGCCATATACACTGTCAGGGCATATCAGGTTGCATGCCGCCTTCATGTGCTTCTGCTCACCAGAAACGCTGTATCCATCTCTCGATCGCTTCAACTGTCCACGTCCTGTGATATATTTACGTTACGGTTGTTATCTTTGATTCAACAACGTGTGTTGTCAGAATGTTAATAAAAACAGGAAATCGAACTGTTTCATAGAATGGGGCGCTGCTTTATATCTCGGCCAGAACAAGAGAAATCTATGTGAAAATAAAAGAACATTATGTACACTGTGATCTGCTGTGCTTATTTCATCCTGGCTTTGGGTAAAGTTTTAAGTTTAACCACCAGGAATCTTGAAATAATCTGTCTATAAAAACTATTGAAAGAGTTTGTCTTCCACTGTCTAACACTAATTGTAAGACTTAGTTTCAGTAAACGTAATTGTCTGTTGCCTGTTTTATAACAATTTGAGATGTTAAGAAATTTGCCGTTCTGATATCCAATATTGTTTGAATATAAAACAAGCTAAAACTTAAATAGCAGCTAAACAATATGAGATTAGATTATGGACAATTGATTTTGTTGTTAAGTTTGTATAAAGTTCTTCAAAGAGGCCATAATCTTTTCTGTAAGCTCCTTCGATTTTACACCCTTCTTTTGTAACAGCTTTTTTCTAACTCCACGTCATTGTGTTACTAAACCGAAACTATACGTCTCTGTTTCCTATCATTAAGAAATTCTAAACTAGCCTGAGTACAGTGAGGACATTTCACTCTTGCCAGTGGAATATTCAGTTTCACACAATAACACTCAGTAGTGTTGGTCAAGCTAGTTAGAAACAACAAAACAAAACCATGCAAACTATTCGTTTTAACTTTGTGACATCCTACAGGATATAAAGTAAAATAGGAAGTAAATCTTTGTCTTCTTGCTTGGTGTAGGTTGTACGTCAATATAACGATACAATTGCTTATAGGTTGTGAACTATATTAAATCACGGATTATTGGATAACATTGCAGCTCGGATCCAGGGCAGTTTGCGTCCAGTGGCATCTCACAATGTGTTACAGACTAAGGCGGCCTTATTTTGCCATACACGTTGAGTGTAAGATCAGGGAATTGCGTTTATATTCACTGTAGAACTAACTTTCCCCGTCTTGCTCAATTTCTGCAAATGCAAATCCATCACTCAAGTTTGGGATCAAGTGTCAAATTGGCAAGTTAGAATTGTGTTTGTCAGGTTTTCACCATATATAAGTTGTCATTGAAAATTACGCTAAGGATGTGCCCTTCCTGTGCGTTTTCAATGATCATTCCAAACTTTTTGTAGGTTAAAATGCCGTGATATGGTATGTGTTCGCCATATTATTTACAAAGTAATTGGACCCGGGGGGCGTACTTAATATCTCTGGCACCTTCACTAGAAAGTTTTGGGATGTGGGTAGATTGCGGTCTTCAGTTTGTTGAATGAAATGGACAAAAGCATCACATACATGTAATGGAGAGGGACTATAGTTCTTGTAAACGATTAGAACAAGAGGTTTGAAATATATTGCATCCAAGAAGGCTAGCTAACCCAAACTGCTGATTGATCTATAGACTACATTAATGAATCAAGTGTGGAATAAATTGATGTCACAACTAAAGTGTACAGCATAGATCATATTAAACGACAGTATAAGACTCATCAATTGCTGACAGTTTGCACTTGCGTTTTGATGGATTGGAAAGACACCTATTCAACGTCATGAATTACCAAATATGATTGCAAAGCTGATTACCAGCCAGAAAGTTGGCCTTCGCATTGCACGCCTCTCCGCCGAGTAATGGTTTAATGTGTTTTAATATAAAACCATGGTCAGTGAATTGCCATTGACTTTAGCTATGTTCCAGAAAGTCTTAATGTAACATAACATGCCTTCCCGCACCATCACACAATAAAATCACACTTACTCTAACGTTTTACAGTAGTAGATTACGAGCATCATCAAGCAGGATAATGAATTATGCAGGTTCCATTGATTGGCATAGGTACTAGCTAATAGGTCTAAGATACTGAGAAAGTAACTTTGAATTTCAATTCGTACTGAGCTTACTTAAAAGAGGAAAGAAAAGTCTCGAAACGTAATAAATGACACGTTTGACTAGGACAAGTGGCAGCACGTGCGGAGCAGTAGTTAAACCAGGTTTCTTAATGCAAATTATGGAACACAACTGCTTAGAAAATGCCTCCCATCACTGAGTACTTTTAGAACTCACATTGTCCGCTACCTCTTAGTATTTTATAAAGGTTTTACCTCCCTCAATCTGCAGCTAAAGAGTTAACTGCTAACTGTTTGTTTCTTTCCCCTCAATGTTTTCTAGAACATTATATCGAAATTTGGATCTTGCTAAAAAGTAAACAATCAATAGGTACTTCATATTGCAATTTTATTCTTTCCGATGCCAAGAATATATTGCGTTTTGAACAAATCCCTCGTGTCTAATTCCATGGTCCACCTATAGTTCCCCATTGGCCAGCATCCAAACTTAAATCTATCATTGGCACAGTTGTGTTCCGTACAGTTGACCCCATATCACCCTCGCAATGTTAACAGACAGTATTAATTATTCTGGTTTACTGGGTATTAATGGCTTGACCGGTCAGGTCTTCTCAATTGATTAACTAAAGTAACTAATGATTGTAAAGTCCAATATGCTTGAACTGTTTTATCAGTCCAGTCGCCTTGTTAGGGTAGGGAGGTAACAACTGGTCAACAGATGTCAGTCAGGCTGAATTAATGATTAATCTGTTGTACAACAGGGACCAGTTACTACAACAGACTGTGTTCACATCCAGGATCAGACGTCGTCAGCTGACCAGACATCTCCCAACACAGAATGCAGCTGACAACAGGGTCTGTCGGTGTTCCCTGTAACATCTATTTATACCTTAAACTGATATTTGAGGGGTCTGAGTGAACTATTTGGGTTGATGTTTCGACCAAAAAAAGAATTGCTTTCCAAACAGCGGCTTGCAGTAAAAGTCACAGTGCAGATTTCACAGTACACGTGGTCAGAGGTGTGAACAAATCAATTTAACAGATTGATTCCTGTGGTGGGTGTGTGAGTTTCAGCTCCTTATTAAGCAAAACGAATAAACACGAGTCAGTAATTTCTTGTACAAACAACGGGAGTTCCTATTCATTTCGGATGATTTTCTAATTAAAAGAAATAATTTGAGCTGCTAGCGGTCTTCCTGCACTAGAGTTTGTTAAATATCTGTGAAACGAAAGCAATGCACTTAAACTTACCGAGAACCTAAAATTCTAATTAAGTTTAACCTTTCTGAAACCCCAGAGTTACAAAGAAAGTCTACAAATATGTCAAATTTCAGAGAGATCTGTGTCATACTTTAAACTGAAGTGATGTCATCTAGAAACACCTAAACAGATTCTTAGTTTAACGATACAAAAATGAAGCAAATTACACAGTTTACTGAATATTTTTCTATTGAAAGTTTAATCTAAAGAGTAAGAATAAAACTTTGGGGCTTGATACATTTTCTCGAGATTAGTGATACCCGTGTGTGCCTTCTGGGATTAAATACATCGCCACTCTGGTTTATAACAATACCTTACTATAATTATATTCATTTCATTCGAATAAACATAGCATTTCACTAAACTAAACTACGAGTAGCGAACAAATACCTTTCGAAATATTCTGCCATCTTGTATTCGTGTAAAAGTGATTTGCACAATTGAAAATAACTGCACACTTAAGGAATCTTGGGTTTAGTTCTTACGGGACGTGTATATTTACCAGGTCTCAGAAAAGTGTGACCATCTTAGGTTAAACCCTCTTTGGTTTTAATCCTTTTAAGTTTAACCGTTTTTCGCTGAGGTAAGTAAATTGTGTTACACTTTGCCCTGTTCCTGTTGAAACACTTTCCAGCTTGGCTCTAAGTTGGCTCAGCTCCTTCTTAGAGCAACAGGATTCCTGTCCCAACAGCTCTTGTCAATTTCACAAAATGTAAAAGTGGTTCACTGATGGTTTGGCTCAAAAAATTAACCACAAATTAAGTGCGGCTCTGGTTGTCTTCAGGCTGAATTTGTGAAACTCTCAAAATACTTCGATGTGAACACACCCTGGCCCTGTAATAAACATTTAAATGGTGGTGGAAGATGTGCCGAAGATGGGCAGTACTAAAATGGTCATAATCACACTCAACTCGTATAACTGACCTTTCACCTTTTTATGTTTGACTTGGCACTTAATTAATCTACTTGCCCGAGAAATATGTTGACGTGTCATCAAAGCAACAATATAGATTTTTTTTAAAAGCAGGATTAGTAATCCGCTATACTCCCTTTCTCGTTGTGAGAATTATTAAAAATGTCTATATTCCTTTCACATCTTTCTGAAATGGGGTGTAATAATCTGTCCTCAAGTGAAATCTACCAGGAATAGTTAATTAATGAAAGGACCAGCTAATTGCTACTTGAGTTGATGCGTAAAGATGTTAAAGTGCGGTTGGAGTAAGGTCGGTTCAATGTGTGAAGTGTACTTTCTAATTTTGTTTAAAAGCGTTTATGTGTGTGGACCCTTGGACATTTTGACTGGTTTCTCCAGATCATGAGGCAAGCGCGACATTTAAGTGTTCAATTGAGTTTTAATGAATGACACAATGTGGCTCTCGAGCCTTTGGTCGCAGGGTTGATGCGCCGAATATGTTCTGCAGGTGGCTACATTTAATGAGAAGTGGGAGAGTTGAACCACAGTGTGATATATATATATATAAACAAATAAATTCAAAATGGGAATCTACAATTATTACCAGTAATGAAAAGGATACACATTAACATGGGTATATGACGTAAGCACCAATACATTGACACGAATAAAAGCATTTTAGAAGTTTATCTAACTCTGCTGCCTTACTTGGGTCGAAATCAATTGCAGTAAACAACACTGAATGTTAAATGAACACCTTCATAGGCTATTCTCTGACTTCGCTTAACTTCTCATTGTGTTATAGACTTAACCGTACAGATCTTGGCGTTGTAATGAATGCCTGCTTGTTCCTTCCCGATATTAAATCTTGATTTCATCATACAATGGTTAACCGGTTCAGACACACATGAACACACAAGGTCACACATGTAGCAATGTACGTGTCAAATTCATTGTATCTGTTTATTTTCATGATCTGAACACAAAGTTCCAAATACTTAATTTAAAAAAAACATTTTATATGTAAACGCATATCCTGAAAATAAAGTATGCACTTAACGTTAAAATGAAGTTTAAACCCGGGAAACAATTTATAGGGAAATGCTTTTCCATATGTAGTTGCTTCGTTCGGAAACAAGTTCCTTACAGTCTGCTTTGTATATAAATGCTTGGATATCCATTTGTGATAGTGCAAAAAGCAAAACTGAATCTCGGTTAAAAAATAAATCTCTATGTATTCACACAGTTCCAATAATCTTATTTTTTTCAGGGATGGGTAGATTCGGATCAGGTTAAATCCCCAGTCGTTTCATTTTAAAACATTTTAACATGTTTCAAACCAAACAATAGGGTCGGGGTATTGACCCTCCCATCTTCATTAGCTGGCATCATTGCGCGGTGTGAACATGCACAAAAGCGACATTTGGAAGGGAAGTAACATCATTTTCCTGTTTTGTTGTTATTTTTTAAAAAAATGCTGGTCTCCTGAGCTGGAAGCCGAGTCCGCAGGGTAACCAGATACTGTTGTGTCCTGTTTTAACTAAGAAAGCAAATACATCGAACATTCCAGTAACACTTCTGCGTCTAAAAATTTCATTTGTAGACAGATTTCCCGCAGACGAATACCCCCTGCAGCTAACCTCATAACTCCGCTCATAAAAAAAAGAAAACGTGCAGAAACACATCAAATAAAAGGGGCTTTTTACTTAAAGAGCGACATAATATTTCCTTGAGAGGATACATTAAGCATCTTGAATCCTTTTGATGTGGAAAGGAAATTATGAAATAGTCCACATCTTATTAGCAGCTTCTTGCAGCCCTACTGTAAACCCGATTTAAAAGTTTTTTTTTGGAAAAAAAAATACGTCTGTTGATTGTAAAAATGTAGTCAATCCCCCAGCTGAGTATATTAGCAAAGATTAGTTGGAAAGAATTGAATCGTCGCAGAACTGGATCTAGTTCGGATGCTGGTTATGTGAATAATTGGTCTTTGCTGCAAACATATCAGGAGTTGCAGATCTCCGCATTTCTCAAATGAATTCGACGGGTTTTTTTTTGCTTTAGCGATGTTTTCTTTTAAATCGCGTTTTTACTTGTAAATGCGACGCTGAGAATATTTCCACTTGTTCACACGGCTCCCTGATTAACCAAATTACCTAGTTCGGACAAATCGTTGCTGTCCAGATCATAATATTCGCATCTAATTAAATCAGACTGGGACGTTTTTTATTATCCTGGCGTAGGATAATTTTGAAGGCAGACTGTTAAAGACCAGGGAGAGCTGAGGGGGAGGGGTAGCAGGATATTTCAATCCAGTGAGACATCGTCCCCAATGAATTCACACACACACACACACACACACACACAGAGGCAGGGTTATATCGGATTCGGACACTCACGAAGTTGTAAACAATCAGAAAGAAGGATGCACCGACACACATTCGAGTAATGCGATAGCGCTGACAATCAGTTAAACAGCTGTACTTTCTAAAACATGTATGTCGAGACAGGAAACGTTAGAGATAGAATACATAGGGCATATAATCATAATTAAGCAGCTTTGTTAGTGAAACATGCTATGCTTGAAATACATCTTTTATTGTCAACTAGAAAGTAAAAAAAAAAATCCCAGTGAAATGTTTTGTGGAGATTCGGTTCTGTCTGAATGATAGTATAGCTGGAGCGGGGGAGCACAGGCTGGTTTGGCACAGGCCGAAAAACCCATGAATTAATTTCATCACCACATTGAGAAAATGAGTTGATTGAACACTAAAATCGGAGTTGGGGAATGATGAGAATTGTTTTTTAAACCAAGCCCTAGTTAAATCTGAGCCTGTTAATATCCTCTTTCTAAAATGGCATTAATGACTCATTATTAAACTCATTGGTAAAGGTTGACCTGTCGTTCATGCTGAATGGACACTTCGTATGGGTACGTTCAGAACAGCGAGGGAGAGACACAGATCACTATTGCAAACTCATTGAGTTGTATCCCAGACTTCAGTCAATACAGAGCATGGGACAAGTGGGACATAACTGAACTGGAACCTTCCATTCATGACACATACAATCCTCTTTAGTAATCGGTATTTCCATTTATACTGAATTATACGTTAGTGTTAAAAGGAGAGTGTTTTATGATTTATATGAATATTTCAATTTGTATTTACGTGTGGTGTTGAGCTGGTGGAGTGTGGTACATTGTGATGTGGAGTTCCCATAACACCCACTCTTCACGTCTTGGGATCCAGCTTCTGAAATGAAATATAGGCGCTGAGACCATGACAAATGAAGTTGTCAGTAGGCAGTAACTTCTGTTCAATTAAAGCAGGTAGGTTTTACGCCCCTCCCATACATAGCCCGATATCCACACGTTGACTCATTTAAATGATGTTGTTGAAGTTTACCAGGAGCCTATAGTCCAAGTGTTTGCTTTACGGTAGTTCGGTTTATGAAAAAAAAACTTCTCTCACATTTCTCTGGGATCACGAGGTCAAATGCTTACGTAAGTCAAATTTCAACTCGAGCCATTAGTGTGAGAATGGTAACAGTTCCTAATGGCCTGGCTGAAGCGCTCCGCTCCTGCTCGCGTGCTGCATCTTTTGTTGTTCCCGGCAAGTTTGTGAGCGCCTCCTGCTGACTAACTTGAAAGCTCCCTTCTATCAGACGCGGGAGGTGATGTAGCATCGGAGAGCAGAGACCGCGTGTGGGTGAAGGGCCTCAGACATTCGAGACATTCAGACATTAGAAAATCACTTTGAGTCGTCGACGTCCCCAGCCTCCCACCGGCCCCGATTACTGTGAGGAATTAAAACTGTGAACGCAATGCTGCCGAAGTGTGTTTAGGTTGTTTCATGAACGTTATCACATTGTTAAAGTTTAGCCGTTTAGTCGATAAACATGCATTGTGATGACACACTGGAGTGAAATCTTGTACTCCTTCTGCCTATCAGTGTTAACAATCCCTCCCTCTCTCCCACTCACCCCCGTGTATTTAAATTCGAACATACATATTCACTTCAACTTTCCATCACTGATAATTACGAACAGCCTTTTCCACGGGGGAAAAAAAACAGCAACTGTTTAGCAAATGAAATGCAACTGAACTTAACTAAAACCTTCGCAGGAAGAGAGAATTAGACAGAGCAGCAAACCTAAACATTATTCGCAAGGGTTTCCACAATCAAAATGTGCCATCAATGCACCATTAAATTGCTCGTGTAAGCATATTATTTGCAATTTAATCTATTATCCAATCATTTCATTTAGAAAAAAAAGCGCACGAAAATAAAACGCCTGATTATTGTAGTCGAAAAAATTACTGATGAGCGTTTCAAAATAAAGGCAGAGTTACAAGAGCAATAACGATGATTAATTACAGCGTGTCAATCACAGTATATGAAGATACAAAACCAACATCAAGCAATATATTAGGCGCCAAGAGCAATTACAGGTTTTAATTCACGGTTTAATTTATATCAAATGAAGTACTTCCATTTTCTATTCTGATCAAATCATTTAAGTAGGGAGGAATATAGTGATCGTTAATGTCACCTATTAATATCAAGAGATTTGCTAGATAATTGTAACTAATCTACAACCTGTCAGTTATCTGTGCAAACCTCGATCCCGTGGATTAAGCAGTCTGCGATTTGAATTCTATTGTTAGGAGTTAGTCACGGTTGCTGGCTGGAAGCTGGTACCTTTGTGTGTTAGTGTGGTAGCCTGGCTGACAGCAGATGGTACAGGAGATGGTGACGTTTACACGGAGAGGCTGTTTCTTGCAGCTCCAGGCCTACGATTTGTTCACCTGTCACCTTTTACCCGGCGCAGGAAATCCAACTTGCAGACACAATCTACATTATCAACATCTCCTACGAGCACACACTCCTGTTTTACTTCCAGAACAGCCCTAGACAATCAATGTAATGATTACATTTCAACCGTTATTTTTTATCTACTGGTCCATAGCTGATTTAAATCTTCCCGTGAACATGTTCGGCAGAAGCGAATGCAGACCGTACTTTATTGGCACAAAATTATTAAAAAAATTAAACTATAATTCCCCTCATTTGGTATGCAGAGAGAATCCCCACCTATAGTTAGCGCTATGGATTAAATGACAACAGAAACTCTGCCAGGGTCTGTCTATCTGTCTATACACGTGGATTCCATATAACCATGACCTTGCAAATTGACAGAGGCAGAACCGCGGACAAATACGATTTGCGAGATAAATAAACACATACAGTATATACATGTTCGACTCTATGGATTAGATCTGGCGCTGGTTTCACTTTAGCTTTTGTTTGAATTACAGCTGTATCCAGTATGGCCCCCGGCTTCTCTGTAATCACCACAGAAAGCCTTGATTTCCAAGTTTAATCTTGTTCTGATTGGGCGCGCTCGGCTCCCTGGGCTAACATGATTATTTCTGTTTTCTAAGGCGATCTGGTTGTAGTCTGTGTCAAACAAGGTTCCCAACACCCACCGTGCGTTATGTTTAATGGTTGGCGCAATCAGCTATATTTGCAATACATGTCGTGTGAATATTCCGATAGGAATTATTTTAATTGCAATGCAGAAAAGAAAGTTCAGACGTCACGCCTGGGATCCACGAATTGGGGATTTAACGATAACATGGCATCGGGCTAACGTTTGACTCAGTTTTCAGTTTACCGTAGGATCCAAAATCCTGACTGTTGTGGGAAAACACCGTCTGAACGTATATGTTTATATTCCATTTGGCGCTTTAAATTGTAATTATACTTCAAAGAAATGATTTAAACTGAAAGTGCTAAAATGACATCTAGTTTAGGATGTACTGCATACCCACTAGGCAGAAGGGAGATGAAGCTGCAGAAAGGACTCTCAGAAGTACAGAACATTCATTTGCCTCAGATTACCCCTGCGACGTATTCAAAGCTTCCCCATAGGCGCACACGAGTTCCCTTTGTCACAAAAAGGGAATAAACTTTCATCTATTAGAAATGGAGATTTACAACGGAAGCACGAGTAAGTAGAAAAATAATGCACCAAATCGGTTATCTCCGGATTATTCAAACATGTAACAACTTTGATCAATTATTTGTTTATTGACGAAAGATCTGTGCATTTACATAACGCCCATTGACTATAACTGCTAAGCACTACATCTATTTGCATTTTAAGTTTACAACGTGTGGATCCCACCAGTAATACGTACACACAGGATTTCTTGAGTTAAATTATAGATGCAACACTTCAATTTGTTAATTTACAAACTGCTTTTCATTTGCATTGGGAATCATTACCTACAGAATTATCAATATCTACAAATTGTCCCCCGGTTTTGTACTCAGGATAAGAAACAATTACCAATTCAGATGCTGTCAGCAAGGTATTGTAATTAGAAAGAGCCCCGCTTGTAAACGGGCAAAGGGTTTGTTTTAATGGTTTTATTAAACGACTATTCAAGTACTGCAGCATTAACTCCTTCTGCAATGAAGCAAAACGCATAGGACAGTTTGGAATGATAATTGCACGGTGTTCTCTAAATAGATCATGCCCGTGTACTTTATTCGATTGTGTGCTGTCCCATGCACCGTGATTTTATACGTTGGTCAATATTAAAACAACTCGATCACACAAACACATTTTCTCCCTGTCTTTCTCTCCCTCTCTCTCTCTCTCACACACACACATAATATATATCTAATGTTTACAATGGGTGGGGTATTTGTATGTATGCTGCTATTGGTCACAGGTCTCTCGTTGCTACAAACTTTTCCATGGTCCCAACTGCAGGTACATCACAATCCTTAGGAGGCTCCGACTTGGACAATAATACCTCCTGCGTTAAAAAAAAACCTCTTGCCATTCCAGTTACCTTCGTTCTCTTTCTCTAATACCTAATTTTATATATATGTATACACACACACACATATATATATATATCACTTTAGTCTAATTACATATTCCGCAGTTAGTCGAATTTGGTTCCCCCCCCCCCCCTTTTATGCACCCAACTGACTGAATTGGCTGACACATGGCAAGCAAACGCCAACATGTTCTCGGGTCATTCAAACATTTCTCCCTATCATGAAGCCCCATCTGCAAGGCAGGCCGCTGTCCAAAGGTGACCATCCCTCTCGTGTGTCTGCCACGGCTAAGAGCTGCAAGCGGGCCTGTGGACACTGACAACCAATGGGGTAAAACATATCTTCGGCCATGTTTTGTGCAGTATTCCAATAGTAACAGGCTTAACGCTCACCTAGTCATGGACCTTCACGATTGAGTCTGAATTTCGTTACCCTTTTGGAAAAATAATCACACCATACCCACTGGATTTGCCATAAAATATCTTGCAAGTATATAGCCAACCAATTAGTTACAAGTTAACTTAATACATGGCACAGTGGGTCTTGCCACTGATTAGTCGTCTGATTATATAGTTTCTGTAGAGTAAGTCACATTTCTGGCTATTTAACTTGTGCTAATATGGGCTAGAGTCGTCAAGAAGACCTTTGTAAAGACACATCTGGAAAAAAAAAGTAGTTTGGTACTTAAATTGCTGCTGTCTACACAGTTTAAAGTGTCCAGACGAGCCCATCATGTAAAGTAATAGAGTTTACAGCACGGGAAGAGGCCCTTCGGCCCATCATGTCCATCCCGGCCATCAAGCCCCGATCCACTTGAACCCTATTTCCCAGCCCTTGCCCGTAGCCCTGTATGCTATGGCGTTTCAAATGTTCATCTAAATACTTCTTAAATGTTGTGACGGTTCCCGCCTCTACTAACCTTTCAGGCAGAGAGTTCCAGATAACCTCCACCTATCTTCTGGGTGATTTCTCCCCCCCCCACCCCCCCTCAAATCCTCTCTTATCCTCCTGCCCCTTACATTAAATCTATGTTCCCTGGGCATTAACCCCCTCCACTAAGGGGAAAAGTTTCTTCCTATCTACCCCATCTATGCCCCTTATACGCCTGGTTAAGTGAAATTGTGTTGTATGCTGTGGCCGCTGTGGTATGAAATCTTCTTGTTGGTTTTAAAACGGTGCTCTTCTGCCCTTTGTTTTATATTTGGACATGGCAATCTGAAATGCTGCCCTTAACAAATAGCAAATGACCAACGACCATGTTTCATAGAAGCACGGGATCACAGAATGGTTACAACACAGGAGGAGGCCATTGGGCCAGTCCTGTCCGTGCTAGCTCTCTGAAAGAGCAAGCCTGCCTCCCACTGCCCCGCCCCTTTCCCCACAGTCCAACTTCTCTTATTCTTCTTCAGGTGTTCACCCAATTTCCTTTTGAAATCCCAGCTAAATCTGCTTCCCCCACCCTCTAACAGGAGGTTCCAAACCTGGCTGCTCCAGGAGGGATTTTTCCTTACGCCATCATTGCTTCTTCTGCAAATATCTTAAATCAGCGTCCCCTGGTTCTCGACCCTTCCGCCAACAGGCAGAGTGCCTCCCTGCCCACTCTAGACCCCTCATGATTTTAAACATGATCGAATTTCAATGCTCCCTTCTGTAGGCAGAAGAACCCTGGCTTCACCAGATTAGCCTCTCATCCTTCGAACCCGCACTCTTTCCTGCACCCCTTCATGGTCCTTCCCAAAGTGCGGTGCCCAGAATTGGACGCAAAACCGAAGCCGAACCAATGTTTTATAAAGGTTTCATCACAACGTCTGCTCCATGCCTCTATCTACTGTGGGAAAGTGATCCCAAACCACTTTCTCAACCCGGCCCGGCGACCTTCAGCTTGCACAAATGCCCCCAGGTCTCCCTGTTTCTGCACACTCACCCCCACCCCTCCCCTTCCCTCATTCTTCTGGCCAACGTGAATCGCTCCACATTTCTCTGCATTACATGTCATCTGCCACGTGTTCGCCCATTCCACCAGCCTGCCTCTGTCCCCTTGCAAGTCGATCACTATCCTCCCCAAGCTTCTCAACACCTCCAGGTTTCGGTGAAACTTTTATCTATTTTTTTTTTTGTTACATTTGTCACTGTGGCCAAGAACAGTTGACAGAAAGCAGTGATGTAAGTCGGTTTCATATGATACAAGATGCATGGCCTGTTCCGGTGACGAATATCACTTGCTATAGGGTATGCATGCATCTTCAACCAACGGAATAAAACTGCAGTGATAATGTGGATCTTCTACACCCCCCCCCCCCCCCCCCACTATAATGCACTATAGTTTTTTAAAGGGGAAGATTGAAAATGCGCTTAAAGAGTTGGATTGGCTCTTGGGAACAGAATGGGAGTAACGAATACACCTGCCCTCGTGCAGTTGAAATCCACATATTGTGCCATTCTAATCCAATTTAAAGCAATTGATGATCGATCATTCGAAATTGCCTGGAATCCCAGTTTTTTGGTCCCGCGTCTTGTCAATGGATGTCCTGTGCAATCGATTTAACTGCTGTAAACACGCACCGAGAGAGGGTGTGCTCCCGGAATCTCTACTTTCTGTTCATTATACGTGACTGCCTGAAGTTTTATAGTAGCTTTTGGAGAGTAGCTATCTGGTGAAGTCGAGTTACCCAGGGTCATTACTGCAATGACCCGAACGCGTGTGGTATGGTCGAGATTGATTTAAAGGGTAACGATGAGACGAACTAATTACGGCCCTGCGCCTTTAAGTCTGTAAAAAATGTTGAACTCTCCAAATGTTTCTAACCCCCCCCCACTCCCTCCCTCCCTCCTCCCTCCTCCCCCCCCCCCAATCCAACCCCTCCTCCCCTCCCCTCCCCTCCTCTCTCCTCAATGGCACCTCAGCAGTTTCCCTTTAAAAGTAAAAAGCCCTCAGCACGCGCTGCTATAATAGGAAGGAGGTGACGTCCAGGCAGCCAATAGGTACCCGAGGGGGGCGGCGACGGACGTGTCCCGATAGAAAAGGCGCGGAGCCGGCGCTGGTCGGAGCTGTCAATCAAAAGAGAGAGAGAGAGAGAGAGAGAGAGCGAGAGAGAGAGAGAGAAAGAAAAAAGCTTTGCAAGTCAGTGGCGTTAAAGGATTACACTAAATGCAGAGCGAGCTCCTCCTCCCCAATTACTCACACAAGGCTTTGCTTTGCAGAAGAGTAACTTACTAAAAACAACAAGCCTTCAAGTCTGCAGCTTTTTTTTTGCATCGAGATCAGACATTGCAAAAAAAAACCCCCTGGTTTTTTTTCTTTCCATGTGATCAACTATCGACAACACATCCTGATGGGAGCTGTTTAAAGAGAGCGGGCTTCTCTCTCTCTCTTCCCCCCCTTTAAAAAAAAACGGTTCCAAGTGACGTGATTATTTGTCTCTTTTTTTTTCCTCTTCTTCTACTTCTTCTGTTACTCTTTTTTTTTTGTTTCCGGACCTGTGGCTTGACCTCGTTTTTATTTTATATTTTTTTTTTGGAAAAACAAACCAAAAAATTGAGGGTGAGATTTAGAGATCGGTGCCTAAATGCATGGGCTAGGTCTGCGACTTATGGAAGTTCTGGGCTCGAAATCTGAACAAGACACGTGTAATATCCGTCAGTCAGCGATGCTTTTCCACGGAATCTCGGGGGGTGAAATGCAGGGAGTTATGGAGCAGATGGAAAGACGATCCAAGAACGAGCCAGCCATCAGCTCGGGGGTAGACATGGGGGAGAGAGAAACGGTAGGCAACAAGAGCTTAATACAATAATAATAATAATACAAATCTATAGAGGACTGCCCTGGGATTGGGCAGTTGTTATTTTAAAATCATTTTATAGCACCTACGCTTCACGAAGTTCTGTGTTTTTATTCATTTTTGTGTGCAGCGTCCGTATAATTGAGCGCATATTAACCGCAAAGATACCAAAAAAATGTCTTAATGTTGAAGCTAAGTCATCAGGAGTCAGTCTGGAGTCTTACCGACATCATCTGGGGTACTTATCCGATTTGTACGATTTCATTAGGCATTAAAATTAATCAATTTAAATGAAGATGTACTTGGAGGGTGGTGGGGGGCAAGACCCAGCAACTTTAGAGAATTCTAACCAGTCTTTAAAAACTCTACCTAGGACCAGATCCGACCAGTTTGGATTGTAATCCAACTTTTTATTAAAAAAAAGTCATAAAAATTCAAAGGTATTCGGTGTTTGCCTTGAATTCGATGTAGTTTTCTTTTCAAATTGAAACGGTGATTACAGCTAGTAGGTATGTTCAGACCAAGGACGATGGGGAGGGGGGATGTAGGCGGAATAACTGGAAAAAAAAATCAAAACACGGTCGCTGAAGATATTTTGTCGGAATGTATATTGCTTAATATTAAGCTTTTGAGGTAAAAGGTGAAACAAAAAGTGGGTTAACTTCGTAAAATATATCAATTGAATCTAAGAACATAACATAACACATTTGGCAACTAGCTCCATCGAATGCACTTCGAAACCTTTCCCGGAATTTGTTGGAACACACAAGCTCGCTTTGAGTTCATTCGGAGACGTCTATTTTACACCACTGCTTGCAAAGAATTGTCCGTAATGGGTTGTTTCCCTAGGTCACTCAGACTTCAGGATGAGCCCAGCTCAGGAAAGGCCTGTATCATAAATAATAACACATGTCATAAAACCGCGACTTCAAATGTGACAGTTATTACAGGAGAATGTGATTAATAATTTGGGGAAGGAATAGGGATCCATAATATGCAAAATACATTCGATAAAGTGGAATTGGTGGCGGGCATATTCTGCACTTCAGCACTGGTGAGATGTCTTAAACTGCAGTTGTAGTGATGGATGTAAGCTAGGGTCTTTGTGTATAGCGGAGCAGGTAGACCATGGTTACTTATGTAGTTGTTCCTTTGAATGTCTGTGAGAATTTGAATGTATTGGTATCTCAAGGGCCGGCACAAGTAATAAATGTGCGATATTTATAACGCGACGAATTGAGAGAATGAAACGCGTATTTGCAATTTTGATGAATTGCATATATATTCGTCATTCGGTTAATCAGTAACTTGTTACTAAACAGCACAGCTTCGGTTAGAACATATCCTGAAACTTTTTTTAGACTGTATCCATTATATCATTTGCAAAAATAAAAAATAAAAAAAATAAAACATTGCGGTGGAATTCAGTCCACCAAACTTGAAAAATGATCTGATACACGGTTGATTTAATGGATGGTGTTAGCTCTTTTCCCAGATGGTAAGATGTAACCCTGTCTCTGGTGCGTTGCCAAGTGGGTGCTGATGGGGTATATCCCGCTGGTGTTTTTGCAGACTATGCCGTCCATTAGTAGCGAGAGACCGGCTGTGTGTGCAGGCTGTGGGGGGAAGATCTCAGACCGTTATTATCTGCTGGCTGTGGACAAACAGTGGCACATGCGCTGCCTCAAGTGCTGTGAATGTAAACTGGCCCTGGAATCCGAACTGACCTGCTTCGCTAAGGATGGCAGCATCTATTGCAAAGAGGATTACTACAGGTACCTAGACATGTTTAAAAAAAAAGTCAAAATGTCAGCTATAACCTGGAGCGAACCAGAGGCCCAATATTTTGCATGCAGAATATTACAATTTTACAAGAATTAGGTGGAATAGTCGGACTTGGACTGATACCTACCCCCCCCTCCTCCTCCTCCTCTTCCTCCTCCTCCCTAGGTAACGTTAAACATTACTGCCATCCTTATCTGAACCCATGTGCGTAAACTAAAGACTTTTTTTAAATAATAAGTACTTCAGAACAAATACCGTATTTGTTACCTATTGAAGCCGAGGGAAAGTGGGAGCATTTCTTTCAAGTGACGAACTGGGCCGGAATAATTTATGTAGGGCCTTTTCTTTAATTGTTTTATGCAACGAGATACCAAGGTTTAAGATGTATTTAACTGCAGAGTCCTGTTACAATGCTGAGGAATATAGCAAAGCCAGAGGATTATCCATCTCCGATAGAGATGACTCCGGATACTTAATACAAGCACCCAATTAAATTTATGCAAGGCCGAAGTCGCTTGTAAGCAGCTACTGGAGGCACTTAATACACATTTCTTTTAAAAAAAAAACAATATATTGGCACTAAACACGTCAAAAATAGACTACAATAAAAACAGCGAAATGTGGCTTCTGTTAAGTATTCTAATTATGCTTAATTGTGTTCTAATTGCGTTAGATAAAATTTAATGGCAGCGACTATGATTCGTGCAGTTAAATATGAGCGAATGAACATCATCCAGCGGGAAAAGTCTATTAGAATAAACGGCAGAACACAAAACATTCTCAATTCATTGGGCAGCTATTTTAGCAACTGAAAAGCAGGCACCAACCTGCGGTTATCTGGTTTAATTGTGCTGGGGCTGTTTGTGACGTTAAATGGACTATGAGACATTAGTTAACTATTGTCTGAATTTAACTTGTGGCGAAATGCAGAGCGATGCGCGCTGTTTTGTTTCGACTGAACAGGTTCACCCTGTAGCTTTTTCCAGCTATCGAAATTGGGTAGGGACGGTGAGAGAAAATAAACCCTTCTGAACTGATGGCAGATCCGTCACGAGTTTGCTGTTGCCCATTACTGCATTAAAGAACATGTTTCCGCTTTTTTTATTGTAACGCAATGAAACACTAGATGCCCCCGCATTAATATGCGAATACTGGAAAACCAGGACCTTTCGAAAGTTGGGGCACACGTGAGTCTGTGGTTGAGAATATGGGGAAAAAAAATGATCGTCTAATTGACAAAATCCACACAGCGCCAATTAAGTGAACCCTTAAAGTGAAATGCTGCTGGTAATAAACATATCTAAAAATCAGGACTATTTACTCGGGGTTTCACACGTAACCGTCAGATATTCCCGTGCGACAATTCCGCAGTACACTCTTTTATTTACATGGTTCATTTAAATAGTTAATTTTTTTAATGATGCGGTTTTGCACCGAGCGTAATGTTTTATGCATGATCTTCTAATGAGAGGACCGCGCCACGTAATTTAAAGCAACTCGCCAAATTCAGCCCTGGTGTTTATTTGAACACGCATGTCCTTTTCCAGCAGGCACCGAATTAGCCAAATATATTTGACATGTTACATGAAACAGAATAAATGCGCAACGTTTGTGGAAGATGGGAAGGAGTCACTTAGATATGTTTATGCTCAAGCTTAAAATGAAAGTTAATCACAGCGATGCCATTAAATTATCACAACCTTTAGCGGGAAAAAGTTCAAGTTTGAGAGAGATTATGAACAGCTCGGAGTTTTCCATAGGTACATTTTTATAGTTTAAATTTCTAACTGCCTTGATGAGAAAAAACGAAATAATTTGCTTCGTTAGTATTTGGAGTAGTTAACGAAAGTGGGACCTTAAAAAGGTTCAGGCGGTATAATCCGGATTTTATACTAAAAAATATTTTCCCAATGGGCCCCACCAACTGCTTCAACTTTGAACTCTTAAAACAGGAGCAACTCGTATTCGAAATAACGACTGATTGTAAAATGAACTAAATGCCTTTCTGCATGGAACTGCGTTACAATAATAACGATTTTAAAAAATACTAAATGCCTATAATTCGGGTGTCACGGTGGAACTGGTTTAGCACCGACAGTGACTGGACTGTTTAAGGGTGGTCAGGACTTAATCAGATAAGGATGAAATTACACACTCCAACCACGACTGTGGATGATTTTTAAAATTACATTTCAGACGGATAGTTAAAGGCAAACGCATTCTGGATGTGTTCTGCAGCAGAAGGACCACAGTTAGTTCTGTCAATTGACTATCACGAGGGTAAATAAGGACTGGCCAACTCCACAGCGAATGGTTAACGTCTTTAGCGACTGAAAAGCGGTTGGGTTTTGCAAGGTGGGGAACCTGAGGTGAAGGCGGTGGGGGAGGGTGCTGTTGGGTTGGATTTGGTTGTTGTGTACGCGGCATCCTCAAGATATTCAAAAAGAACCTGTTTATAACAGTTATAGGCGGCGACAGAACATTCGTAGCCACCCTAAAAAGATGTAAGGGGTTAGCCGATTTGACAAAAGGTACCAAAATGTTTTAATATTTATCCTTCCACCCCCCCTCCTCACCCCCACCCCCACCCCCTCCACCCCCTCGACTCCCCACCCCACAGGAGATTCTCCGTGCAGAGGTGCGCCAGATGTCATCTCGGGATCTCAGCATCAGAAATGGTGATGAGAGCAAGAGACTTGGTCTATCACTTGAACTGTTTCACATGCACAACCTGCAACAAAATGCTGGCAACCGGGGATCACTTCGGCATGAAGGACAGCCTGGTGTATTGCAGGATTCACTTCGAGACTCTGATTCAGGGAGAATTCCAGGCTCACTTCAACCACACGGACGTGGGCTCCAAGAGCGGCGCTACCCTGGGGCTGCCCTTCTATAACGGGATGGGCACGGTACAGAAAGGACGGCCCCGCAAGAGAAAGAGCCCAGGACCCGCGGCTGACCTCACAGCTTACAACGCAGGTAGGACTTGCTAAACTTCCCCCAAACACAATTCACACAGTTGGTTATGGTGGGATCCCCGATGGTGGAACTGGTCGCTGCTTGTAATGATGCGGTGTCTCAAGTTTTTGGTCAAAGCCATCAGTGTGACAGCCGCCAAGCAGAACACCCTGGAGATAGAACAGCAGCATCAACTTTCGCTGGGGCACAATGTTGCTTTGATTCGCTAACAACGCTGTTGTAATTGTCCTGTCTCCGCTAACATTGGCGGTCACTAACTCCTGTGTTCGAACCTACGGTTCGTGGCTTAGAATTAATGACAGATGTAAGCAGAGAATGGTGTCTTTGGCCGTTATAACATCCAGTGTTCCTACTCCAACAACAGGGTCACCCTGTCTCTTTGTCATGTGGAACCCGCTGGCAATGGTCCCAGTGGACCTTTGGAACAGAGAGCTCCCACTTAGGGGGTTTTCTCCACTCACGGTTAGGGTTTTCCATCCTCCGACTTCCAACAGCATCTTTTCATGTCTTGTTTTACTGAGACATGTATACGCGATATTATTCTTTAAAGAAACGCGCTCCCAGTTTGCGCGGGAACTCTGCATTAAACCAAACATGCTAATGTTCTGCCTGCAGAGGCCTTGCTGGAGGGAGAGCTTTGGGAAGTGCAGGTTGTTTGTGTGACGGGGGGGCCCCAAGTGCCTCAGCTTCCAAAACAAAACGGGGCGAACGTATTTGTTACAAAAATAAGGAAGCCGTTGACTTGGAGGCATTGCTGTGCAAGAATGATGGTGAAGCGATTAAAATACCACCCCCCGCCCCCCCGCCTTACTGTCCCCTTCAGCCTCTCTCAGGCTGAGCAGCAACTGCTTTGGGGGTGGGGGTGGGGGGGGTAGAAAAGGTGGATGAGAATCTGTTGATTTTAATAATTGGGCTTCGCGCACGATTTAAATAATAGGCGAAGTGGTTTCTTTGTGGGGTTATTTTTTTAAATATTCCAAATAGGCAAAAGCGGCCTAATTCCGTGTGTGCGTAAAGTTTTAGGGCAAGAAGGGATGTTTGAGAAACATCTCTGTGGAGGTGTGGAATGGTTTCCTCCTAACCAACCCCCCCACCGCCCCCCTTCCCTCCTCTCCCGTCCCGTCACTGATGGACGGCAGAAACCTGTGACAATATTGCGTGTACAAATTCCCTCGACATCTCTCTCCCACTCTCTCTCCCGAGAACCATGTAAATTTGATTCTCGGATCCTCAATTGTCTCAGAAAGAGCATCTTTGAAGGTACAGAGTTGAAGATATTACAAGTCATGGCCACACATACATGTTGTGTGTGTGTGTGTGTGTGTGTATCTCCAAAATTGAAGGGATTTCGGATCCGACCGGAGTGGTTGATGTGTTTGCATTAGTGACACCTTTAATAGGAATAAAGTGCATCTGAGGCAGTTGTTTTTTTCCCCTAGGTAAGGAGTGCAGAGTTGTAGGCGGCGCTGCTGTGTCTTTAGTTTTACATGTACGTCTGAAATCCTGGGAACCAGGACAGGCGAACAGAAAAGGCTTGACCTTTTGATTTGACTCCTTTTTCGGAGCTTTACAATGGGAACACTTCCTACTCTCTCCACCTTATTCTCTGCCCCAATAATTAGATGTTCCAGCAACACACAGGGCTGCTTAGAAACTTCGAAAAATGACGTTGCTGCCAGTGAACCCTCAGGTATTTTATTCCTATTTTGTACTAGGTTCCAAAACTGGTCCGAATGGGACCTTTCCAGTGCAACCGTTTTAGTGGCGTTATGACTGTATCATTTGATAGACGTCTTATATCTTTCTGAAGTTTATAGGTAAATTATGTTTGGCAAATCTCTTAAATGCACACGTTGTAGTGAATAGGAGTGGAAACTAACGTGCAGTAGTTTCTGCTTAGACAGGGTAACTACAAGTGCATCCTCATTTTGAGGTGTACAGAATGCGCCCCTATTTAATGCAAGGAATGCGCCCAGAACTTATCGTTGTTCTAAAAAGGCCGCGAATTCCTCTTCAAAGGGTCTGGGAGCTTACTCGAGACTTTGACCACGTTAAGCTTTAATCTTTAGAGGGTTGGGACTTAGGGGGTGGGTGTGGGGTGGAGTCTGGCAGCACTTGGCAGTTTTTAGACGAAGATGGAGGCTGACAAGTGGAAAACAGCTCAGATGGATGCCGGAACTTCAAACGCCTCCTTTGCCAAGGTCCTTCTTTTATATTTCCAATTTTTTTTGCCCATCGTGGGGGGGGGGGGGGGGGGGGGGGGGGGGGGGGGGGGTGTGAGGGTTGCTTTTTCTGCCAACTTTCCGGGAGGCCTAGAGTGTTTGTGGGTCAGTAAATCAATGGGTGAAACCTTGTGGAACGAGCGTTTAGTTCAGAACTGAACACCTGTACAAAACTGCAAACCCCTGAACTGATTCCCAGCAAATTAAAAAAAGGCAAATTCTTAAAGTGCACCAGATGGGCTCGAACTCCCGTCACAAATTTTTAAAGATCGAGTCTACTGAGATCCCTTTTATCTTTAAGATATCGTCACCAGGATGTCATCTTCCACCAAGTCTGGAGTCAAACTGCTTACGATTTTACGGAATTATAATTCATTTATTCAAAATTCCATAATCAATTAATTATCAAGTGCTTATTTTGTGTCGAGTAAAACACACTAAAAGCAAACACGATTGCTGCGCTTCTAATCACTTTCAACATTAACCATTGGGGAAAGATTAGTACTATAGAGAACGCAAATGTGTAATTTTCATTCACTATTAAAAACCCGCAATCTTAGTTAATAATATTTTTAGGAGTCTGCACGTTGAAAAAAAATAATTAAGTTATTTGCATAAAATAATGTACATGTTACATATATTCACTCCCCCCCGCATTGGACACTCAGGCACAACTTAATTTGCGGTGAATGATCCTAAGTATGTCGCAAATTTTGGGAGTCACTGTCTGTGTTCACTACCTCCCCAAATTACTGCATTTAGCTCCCTAAATCCCCCCAGTTGAAAAAGGCGCATTTGCCTGATACACACATTCCATGCACAAACTGTGTGTGTTGGTTTGTAAATATGTCATTTAAAATTAGCTCCTCGGTTCTGGATAATCTTCCACGGAATGCGATTTTGCGTAATGCGTAATTATCCTTCCATATTTTCAAACCGTATTTTTTTGTTCTAAATGCCTTTCCTGACAGTCAGGCGGAAAGCAGCGGTTTTTTGTAAACTGTCAATATATTCATGCTTAACTCATTACCTAATTCACTTCTTCCCAGTCACAGGCTTCAATTATGCTAATTAGAGCCTATTGCCTAATAATTACATATTTCCATCACTAAACATCTTGTTGGCACACATGAAACGGGCTATTACAATTCTGCATGAGAGAAAAAAAAACACACCAGTTATTCGATTTAACCCAAGGAAAGAAACAATTCCAGCAAAGATTTCAAATAAAAGTTAAACGAGTCCGATTAGGCTAATTTCCTTTTAGACCTACCTTGGTTGCGTTTAGTATTTGCCAAATAGATGGGCTTTTTTTTTTGCTTGGCAGACAACATTAAATGTTAGTGATTGCATTGAAATGGACAGGAAAGTTTAAATTGCACTAGTGGTTGATGACATTAGTGTTATTTTCCACAGACGTTTAAGGCTCTGCGCATTTGTCTCGTTATTTTATAGTGGTGATTTATTTACCTCTATTCCCCAAAGCCCCAGTACAGAGCTAACACCGGTTAGTTGATTTTAATTGAAGGAAACTGATCGGAAGTGGAGGAACGGATTTGGGGTAAAGGGAGAAGTGCACTGCTCCTTGACTTCCCCCCCCCCCCCCCCAAGTCTGTGAAATATTTATCCACATCAAATTCACCTTTGCTGTAAATACTTGGCCCATAGTAAGTTTCTGGAATTTGGTTCCATCACAATCCTGTGTTATAAAAAAAAACCCCGTTAACTTATCCCCGGTTTTTCATTTGCTGGATTTACAATTCCTAAGACATTGCCTTGACAAGCTGTTAATATTGGACGGATTTTTATCCCACGATGCAGGATTGAACTTCTTGCCTTCTCTCCAATATTCGATCATGTCAGGATTGGGAACGTCCAAAGTCTCGTCATGTGACAGAACCATTGATCTTTGATTGCTGTAACACTGCGGCGCCAGATCAATGCAAACCGAGTTTGGAACGCAGCCCTGAATTTCGAAAAATGTAAACAATATCTGCGTTGATGCAAACTGATATTTTTGCAACAGTACGAGCTGCAGAGGAGATTGCAAAGTTTAGCAATTTGAAGTCACAGTATTGTTGCCAATTGTTTGACAGGAAATGCAGTTGCAATAAAGCGGTTAAAACTGATAAATATCCAGCTGTTCCTTCTATAATCTTGGAATATTAGCTGTTGGTATGTTGTAGACAATAATGCAAAAGTAAAATCGTGGATTAGTGTAACCAGATTCCCATAATTCAGCATTGTTAGTTGAATTCGGGAGCTCTTAACCCTTTGAACTTTTCTAATTGAAAGGAAACTCCCTCATCACAGCGGTCCAAACACCTCCACTTGCTTTTTAACAGCAGGCTGTAAATTGCAGGATCATTATGTGGTGAACCGTGGTTAATTTTTAAATGCTCGATCGATAATTGAACAGCAAATAGTTTTATACTGAGACACACCATCAAATGCAGAGCAATTACCCAAAGTGGGGTCGTGAGAATCCGATATGGAGCGTTTATTAACTGTACAAAGAGAATTTAATATTAACGTTTTTTCTATTTTGCCGACATCCCACAATTGCAATGGAGTCTTTTATTTTTTTTCTTCATTGCTGATCCTATTGAAAAGTTAGTTGAAGCCACTGGCTCTGGAACACTGTCTCCCCCTAGAGGTTTTTCTAGTACTACTGTTGCCAGCCTCGTATTACAGTCAGGGGGGAGTTGCTCAAACAACAATTCAGGAACAAAATACCATTTGCAAAATTTGATTCCAACAATACACCTCTGGTACGTTTCAGCCTTAAAAATGAAGACTGGACAAGTCATAACAAAGCTAACATTTGCCGCCCTAGATTGAAACAATTTACTCTGGATGCGGTTTTGATGAATTCGCACAAGTTTCTAAACAAGAGGGTTTGTTTAATGATTTGATCAGTTTATGAGGTGAATATTGTAACCCGGAATCACAGCATAACAATAAAACAGCAAGGATAGTTTCTATCAAAACAGATTGTAGCTCTTTGCGACTAGACTTGCCTGAAAACTTCTCCGTGTATAATGACACAATTTCTTTCTTAGAAGATTTGGCACTTTTTGAATACCGGGAAATAGATACAAGGGAACACCACATGTTGTGGCTTTGTGAGTAGCTGCAAACAGCAATATCAGATGGTAGAACACTGTAAACCTTTGACCATCTTGGCATTTGTTCAGAACACAGGATCCCCTCTTACATTAGCTAATCTAACGATTTAATTTAAGGGAAAAAATGTTAATGCTGGTGAACATTGTTGAGAAGTGTGAAAATGATTTATCTTTTTATATCTGAAACAGAGATGATATTAGATTTCATTGTTTAATTATAAATAGGGTAACTGTACTGTGAATAGCAAATATAAGTGCTACACTTCTCTTTCTGAACCGTTTGGCCTTGGGAACGTTCTTCAGAACTGTGCCATTTTATGTCTTCTCAAGCACGATGAAGGTCATGCTTGGGGCATATCTGAGGCTCGATGCTTTGTCTAAAGACATGATGTTTTTGAACAGTGTCATTGCTTGCCAATGCAGGTTACTCAGGAATGAATGCCGGCGATTGTGAATGACATAACATGTACACCGCCTTTGATGAGTCATGGTTACTCTCTTAAAGCTGCAGCACCCAGATTGACAAAATATCATTGGACACTGAAGCATTAACGAGCATTCCCACAAAGTGGTATGGGGGGAAGGTTTGAGCTCTCACTCACCCAAGTTCCTGATCTCAGCGGTACCTCATGAGGGCAATAATTTGAATGGTTACCACGACTGCTGGAGAGGCTGCAAGCCGATGCAGCATTGCTGTAGAGGTGCATTGCCCTGGAGATGAACTTGCCAGAGAACATGGATAAAAAGATATCCACCAGAGGGTGAACCCAGAAACAGCTCAGTAATTACGACACTTTTTAAAATCATGCCATACCTCGGAATGAGGAATTTGACCAATCAAGAAAGTTCTTAGGAGTGCTTTTTGCCATAAAAGAAATTATTCACAATATTGTGATAAAGGTCAGTTTCAGAAAGGTTTGGCCTACATATTTGATTCATTGACGTTAATTTCTAAGCCTCTGGGTTCTGGTTTTGATTAGAAGGAACACAGGGGTGAAGAGTGTTGTGACTATGCAAACCAGGATGTGCTGAAACTAAAGGCCTAGAGAAAACATAATAGGAATGATATTTTTAATAGATTACTTTCCTTAGTTCCTAACCATACACTGTGGGAATGTATGATGATGATGCAACTGCAAGAAATGTCCCCCCTTCACTTAAAGTAGTTAAGAGTAAGAACATTTGCACTGATTTCAGAGTAATCCTAAACTTGCAAAATGGGAAGGAGTCACGTAACTCAGTGGCATCTGATATACTCTTGTTGTTGTGTTCTATTCACTTTAAGCAATAAACGACTGAAAATTTAGTAGCAATCTGTACTGGAACACAAATTTACATAAAAATTACAACTGGGCATTAGGCTGTTCAGTCAACTAGTCCATGTTGGTGTCTACACTCCATACAAGCAGTACCCATAATCCTATGTGCTCAGTGTTTGTTTCCATATCCCTTTATCACCCTTTCCTTCAATGACTCTTAACCTATTCTTAAATGTTGACTTGATCTCTGATTCAATCACTAATTGTAGTAGCGCCTTCCATAGCCTCACAACTTTGTGTAAACAAGTTCTCCTGTTCATTGTCCTAAACCTCCTCTTATGTATGTTTCCCTGTGCTGGACCTTCAATCACCAAAAGCCATTAGTTTCTATCTATGCTGAGCTATCTGTCAAATTTTAAGCACTTCTATCAAATTATTCTTTAATCTCCTCTTTCTAATCACAGTTTGCAATATTGGACAAGTGTTTGGCCTCTTGAACAATTAACTCCAAGCTCCATATTCATCTTTATAATGTTATAATATACTACCATCCCACTTTTGGAAGTGGGACTCTTCATAAATACTATTTTGCATGGGAATTGGAAGATGATTTTGAGACAGTGGATGTTGCTTAGTGAGCTTGAATTTGGAAAATTGAGGAACGGTTAAAACAGAACCAAGTTGTCTAAAGTATATCGTTGTCTGCACAGGATTTGAAGGCATTCAAATTCTGCTGGAAAGGAAGGGTCTGTGGAGGCTTCAATTTGAGGTCAAAAGCTTCAAAGATATGTGTTTCTGAGAGCTGAAAGATTATAGACTGGAGCTTTTTCTGGATATTATTGGCTAAAAGACAAGTGGTACGAAAGCTGAAACCTAATAAGGGTGATAGGTTACTCTGGTTATTTTAAGTATTGAAAAGTACTTTCTTTTATCACAAATATGCAGGTATTTAATGTGGCAAAATACAAGTGAGGCAAATATCTTTTATTCATTTTAGAGCTTTTTTGTTAACACAGGAGAAAGCCATAAAAGGCATGGAATTTCCTTTAACACTTGGTGATATTAAAATATAAAACAAGCATGTTTTATCAAAATGTGCTCGATAACTAAAGATACAAATCTGAGGCAGCACAGTACCTTGCTGCTTCATGCTGCTGTATGGTAGTGATACAAAGTGCCACCTTTCTACTCTCAGGCATGACATCCGGAGGAGATATTGAACTGGTTGGAGTGTAAATGAGCAGGGAAAATGGAACAGCAAGTCGTTATTGGGTGCTCCCTGGTACCACAGTGATGTTGGCAAAATCTTGGAAATAGATGGTTTGCCTTCTCTGCTGGTTGGGGAGGAGTGGGCAATGGTATTGGGAATCTTAAAAAAAAAAGACTAATCTATGATTAGTTCTTTTCATTACCACTTTTGATATCTATTATGTCATTGTGACATTTATGACCAGTTTATTTTCCTGAAGAACTGGTTACAGGAAAATATTGTTGACTTCTCTGTTTAAAAAATGTTCCTTATTTTATTCCAATTTGTTAACAACCTAATGTCTTTCTATGATGCTTCAGTTGGTGGGTCTACATTTCAGCTAAATTCAATTACAGATATCAGATAGATTTTCTCTCTTGTATTTCCTTAATTCATATCAGGCATCCCTTAGAAAGTAATATTAACATTGTTATCTGATTAAGTTTTCATATCTGGAAACAGTAACAAGTGGTCTTTGCAGTATTATAGTTGAAAGGAAAATTTGGACTTATAGCTTCTGAATTTTTATTTATGTAATTTTGTTTGTTTACATTTGCACCATTTGCAGTAGAATGAAGCGAACAAACTCCTCAATTGTTTTGACTTCTTATATACTCAATAAAGTCTTTACGCCCCGAGTTGTAGATTGGTGAAAGTTTCCAAAGTGAAAATATCAACTACTGTTTTTTTAAAAAAAAGGGAATCTGCAAAAAGTGCTAGCACTTTAACATGAAATAATCAAAATTGATGGAAATATTATCAAATAATGGAAGCTTTATTGTTTTCATATCTTCACACTCCTTCTTTACAGAAGTGTATGTAGTAGTGGAAAGACTTGCAGGCTGATAATTAGCCCGACAGGTCATGATATAAATGCTTCTTTTCTGCCTGTAATCACATATCAATTAATAGTGTGGTTAGTCCTGTGTGAGAAGGAGAGTTCTATGGGTTCTCACAACCCATACAATGAGGAGGGGGGACCCACAACCAAATCTGTTTCCCACTGGATTCAGAGCCCGAGCTCTGGCCTCCACTCATCAGAAGTGCCTGGAATGGGGCTTGAACTCAGCACCTTCTAAATCAGAGGCAAAAATACTACCACTGAACCAGAGGTTTGCTGCAGTGGCATTTGTAATCAGTTGAAATGAAATATAATCTTCAATAGTAGTTCCTGTTGCATTTTGAAATTATTTCTGTATCTTCACAAAAATCTGTGATGATATTAAAGGGAAAGCCATTCCACGAAAAATGTTTAACAGCATTCTTTCTGGTTTATAAACAATTGCATAGTTCCATGATGCAAAATCTTGGAACACCTCATCTAGTTATGATGATGGTGATGCTCCTTTCTCTCCCTCTCAAGGCTTGTCCAATGATATGTTGATGAATACAGTACTCCTTTAACTGAGGCTATCAGATTGGATGTTGCGATAAACAGTGGAGCTGAATGAGAGAATATTCCATCACATTGTAATCCCTGATGAATATTGGGAGGAGATATTGAACTGAAACACTAATTCCAGAAGCGAGGAAGAGCAGGGAAAACAGAACTGCAAGCCATAGTTGGGTGCTTCCTTGTACCAGAGTGACATTGACAAAATCTTGGAAGTTGTGTTCTGCCTTCTCTCTTAGCGGGGGAGCAATGAGCAAAGGTGTTGGGAATCTTAAAAAAAAATGTTTCTCATTTGCACTCGGGTGTCACCGTTACCTCTTCATCCAGTTTATGTGCCTGAAGGGCAAGTTACAGCAAAATATTGTTGACTTCTGTGTTTAAAAAGAGTTGCTGATGTTATTACAATTTATTAGCAATCTTAAATACTGTTATGTATTTATATGATGCTTCCATTGTCAGGGCTCCAGTTCAGCTAAATTCAATCATATGCATTAGATGGATCTTCTCTCTGTATTTCCTTCATTCATTGCAGTCATTCTTTAGGCGGTAATGCTAATTACACAATGTGCACCATCCCACCATTAACTGCATCGCCCAAATGAAATAAAATACTTTCATTCTTTAATATTTTTGAATTTGATTCAACAGAAGTGCAATTGTGGAGCTCCTGTAGGTACAAAACTCTAGTTATGTGTTCATCGATGCATGAGCTTTCATAAGCAGCTTCTTGCAATAAAATGTGCATTAGAAGGCCCTGGGTTTTTTTTGGTGGGGATTGGGTTGTGGGGGGGGGAGAGCGGTGCAGGTTGGGATATCTTTTATTTATGGCAATATGGATTTTGTGTTTCCACAGAAGAAGGTTTAAGATAAATGTAGAGATCAAAATCACTGCTCTTGCTCTTTTAATATTTTATAAATGATACCTCTACTTTATTGTAATATGAAGAGGCAAATTGTCATTATATCTTCAGAGGAGATTAAAAATAGTTATATTGTAATGCTACGACTACCAAAAAGGCAATAAAGCTTCTTTTCTGTAGTTTGATGGGACAATATTTGAAGCAAGCTCTAACTTGCTAAAAATACAAAATCCAGCAGATTGAAACAAAATATGTGCAATAATTAGAAAACACATTTGAAGTGAAAAGACCAACTTGTGTGATATATTGTAACTTTACTGTGCAGGCATGGTGTTAGCATATCAGCATGATGGGTAAGGCTACTTACATTCCTTGAGGTTGAGTTTCCTCCTAACACCCAGGGAGAAATTCAAGTTACTGTCACTCATTTCTCAGGCCTAAGGTGGTGGCCAGGCATACAACATTTGGGTGATGACCTCCCTTTCAGGGGTGTAGAGCACTCGCCTGAGCTAGGCATTAGACACGTTGCATTTGTACATTAGGATCCTAACACCAGTTACAGGTTTCCAATGCAAACCTCTGCTTAAAAATGGGCAGAGCTTGTGCTGTGCGAGCTCGGGTTCACTGTACCAGGTCATAAGTAGCCTAATAAGCCATCCTGAAAGGGACTGCTGAAGATCATTCCTGAAATGGCCTCAAAACATTTGTGGAGCCAGAAGGATTTGGAGGACTTCCCCAGATGCTGCTGGGCCAGATTCCCCCTCTCTACAACTCTGCTTTGCACTTCTCCCCACCCCAGGGCCAGCCTGTGCTCTCAACCGCCTTCCACTTTGTTCCCCTGCACCCCCCAACCCACCAGCAGCTGACCCAGTCTCGGAATCAGTCGGGGTTTGCCAGCCTTCAGTCAACAAGCTGCATGGGGGATGAACAATTGGCGCTGGTAGCTCACCAGTTTTATTTAAATGAGGCCGAATGAGGAATTTGGTCCATGCCTCAGGCCAGCACAGACTGACCAACGATACAATTGCTTCACCAGCTTCCTGGCTGGTTTGGATCTAAGGCCAACGTCTCGCCCTCAGTGTCTAGGGTCAGGCATGGAGCTACCGGGTGAGGTGTTGCTGGGTAGCTGGTGCACCGTCAATGGCTAATGCTTTTGGTAATGTGCCCAGGCATGAGAGAAGGGAAGGAAAACCTGACAGACAAAATCATTGTGATACCCTTTTTTATCATCATTTGGTTTTAATTTAATGCAATTACCAAATATTTATCATGCTGCAAGATCTAAACCAGCCCATTCTTTTCATTTCGGAAGCATGTTAATTGAATTTCATTCTGTGTAATGATTAATAAGTCACACAAATATCCAAAGCCAAAAGTAATCACAAACCGAATTAATTCTTAAGCAAATTGTGGGAGTATAAACAAGTCAATAATGCAAAGATCAAAGTTTTTCTTAAAATAGCAGTGGAATAGATGTTTAAACAGTAATCACATTTATTCAAAATTTCTTCTTATACTGTAAATTTATCTTCCTAATATTTTGCAGCGTTAAGTTGTAATGAAAATGACGGTGATCACATGGACAGAGAGCAGCAGTATCCTCCCACTCAGAAGACAAAGCGCATGCGCACCTCCTTCAAACACCACCAGCTGAGGACCATGAAATCTTATTTTGCCATTAACCATAATCCTGATGCCAAGGACCTGAAACAGCTAGCACAGAAGACAGGGCTTACAAAGCGAGTTCTGCAGGTAAGAGACATCTGTTGAGTTATTGTTCAAATTCTGTTTCTCAGGCAATCTGTCTATTTCTATTCTCCCAATCCCACTGGTTTGCAGAATAATAGTTACTCGTATATTTCAATCTAGTATGCCCTCACACGCGTAGCAGTTTGTTCAAAGGTAAATGGTTATTTGGTCCAACCCCTCAGTTTATCTCTCAAACACGTCTCTATGTGAGGTACATTAAATTGTCCTTTAGATCCATTTTTATTGCCCATGTAACCTATTTCACAATCTATTCCCCTTTCAGTGAAAAAGTTCCATCCGCCTTAACTTCTTACTCCTAACTTAATGTGTTTTCTCTGGCATTCAAATCTCTTACTAGAGGGAGCAATTGTTACATTTGCACTTAGGAAATCTCAAACTCTCCAAGAATATTCTATAACAATTAATTTGGTTCCTCCTGCCTTCTAATTCTCTGCAAATAAATGTGTTGCCTGGGTATGGAAAACAGCCGCACAGATTGGGAAAGTCTCAGATTTGATTCAGTCTGTGTGGTTTTAAGCAGGGAGGGCAGGAGGGTGTGCCACAAGAGAATGGGGAAATCAACCTGAGTTCCGACTCCAGATTACTACACAGCAACTGCCGCTGGAGTGTATGTTGAATAAGGACTAGATGGATTGCAGCTGTGATGTCTCCTTTGGTCAAAAAGTCTGCTGAGATTCACAGTTTGGGCTCATCCATTAAGAATGGCAATTGCTGCCTGTGGTGTTGTACCTCAACAAGACGTGCTGTCCTTGGTAGATCAGGGATAAGAGTTAAAATTGGAGAGGAAAAACATTTCAACTAATATAAAAACTATATTAAAAGAATGACACTATTTAATAATCTTCCCCTAAGTTTCTTACTTGCCTAATATCTATTGTAATTTGATGCAATTTGGGGAGCTGTGATGAGTTCATGATTTCAGTGAGGAGGTGAGATTGGGGTGGTTTTTTTGCACTACAGAGTGGGGCAGCTGGTTTGGTACTGTAATTACTTTGGCCAAGACACCCCGGCCTCTGGCCTGCAGCTCCCTCTGTGCTGCATAAAATACATGTAAGAGCACATCACTGGTGTTTGATGTGAAATACAGCATTAAACCGCTGGTCTGTAAGCAGGAAAGGGAGGAGGTGAAAGGATTGTGGCCGGTTATGTGGTCAAACCGTGTGTTTAGCCTGTTACTCTTCCATGGCAAAAAAAGTCAGATAGCAAGAATCAGATCCCAGATCAATCAGTTCCCAGATTCAGCCCTTGCTTAGCACTGCCTTTGCTGCTTACCCGGGACAGAATCACTCTAACTTCAGGATTCCTGGATTAAGGATTGGAATTTCCATCCGGTGTTCCAACTCCTGGTAATTATGCTAAGTAAAACCCATTGGAGTTTAGAAGAATGAGAGGCGACCTTAGTGAAACATATAAGATTCTTAGAGGGCTTGACAGGGTAGATGCTGAGAGGTTGTTTCCCCTTGTGGGAGAGTCTAGGACCAGAGGGGCATAATCTCAAAGTAAGGGAGCACCCATTTAAAACAGAGATGAGGAGGAATTTATTCTCTCAGAGGGAAGTGAATCTGTGGACTTCTTTACCGTAGAGGGCTGTAGAGGCTGGGTCGCTAAGGATATTCAAGGCTGAGATAGACAGATTTTTAATCAGTGAGGGAATCAAGGGTTGTGAGGAAAAGGCAGGAAAGTGGAGTTGAAGATTATCAGATCAGTCATGATCTCATTGACTGGTGGAGCAGACTCGATGGGCCGAATGGCCTACTTCTGCTCCTACGTCTTATGGTCTTTCTTTTGGAAAACATGCATATGGACCTTCTCTATTGTCTGCAAACTCTTTTTGCTGTTGACCCCTTGGAACACTCAGCCTGCTGCCAGTCTTGTCTTGGAACATTCCAACCTGGTTAAGTACTGGACAATCTGGTTACGTACTGGAAAGAGATGTCCGAAGAGTGTGCGGGCGGCTGGTGCCACTTCCACATGACAGGGAGACTGGTGAAACATCATAATATGTTACACTATAGGAAATAGCCAATCATAAATTAATTTCTTTTAACTGTGAAATATTAAAAAATTCTGTTCTAATTGGAAAATACATGGAATAGAAGGGGGGGGGCAATGGTCGGATTTTGGGAAGGGAGTAATTCAAAGTATGAATCAATGAAGTGTGCCCAAGTCCTGGCCCAATATATTGAAACCCTCGTTCAATTTATGGATGTGCCGCTGTGATAAATGACAGAGATGGCTGTCTGTATTTAACACTGTGTAAGGCAAGTTTTGTTCCTTCTTCTGTTTTTGCAATCATTTCTATTATTACACGGACCCTCACGGACTGCTGTTCACCGAATCATTCTTTCCTATTCTGTGTCTATCTGTTTCATCACTATAAGCTAGTTTTGGTTATCAGCTGTCTCTTTCTAGCAGCTAGTTTTAAATTGCTGCAGTTTTAACCACCCTTGGAAAGAAGGAGCTGGGCTAAAAATGGTGATCTCTGAGGAATACCTTCTTTCTGAATAGAAGCCAAATACAGTGTCTGTAATAAGACAAGTTCTCTTTCTTTATCTCTCTTCATTTAGTCACTCAGCAAAGGATGTCTTAAAGAAACACTATTAGACATTCTTGATCAATACCAAAATAAAGCACCTTTACATTCTAAAATAAAACGAATTTAATGAGCTAACACAATGGGATCCTGCAGCTTGGGATATCTGATTTTTTTCGAGCTCAGTGAGATGGATGTTGTTATTTGGTGATCTGTTTTCCCCAAAATAGAAGATTATTGTCACTGTGAACAAAAGTTTACACAGTTTTAGGAGAAACAACCATTACAGGTGGGTAGAACAGTGCAGTTAATCATGAGGAAGTCTTATTTATAGCACCTCACTGGTACCTGATTTGCAGCTGTCACAACTGTACAATAATGTCAGAGATCTTTAAACCCATTAGAAGTTTGCTACCATCAAACACTGGAGTAATATTTTAACAACCAAGCACATATTCGAGGGTTGTTTTAATATGCGAAGCCTGATATACACTTACACACTTATTTTCTTGATTTGAAATGGGTTGCCTGAAAATCACAGAATTTAACATCCTTTGTGTTACTTGCATGCTTATGTATCTGTTTAGTGTGTGTACTGTGAAGTTGAAATAGATCCATGTCATTATAATTACACAGAGCAGTGATCAATTGCTGTGAAAGTAAAATGGTTATTTAGGGAGTTGCCTGTTAAAGGGGTTGTTCAGTGGTTCTTGTGTCAATGTGGTAGAATTTCCTGTTTGCAAAGTGCACTGTAGATGGAACTGTTGGACATCTATTTCCAAAATGCCTCCAGTTCACAAATGTTAGGAGATGCTGTAAGATGTAGATTTAAGTCTTTTTTTTACCTTGAAGCATATTCTTCAAACAATGCTCTGGGGCCCAACTCATCAACATTTAGTATCAATTTATTCGGCAGCGTTTCCTACACCAAATTAATTTGGCACAAATATACAATTCACATGTGCTTTCCACACTTAGAATTAAGACATATTTTAGAGTCAGGCTTCTGGTGACTGAAGTGCTGTGGCCACTGCATTTATCCTTTGGAAAGCACAAGTGGTTACACATTTCACTTATGGCAGAGAATTGTGAGGTCACTGCTATTGTTTGTCAGCCGAACTGCAACAAACAACATCCGTGGCAAACATATAACTTTTTAAATATCATCTAGGATACTAAATAAAATTTATAATTTAGGCATTATGGTGAAGACTGAAAAATAGCTTTTTGTGAAGGGCAGTTTCAATAGGAATGGAAGGATTTAACTGTATAGACTGTCATTCTGGATTTATTTTGTATCCTTTCCTTCAGCTTTTATCTAAATAACAATGTTTAAACAGAAATTAACCATTGGACCTGTACAAATATTCAATTAAAACCTGGAGATGGAATTTTTGGTGTTTATTTATCACTGCCGTAGAACCCAAGGCTTAAGTGGGGTCAGCAATAGTACTGAAGAGCTAGATATTATAGGTTTGTAGAAAGTTGATCCCCATAGCTGTGAGTCTGAAATCGTAGAGAAGGCTGAGGGAGTACATGCCACTTTGATATAATTTTGTGACACTTTGATTTATAACAATGGTAATGATCTTAAAAGATATGCATTCTTGAAGTAAATGTGTTACAGTAATATCTAGTATTGCTTTTGTTTACTTAAAAAAAGCTTTAATTTTCTTGGCACACTTTGTAATCACTGAGTGACCCCTGTAATTGTTCAATTCCTTTAAACAGTTTTTTTTTGTAGAAAAAGACTCCTCCTCGTAGAATCTAATACATTGCTGTTCTCCATTATAAAGTTGAATGAATGCATTTTGAGGATATCCCTTTAATTCGCTCTCCTTGCAAAAAATGCAAGAAACCAATCAGAAGCATAATTAAAAAAGGTGATAGAATTTCAAAGTTTAATATAGCTGATTAGAATCTTCAGAAGGAAAGTATCTATATGATATGTGACAGGTACAATATATTTTCTGTTGCGATCGTTTTACGTACTTTAAACTCTCTATGGGTTCAAAACTGGTACAATATTACATCAAATTGGTTTGCAGGTTTGGTTCCAAAATGCAAGAGCAAAATTCAGAAGGAATCTTTTACGGCAGGAAAATGCAGGGGTTGATAAAGCATCTGACGGCACAGTACTTCAAGCAGCAACACCATCTGGCCCAGCATCAGAAATTTCCAACGCCTCTCTTAGTCCTTCAAGCACTTCTACTACTTTAACTGACTTGACTAACCCTTCTATGCCAACCGTGACGTCAGTTCTGACGTCTGTGCCTGGTAGCCTCGAGGCCCACGAATCCCGAAGCCCTACACAAACTACTCTCACAAACCTTTTCTGAGAACTCTTTTACATGATTCCTATGGAGAAGAGGAAATTCTTAGTTTAATTATAACTGTATTTTTATTAGATGCTTTGTACAACTGACTAACAGCACTATGGATCTGTACTGAAAATTAAGACAAGTCAATGTTCTGGAAAAAAAAGTTTACAAGCTGCGGAGAACCTTTGCAGAGTTAACTTCGATGCCCTTTTGTGTAACTGTACAGTTTTGTGGACTGAACAAGGGAATGAAATCAAAATCTGAACCATTTAATAAAGTTGGCTAGGAATTATGTGTACTTCTAAGTTTTCAAAGACTGTCATGTGCCTTATACACTGTCTTATAAACACACAACGGACTGCATCTGCATTCAATTCAGATTTATGGGGTTGATTCTTGCCAGTTGTCTTTCTGCTACATTGAAGGTTCAGAAACCTTTTTAGAATGTCAAAGTAAAAGGTCAGCTTCAATAACTCTGTGCTAAAGTGAAAGGAAAGAAATAAAGAAAAGAATATTCTGGACATTGAAGGATTGCAGTTTGAGACTGAAGGTTAGGAGGAGTCTCAGTGTGTCATATCACCCTTGAATTCAATTGGGGTAACTGTTATACCTCAGTGACCACTGAGAGTTCACGGGTCCTTAACTGTTACTTGGAAAGGTAGCATTTGATTTTATTGGGGGCTCTTTCAAAATCAAACCTCCAGTCATTTCCTTTTGATGTTGAGCTTCTGTCCCACATACATTTGTTTTCCATTATTTAATACGTTCACGTCTGGGGATTGTTAAATAACTAACTTTAAAATGCTACAAGATGCCCAGTTTAGCGAACATAGCAGATCACAATGCTTTCAATGACAGCATATTATGAAGGCTCTTTAATGAGTCCAAAACTGTCTGGGGGTGAAATTGGTCAATGCCAACAGTGTAAAGTGGACTCAAAGTGAATCAGCTGCTGAGTTTTCAATGTGCCCAACCTCCTTCTATTGAAATTCATAGAACAAAAATTCAAACTCTATTTGCAGTCATTTCTGATTCTTACTGTCACTTTTACTTGTTTTAAAATTAGAAATTAACGGGCTGCAGATTCACAGTGAGCCTGTTTTTTTGCAGCTGAGATAGACCAGTTTCACTCTGCCTGCCTTTTGCCACAACTGAAGGAATGTTAGTATTGCATCATCTGTGATACAACACTGTTTCATTTAGGGTGGTGGTGGTGGTGGTGGTGGTGGTGGTGGTGGGTGGGTGGGCTAGGGAGCAGTGGTGTTTACTCTATTTTAACTTTTCACAGTTTTTACAATTGGACTATTAACCAATGGTTTGCGACAGTGAATTATCTCAATATTGGGCAATGAAATTATCATTCAGACTCACATTAGACAGTGATGAGACTTTATGTACAACTCCATATTCATGCCAGATAATAGGAAGACTACAATATATTTGGTTCTTCGGTTCTCACCAAAAACAAATTTACTGGATTTAATCTTTCAGTGGCGTTACTGTACAGTTATTAGATGGTTTATCCAATTTCAAATGGGTGATTCCATTTATCATTAAACATATGAAACAGTTGAAAACAATCTTGTAATTGGTTTATGCAACAGGGGGGCCCTAATGAAACATACTGCATTAGTCTCAGTGAATTGGGAATCTTCACAAACCAACATGCTCTTTATGAGAAAAACATTGTGGTCCTTATTCTCTAAACCAAGCAATGTGATAATTTTATGTTTACAGTTTAAAAATAACATCACAGGATATGATAACTTTATGTTGCCAACACCTGAAAGGAGAGGTGAAAATTTAACATCTTGGACAGTAAATGTACTGGCTTTTGCTAATGGCAGAAGGTATTCTAATCGTGTAGTTTTGTTTCTGTTGAAAATTCTTACTACCAAACTCTACTGATTAACTCATCACTCTTCATCCATTTTGCTCAAAAAGTTCTGTCAAAAAGATTTTTTTTTAAACGTCTAAGGATCACAGAAGACCAATATTACATTTTCTTTTGTGTTCAGTTTTGTAATACTTTTACTGACCACTGCAAATTCCTTCAGTTGGGAAAGAAGGTACCATCTTGTGTTAAAGCTGCAGTGATTACTGTCCATGCTGCTCCATGGCCGGCCAGCAGGAGGCAGGTTTTGATGGAGAGAGCTGTCAGTTTGCCCCCAAACTCTGAGATAAAAGACCTCACTATTTCTCTGTGCCTTCCGGTTGACAGCTCCCCTCACTCCGGGCGAGTTTGAGTGAAAGGCCTGAACTCCTTGTTGCCTGCTTGAGAATCTAGTGCTCAGCTTTTTGAATTTCCATGTCCTCAGCAATTTTAGAACAAGAAGTTCTTAGTGAGATTAGGTGAAAAATCAGGTGGTGAAAGTAGTTACTCATTTTGCAAAGTTGTTACATGAGTAGCGTACAGTATTATTTTAATTTATGCATTGGGCAGCAAGAAGGGTTGCTTATGTTGAAGGCATCTGCCAAACTAGTTACTATTTTGGAGAGGCTAAAGCTGGTACAGTGGGAAGCTCAACAGATTCCAAATATATTAATTGGCATTGATTAAAAGGCAAATAACATCACAGTTTGATGTCAGTATACCAGGGCTCTAAAAATGCTGTGCTAGTGTTTATTGGAATGGTATTCATTTCTCAGTGATCCTTTTGCTGGTGTGTACAGATGTTTTAACAGTTTTCAGTTAGCAAGGAAATAGTTACACAAATGATGCCAGGTTTGTTTTGGATATCAAAAACATCAGAGGCCGCCTTAACACCATGTTGGAATAGCTCTAAACTGAAACAAGGATTTAGTTTGAACAAAATTATCAATAAATACAATGAAGCCATACAATAATTCCCTTTGGAGTATCTTTAAATGCATGTCAAGAAAAGACTTACTGCCAATAGATAAATAAATGTACAAGTTTAGCTTTTCGTTTTAAATAGAGGTACAGATCATATTACAGACCAGGGAAGTCTGATAACTGTTGCAATATAGGTGCAACAAATGATATGGCTCTGACAAACTTGGGGGCACAAGACTGCATCAGTTTTAAATAATTAAAAATAATATTTGTTAAAACGAAAAGTACCAGAGTTATGACAGAATATACGGTGGCAAACAATAGTTTATAAAGAAAGTTCTACTGAAACGTGTGGGCTTACGAGACACCACATTGTGGAATTATAAATTTTTATCCTAGGAGCTTGATTGGTAATTTCACTGCCCAAAAATTCAATGTGCCATTTCCGATGTGAGAGATAACCGACGGAAGCAGAACATTCATTTGAAGTCCCATTTACCTTTTTAACCACAAACATTGACTGTAGAGTGAAGAGCTACTTCCCCAGTGACATGAGTGGCAGCGGTTCACTCACTTGTTTTAAAGGCTGTCAGGAGTCAATAGCATCAGCAGCGCTCATAAGCTCTGGGTCTTTCACACGGGTGAACCAGCTGTCAGAATCCACCATGGTGCAGCATGTAAAGTGTACACTAGGAATTCATGGTAAACTCAAGTTAATTTGCTAACACTTGGAAGTTCACTGGGTAGCCGTATCTCATGATTAAAAAGGAAATTATGGATTGGTTTAACATGCATCAACTATGGACGGGATCACATATTTACATTATTTAACACTCTTTAACAAAAGGAAGTAAATTCGGATAAGGTAAAGAATGAAAAGACATTTGACTTTCATCTTGAGGGATGTGGAAATATAACTATAGCAACATGTTACACAAGAAGCGTGATAAGAGGTTTATAAAGAGATTATGGAATTTCATACATACACTCATACACTTCAATGAACTTTGCTGACCCTTTTTATTGTTCTGATGCTTGGTTTTGTCTGATTGTGAGAAGCACGCTGGCTTTGAATGCTGTACATTTTCTATTATACCAATTGTACTGTCCTGTACGCATTCTTGTACAGTTGAATGTGATGTATTAAACAGTCTCCATTTTTGTTGACACGTATAAATTAGCATTAAGTAGTTCTAATTTTTAAGGTGTTTTCTTGGCACTGAATTTAATCTACAAATCCATGTAAGTTATACAAAAAGAAAGTGGTGGGCATGTTTCCTACTGCAGAAAGGTACACCCTGGCCATCTGTCTAAAAAATTAAAGCTTTAAACCCAACACAGTGTACGTGATATAATTAACGAACAAACAAACAAAAAAATAAGTCCCATTCAATTAGAGTCAATGCATTCTTTCTTTCTTGAGTTATGAGAGCTCTTAGGTTAAAGCAAAAGATTAGACATTATTTAGGGGTTAACCAATTTGTAAATATGATTTTTTGCAGGTAGAGCAAGTATTTGGGCCAATTGAGACTGCCATTCCCGAAGTTTGACATGTCCTATCGTTAAAAGAATGAAAATTTTAAGACTGGAAACTAGGTGACTTCAAGACAGAGGTCATTTGAAAAGTGAGCTGCTTATATTAGTTTACTATATTGATGTTGAAAAGATGTAAAATGCTTGTTGGGCATTTTTTCAAAAAAAAAGTGACTGCTACAAAGATACAATACTTGCTCTTGCTGCAAAATAGAAGGTAAACAATGCTCCCAAATGGGAAATGTGCTATCAAATAATATCAACAGTGAATTCAAGAAAAATAATACAATAGGCTCTTTCACAGTCTTCTGCAGTTAGATCCAACCAGAGGCATAATACAATAAGCTACCTATAACACAGCTCAGCTATTGCTCTTTATCAAAAATATTGGGGTATGCTTTTCTCACTGCTTCAGAAAGATACCGGATTTTCAATTTGTCCTCATTAAAACAGGTCTGGTTTTCAGTGGGTGAGGTAAATATATTAAGGCAGCTATTTGATTAATAAATCAAAATCTTTGTACATGCTTATGATGAAAAAGTTCCTATTGCCTGAATTCAGTTGGCTTAGTATCTTTAGATTTCTAGCTGCATTGAAGAACTGACTAGAATTTTGCACTTGTGGAAATCACGTTATTTATTATACTGTTTTGAGAAAGCTCCACTAAGACATACAAGTTGGTCCCTTGATACTACAGAACAACACAAGCATAGGTTTTGATCTGACTTTAGTTCACAAAAGCTTTGCTTAGTTTGGATGGAAACAGTGCTGTTAGATAAATGCTTCTTTGTCTGTGTTTTGCTAAATATTGGATAAAGGAATAATTAATCTTTGCAGGTATGGTGCATTTTGCAAAGCAACATTCCCTCAATTTCTGTCTCTTCACCCTTGCCTTCATGTGCTTTCCATCCAGGAGAGCAGTGTGCTCCACGCTATAGGTTTCTCTCCATGGCCTTAACCAATGGCACCCCATGACTGCTGCTAATGGCCTTCTGCAATTAGCCAACAGGAAGCACGTTTGTAAATGACATATGATGCTGCTTTCTTTCTCTTGTGCTTTGTAATGATTTATTATTATAAGCTGCTCTATCTATCACTCAAAACTAAAGTGGCCTAAAGAGCCCAGTAGGACAGGAATTGAACCCACCGTAGCCAGCTGGTTAATTGTTCAAGAGCAGAAGTGGCATATCTGAACCAAAGTTCCAATAAGAGACGATAATGCTGGGCCAGCAGTGCAGGCTTTTAGCGTGCTAGAATCCAGAGCTGTGAAGCAATTGGGCATGGGACCCCTTTTGGCAATCCCCTAACAAGAGAGCTCTGCATCTGACTGGTATCATCTCTAGAGGCAATCCATGATGGAAAGGTGCTTCCCCATGGGTAGTGATAATCTTAAGGCAAGTCAACCAGGCTGCTCATCTGTGTATCCTGTCAGCTGGTTGCCCATTGGGAGCAGTTTACCTGCCCAGCTGCTGAGTTGGAATAACTGCATGACATGAAGTAAACAGTGGAATCATAAAACCAAGAGAATACACATTTAGAAGAATAAGAGGGATGTTGGCGACGTTGTTGAAATAGGACAGGAAGAAAAAATCACCAGGCAATAGTTCAAGCATTTGTATGTTTCTATAATTCCACTTATTTTGCACTGGAAATCAGAGACATTTTTTGTAGAGATTACATAACCATTTCAAAGACATTTATTTAAAACTTTTGAAAATTAGCTGGTTTTCAAAGGATTACATTTTTGTGGTATTTAAACTTTTTGTGTTTAGGTAATTTGAATAAAATCATTGAACTTCTTTAGAGAAACTTAAATTTGCAAGAAAGCTAGAAATACTGGCACTGTTTGCTATACTTAAATTCTCTCACTTGCCTACAGTATGAGACTCTTGTAGACTGATACACATCTTTTAGATGTATTCTGCATAATATTCCAGTGCATTTCTGTTATCAGAAGTGTATACTTTACTCGTGCACACCTAATGGAAGGAGGCTCAATTATACCATCTAGCAAAAGACAGTAATCCAGCCTCAATGAACTGGGTGATTTAATCTGTTTAAGCTGTTTTTATAAACGAAGAACATATAAGTTACAGAGATGCATTTTTTGAATAGTTGTATTTTGGTTGTTGTTTGCTGTGTACTTTCCCCCTTGAATAGCCTTCAACATCATACACCTGTACTCTGAATAAAAGGGGATGGGAATGTGCAGGGCAGGTTGACTGAAATGATCTTCACAACCTTTGTAGATTTTTTTTTTTGCTCAGTTGGAAGTTGGGTGGTGGGGAGGAGGGGGTGTGGTGGTGGTGGTAGGTAGGGTGGTGGTGATGGCAGAGGGTATTCGCTGCATTCCAAGCTGAACTGGAACTTGCTGATATTTCCCTTTTATTAAGTACGGTGACATAACTGAGATTAGTAACTTTCAGTCGGGTAAACCCTTAGCACAAATAGAGGCAGAGTGCTCTTTGAGGACTTTGGATTGTAATGATCTTGCAGAGAATCCACAATATAGCAAGATTAGAATTTAACAACACATTGAAAAATGATCAAGAATTAAGTGTTTTATACTTATGCCCAACATTTCCTCTAATTTTATTTTGTTGTGCAGAGCCTATACATTTAAGTGCATGTGCAGTATCTTGCAGGGTTGGCCTGTATGGCAACTTCTAGGTTGCCATACATTCATGTAGCCACCCCAGAACATATCTTGTTAAAACTAGAAGCAGGGCTGTTCAGATTAGGTGTTAATGGGTATCAGGTTTTTGAAATTTTATGTCCATTTTTAAAGAAATTGATCGAAAATGTTTGTATTGATTTATTTTTAAAAAACCTAGACTTGGGGAGGGCAGTGGGGGTTCATAGCTACCTGCAAATGCAGGTAATATGGAGGCCCAACCAATCTGATTTTTAAAAAATTCTTTGTTTCATGGCCAGCAACCAGGCTTAGAGGCTGGCTGACAGTCAGATGGGAAGGCTTGTAATGGAGTGGAGTGTTCTGGAAGTTCTCCATGGAGTAAAGTTTGTCTGTGTGGGGGGGGCGGGGGGGTTGTGAGATCATGAGGGGGTTGAACCGATCGCAGGGCGGGCTGGGGAAGATTGTTGGGGGGGACCTTTGGATTGTGGGGGAGGAAGCAGGCTTGCTTGTGGGTCTGGGAGGGGCACCTGATCCTTTTGGTCTACAGGCAGTGCTGAAAAGGCACTTACCTGTTAGATAAAAGCAAAATACCGCGGCTGCTGGAAATCTGAAACAAAATACAAAAATTACTGGAAAAACTCAGCAGGCCTGACCGCATCTGTGGAGAGAAAGACAGAGTTAACGTTTCAAGTCCGTAGGACTCTTCTTCAGAACTAAGGAGAAGTACAAATGTGGTGAAATGTATACTGTTTAGGGGAGGGTGGTGGGGGGGTGGTGGGACAAGTGAAGCTGGATAGAAGGCCAGCGATAGATGGAGGCAAAGGAGAGATTGCGAAAGATGTCATAGACAAAAGGTCAAAGGGTTGTTGGATCTGGTTATTCTCACCTTCCTTCAGGTACTGGGTTCCCTGATTCCTGGCAAACTGCAGCTATTAAATACAAACAACTGTTAAAAATTGGAGCAGTAGCTTCATTAGCATATTTAGCTTCTCGAGTGCAGGTTAGCTACTCTCCCGCCACCCCCGGCACATCCCTGATAAAACTAGAAGCAGGGCTGTTCGGATTAGGTGTTAATGGGTTTCAGATTTTTGAAACTTTAACACCCTTTTCCCCCCAACCATCTCCTGTCATCGTGGGATGTTAAAATTCACCCTCCTCCATAACATTTCCTGAACTTTAGGAATGCAAGCTCTTTTCTGTGCCTTCATAATCTTATTTTATCCAAGACTTTTCATGTGGTTAGGTGTTGCCTGTTGTTCAGTGGTAGCGTCTTGCCTCTGCGTCAGTGGAGTTGTGAGTCCCAGTCCAGAGTCCCCCACATATAATCCATGCTGATACTTTAGTGCAGCACTGAGGGAGGGATTCACCTTTCAGATGAGGCATTAAACTGGGGTCCATTTGCTCCGCTCTCTCAGGTGGACATAAAGGATCCCATGGCACTATTTCAAAGCAGGGCAGGGAGAGTTCTCTCTGGCCAATGTTTCCTAAACCACAATCACTAACAAGCATTTTATCTGGCCATTATTAAATCACTGTTTGTGGGATCTTGCTGTGTATAAATTGCTGTTTCCTACATTATAATAGTGAATACATTTCAAAAAAGTACCACATTGGCTGCGTAGCATGTTGTGACATTCTGCAGTCATGAAAGGTGCTTTATAAATACAAGTCTTTTACTTTCCTCTTTTATTTTTGCTAAATCCACAGGTGCACCTCAGCAGAGATAAAGTACTGCCCAAAGGGAGGGAATAAACTGACTCAATCGGCAATTCCTTTGCCTGGCTGTTGTGTGGTATTGATAGAGGTCAGGGAGTAAACCAGTTGTTCACTCTCTCAATCAGGGAATGGCTTAAGACATGGGAAATGTAGACATGGGGTGTAGAAATGGTGCAGCATGGAATAAGAGAGCAACAAAAAGAGAAAATAAACTTGAGTTTTAAAAAAAGTTTAAAAATCACCAACACAAACATCTGGTTTAAGATAAATCTTAAAAGGAGGCTGAAATTTGAATTATTTTGTATTTTACTTGCACTGAGATCCAGGTATATCCGAAACCCACGTTATTTGTCATATTGGACAGAACACCATCAGTCCCCAGTGCAGAATGAAAGTTGTTGGATAATTAACAATTTGACATTTTGAACGTACAGTAGCTTAAATGTAGAATGAAGTCAATTATACAGTTAATAACATAAATTGGATGTAATCATTCTTGGGCTGAGTTTGATTTATGTAAGATAGATTTGTTTTTGCCAATGGTGTAATGAGTTATTGGAAGTAGCTTCTTCCTTCACATCTTGTGTAGTAAGCAGGTTGCCCACTTATGGCAAATTCCATTCCATTTTCATCCCGTTGGTTTCAATAGGAGTGAAGATGAAATCTACCTCCAATGGCTCATTTCTAAGTCTTGTTTGTTAAAATTCCATTGCCTAGTTGGACAATTTGTTAACAGAGATTCTAAAGTATTACAAGCATTTACCTTGGCCCAACAGGACCAATGCCATTATTTATGCTCCACAAGAGTTTCTTCCCATCCTACATTATTTAACCCCATCAACAAGTTCTATTCTACTTCTCCCTCATGTGCTTTTCTAGATTCCCTTGAATGCATCTATGCTGTAGCCTCAACGACTCGGTGTGGTAGTGAGCTCCACGTTCTAATCACTTTCGAAAATAGAATACCTTCTAACATGTGAAAATATTAATTTCAACAATGCTGAATGATCAATGCAAGATAATACAGCAAAAACATATTGCTTCTTTCTGTTGGATTTCTTGCCTAGGAGATTGCAGTAGGTGTTTTGATATATAATCACCATCGCTGATTCTATTTTGGTAAAATGGTATGCCTGGGTTGGTTAATCATTTTTTTTTTTGCTGCTTTGTCATAGACCTTGCAGTTTTATTCATGGGTGCTGTTAATTTAATTAACCATGAACATTATAATTCATTTTGGCAGAAGTGACATATTCAGAAAGCATTTGAACGTGAAAAATATTAACCCACTGATTAAATTCACTATTGCATCATTAGTGACTTGGTGACCATTTTTCAACTTATATCACACCTATATTACAACTTATAGACCTTTCATACTCATATAAGAACTTCCATAACAGACATTCAATGATACAATATCCTCTGGATCATTCCTTCCACTAATTTCCAAATTAGTTTGGATCATATGCTAATGATGCAGGACCTTCTTACAACCTGAACTGTGAAATTTGTCCTGAGAGTGAAGGGGCTGGAATAACTTTCTTCTATGAGACAGTCGATTAGTTCTTATGGTCATTCTGGAATGTGGTGGGTGAAGTCGACATCAAGGGGTAATTCCCTGAAATAGGTTGGTGCTTTCGTCAATTCATAAGTGAGGCTAAACGATAATCTGAACTATGCATTTTGACAATGCAGTGAATAGCTCAATGGATTCTGTACAAGGATAGGAATGACTCATGCTGAGCCCTGGCCCTTGAGCCAGCACAGAATTTGCCTGATTTTTGACTTAAATCATCAGAACTTGGTTCAAAAAGAGCTCTGTTTTCGTTTATTTCACGGAAAGGCTTTGTTTTTATTCTGTTGTCAGCTGGTGTTGAGATTGCCCTCGCAACCTTTTATATTCTGCCTTTCTTTGGATAGGTAAAATATTTCTGTTTTTTTTAAAAAAAATTCTGCTTTCTGAGACAACTTCTTAGGGAAATTCTTATTTTTTTTGAAGGCCAGGTTTAGTTACACAGGGTGAATGAGGCTGTTGATGAGCTGTCTTGTCAGAACTTTACAAATCCATTTCTTAAAGAAGAAAGCAGGGTGTTTACTGTAGCATGCGTTATATTGTTAAGACATGAAGCTGAGGATTAAAATTATTACTATTGTGGCAACAAACCCTGCTATATGAGAATTTTCTTGTTTATTATTACCATTAGATTTCATTTTTTTGTTACCTGGTGTAATCATTAATTTTAATAAAGCTGTAAGGCCTGTCCACAGGGGTACATTTATACAACAGTGAGAGAATGGTGACTGTACAATGAGTTTTACACACTGTGATAATATTGTACCTGATCTCAGTCTGACCTACTAAACTACTAGAAACTTACAGATAAAGAGAAAGACACTGAGTTGCAGTTTAAAAAAAAAAAATGGCAAGATAGCGAGGACGAATCCTAGAGCAGCAGCCAGATTATGGGGTGATTGAGGGATGATGGATGAGTGAGAAGCGAGGAAACCACGAATCCAAAGCAAAAAGTGTCGATCTTGAAGTTGGCCTCGCAGGTTGATAATTATGGTGATTATGTCATTTTGTTCAGACATTGTGGCCACATTACCAGCCCTGAGGGTCCTACCACCACCTCATAACCAGGCACGCTATTAACAGCACGTTGGTCTAATAGTGAGTTTAACAAGCTCAATTAGAAGCAAGTGAATCTAAGGACAATAATGAAAAGATCAGGAATGTCAATGACCATAAAATCTAAACAAGATTACATGATATTTTATCACTTCTAGTATTTTGCACTGGTTTGACTGATGGAATCTGAAAGCAATGAAATTGTGAATGATATTCATTGCACTAGTTGGTGTTTACCCCAATATTATGGTACTGTATTACTACTATAGACTGTCAAAGCCATTAAAATGTGACCAGTGCATGTGTCTGACAGAATGTCTAGTTTTCTACTAGTTTAAGCTACAAAGCAGATTGTGAAAAAGCTGTGGTGCAATAATTAGCGAGAGGATGTGTAAGAAATGCTTCAGGACGGTGACAAGCAGAACAGAATGCGAAAGACATTTTAGAGAACACTCTTTTCACATTTAGATTTTTTTCATCTTGGGATGTTTTGGTTATTTTCATTATTGTTTTGCTGACATTCCAACACTGAAGCACAGTTACGTGATTACTCCAATTTATTTCTACCACTCTAATATTTGAAGAAGATGTCAATATATCAATGTTCAGAGGACTTATTATAAGAACTCAAAATAGAAAAAATGAAACTCAACACAATGGCAAAGACAATTAAATTTGTTTTGACTTAATTTTTGAGCTGAGACTGTGCAAGGTGAAAAATACAATTACAGACTCTTGTCAGGTACATGCAGTCAGTGAAAATATCTATCCCCAGTATCTCTCAAAATGGATTTGATTGCAGCATAATGATTTGCGAAGTCGTATTTATCTCTGTTTTGTTTGAAAAATTAAATAGATCAGTCAGATGTCATTCTTTTTATTTACCAGTTTAATATAAGAAATAGGAAAGTTATTCAATCACAGTCACAACTTAAATAGCACTTTTTGCTCCATCGCCGTATGCAGTTGATGAATTTTCCTTGCTTGTCGTACATTGGGTATTGTTTGTGATTATCAACACACTGTAAGTCCCAACTGATATTACAGTGAATTATGTGGAAGGTGATATCTCAATTTTGCCATTTGTTGGTTTTGTGTGTGTGTGTGTGTGTGTGCGGCGTGTGTGTGTGTGTGTGTGTGTGTGTGTGTGTGTGTGTGTGTGTGTGGTTTTCCTGCCATGCAGATGTGAAGAAGCTAAAGATTATTTACATTGGACGTGGGAACAAGTTGCTGTATCTTTATGCTATGAAGAAACGATCTTCACAAATAAAAGACATTTTTCCTATTATGCACAGTGCCCTCCATTTTGTACATGTGTGGTGTTGTGTAATGAAGGAAGGGTCAATTTTATTTATTAATCTAAACATTGATCTCCTTCAATGTGTTATATAATGGAGTAATTGTGTCTCAACACTGCTTTTTAAACCAAACAATGTATTATATCAGCACTTTATGTTGAAGATGAAAAAGATTATATTTCACCTCTTAACAATTTTAAATTTTTTCCATTTTCCACAAAACATTTTGGATTTAAAGATTTTGTTCCTTTGAGGAGAAAGGTTCTGTAGTGGGATTGTTAAAGACCTGGCTGCATAGCTAGGGAAATGACAGGTGAATATAGTAGTGAATAGGTAAAACACGCAGGGCAGCTTTAAGATTTTATTCCAGCTGTATTTCCTCAAGTCAATGAGAAGATAAATGGTTCAACATGGAAAGGTCAGTCAGATGCATCCTTGTAAGGGATTTTCCAGCCAGGAAGCAGAGGAACTTGCCTTACTGTCTTTTAGAGAGATCTAGCTGTAGTGTCAGTGGTGGCTTAGTTTGTAGGACTCTTGCCTCTGAGTCAGATGGTTGTGAGCCCACTCCAGGAGTGCAATCCTTTGGAGCTGACAGTGATCTCAGCTGCTGGCTGGACAGCCAGCGAGAGACCTGTGTCGCCTCTTTTCGGGAAGGCACGCTGCACCATGTGTCACTCAAGCACGCGATAGGCCAACAGCAGGACTTCCCTGGTATCAAGGACCCTGGGCCCGGAACTGTGGGTAATGAGAGCCTGGTAGCCCTATTGAACAGCAGCGCCACTTGGGGAGGTGGTGGCTGCTGCAAGTATGACATCCACGCAAGGTCCAGGATCATCGCTGGATCCCAGGCCAGGGGTGAGGGAGTTGTGGGGTGGGGCGGTCGTGGAACAAGGGTTGGTGGAGGCAGCAAGGGGAGGGGTGTGACTTTCGGAGGTCTCCCCCTTCCAGACGCCTGGCCCCTTGATCATGCTCTGAGTGCTTTTGAACATGGGATCCCCCAAAGAGCCCTCAAGCAAACAGGTCAGCGTTTGCTTGTCATGGTCCCTGTATGGTGAGCTCCCACCCACTCCTCAGGTTAATACCACCGGTGGTGGGATGAGTCCCTGAAGTGGACATTAATTTCCCAATTAAGAGTCTCAATTGGTGGGAGGGCAGGAAGGTGGTCCATGGACCTTCCCTCCACAGACTTAATTGGGGTGGAGATGGGAGGGCAGTCAGGTCCCCACCCACCATGATTATATGCTCCAATCACCAACAAACATGTCACGCGGGAACGCACAAGATTCTGCTGCAAGGCTGAAGAGCACAAATCAAAGCTGACAAACCAGTGCAGTGCAAAGGGTGTGCTGCACTGTCAGAGGTATTTTCTTACGAATGAGACATAAACCGAGGCCCCGTCTGTTCTCTCAGGTGGACGTGGCACTACTTAGAAGAAGAGCAGTGGAGTTATCCCTGTTGTCTGGGCCAACATTCGTAAACACCACCAAAACAATTTATCTGACTGTTAGCACGTTGCTGTTTGTGAGAGCTTGCTGCGTGCAAATTGGCAGTTGCATTTCCCACAATGCAACAGTGACTACACTGCAAAAGTATGTAACTGGCTGTAAAGCATTTTGGGATGTCCTACGATATGAATGCAACTCTTTCCAGCTGTGATGTTCTAAGTGCTCCTTGTTCAATTATTAGTATTAGTCAAGTTATGACCTGGTAGGAAGAAGGTAATATTTGTTTTTAGAAGACCTTATTTAAAAATGAGCATGTGTGTTCATAACCATTTTTTTCCCAGCGTTTTGTGGCCTCCTGATACAGATTGCCTTGCCTTAGGCATCAGCGCAGGATATTCTGGATCTCCGCCCTGATGATGATGAAGGTAACAGATTCAAGGGTGAATGAAGGTAAATGGAATAAAAGCAAAAAACTGCGGATGCTGGAAATCTAGAACAAAAACAAAAATACCTGGAAAAACTCAGCAATTCTGACAGCATCTGCGGAGAAGAATACAGTTGACATTTCGAGTCAGTATGACCCTTCATCAGAACTAAGGAAATAGAGAAATGGGGCGAAATAAAAGCTGGTAGAGGGGGGTGGGACAGGTAGAGCTCGATAGGGAGCCAGTGATAGATGGAGGCCAAGAAGAGACTGCCAAAGATATCATAGACAAAAAGGGGTGTTGACGGTGGTGATATTATCTAAAGGATCTGCTAATGGGGACATTAAGGGGAGCAAGCTAGTGGCAGATGGCCCTAGTGTGGGTGGGGTGGGGGGAAATGGGCTAAAAGGTGGAGATAGAACAAAAACAAAAATACCTGGAGAAACTCAGCAGGTAAATGGAACGTAGATTACACCAGATAGGAGACCTCTTGGATCTCTGATAAATCTTATTTGGTGAACTTGCTCTTAAGTAGGCCTCACATCTGTACTCAAAATTCCAGCTGCTACAATTGAGCAGAGGAAGTTGTTGACAACCTACAACCTTATGGAAAGAATTTGGTCGCGCATTGGAGGTATCATCAATGTTGTGGAAAATCTCAGTAAAAAGATTCCTGCACCACCCAGATTAGACCAGGGTACGGTGAATGCTGAGTGAATGCTGAGTGAACCTTAACTGTTAGCAACCAGCTCTGTGGAGATCAAAGCCTCAAACCAAAGGCAAATATAAATAAGGATTTCCCTACAGGTACAAATTCTCCATTCCTGTGAAAGGAGGAATGTAACTGGAAAGTTGGAAGTCGCTCTTCCATATGACAGCCCATTGCCACACACACTGTGCTTTAGAAAAACATCATGCAGCAACAAACAGTACTGTATACAAATAATATTATTTGGAACCTCCACCCTGGCAAAAACCTGCTGTGACCTTTATTGATTTTATTTGGCAGACTGTTTTACAACAATTTGGTGATGATGCAACCTGGTCATTTTTGCCTCACACTAACTAACAGCTCCTTGGCACATGCCTGGTGAAATGATCAGTGACTGCATATAAATAATATCGCCAGCTTGCTTGTCAGGCTACAAATCAATTTTTTTGGGAAGGGTTCAGGGAAAATGTACTCTCGAAAGATAAATAAAGCCATGACAGAAATTCCTATAGTGCTAGTTAAGGCAAGTCACAGAAATCTGTTTCTCTGACAGGGATAGAGTTTCTAGGCTCCAGGGAAACATCTATTTCATGGCAGAACACCCTCTCAGCAGAGTTTATGAGACTACATCAGGGACCCATTCCCCAGTCTACAGAGTTGCAGCCACTCAATCAATGTAGTGATGCAATATAGCAGTCACTAGAGACAGACACCCTGGTGAGAGGACTGGGTGTGAGTACTTTTCTCAGATGATGGTTTCAAACTTATAAATTACACAACTGATGGGTGCGGTCAACTGAAGCAGGAACAGTGCCTCACACAGAAACCAACAAGGTTCCAAAGCAGGAAACATAGTTTGTGAAACATTGCTCTTTTAATTTTCATAGGAAGTGGGCATCACTGGCAAGGCCAGCATTTGTTGCCCATCCCTATTTTTCCTTGGACTGAGTAGCTGGCTAGGCCTTATCAGGGGGCAGTTAAGCGCCAACCACGTTACTGTGTATCCGGAGTCACATGTAGGCCAGAGCAGGCAAGGGTGGCAGATTTCCGTCCCCCACTAAAGGGCATAAGTGAACCAGATGGGGTTTTTATGACAATAGGCGATAGTTTCATGGTCATCATTATTGAGACTAGTTTTCAGTTCCAGATTTTACCGATTTGTCCTCGTTCTAAGGGTGGCCATGCTATGCACAATCCACTGATTTCTATTCTCTGCTGCAATTGAGCAGAGGACGTTGATGACAACCTACAACCTTATGGAAATAATTTGGTCGGGCATTGGAGGTGTCATCAGTGTTGTGGAAAATCTCAGTGAGATGATTCCTGGAGCCCCCAGATTAGACCACGGTACAGTGAATTCTGAGTGAACCTTAGCTGCTAGTAATCAGCTCTGTGGAGTTCAAAGCCTCAAACCTGTCTGTCCCATAGCAAAGCCAGTCCACATTCTGATATTATCCATCCGTACCATTTTGGGCCTTCCTTGTGCACATTTTCCCAGGTGTTTTGCCTTGCATTACTTCTTTTTCCAAACATTCTCTCCTATTCGCATCACGTGTCCAAAATGTATGAGCTTCCTTGATAATCACTGCCTCAAACAAGCTCCTCCTAATACCAGCTTTCTCGAGCACCCACTTGCTTGTTCCCTTGGCTGTCCGTGACACGTCAAAATCTGACCTGCACCTCAACGTGGTGAAGAGGTGAACAACTAGAAGTAGGGGATTGCTTGTTGAGGCTATGCTATCAATAGTGAAAGCCTTGGCTGAAGTAACACTTAGGGTTTTACACAAGGTGGACAGGTTTAACAGGAGCTCCGGGAATAGCTGGCTAAAGTGGAGACTTGGGCAGCAGTAGCTTCTTCCCACCCCTGGCTGGTTGGATGACCACAGTTAAAGTGGCAACGGCCAACTTGGAGCAACAGGAAGGCAGATACCCAGTGCAGCAGTAGAATGGCTTCTGTAGGATGGGAGCTAGACTTTATTAAATATAAAAACCCCAAAGACCTCCCCTTACTCCCCCAAAATGGAAAGGTTGGGGGGGGGTGGGTGCCTACCATCCTGTTTACCCAAACAGCACTATGGACAATGGATGCACGCTCTCCAGATTGTATTAATAAAATTTAAATTCAACCAGTTGCCATGGTGAGATTTGAACCCATGTCCTCAGAGAATTAGCCCAGGTTCCTAGATTACTAGACTACACCATCATCTCTCCATCTTGTGAGTGTTGATCCTGACCAATATTTACCTATCAACAAGTATTTTAAAAAAACAGATTATCTGGTGATCAACACATTGCTGTTTGTGTAACCTTGCTATGCACAAATTGGCTGCTGCAATTTCTGTGTTACACTTCAAGAGTATTTCATTGGTTGTGAACTGCTTTGGAATGTCCCTGGGCCATGAAGGATGCTATATAAATGCATGCCTTTGTTTATTTTGCAAGGAGGCCACTCCAAGCAAGGAATTTGAAAAGAGATATAGATCTGAATTTTTGCACAGACTGAGAGACTCTCCAGTAAATGGAACATAGGTTATACCAGACTGGAGTCCACGTTGGATCTCTGGTAGATCCTATTTAGTGGAGTTGCTCTTAAATAGGACTCACACCTGTACTCAGATATTCCAGCTGCTACAATTGAGCAGACAAAGCTAGTTCCAAACTACACTCTCACAGAAAACATTTGGTTGGTCATTGGAGGCAGAGGCTTGAATCTGGAAGTCCTTCCCAAACACAGCTTCTACCATTTTTGCAGGGGGGAGAATGTTGGTGATTCTAAATTGCACATCCATGGTTCATAGAGGCAGCTGCCCATATAAACCAGCAGCTGTCTCCACTCATTTGTGATTTTGCTGAGGTAGGTGTTTGTAACTCAAAGTGTGCAAATTAGACATATTAGGAGCAGGTCTGAATCTTGGGGATTCATTTGGATAACTAGGGTATCCTTTTGGAGAGGTAAGGTACCCCTTTAGATATGGTCCCAGGACAGCTGTAGGAGAGGTAAGGTCCCCTTTGTGAGAGGGAAAGTATCCTTTGGGAGAGGTCTGGTGCCCTTTGGGATTGTTAAAAGTAGATATGAATGTACACAAAAAATCCATAAACTCCTTGCAACTGTCAAGCTGTCAAACAACTGTCAAGATATCAAAGAACTGTCAAAGCTGTCAAAGGATTTAACTCTGCTGGGGTTCAAATTTAAATAAAATGCGTGGAGTTTAAAGAAAATCATTGTTTGCTATTCCATTCTATTGATATAAGCCTCAGGGGTATCATTACAGGATTTGTGCTGCATGACAGATTTTAAAACCTAACATCATCACAATTACAACTGTTAAGTGAGCAGTCTGATTGCCAGCTCCAAGTGGTTATAGAATAGAATTGTTGTTTTCATTAGGGAAGGGATTAAACACGTAAGTGAAATTGTTTGTTTTCATAAGTGATTAGTTGAAGGAATTTCAATGCTTTTTTTTAAATCAATGAGAGTATTTTTAAAAATAATGACATAATTAATAGACACATAACTTTATTTCAGCGTAGCTCCTGAGTTTTGCCCATATTGGATACTAGGGGAGTTGTCATGGAAGGAGTAAGGGAAAAGGGTGGTGTGTTGGTGGCATGGGTTGTCTTGAGTTAGCACTTGGTTAGCATAGGGCCTATAAAGGGCCATGGGTGGTGGGTAGAGGGACATAGCCTGGCATGGGAGTCTGAAGGGTTATGAGGATGAGTGGAGGGCGTGGACTGGCACTGGTGGGTATGGATGGGGCATGGAGAGTATGTGGGGCAGGAGTGGTGAGGTGTTGTGAGAGGTGAGGGCTGGGGGGCTGTTTTTTTGTCTTATTCATTTCTTTAATAACTTCAACAGAGTGCTGGGTCACTGATGCAGGCTCTCTGCCTAGCCCATCTCCACATCCTGCAGTCTCCACACTTGTCTTGGGGTTGCCCGGCCTGAATCCCAGGGAACCCAGTCACCCCGGAACGAAAGTCCCAACTTGCAGGGCACTTACTCCCGAGACGGATGTGCAGAGCTGGGAATCATCCTGATCTTATGCTCCCAGCCTGAGAGTGAAAATTTAGGCCATAAAAAGATTAATTGAGTGGGCAAAAAAGATGGCAGATGGAGTATACTATGGGGTTGCTCACTTTGGTAGGAAGAATAGGAAAAAAACAAATATTTTCAGATGGTGAGAAACTGTTAAATTCTGGTGTTCAAAGAGATGTGATGTTCTTGTACAAGAGACTGAGAAAGTTAGCATTCAGGTACAGAGAGCAATTCGGAAGGTAAATGGAACATTGGCCTTCATTACAAGGGGATTGGAATAGCAGAGTAAGGAAGCCTTGTTAAAATTATACTGACGGCACCACCGTTTACAGTTTTGGCCTCTGCATTTATGGAAGAATATACTTGACTTAGGGGTTCAACAAAGGGAGGAGCAGTCTAAAGAGGAAGGCTGAAGGATATGTACAACAAAATGCCTGGTGCATTAGAAAGCCTGCCAGAAAACCTGTTTACCATGTCAAGCGGTATGGAAGAGCAAGCATCAAATTGGCACAGAGCTGTACACAGAACTTGCAGGCCCGACCTCTCCTGCATGAAAGTAGCCAACTCCATTTACATATACACAGACCCAACCCTGATGCAGCGTCTGATGGCCGATGTCACGTCTTCCATTGCAGGTCCTCACAGCAGCCCAGCGACCCTGTGCTTTGGCAGATTACTCAGATTGCTGAGTCATCGCCCCTCGGGGGTAGTGACAGTGTCTCCACGGACCATGACGGTATTTATCCTCCCACCCCCTGCTAGTACTCTTCCTGATCTGCCTGCCCTCTAGGTGGTGTTAGCTGTGGTTTTCGCTAATGCCTTCATCAGGATGGCATCCAGACTGAGCTCACAGCAGAAATGTGCACTGATGCGTCAGGTGCCATTTTGGTCCTAGAATGACACCTGCAGTGCCCAAGCAATGGGTGTTAGCCAGTCTGATTTTACATCCACACACTTTTCCAAAAGACTCCTCAGGAACCCAGAATCATAGAATTGTTACAGCGCAGATGGAGGCCATTTGGCCCATCGTGTCTGTACCAGCTGTCTGAATGAGTAACTCACCCAGTACCATTCACCACCCCACCCCCCTTCTCTCCTGTAACCCTGCACATGCTTCCTTTTCAGATAACAGTCTAATTCCCTTTCGAGTGCTTCTGTTGAACCGGCCTCCACTACACCCTTAGGCAGTGCATTCCAAACCCTAACCACTCGCTGCGTGAAAAAGTTTCTCCTTATTTCCCTTTTGCTTCTTTTACTAATTATTTTAATCTGTGTCCTCTCATTCTTGATCCTTATGTAAGTGGGAACAGTTTCTCCCTATCTATTGTGCTCCCCAACCCCTGATGATTTTGATTTATCAACCTTATGATAAAAGCAAAATACGGCGGCTGCTGGAAATCTGAAACAAAAACAAAAATTGCTGGAAAAAACTCAGCAGGTCTGGCAGCATCTGTGGAGAGAGAGACAGAGTTAATGCTTCAAGTCTGTATGACTCTTCTTCAGAAGAGAACTGAAGAAGCCATACGGACTCGAAACTTTAACTCTGTCTCTCTCTCCACAGATGCTGTCAGACCTGCTGAGTTTTCCAGCAATTTTTGTGTTTGCTCCTCTCCACCTTCTTTTCTCTAAGGAAAACAGTCCTATCTTCTCCAATCTACCGTGTAGTTAAATTAGGGGTTTCCTCATTTTCATGAAAACAGTTTGCATGAATATTGCTCGTTCTAATAATTACCATCATTTCATCAGCTGGGGAGATGACAATTTAGATGCCAGAGAAGTATGAAAGGACCATCATTTTAGTATTGGCTCATTTGCTGTCATTTTTCTAACCAAATTCTTGTATTACAAACTCACTCAGAAAAAAATGTACTCAACCATTTTAATTAGTGACCATTAATACCCACAAACACGTTCATTAACTCTTTTCTGAGTGTAACTTAAAACTAAACAAAGAAAATTGTGCCTGCATTTAATATCTCCCTCGTTGTTTCCGATAAATGAAATAAACCTATGTCTGTAGTAAGTTACAGGTTAATAAGTCAAATAGTTGATGGGTTCTTGGAGGAAGGGCTGTTGTCAGTGATGATGATGGGACCCACTACACCTTGGTTTTAAAATGAGAATCCCAGATGAATTATTACGAGTGAAAGAACCCTGATAAATCTAGCACCAAACCTGCAATATTTTAGTGTGTATCTGTTTAACATGTTTAATTTGTTTTGAAAAGGAAGTGAACAAAGTAAATATGGTCCTATGTATTCCTAGATCCCATAAATACTGCTGTGATGGAATATGTACCTTATCTCTGGCCCAGGTTTTCAAATTATTCTTGCTGTGTAAAGTGATCTAGTTATTATGTTTGCGTGAGTGCAGAAAGTAAATGATATCCCTGCTGAAGATAATATCGGATTTATAGTGAAGATTTTTTTCCAGCATTTCAAAGATATGAATGAGCCATCCCTAGAGATGGAAGAGGACATAACAGTCTGGACCAGTGGATTTTCCTACTTTGCCAGGATATTTCTCGGAAAGAAATTAACATGACAATCTACTACTGACAATAAGAAAGAGCAAAAAAATTCTATGTAACATTTGACTAGAAAATTATTAAAGCAGTCAGCTTACTCTTGTTTTCTTGATTGTACTATTTACCTTAACCATTGTATGTGGCTTCTGATCTCAGTTGCATAATTAATGATTATCCAGGCATTTAGTATTGGTGTTGATGCAGGTTCTATGCAGAACATTTATTGCATCATATCCCTCACAGGGCGTAGGGCCCATTCTTCTGAGAATACCAAAATATCTGTACAATTGACAGTCGTGTCTCTCGGTCGTGCATATCCCACGCCATCACATGTGCAAACTGTTTGTGGACTGAATAAACAGCACAGCAAATCTTTTTTAACAATGCTGTACAATATGTCTGCACAGGTAGCAAAATTCTCCATATCACCCAACCAACCAGTAAAATGCCTCAGGTTCTTTTTCAAAATGATTCATGGTTTCTTACTGAGGCTAATCTATACATTGAAAATTACATTTTATTTTAGATGAATAATAATTAAAAAAAAGCTTTCATAACAAAATCATTAAATCTACCCGGTCAGTAGTCTGCGCTGTGAAAAAATCTTTCCCTGCCTTTTCCATTTCATTCCACAGCTATCATTCCCGCTCTGAAAAGGTTTAACCAGGAAGCGGACTACAGTACGGTCCGGCCACTCTGTTAACCACTGCTGCTGCAGATAGAAGCTTAAACCTCCTGCCCTCTGAAACCAAGGCACGCTTGGGAAATTGCTCTTTTCGATGCCCGCCTTAAACTCACTGGTTCCGGAAATGACTCAAAGTTTTAAAACGCTTTCTGGAATAATGGAGAGAATAAAACACCAAGAATTTTTTAACGCTGGGTAACGATTGGAAGAGGCCTGACAGAACCAAAACCCAGTGATGACATTATTCCATTGCACAACTCCATTGAGGGCAGCTGTTAATTAAAATAAATGGGATAAAGTACAAACTTTTGAGCTATATCTAAAGTAAATTTGACAGGAATAAGAAGGCGACGCACAGAAGGACATTTTTCATTCTTGGGATGTGGGTGTCACTGGTATAAACGGTAATTATTGCCCAACCCTAATCACCTTAATTATAATATAAAATATAATAATTGCACATTTTTGTTAGGCAGACTGAACATCCTGCTTTGATCAGTCTTCATCCTGACCCCACAACCACTTCCATTCCCTGTTTACCCCACTAACATTGCAACCTGGCCCGGACCTTTGACTTTTAGTACAGTTTAAAACCTCTGGCTGGGGTTTTCTGTGCTTGCCGGCGTCAGGGGTGTTCGGTGGTGTGAGCGGGCAATATGGCGGCGATCAGTTTCACGACGGCGTGAAACCAGTTTGCGATCGTCCGCTCAGCCCGCTGATGGTGGGCCGCGTTTCCCACCATCGTACATCGGGAACCTCACTGCAGCACATCTCCATGGCTTTATTAAACCCGCCCACTGGAATCATCCTCTCCCGCTGAATCGTCTGCCCACGTCGGTGGGAAAACACGCCGACGTGTTTCATCGCAGCACATAAGCGATGTGCACCTGGCGGACTGCACTTTGCTCGGGACTTCAAGGTTTGTTTGTCTATCTCGCAGTCATCAGCACCAGGCTTCCCAGGTAGCACCACATCACTTTTAGGTGGGGGGAGTTTCTACCTACCAGATCAGCCACATGTGGGTGGCTTCGCAACAGCTGCAGGGTCAGGGCTTGCTTGGCGAAGGGGGAGAAGTGGCCTCAGGCAAGGGAAGAGACTGCAGGGTGAGGGCTGTACTGGAGAAGGAGGGTATCCCAGGGAGAGTGTGTGTGGGGGGCACATATTGATCTGTGCAAGTGGCCTCAAGAGGGTGATGCTCTGAGGAGGCAGTCTCCAGAGGAGATGAGACCAGATGGAGATGTGAGGGTGTGTGTGTGAGAGAGTGAGTGGTGATGTCCCTTGAGCTGGCAGTGAGTGAGATGCCAGTGAACGTGTGATGGGCTTGTGAGTGTGTGAGTTTAGAGTGATGAGATGGTTGCCTTACCCTGGTGGCATGGATGAGATCATTCACCCACTACCTGCATTGGATGGCCAACTACTTTTGTGCAACATTAGCACTGATCGCTGCTGCCACTGCCTCTCAAGCCTGGTTGGTGATGCCGCTGCCCATCCTATGGCCAGAGCGAGGTTAGAGGACATCATGATCGGCCTCCACGGTGTCCAAAAGACGTTCCAGTAATGTGTCCCTAAACCTGGGGGGCTGCAGTCTTTTTGCCTTTCATGGAGATCTTCCCTGCAGTGGTCCTGGGCTGGAAGCACTGAGATGTGTGCACACGTCTGGACTATAAATGTGGCACCCGGTGTGATGAAGCAGCGAGATGATGGCATGGAGGGTGAATGGGAACCTGCCCACCAGGGAAATGGTGTGTTTCCCGGGAATGTATAATTAATGCGGCAGGTTTGGGACAATACTGCGTGAAAACCCACCCACTACTGCACGTAGTGCAAATCTGGGACAATTCTGCCCTCTATTTAAATGTGCAGTGTTCTAACCAAATATATTTTACTGCCTTCAGTTTTCATAATAAGTCTCCATTTTAAGCATTAAAATAATACCCTCTAAATTACAATTTAAATATGCAGGATTTATTAGACTTTTAGACCAGATATCATGGAATCATAGGACTGAATTTTCCCAACATAACATGTTTTCTGTCAATGGGACCCTTTCCAAGTCTCTGGGAAAACTCCTCCCATAGACTCTTACAGCACAGAAGGGGGGCACTTGGCACATCATGCCTGTGTCTGATCTTTAAAAGAGTTGTCCAAATTATTCCCACACCCCTACTTGCTCCCCCTCACCCTGAAAGTTAGAATTCTTCAGTATATGTCTAAGTGCCTTTTTAAAGTTTCTTTGGAATTTGATTTTGCCATCCTCTCAGGCAGTATATTCCAGATCTTAACAATTCACTGTGTGAAGAAATGTTGCTTCCTTTGCACTTTATTCCTTTTGCCAATTATTTTAAACCTGGCAGATGGAGTGTAACGCGGAAAAATCTGAGATTGTCCACTTTGGCAGAAAGAATATAAAAGCAGAATATTATTTAAAAGGAGAGAGACTGCACAATGCTGCAGTACAGAGGGATCTGGGTGTCCTTGTACATGAAACACAAAAAGACAGCGCACGTGTACAGCAAGTAATTAGAAAGGCAAATGGAATGTTGGCCTTTATTGCAAAGGGGATGGAGAGCCTAAAATTAGGGAAGTCTTGCTATTACTATATAGTGCACTGGCAAGACAGCACCTGGCATACTATGTACATATTTGCACATACTATGTACAGTTTTGGTTTCCTTACTTGAGAAGGAATATACTTGCATTGGAAGAAGTTCAGAGAAAGTTATTTGGGCTGATTCCTGGGATGGAGGGATTATCCTATGAGCATGTTGGGCCTATACTCATTGGAGTTTAGAAGAATGAGAGGTGATCTTATCGAAACATACAAGATTCTCAGGTTAGATGCTGAGAGGATGTTTCTCCTTGTGGGGGGAATCTAGAACTGGGAGCACTGTTTAGAAATAAGGGGCCTCCCATTTAAGATGGAGATGAGGAGGAATTTCTTCTTTCAGAGGATTGTTAGTCTTTGGAATTCTCTTCCCCAGAGTGCAACAGAGGCCCCTTGAATGTATTCTAGGCTGAGCTAGACAGATTTTTGATCTACAAGCAGTCAAGAGTTATGAGGGAAGGCAGCAAAGGGGTGTTAAGGCCGCAATCAGATCATCAATAATTGCATTGAGTTGTGGAGCAGGCTCAATGGGTTGAATGGTCTACTCCTGTATCTATTTCTTATGACCTTATGATCATTTGACCTCTGGTAACTAACCCACTTACCAGAGGAAATAGTTTCTCCATACTTCCTCTATCAAAACTCCTTATAATTTCGAATACCTCTATCAGGTCTCTCTACTTAACCTTCCCTGCTCTAAGGAGAACAATCCCAGTGAGAAAGGATCTTGGCTCGGAAAATCAGGAATCAGAATGGGTGGAAACTAGAAATGGTAATGGGTCTGAAAATACTGGTTGGAGTTGTTTATAGCTTCTATAATAGTACTTGAACCACTCAACAGAGCATTCAACAAAAAGATTATTGGCGCTTGTAACAAAGGCAATGTAACAGTTGTGGAGGACTTTCATCTTCATATAGACGGACCAATCAAATTGGCAAAGGTGGTCTGGAAGATGAATTTGTAGAATGCTTTTGTGACAGTTTTCTGGAGCAATATGTTGTGGAACCAACTAGGGATAGAGCTATTCTAGATATAGTGTTGCGCAATGAGGCAGTGTAGTAATGTCATAGTAAAAGATCCACTGTGAAATAGTGATCATAATATAATTGAATTACACATTAAGTTTGCAAATGGCCTACTCCAATCACCAGCAAAGATCTTAAGCTTAAGCAAAGCCAATAACACAAGTATGAGGGGGGAGCTGGCTATGGTTGATTGGGAAAATAGATGGTAAATACACCATGGGAAGGATTTAAAGAAACAATTCAAAATGTTCAACAAAAATACATCCCACTGAAAAACAAAAACTCAGTAAGAAAGAACCATTCATGAATTGTTAAGGAGGTTAAGGATAGTATTAAAATTAAAAGAAGGGGCTTATACTGTTGGAAAGAATAATTCTAAGTCTGAGGATTGGGAATGTTTTAGAAACCAACAAAGAACCATCAAAAAGTTGATAAAAAGGGAAAAATGGAAGATGGGAGTGAACTAGCCTGGAGTATAAAAACAGATTGTTAGCATTTTTCTAAGTATGTAAAAGGGAAGAGAGTAGCTAAAGTAAACATTAGTCCCTCAGAAGCAGAAACATGAGAAATTATCATGGGAATGAGGAAATGGCAGAGATACTGAACAAATATTTTTGTGTCTGTCTTCACAGTAGACGATGCAAGTTACATACTGGAAATAGACAGTAACCCAGGGACTAAAAAAAGTGAGGAAATTAAGGTAGGTAATGTCAGCAGCAAAAAAATCCCAGAGAAACTCATGGGACTACAATCCAACAAATCCAGGATCTGATGGCCTACATCCTAGGATTATAAAAAAAATAGCTGCAGAGATATTGGATGTGTTAGTTATGATTTTTCAAAATTCCCTGGTTTCTGGAATGGTCCCAGCAAATTGAAAGTTAACAAATGTGACATTGCTTTTCAAGAAAGGAGGGAGTGAAAAACAGGGAAATACTGGCCAATTATCCTCACATCAGTCATTGGGAAAGTGCTGGAATCTATTATTAAGGAAGTCTTAACAATGCACTTAGAAAAACATTGTATGATCAGACAAAGTTAACATGGTTTTATGAAAAGGAAATTGTAGTTTTTTTGAGGATGTAACCAGTGGGCTAGATAAAGGGGGACCAGTAAATGTAGTATACTTGGATTTCCAAACAGCATTCAATAAGGTGCCACACAAAAAGTCAATACAAAAGATAAGAGCTCATGGAGTTGGGGGTAATATATTAGCAAGGATAGACAACTGGCAAAAGGACATGAAGCCGAGAGTAGGAATAAATAAGGCATTTTCAAGTTGACAGGCTGTGATTAGTGGAGTGTCGCAAGGATCAGTGTTGAGGCCTCAGCTACTTACATTTTATATTAAGGCTCTGGTCAGACCACATTTAGAATATTGTGAGCAATTTTGGGCCCCGTATCTCAGGAAGGATGTTCTGGCCCTGGAGAGGGTCCACAGCAGGTTCATGAGAACGATCCCAGGAATTAAAGGCTTAACCTATGAGGAATGTTTGAGGACTCTGGGTCTATACTCGATGGAGTTTAGAAGGATGAGGGGGGAATCTGATTGAAACTTACAGAATACTGAAAGGCCTGGATAGAGTGAACGTGGGGAAGATGTTTCCATTAGTAGGAAAGTCTATGACCCGAGGGCACAGCCTCAGAGTAAAGGGAAGACCTTTTAGAACAGAGATGAGGAGAAACTTCTTTAGCCAGAGAGTGGTGAATCTATGGAATTCATTGCCACAGAAGGCTGTGGAGGCCAGGTCATTGAGTGTATTTAAGACTGAGATAGATAGGTTCTTGATTGGTAAGGGGATCAAAGGTTATGGGGAGAAGGCAGGAGAATGGGGTTAAGAAACTTATCAGCCATGATTGAATGGCGGAGCAGACTCGATGGGCCGAATGGCCTAATTTCTGGTCTTATGGTCTTATTTAGACGAAGAGACAGAGAGTACTCTGTGTTTGTTGATGGTACAAAGCTAGGTGGGAATGCAAGCTCTGAGGAGGAGGTAAAGAGGCTGCATAGAGATATAGACAAGTTAAATGAGTGGGTAACGAGATGGCAGATGGATTATAATGTGTATATGTGTAAGGTTATGCACTTTGGTTGTAAGGATAGATAAGCAGAATGCTTTTTAAAAAGTGTGAAACTTGTGAATGTTGATGCTCAGAGAGATTTGGGTGTACAAAGAACACAAAAAGTTAGCATGCAGGTACAGCAAGCAATTCGGAAAGCAAATGGCATGTTGCCTTTTATTGCAAGGGGATTGGAGTACAAGAATGAAGATGTCTTGCTCCAATTGTATCTGCACACCTAGAATACTGTGTGCAGTTTTGGTCTTCATATTTAAGGAAGGATATAAATATTTAAGGAAGGAGGCAGTAAAGTGAAGCTTCACTAGATTGGTCCCTGGGATGAGAGGGTTGTTCTATGATGAGCTGCTGAGTAAATTGGGTCTATATTCTCTGGACTTTAGAAGAATGAGAGGTGATCTCATTGCAACATTCAAGGTTATGCAGGGGCGTGAATGGATAGGTATTGAGAGCTTGTTTCCCCTGGCTGGGGAATCTAGGCCAAGTGGCACAGTTTCAAGATAGGGGGTTGATCATTTAGGGCTGAGATGAGGAAACATTTCTCCAGTCAGAGGGTTGTGAATCTTTGGAATTCTCCACCCCAGAGGGTTGTGGATGCTCCATTGTCGAATACATTTAAGGCCAGGGATAGACAGATTTTTGGTCTCCCAAGGAATCAAGGGATATGGGCAGTTATGTACCCAAATCACCAATGTCCCTTTAAAATCATGTGTGCCTATTTTTCAAATATATCTGTTATATCATACTTTATCTAACGCATTTTAAAAATCAACGTATACAACATCTGCTATGCTGCTGCCGTCAACCCTCCATGGCCGGGGTTTTCCAGCCCCGTTGTGGGTGGACCCACCATGGGTGAGGTGACCCCCCCAGCCAGGAGCCCACTGACATGCGGCTGGACTGGAAGATCCAGGCTGTGGGTGGGTGTGGAAAGTCCCGCCCATATATTACTTCATCAAAGGACTCAGTCAGGTTAGTCTTTAACATATCTGTGCTGGCTGTTCCTTACTAATCCACGCTTCTCCAAGTCAGAATTAATCTTATCCTTGACAATGGCCTCCAGTTGTTTTCCCACCATTGATCTTAGACCTTTTTGCCTGTAGACACCGTATTTACCCCTCTCCCCCTTTTGAATAGTGCTGTGACATGTACAAATCTCCAGTCCTCTGGCACCATTCCCATATCCAAGGGGGATTGAAAGATCCTTCAGTTATCTGCATCATAGGTTGCTGAGCAACATAGGATCAATCCCATCTGGCCTGGGTGACTTGTTAACTTTGAGTGATGCCAGCCTATTTAGGACTTCCTTTCTATAGATTGTTATCCTTCTCAATACATCTGTTCCCCACATCTCTATTGGAACATTAACTTCTTTTCTGAAGAGAGATACAAAGTAACTCTGCAATACCTCAGTCATGCCCTCTGCTTCCTCAAGAAGATTTCCTTTTTGACCCTAAGTGGCCCCACCATTCATTTAATTATCCTTTTAACTTTTATATGTTGATATAAGATTTTTGGTTTCCCCTTTATGTTACCTATTAGCCTTTTCTCATTTCTGTTGTATTCTGCCTGCTTCTCTACATATTCTGCACCTGATGTCTGTCATAAGTCTATTTTTTCTTTTATTTTAACCTATAATTTCTTTGTCACTTTGCGAATTCGAGCTTTGGATGCTCCATTGTTCTGCCTTTTGGAACATGCTTGATTTGTACCACAGGTATCTTAGCCTTTGAAATCTGCAATTGCTCATTTACTGTCTTTCTGGCCAATCTTTGTTTCTGGTTCACACTGTGCTGGATCCTTTCTCAAATCTGAAATTGGCTGTCTTCCAGTTCGGTGTTTTCACCTTTGATTTTTTTCTTTGTTCCTTTCCATAACTGCTTTAAACCTAATTATATTATGATCACTATTACCCAGATGTTTTTCAAATCTAGATTGATTGTGCACAGCTTCCTCCCTCATTGGGTTAGAAACATACTAATTAAGGAAGTTCTCCTATACGCTGTTGAGGAATTCTTCACCTTCTTGCGCTATACTCTGCTCGCCCAGTGCCCCTGCTCAACACTTAGTAGGAAAATTGAAGCCTCCTACTATTACAGCTCTATTATTTTTAGATACCTCTGAAATTTGCCAATCGAGTTGCTCCTCTATCTTCTTCTCACTAATGAGGGTGGGACGGGGGATGGGGGGGGGGTGGAAGGGGGATGGGTGGGGGGAGGGGGTCAAAAATTAATAAACACCCAGCAATATAGCAGTCCATTTTGTGCTATTTCACACTAGCCAAATGGATTCAATCCTTGGATCCTCTTGTAATATGTCCCTCCATAGAACTATGTCATCTGTGATCAATACTACCTTTTCCCTTCCTGTCTTTTCCCCTTCCTTATCCCTTCTAACTATTTTGTAGCCATGAATGTTTAGTTGTCATTCCTGTCTATGTTTAATCCAGTTTCCATTCCAGCCACCATATCATAACTCCACGTGGCAACTTGTGCCTGTAGCTCGCCAACCTTATTTGTAACACTCCTGACATAAACAAGCATTATTCCAATACCATGCTACACATCTTTCCTTTTTACCTCCATATAATTCCTGCTCCGTCTACATCTACACTGTTCTTTGTTCTGCTGCTCTTTGTGGCTCTTAGTTTTCTATGCACCTTTTCTCTCCTCTTTGCAGCTGTGTCCTGGTGCCCTTCTGCCTACCATGTTGGTTCAAAGCCTCCTGCATAGCACTAGTTAACCCTCCAGTAAGGACATTAGTCCCAGCCCTCTTCAGGTACAACCCATCTGGATTTTAAAGGAAAGCCAACTGTGAGCCAGCTTCTACTTCATCCAATTGCTTCATTCCGCATACCCCTCTTGGATATTCAGTTCTTTTTTCTGTTTTCCCATCCAACTGTTCCATTCCCTGGCCTGTGTCCCAGACAATACATCAACAGTGGGTGTAGGAGATATTCTGGCACTCATTACCGAATAGAAAACTCTTTTAGAATTACTGTAAATCTGAACCATTATTTGTGACGACAATGTCTTAAGAAGTAGCATTGTTTGAAATTAAAAATCGACAGTTTTATTAAGCATTATCCTCAACAGACATTGCTTTTGGTCTGGAGACTTTCTTTCCCCATGTAGGGAGACGACAGGTTACTCTCTAACTCCCTAAGTCCCTTATTGGTTTGGAACTGGTTTTTGCTGCTATTAATACTCTGCTTCTGGAATCTGTCCTGATGCAGTGACTATTATCAGTCAAGCCATGTGAACAGTGAATTTATCCTTAGCAAGTAGCATTTAATAGGTTAAATTACCTTTTAGTGTGGTGGTGGTGGGATGGGATGGGATGGGGTGGGGTGGGGGAGTGGGGGGGTGGGTGGTGTGGCGGTGCATGTGACAAATGTTCCTCCTCCAGAAACCAAATAAAATTGCATTTCTGTTCCAACCATTAAACTTTGCCCCAAGGGGCAAAACTCAGCATTAGAACTTTTGATTAAAAACATTTCCTGGTTCAGCGCACATACTGTGGTACAATACTAGTGTGCAGCTTTCGTTTTGGTTCCTGCCAACTAACTGTCTTTTTTTTTTAACTTTTAGAGTCAATAACCCATGTTTAAAAACAAAGTGTCGTGCGGTGCACTAAAGGTAGAATGTCTGTACCTGGGCCAGAGTTCGTTTCATCCCATTGATTCTTTAAACTCAACAAGGCTCATAGGTTAATTTAAAGACACCTCACAATCAAAAGCCCCACTAAAGCGCACAGTGACCTACATAGCCTTCTGTTTCCAGGACACATCTGCAACTTCAACAGGAAAAAAATACTGCCAATGTTAACATTTATTAGGGATATTTATGTCTGATAGGTACATTTAATGTCCTATCTGCTGCTAAAAGATAACTTTGGCCAGGATCTTTTGGCCTCGCCGCAGTGTGTCTAGCCCCTGGTGGATGCAGTGAGCCATTTAAATTTCCATTCAGTTTGCCGGGCGGGAGAGGCTGTAAAGTCCGGGGCTTTGTAAATACGCCACGGGTTGACTGTGTCTGTTGAGGCCACCGTTTAGCCAAATCTCAGACCGGCACGTCACAATCAAAATCAATATAAAATGTTGGCCCTGGGCTTGATTTTCAATCTGGGTTTGGGAAACCGAAGCCTGGATCGTTATCGGATCCCAGTGCCGCACGACATCTGCTTCGGTGACCCGATGCTATTTTTAAATGCAGACCCCCCCTTAACTGGGTCAGCGCCCAATGAGTGGTACTGAGTGCTGCTAGGAGGCAGGGACTAATTCCAAGGTACAATCCTCGAAGGCAGATGGCAGCCATGTCTGGGCTTGCTGCTATCTTGCAGGATAGAGGAGATCAGAGAGATCAGAGAGATCAGAGAGATCAGAGAGCCAGCAACCTCATGGTGCAAAAGAAGTAGCCAAATAACCAACAAAGAAGCAGCAGATCTGCTCTGAGAACGTTATAGAGCTGATCCTTCAAACTTGGCAGAATCATGTAACTTTGTTTACAAGATAGCAGCAGCAACTACACGTGTGCATCAACCTAAAAAAGAACTCTCTTGCAGAGGTTCCCTGCACTGCTAACACGGATCATGTCATCTTACAGCACAGGGTTATTCTTAAAGCTACAGTCCTACATTTCCCAAAACTATAATTACTACATTCCTCCCCCTTTAACTTTTCTGTACATTTTGTATTTACAAGGATGTTTATCTCATGACGTTACAATATTTACACAGGTCATGAAATTACAAGTTCAGTCTTTCTGGTGGTTTCCTGATCCGTGTGGAATGTCGCAGCTCAGATTCTTTTGCAGGAAACATATTCTGTGGAACCGCTTTAACATCATTAGGCTCATTAGGCACTCGCAGTTTAATGCCTTCCACTCCGACAGAGCTATCGGGCATGTCTGTCCTTGGTTGAGCAACTTCAGCAGGAGCCATTGGTTCGGTAATGTATACGTTTTCAACTTGGGAAATGTTTGTTCCAAATTTAATTGTTGATCACTTTTATTTAAATATCTGAAAGTGTATTCTCCTATTACAGTGGTAGAAGCACCCATGTCTACTTCCATATTTAATGGTTTCCCAACTTTCATGTTAAACAATGAATAAATGTCAGAATTGGTTGTTTCTGGCTCTTCTACATTATAGACTTCATTGGACTTGGTTTGTTGTTTGGAGGCCTGTTTAAATCTCGCTTTGCACTGTCTCATTAATGTGTCCACTTTTGTGACTAAAATAACATTCTACTTTTTAAAGTTGCCAAACGCTATATGACTGATTGTTTCCACATCAATGAAAGTTATTTTTTGATTTAGTTGCTAAGCTGTTTCCTCTCAGTTTCCCATTTCGCGGCGGAGTCCCAGCTTTTTGCGTCACTTTCAGCTGACTTTTCCCACCTGACTAGGAGAACGGTGTCATTTTGTGCCCCTTGAATTGTTTGTGAATCCCTTACAGCACTTTCCATTGCCAGTGCTATCTCTAATGTTTTCTTAAAATCAAGATTCACTTTAACAAGTAATCTTTGCTGAATAGTGTCTTCCTTTATGCCACAGACTAAACAATCACTGAGCATATCATTCAGGGTTTCACCAAAATCACAATATTCCATTTGTTGTTTTAATTTTGCCACATAGGTAACAATTGTCTCCCCGCGGCTCTATTCCATGAATTGAACCTGAACCTCTGCATTGTGACTGAGGGCTTGGGTTGAAAATGTCCTTTAATGAGGTCTACTAATTGACTAAAAGTCTTCAAATCTGGGACACTAGGGGCCATCAAGCTTTTAATTAAACTGTAGGTCTTGCTTCCACAAATAATCAAGAGAATCGCTCTCCTCTTTTCCTCCCCCATGATTTTGTTTGCTTGAAAGAAGAACATAAGGTGTTCTGTATATTGAGACCAATTGTCTGTGGCTGGCTCAAAAGGATCGGTTCTGCCAAACTGTGGCATTTCAGATGAATATATCTTTTATTTTTAATGAATTTAGATACTCACAATTGCTGGGCGAGGTACAGCACCGAATCTGATTTATCATCGTCACCAGTTTGTTATAGAGTTGATTTTCAGACAACTTTTCTTAGTGGAAACATTTAACTTAACTTACAGCAGCAGCAACTACACATTTTTATCAAACTCCATATCTAAAGAAGAACTCCCTTGTAGAGGTTCCACGTGCTCCTAACACTTTGGTTTACATAGATCATGCGATCTTACAAAACAGGGTCATTCTTAAAGCTGCAGCCCTACATTTTCCAAAACTACAATTACGACAGAGAGAATGACTCATTTTTCCAAAGGCTTTTGCTCAGCAGAAACATGACTTAATGGCACCCTGTGTTTCACGTAAGAGATGTGCACTAACATGCACTGATCTGTGATTTGAAAAGTGGCTTCTGGCCCTTCCCAACCCGTTAACAAGCTTTTCAAGGAGCTTAATGGACAGCTCGTTGAAGGTGAGCAGGTCGCCATCATCCCCCCAACCCTTGCTTTGAAAATTACATATTTCCTGGAGGCGTGGGAACACTGATTCAGGTTTGCTATTTCCAAAGCGCGCTCCCACCAATCCTGATGACCGATTGAAAATCAAGTCCTTGGGGTATTGCTGTCACAACCTGTACCTTGAATCAGTGGTTGTGGCATTCCTTGTCAGACGTATCGCTTGTAATGCTTTGAATGGGATGGACTGTATGGGATCATCAAGCACAGAATGTTATGAAGTGATGTTTTATAATAAAGAAGACAGTAAAATGTCGAACACTTACAATCTAATGCCACAATACTGAGCCTTAAGAATTCCTGTTTGGAAAGGTTAGAAATTCCGTCATTGTACTTTATACTCTAGGAGCAAGAGTTTTTTCTATAATGCAGCACAAAAAATAATTTTGTTCTGTGTACAAATAATATTCAATTGTGACTTATTACTATTTAATTAGAAATCTTAGCACTTTTACAATAGTTTTTTTGGAGTAACCGGAGAGAAATAGCCAATAATACATAAAAGCTCACTCTAAAAAGAGAACCTGAAACTGGCTCAGAAAATACCCATCACACCCCCTTCGGCTACAGAGTTCACATTATCACTAAGATAAGAGCAAAAAACTGCGGATGCTGGAAATCCAAAACAAAAACAAAAATACCTGGAAAAACTCAGCAGGTCTGGCAGCATCTGCGGAGAGGAACACAGTTAACGTTTCGAGTCGACCTGCTGAGTTTTTCCAGGTATTTTTGTTTTCGTTTCACATTCTCATTCCTTGTTATACAATAGAATGAAGGAAGATGGTGCAGCTGAATCAACTCTTTGGTATCACCTGATCATAATAAACATGCCATTGAAAAGCATTCTATAATGTTATTGCTGCATGTTACTGTAAGGAGGATTTCCTCACAATAGAAATGATACTCAGAACCTTTCACATTAAAGCCTGTGAACTAGGACCTCACCTTGGGCAAGAACATAGTAGAAATACGAGTTGGTGGGTAAAATGGCAGTGCTGTTTGTTTTGATGCAGGAGGTGGCTGAAGCTCCTCATTGTCCAACACCCTGGCTCCAATGTTTCTTCTGCAAGTTAAAATGTTCAGTAAGGATTTCAGCTTGATAAATATTTAAAAGCTGCAACCAATACAGATTTGTTTCAGTTGATGCTAAGGAAGAAACGAGAGTAAAGGAACTGTAAAAAAAAAGAGCTACCTTGATTTTAATTTAAAAAAAATACAAAGTGTAAAACATTTCAGTTTCAGAGGGTAGTTGGTGCAGACTGAATGTGAGGCCGGATAAAAAACACATGGCTGTGCTTTTTACTAGACATGCACCTAATGAAATAATTTTTAAAATGTTGTTAGCAAAACACAAAATCTCATGACTTTCATTCTATTTTCATACTCAGCACATTTTGTAATGTGTTTTCTTGCTTTGACAAAATAAGTGGAATTCAAAATTACTTCCCCACTCACCCCTCCTAACAAAAGAGCACCATTTTTCACAGCTTTTATGAGTCACTTGTAAAAAGCAGTTTCCTTTATTATATAAGCTGTTAGTTGGCTAACATATGATTCAATCCTTTCCTCGCAGCCAGAGCTTAATGCCAGACTGGTAGCTTTATGCATTTATGTTTTACTGCTACACATTCTGCTACTTTCATAATGGTCGTCTGCATCACATTAAAAAAAGATAAAATAGAAAGCAAGCCAGTTAAAGGATCTGCTGGCAAAATCTTAATGGCAGTCCCTGTCGTATTCAATAGTGATGCACTGGAATATATATTGGACTGCATTTTTGCCACAGTATTTGTGGAAGAGAGTTCACCTCCTTTGTTTTCAAGCACACAATGTGAGTAATTCCTTGCCTCGTTGAAACACTCCATCACCTCACTTGCCTCTGCTGATTTTGTAGTGGAAGTATCACCCTGTTTTTCTGGCTCTTTATCCAAGCACTTTTTTCTTGTGAAAATGGTGTTGCTTTAATAAAATGGCTTATCAAAATTCAAAATTTTTTCGGTGAATATGGGCATTATGAAGTCAAAGTGAGGAAGTGCTCATTCCAGTTTCTGTCCAGTTACCTGCCAGGAACTATTTCAGTCGATATGTGCGGCGATTCTATCACAACATAATATGTGACCCTGAGACGGGAACAGCTGGGCAATTAAAGTGTAGGTGATAGCTGGCTTCTTTCATCCTCTTAATACAGCCTACTGCAGATTATACCTCTAATTCAGGCACTGCTGACTCTGTTCATCATTTGGGCTTGGAAGTGAGGAAGTGCAGGAACTGTAATGTACCTAGTTCTGGGATTGAGGGGCCCAAAGGAGCTATTAATATCTCTGGAGTTGTTGCAGAATGCTCAATTCCTCGATGACGGTTCCTCGGATCCTGCTGTTGCCCTAATGACTGGTTCTGCCGAGACTCTCAGTATGCTCCAGGCTGCTGCAAGAGCTGTGTTTGTGATCAGTAATTTATGATGATAAGTGTGAGTTCTTTAACCAGCTGCCTCGAGTTTCATTTCAGTATAAGTGTACAGCACACTGGAAGTGAAATTCCTGTCGACGCTAATTTTAGCCAAAAAAAATGGATGAGTGAAAAAAAATGTAATGGCATGAAGGTGAAAACTAATATAGATACATCTCTGTGCTATACTGACCATTCTTACTCTTTAATGAGATGTCTCACTGGTTGGCAGATTGTCTTGGGAGTTGTACTAATCAGCAAATGTTTCTTTTCTCCTTAGATTTTATGTTAGATTTGATATGTAGTAGATTTATGGTTCTATGGAATCAGACAGTTCAGCACAGGAGAAGTCCATTTGACGTATCACATCTGTGGTTGCTTCTTGTCTCTAACCCCATTTCCCCACTCTGTTCCTCTCATATTTTTCATATTCAAGTGTTTAATTCACTCCTAAATGTTGTGGCTGACTTGACTTCAACAGTCATTTATGTCAATGCATTCCATCTCTCAGTAATCTTTTACGTGAAAACATTTTTTCTGATCTCCCCAATATATTTTTAACGTCAGCCTTAACTGAATGTCTCCTTTCACCAATCCACTGACCCAACAGAAATAATTGTCCACTATTTATCTTCTCTGACCCTTTCAAAATTTTAACTACTTACATTAGAACCCCTTTAATCTTTTCTACTCCAGTGAATACAGCCCCATCTTTTTTTGTCTCTCATTATAACTATACCTTGTTACCTCTGATGGTATACTGGTTATGTTATTAGACTACTAATTTTGAGGCCTGGACTAATAATCCTGCGAACATGAAGTCAAATTGAGAATTTGAATTCAATTTAAAAGATCTAGGGTGGTGCTGGTATTGGGGGAGGGGTGGGGGGCACGGGAGGTGGTGGTGGGGTGGGGGTGGGGGGGGGTGGTTGTTTCTACAGGAAAAGGGAGGTGGATTTGGGTGTGTTCAGAGAGTTAAATCCCCTAAGAGTCACGTTGGGTTGGAACCCCACCCACTTCTGGGTTTCACCGGAATGGGATTGAAAGTGAGCAGGGAACCCCCATGCAGCCCTCGGGTAAGGAATTTAAATATTCTACCACCTTCTCGAAGGCAGTTAGGGATGGGCAATAAATGCCGGCCCAGCCAGCTAGGCCCACATTCTGTGAAAGAATAATATTATAACAGGTACCTGACTGCTGCTTTAACCCATCAAGCCGGCTTTAACAGCCAGAGCACCTGTTACCCCAGCTGTCAGCAACTGTGGTAAGTGAACGACAGGGTGGGCTTCTTCAGTGAAACTGAGGAGCTCTAGTCGTGGTCGATTAAGGGGCTGTGGTTCAAAACATTTCTTCTCTAAGAATGTGCTATGACTGTTTGACAACTTCTTGGGAGACACTTCACATGTCACTCAGCTACAGCTGCCAAATCTCTTCCGGGCACGTGAACAGCGTATGAAGCTCCACTTTCCACCTCGGATGAGGAGGAAGGAAAACAGTTCCACCAACAACAACTCCAACAACGGCAGGGGCTACATCAGCAGCAGTATCAGTGCCTTCTCCTCCGCCACACACCCCCACCCCAGGGCAGAGGGGAGGGCCACAAAGATCCAGCTGGGAGGAGGTGAGACTCCCAACAGAGATTCTAAGGCAGGGGATCCGCCCTCTTGACATATCTGAGCACCCAGTGCCTCAAGGGGCTGATGTTTTCAAGACAGGTTGTTGCTGACTGGAACAAGACCTCCTTCCCAGTGGACCAGGTGGGCATGTTTGGCTAGTGGCTGTCAAGGTGCCTCTTAGAGGAGGGCCATCCCTTGCCCCATCCCATCCCATTGGCCCTCTGCTTCTCCCCTAAGAAAGCAGAGAGTTATGAGTGTTAGTAATGCGGTAGCAGGAAAGAGTAACATTTGTGAATGGTGGCTGTGAGATACGGGTGCGAGAGGGCAGAGGGCACAAGGCTGGGGGGGGGGGTGGTGGGGGTGGTAGGGGTGGGGGTGGGGGGGTGGTGGGTGGCGGTGTTGGTGTGAGTGTTGGCTGTTCAGATGGGGTTTCGAGGTGCTTGCAGGAAGAGGAATAAGAGGAGCGGCAAGATGTGTTGACCTGGGGAGTGCTGTGCAGGAGGATGCTGGGTAAGTTAGAGTGTGGGACTTGGCACCAGAATGAATGTGTTATGTCACTCACATGTCATGCTCTCCTGAGGTCCTAGGTCAAGATTGGAGGGACCACACCTCTGACGCTGAATTCCTCGGTCACTTTCATCCACGCCTGCTTGGCTGGAATGGTTATCCTCTTCCTCCCATCCTTGGAAGACCTCACCTCACTGCAGCCCATCAGATCCTGTGGCCAGACTTCCAGGTAAGAATGACAGACTTGGAGAGGAGCCTTGCTATGTCCCCTCTCTGTTCCTGTGGTTGCAGAAGGCTGAAAATCCAAGTGCTGACAAGCTATCCTGGACACTTTAATTAGAAACTCTTCCTTTGATAGAATGGACGGGTTATCTCCCCCACTCTCTCTGAATGGTTGAGGAACTTGGAGGTGGGCTACTAGTGCTGTGGCTTAGTTAAGAACCTCAGCAAAACCCACCCCTTCACCATTTGGGTTCCTGACCTGCTTACTGACCCCATTGTTTGGCCAAGGGCTAAGTTGGGAAAAAGGACCATGAATCTGTCTGATTGATGTAAAACCCTAACTTTCACTAATATGCTTTAGGGAAGCAAAACTGCTGTTCTTATCTGATCTAGCACATATGTGACTGTAGTCCCACACCAACGTGATTAACTCTTAATTGCCCTCTGAAGTGACCAAGCAAGTCACTCAGCAGTTCAAGAACAGCAACAAAAGATGGGCAAAGGATTGGGCCTTGCCAATGATGTCCTCATCCCAGGAATAAATTTTGAAAATTGCTCATGTTTCATGGCTCCAAATTAGACCAGAATTTGCTGGGTGAACAGTGGCAATTTAACTGCTTATATTATTGCAAATATTATTAAATATTACTACTATGTAAACAACCCAGTAAGTAATTTGCAGTGAGTAAGATACACTGTGAGTTGAGAAAAACCACAAAGTGCTGACTGGTATGTATGGCTCTGAAGTGCACTGCAACCTTGCGAATGGGGCTTCCCTGTGACTTTCAATAAATTGCTCCATTTTCACTACTTAAAGGAATTAAACTTACTGCAGAAAGTTAGGACTGGGACGGAGGGACGTAAAGATCTTATTAATTACAAGATTTATATTCCTGCGATGCTTGTCAACCTTTCTGGTCCAAAAAGGGGACAATTAAACTGTGCAGCCTCAGTCTTACAGATAGTAAAATGTTATATCTTAATTTTTCTTACCCAATTTCCTTGCTATTTTTCTCTTTATTAATCCAGTGTTCCTTTTCCTCTCTTTCTGTATCTAAATTAACTTGAATTACCTCTTTCTCCTTCATTCCTGTTTGTGTCTCAATCCTTAAATCTCATTGGTTTAGGAAGTAAACTGTTGGTTGTGTCAATCATCAATGTCTCAGATGCCCATTGCCCAACTTACACTTTCAGTCATCTGTGGCATAAATGTTTTTCAAGCTGAAGGGTGAGGAGAAAATCTCACATTGTCAGATGTCCCACTCCAGCAAATTGTGGGCCATAACTATCTTTACAATGGGTCATCTGCAAGGTGTCCTGCACAAATTCACCATCAGGCTGACATCTCTGATATTGGCCTATTGTAGTTTACTAGTGAAGCTCAATGCATGCTTGAGGAACAGCACCTCATCATCTGATGAGACATTTTACAACTTTACAGCCCCTGGTCTCAACATTGAGTTCAACAATTTCAGACCATAATCTCTGCCCCCTCCTCTCCCCTCCTCCACTACCCCCCCACCCCCCACCTTTTGCCTGTGTTGGTCTTAGTCTTTTTATTTTTCTTTTTTTTGCTTTCGAACAGCAGTTGTTCATCATCCTGCCATTCACACCTCCTCTAGACACACCTTTTGTTTCTTTACTTGTCCCATGACCACTTGCTTTAGCCTTGAACCGCCAACTCTTTCACCATTTAATGTCTCCCAACGTCCGCCCTATCAGGGCTTTCCCTTTCGTTTTACTTCCGCTCACCCCTGTTTCACATTTCTAACTTTTCCTGGTTCTGGTGAAAGACCGCGACCTGAAATGTTAACTCTGTTTTTCTCCCTACGGAGGCTGCCAGAGCTGCTGAGTATTTTCAGATGTTTCTGTTTTTATTTCAGATTTCCAGCTTTTGCAGCATTTTGCTTTTGGACTGGTTACATCTTGTCCATCCAAAAAAAAACATTCATTGATCCCCGTGTCTCACTAGGGCAATATTGCAGACTCGGTCATAGAATCTACACATCATTGATCTAAATCTCCCTAAACCTTAGCGCCAAGTCTATGTTTAGAATGACCTCTAAAGATTTCAAAATCCCAACTTTGTATAACAGGACAAACAGCAGTCTGCCATCCCGTAAACTGACTGGGGATTTGCAGCTTTTATTTTACAATGCCTTTTCCCTTCACACCTCAGACAACCTGTAATTAAATGGCATCATTTAATATCAGGATAAAAAGAAAAACTGTGATTACTGTTCATTTGAAATTAAAATGAGAAATGCTGGTCAGTCAGCTATTGAAGGAGGAACAGTAGTTCATGCTTTTGGTGGGATCCTCTTTTAGAACCCAATTAAATGTCAGGATTCGGCTAATGCTGACTGAGAAAGTAAAATGTATTAGACTAATATTTAATGTAAAATTAGTCTATCACAAAGTGCAGTTCAAAGCTGCGTCGGGTTGACTGATGTGAATTTAAATTGAATGTTTGATGCATTCCTATAAATTGTTTTGTCTACTATTTTAATGGAGCATTAACCTGTTTATTCTGAGTGCATTAGCACCTCTGTTAAAATAACACAAAAGGAATTGCATACCATTGCATTAAGCGCTTGCACAGTATATGGTGTCATTTCAAAGTTTTTGTGTTCGGGCAACAATAGCTATCTATTTCTCGCAGTGTAAAGCAGACTTAATTAATTTTAATATGTCCATTTCACAATTCGTATAAATTCATGAAGGTTTTAGGATAGAAGTTTGACTAGTGAATACTTTCATTTAAGAAAGACCTAGCAGGGATACAGAATTTACTGAGAAGCTGCAGCAATGTACTGAATCTCGGCTTGTGCATACATCAATTACATCAAAGTTCTGGCCCTTTCCCCGCTTACCTGTCAATGTAGGAAAGTGAAACCTTTCAGAGGGGGCACATTGACTACCCAACCACCTTTAAGCACAAGCATGAAAGGCTTCTTAGGTTTATAGAGAAAATAGTCTGACCTACAATAGCTGGACAGATGGTGCTTCATTCTTTTTATTTTCTTATAAGTCTCATGATCAACGTGCATGTAAACATGAGCCACTGTACTCTGGTCACACCTATATTCAGCAACTGGAACTTTGAAACAGCTATATAAAACGAGCAGACATCTGCTTTTATTCCTCATGAAAGCAGCAGGCTCATCATCAGAGAGAATCTCATTTTTTAAGCACTTTTAGTGAAACATTTCCAAAATAATTAAGTTGTACATATAAATAGGGGTCACTTTATGAATATTGACAATTCCAAAGATGCATTGCTAAAGATTTCCGAGCTCACTCGAGTCTGATTTTCTGATAAGCCTCTGCTGGTCGGGCAGGTTCCCCACTGTCACGGACTTATAAAATTATTCTTATAATTTGAAACATTCAAACCAGAAAAAAACAGATACATTAAAAAAGAATCCCCAAATGATAACCCAGACAGAAATAAGTAGAGGAACTTTTAGTCCTGTTTAAACCAAAGTCAACAGTTCCATCTGTACTGAAAGTAAATGAAGAAAGGAACATCCGAACAGATTTAGGCGAGCCAGAATATATCTAGCTGCTCAAGGGTCAGAACATTAAATCCAAAAGCGCAAACTGGAACCAACCTCAAGAGCTCCATGAAGTGATGAACAGGGAGCACCTTCTCCATTTTAACCTAACTCTTGCACAAGACATTCGGGCAATGGTCTCCAGTCTCCGAAACTGGCCCCCACTGCTCATATATAATCATTGATTATGTGCTCAAATCAGGACAGCAGAGGTGACAGGATATTTTTCTGACTGGACCATTCTCCAGGTAGGTGGATAACGGCAACTCTATTTGGTGCGATATGACTGGGATACTATTGGTATTAATTGGTATTGCTATTGCATGCTCAGCATGCCACACTAAGATCAGTTTGGATCTCATAGCAAGAGAAGATCAAGATTCCATTATGAATTTGAATTTTCAAGGACCAATTGTAGGGGACATGTGAGCAGGTCCAGAAAATGACACATCCGACACACAGTTGGACTGTGGGCTTTTAAAATAATTTTGAGATGTAATGTATCCTGTACAAAATTTTATGCTGAAATTCTTGAAGGTGATTTAGATTGGTGTAGATTATGATTTAGAAGGAATGTGTAACCTCCCACTGCTAATTTAAGATACTTACGTAAAAATAACATGGAAGTTACAACATAGAAACAGGGCATTTAGCTCAACCAGGCCATGTTTGCATTTAACCCCCAGCTGGGTGAGAAGCTGATCTGTGTTTCCATGGCTGAAGAACTGCTAATTGGGTTCAAGGAAAAGAAGATGGAATCAAAGCACAACTCCAATTTCTCCGAAGGTGGACTGAAAGTGAGGAATTCTTCAAGCAGTCATTTTTTTATTCATTCTTGGGATGTGTGTGTTGCTGGCAAGGCCAGCATTTGTTGCCCATCTGTAATTGCCCTTGAGAAGGTGAAGGTGAGCCACCTTCTTGAAACGCTGCAGTCCACTTGGTGTAAGTACACCCACCTTGCTGTTAGGGAGGGAGTTCCAGGATTGTGAAGGAATGGCGATATAGTTCCAAGTCAAGATGTTGAGTGACTTGGAGGGGAAACTGCAAGGGAATGGGTGGTGTTTCCATGTGTCTTTTGAGTGGTAGAGGCTGCGGGTTTGGAAGGTGCTGTCGAAGGAGCCTTGGTGAGTAGCTGCTGTTCACCTTGTAGATGGTACACAGTGTGTGCCAGCAGTGGAGGGAGTGAATGTTTAAGTGGTGGCTGGGGTGCCAGTCAAGCAGGCTGCTTTGTCTTGGCTGGTACCAAGCTTCTTGAGTGTTGTTGGAGCTGTACTCATCCAGGCAGGTGGAGATTTCCAGCACATTTCGTAGTCACGCCTTGTCGATGGTGGACAGACTTTGGGGAGTCATGAGGTGGGTTACTTGCTGCAGAATTCCCAGCCCCTGACCTCCTCTTGTAACCACAGTATTTATATGGCTGGTCCAATTAAATTTTGGTAACCCCCAGGATGTTGATGGTGGGGGAAATTCAACAATAGTAATGCTATTAAATGTCAAGGGGCGATGATTAGATTCTCTTTTGTGGAGATGGTCACTGTCTTAAGCAGCATTTGAAAACTGCTTAGAAAATTATGTACATCAAGGTACTGAAAACTGTTTATACTTCAATGTGATGTTTCCCTTTAAAGTACATTACATGTTTGCAGAACTGGTACAATAATTAAATGTTTTTTTTTCATTTTAAAGAGAAAACAAAAAATACTGAAATGTATGATGGAGTATCAACCTTCCTTTCTTAAGCAGCAAGTGCCTATTTCTGCCAGTGTACAATGTGAGCACAATCCATATGTTCGATGTCTCAAGTTGGAACTAGTGGTATCCAATCAGCAGCTCCTATTGACTATTGCAGTGCTCCATGAAACAAGGAAGCATGAAGCCAAAATATTCTGACCCAACGAAAACCTGTGTCCTGAATTACTACACACATGCAATTGATTTTTACACCTCTTCTTGTATACTCGCTGTGAAAAACCTGGGTTGCACGACTATTTATTGGGGACCCAACAGGCCGCCAAGGTAATTTATATCCATAGATGAAGTGTCAGACTTTAGACCTACAATTTTATCTGCTTTGCCCTGGGGGTTTACACACTCCCCATCAAAATAGCCATACAGATATAAATCATCACAAGGACCCATCATAGCTTATGAAATAAGCAATCACACTGTAATGATAATTTGATGCATTAGAAAGATGATCAACAATATGAGGTAGCTCAGGAATTTTAGTCTATGTATAATTGTTACATTTCAGTACTAGTCTAGACATTTTCAAATAAATAACGAGGATAAATAACTACAATAGATGAATAAATGTTAATGTCAGTATTAATAACACCTGGATTTTCATTTCTGTCAACAAAAGAGTCACTTATCATCAAATAAACCCACAAAGGCGGGATTACTTAGATGGAGAACTGTTAAAAAGATGGTGCTGCTGTTAGGAACCTTTTACTGAACATGCCTGAGCTCCTGTGTCATTTTGTGGAACTCAAATTACAACACCAAAGTAAAAATAAACAAACCTGTATTGATACAAATCTCAATCTCACAGCAAATGTATATTTCTGAGGGATTTAAAAAATTTATTCAGGGAATGTGGGCCTCACTGACTGGGTCCAGCATTTATTGCCCATCCCTAGTTGTCCTTGAGAAGGTGGTGGTGAGCTGCCTTCTTGAACCATTGCAGTCCATGTGGTGTAGGTACACCCACAGTGCTGTTAGGGAGGGAGTTCCAGGATTTTGACCCAGCAACAGTGAAAGAACGGTGATATATTTCCAAGTCAGGATGGTGAATGACTTGGAGGGGAGCTTTCAGATGGTGGTGTTCCCATCTATCTCCTGCCCCCTATCCTTCTAGATGGTAGTGGTCATGGGTTTGGAAGCTGGTGTCTAAGGAACTTGATATATTCCTGCAGTGCATCTTGTAGATGGTACACACTGCTGCTACTGTGCGTTGGTGGTGGAGAGAGTGAGTGTTTGTGGATGTGATGCCAGTCAAGCGAACTGCTTTGTCCTGGACGGTGTCCAGCTTCTTGGCAAGTGGGGAGTATTCCATCACACTCCTGACTTGTGCCTTGTAGATGGTGGACAGGCTTTGGGGAGTTACTCGTGGCAGAATTCCTGGGGTGAATTTTACCTATAGTGGGCGGGCTGTTCGGGAGAGGGCGCAGAGCCGATCATCGCCTGCGATCGGCTGTGCCCCGCCATTTTATGCGGATGGGCCAGTTAAGCTCAGCGCTACCTGTGCGGGCGGCGGGAGGAGAGGGAGTCGGGGTCTGCGCTCTTTTGCACATGCACACGAAAGAGCGCAGATACCTCCCTGAGGCACAGAGCTCAGGGAGATTAAGTAGCTAATAAAACCTTTTACAAAAAATTATTTAAACATGTTCCCTCATGTCACATGAGCTGGGACATGTTTGAGAAGTTTACAAAATTTAATTTAATTATTTTATAAAACCTTCAGGAAACCTCATTCCGCCCATGGATGAGGTTTCCTGAAAAATGGGAAGGCTGCCTGGGCTCTTCACCTGCCCCCCGCCAACCTTAAGGTTGGACCAGCAGCGTTGTTAATAAGGTAAATAACTTTTTTAATGACCTTAATAGGCCACTGACAGTTCGATGGATGCGCAGCTGCCTCCAGAACTATCGAAATGCCGTGTGATGACATCGGGACGCACACCGACAACAATATTTTGCCCCTAGCCTCTGTCTTGCTTTTGTAGGCACAGTATTTATATGGCTAGTCCAGTTCAGTTTCTGGTCAATGGTAACCCCCCAGGATTCAGTGATGGTAATGCTGTTGAAAGTCAAAGGCCGAAGGTTAGATTCTTTCCTGCTGGAGATGGTCATTGCCTGGCACTTGTGTGACACGAATGTTACTTGCCATTGTCAACCCAAGCCTGGGTACTGTCCAGATCTTGCTGCATTTGGACATGGACTGCTTCAGTATGTAAGAAGTTGTGAATGGTACTGAACATTGTGCAATCATCAGCAAACATCTGCACTTCTGACTTTATGATGGAAGGAAGGTCATTGATGAAGCAGCTAAAAAAGGTTGGGCTTAGGACTCTACCCTGAGGAACTCCTGTAGTGATATCCTGGAATCGAAATGATTCCAACAATCACAACCATCTTCCTTTGTGCTGGGTATGACTTCAACCGGCAGAGAGTTTTCTCCGATTCCCATTGACTCCAGTTTTGCTGGGGCTCCTGGATGCCATATTCGGTCAAATGCTGCCTTGATGTCAAGGGCAGTCACTCTTGCTTCACCTTGGGAGTTCAGCTCTTTTGTCCATGTTTGAACCAAGGCTGTAATGAGGTCAGGAGCTGAGTGGCTTTGGTGGAACTCAAACTGGGTGTCAGTGAGCAGGTTATTGCTAAGCAAGTGCTACTTGATAGCACTGTTGCTGACCCCTTCCATTACTTTGCTGATGATGGAGAGTAGACTGATGGAGCAGTAATTGGCCGGGTTGGATTTGTCCTGCTTTGTGTGTGCAGGACATACCTGGGCAATTTTCCACATAACCGGATGGAAGCCAGTGTTGTAGCTGTACTGGAACAGTTTGGCTAGGGGCGCGGCAAGTTCTGGAGCACATGTCTTCAGCACTATTGCTGGAATATTGTCAGGGCCCAAAGCCTTTGCAGTATCCAGTGCCTTCAGCTGTTTCTTGATATCACATGGAGTGAATCGAATTGGCTGAAGACTGACACCTGTAATGCTGGGACCTCTGGAGGAGGCTGAGATGGACCATCCACTCAGTTCTTCAGGCTGAAGATGGTAGCAAATGCTTCACTGATGTGCTGGGTTCCCCATCATTGAGGATGGGGATATTTGTTGAGTCTCATCCTCCAGTGAGTTTAGTTGTCCACCACCATTCACGACTGGATATGGCAGGACTCTCGAGCTTAGATCTGATCCGTTGGCTGTGGGATCGTTTAGCTCTGTCTATCACTTGCTGCTTATGATGTTTGGCAGGCAAAGTCATGTGCTGTAGCTTCACCAGGTTGACACCTCATTTTTAGGTATGCCTGGTGCTGCTCCTGGCATGCCCTCCTGCACTCTTCATTGAACCAGGGTTGATCCCCTGGCTTGATGGTAATGGTAGAGTGGGGGATATGCTGGGCCATGAGGATACAGATTGTGTTCGAGTACAATTCTGCTGCTGCTGATGGCCCACAGTGTCTCATGGATGCTCAGTCTTGAGTTGCTAGATCTGTTCAAAATCTATCCCATTTGGCATGGTGGTAGTGCCACACAACACGATGGAGGGTATCCTCAATGTGAAGGTGGGACTTTGCCCCCACAATAACTGTGCGGTGGTCACTCCTACTGATACTGTCATGGACGATGCATCTGTGGCGAGAGGTTGGTGAGGATGAGGTCAAGTAATTTTCCCTCTTGTTGCTTCCCTCACTACCTGCCCCAGGCCCAGTCTAGCAGCTATGTCAGTTTAGGACTTGGGCCAGCTCGGTCAGTAGTGCTGCTACCGAGCCACTCTTGGTGATGGACATTGAAGTCCTCCACCCAGAGAACATTCTGTGCCCTTGCCACCCTCATTGATTTCTCCAAGTGGTGTTCAACATGGAGGAACACTGATTCATCAGCTGAGGGTGGGTGGTACGTGGTAATCAGCAGGAGGTTTCCTTGTCCATGTTTAACCATGAGTTTTCATGGCTTCTGGAGTCAATGTTGATGACTCCCAGGACAACTCCATCCTGACTGTATACCACTGTGTCATCACCCCTGCTGGGTCTGTCCTGCCGGTGGGACAGGACATACCCAGGGATGGTGATGGTGGTGTCTGGGACATTATCTGCAAGATATGATTCTGTGAGGATGACTATGTCAGGCTGTTGCTTGACTAGTCTCAGAGACAACTCTCCCAAATTTGTCACTAGCTCCCAGATGTTCGTATGGAGGACTTTGCAGGGTTGACAGGGCTGAGTTTGCGTTGTTGTTTCCGGAGCCGAGGTCGATGCTGGGTGGTCTGTCTGGTTTCACACTATTTGAAGTCAGTGAGGAAAAGGGAATAATCTTGTTAGTCAGCACACGGCATCATAACAGATAACACAAATTGTCAAAACGTGCTTTTTAAAGTGAGTGCTGTGACAATGTGCAAAATAATAGTGGCCAATGTTACCACCACAGAAGTATTCCAAAGGCAAAACTGAGGCTTTGCAAAATACCATCAGGTAACTGGGGAAGAAGCTGCAACAGATTTCTGCAGATCATAGGGAAGAATTGTAGTTGGCATTGGTGAACAATGTTATATTCTTCTTTTCATCAATGTAAGTATATCAATCATACAACAGGATTGGTGAAACAATAATGTGGGTTCTTTATTTGAAGATAAGACTATATAACACACAAAGTTAACTGGGGAACTGTGAGGCACATGCCTAACCTTGACCATGGCTGCTTACAGATTGACTATAAGTCATGGGATTAATACATCACAGCCTGCCGAATAATGATTAGCAGTGGTTTAAGAAATACATCCTTAAAGGTATATGCACATCATATACAGCAGATAATATGACGTGTTTGGCAAATGGATGGATCAGGCATAGTGATTGCATAACTGGCTGCTGACTCTGTGTACTTCCCTGCCAAAGTTACAAGAATTCAAGATCTGCTCTTTCTAGCATGTGATTGCCAAGGCAAGCGAGTTTAGTGACTATCATTGTTTGTGATGAATAACGGGAAGATCTGTTTTTAATGGATATTGCACTAGAAGATCATTAAAATGTTTGTACTTATACACATGGTGATAACTAATTTTACTGGCAGAGGTTTACTATTTAAGCCTGTAAGTTTGAATATTCACCTCAATTCACATTCCAAAGGTGAAGTACCCAAGTACCCATGGATAGAGAGGGTTGGAAAGATTGGGAAGGGTCCTATCCTACACTGCGGCTGTGGGCCATCCTGAACTTTATTGACAATGAGGTGACTTAGAATAACTCATTCTCTCAACTGATGAACCATATGGTGACAGGGAGGCGACATAGAAGGAATATATATGACTTTACAACCAGCATTAGAAACATCAAGAGTTTATTTCATCTGCTTTACTAGTTGTAAAATATCAAATATTCTACAAACGGATATGGTTTTCCTTGTTACCGACTGACATGGGTGAGAGGTATAAACTACTTTTAGATTCGTGCCTCACTTCAATATGATAGGTGAGTTGTTGGTGCTATCAGGCTGGTTATTTGCAACTTATCCATTAGGGAAGAGGGATTTGGGAAGAGGTGATGCAATCTAGAGGCAGCCAGCACCTATTAAAGGGGAGGTATACTTTGTTTCTGTTTCATGATTCTGCACTGTGAACGGCAGTCAATTGAAAATGAATACTGCAAGATCCCAAAATATTCTGGCAATGTCATGTAGGTCCTTATGGAGAGGGTCAGCGGGGAGAAGAATGTCCTCTTCCTGCTTGTTGGAAGTAGGATACCACAGGAAAAAGCCCAACAACTGGACAGAGGAGGCCAAGCAGGTAAATTCATGCAGCATTTCACTCAGAACCTGACAACAGTACAGAAAAGACGTTCAGTGATTTAAACATATCCATCAAGGTAAGACCCCTACTCACATTTTCCTGCTCAGCCTTGAACAATCAGCACTCATGAACCTTCTCTTCGCCACTTCCTATCCCTCTTTTCCAATCACATAACACTTCATTGCAACCCCTGCTGTCATTTTCACACTCTGTACCTGCTCCTGCTCCCTTGCCTCACTTCCCCACACCTGCTGCTTCCTCCTCTCACGATCCAAGCTATGCCATCCTGAAACACACACACAACCCCTCAACAGGCCACACACTAACCTGCTTCTTTTCACCTTGTGGGACGAGCTGGTAGACAGGGAGCAGACTCCCACAGGACGTGGGCCACCATCAACCCAAGTGTTCACAACAGGGCAAGAGGCTGCCAATAATGAACTGTGGGGTGTGAAGTCGGAGGAAAATATTCCACCGGGTGTTTGGTCATTTTACCCTTGTTTTCTCTTTCACTGAACTCGCTCCCTCACACACCTGGCGCTACTCAGAGTGTCACTCATCTGCTACTGTTTATTTGCCATTAATTGCTGACTCTTGTGCTCTTTTGCCTCTTTTTAGGTCCACAGGCCAGCTATAGCAGAAGAAGAGGAGGGCAGTCTTTTGGATGATGAACTGTCACTCACTCTCACCCTCATGGACTTGCTCAGAAATCAGGACTCTGCGCTGTAGAGTCAGTGGATCTGTGCTGAGTGAACCACTGAACATGTGAGTAGGATCAAGGGCAGCCCTGGAAGGAAGTCTATGGAGGCCAGCTTGCAAGGAAGACAAAGGCTGGAAGTCGTCCTGTTTTATAGAAGAATAGCTGCTTTTTGTATTGGATTGCCTGCCAGGAAACTTCCACACTATGTCAAACAGTATCCAGCTCTTACCTATGTGTGCTCCTTGCATATGCCATTAAAGCAGTGCAGTCAGCCATGTACCTCTCTGCATGGGGGCATGGTTGCAGTTAAGCCAACAGAAATTACAACATAGAATATGGACATTCAGCCCATGCACCTATGCTAATAATGGTCCTCATTTGGAACTGTCTACTCTAATTCCATTTTCCTTCCCTACCCTTACCATTTTATGGATCATAGGAGGACAAAATCCACAAATTGCTTGTTTTCAACATTTAATGCTAATTCAGATTGTTTGCCCTGTACACCTTCTGTTGCAGCTGTTCATATTTTTTTTGGATTTTTGTAATATAACAGCATGCAGTAAAATAATTCCACTTGTAAGCTGTCAAACATGTAAGTTTGATTTAATGATGTTAACAGACTCCAAGGCATGTGGATACAGTGTTGGGCTTTGTATCATGGTTGTGATTGTTTCAATACTTCACTGTGCCTCACAACACAACAATCCCTCATGTGATGAGCCCTCTTGAGATACACACAGCTTGGAGTTCATTAATGCTTGAACTGCAACTCATGATCTTCCGACATTATATTGAAATTCCCAATCATTGAGCATAACCCAGGCCAGGAGCCCACGTGTTGATGTTGCATATTCCCTCAAACATTCTGCAATCCCGTATGATTATTTCTTAATTAAACTATTATGTGTGGCAACAGGGCAGGGAAAGAAATGCACAGAATTTTTAACAATTGACAAGAATTAGCATGTTTATTTCAATGTGATATGAAAAAGATATTCACAGCTCTGTTATCCAGTAAGAAATTTGATGTGTTTTGTAGATGGTTGATTTACTGCAGCTCCAAGTATGGCTTTATTTGAGGAATGACTGAGTTTTCCAGAAGTCACGCATTTGCTGCATTGTAGCTGGCTCACAGGCAGGAGTCGCTGTGACCGGGAGAGATAATAGAGACTCTGGGTAATAGCAAAACCAACTTCTATGTGAACAAAACATCACTTGAAAAATTAAGAAAGAAAGCTGAGTCTTAATGAGAGGGTGCCTGAAAATTAAATTGACGGGGCAAAATTTTCCCGGCCCTGAGATGGAGGGAGTGGATGGACATTGGAACGTACGAATTAGGGGCAGGAGTAGACACTTGGCCCCTCGAGCCTGCTCTGCCATTCAATAAGATCATGGCTGATCTGAATGTAACCTCGACCCTACATCCCTGCCTACCCCCGATAATCTTTCACCCCCTTGTTGGTCAAGAACCTATCTCGCTCTGCCTTAAAAATATTCAAACTGCTTCCAGTGCCTTTCGAGGAAGGGGGTTCCAAAGGCTCAGTGCCGTCTGTCTCAAATGAACGGCCCCTTATTTTTAAACAGTGGAGGTGATGGGAAAAATCGCGTGGAGCTGCGTCTGGACAGCACTCTAATGCATTTCTGCAGCCGGGGAAGGTTACCCTTGGGGTGGGAGGCATTGGGGCTAGGAATGCACATTGGCTGTCTGCTGTGAGATGGCAGGTAGCCCAATGCGTATATCGAAGGCACCAATTAGGAGCCATTTACAGAGCTCGTTGCTGCAGAGTGACCCACAGACATGTGCAGAGGCCACTAACTTAATGGAAGCAGCCTCCCTGCAGCAGTCCAAGAGGGCCATCGAGCCGGAGGATCTACGTGTACAAGGAAGGAGCTGCCGGCAGCAAAGGCTGCACTTGTCGCCCAAATGCTGCTGCCGGAAGGGTTTCCCCTCTGCTTAAAAGGGCCTGCCTGTTTGGTCCTGCTGAAAGATGTTATTTCAATCCTCTGAACCTCCATTTTGAGGCACCCTCGTTTTCACCTACCTCCCCCAGCAGCTCGAGAGCTGGCAGCCCTGTGATCAGGAGTCCACCCACCATCGTTAATTGAACGGCAAGCTCAGAGCCCGACCAATTTGTGAAAATAGCTTCCCTGGCGAGGCTCCTGGCAAGTGCTGACTTGGGACCCCATTTGAGTCCTGACATCGGGGTCCCAAAGGCCTTGGTGCTCGGTGGAAAAAGTGAACTTTCTTGGTCACCTCAATTAGACAAGGTTCCCAATGACACTCTAGCCACCTTGATTTAGATTCTTCTTTCCTGTACGTGAGACCACACCAGATGGAAAAATATGGACCTGAACCCTGGTTTTATCCGTATGATGGGCATTGATTTAAAGGGCTCACATGCAGGTTTATCATGGCCAACACCCAGGGAACCCAAGAATGTGTCACTCCTTTTAGCTGAGAAAGGAAGGAGAAACTTGAATGGAAAATTATTATTTGATGGATTAAAAAAACCAGACAGATGTAAAAATTTTTTGTAAACAGCTATTTAGATCAAATTTTAACATATAATTCACGGAACTTCAATTCTTACAAATTGACAGTAAGTTGATTCTTCCAGCAAATCATGGAATCATATTTTTGTTTTGAATGTGCCATGTTTTGAGTGGAGGGTACAGGTGCCTGTACATAAAACAGAGTGCCTGATTGGTTGGCCATGATGTAATGATGTGTGTCTCCCATCACATTATGAGGCCATTGAGCCTCATACATCAGTAACCAGAGATAATAACTCTCAGCAACAGACCTACTTAAGTAACTGAATTAAAACAGCTAGGGCGCTTGCAAATATTGCTTGAAAACAACAATAAAAAGCCAGTGACAAATCATGGTGCTTATCCATAAACACCCAGATTAATGATAACTTTATAAACAATAATAAGTTTAATAAAAGTTTCACGATGTGCAGATATTATGAGTTCATTTCGCTGAAGGCATTTTGTGAGACACTGAGACGCAGTCTCAATTTAACTGCCCAACTTTTCTGACTTTTGGAAACTATTGTTTCTTTCAAATTCTTCACTTATGGCAGGGTGTAGCTCCTAGTTGTGGTAGTTTCATAATACACCAGCAGGAGTCCCTAGAAATGGAATTAAAGTCCTGTTGGTAACTGCAATTCAGAGTGCTGTTGTCTCACACCTTAGACGGGTTAAATCACCATGTTGCACTGGAATGGCTGCAGGATTGTACTCATCAGAAACTAATATTCACAGCAATTTAATTGCAATTATCAATTTTGTTTTACATTTGTGGTTTTAAAAAATAAATGTTCTCTACAATTCTCCTCCCTTGAAGCATTGATTCCTGCTACAGTACAATTCTACATTTACCAGTCACCTACCTGATCACTCTTCACCTAAGAGTCCCGGCAGACAGAACTAGAGGGAGATTTAATTTCAGTGGTATTGTGGTGACATTCCATACCATTTTTTAAATGTTGGGCTTTACATATATGCCTATTAAATGTGGCAAGTAATTAAATTTCCAGTTGGGCAATGAGACAATTGAACAGGAATATTTTAAAATAGCCTAACAGGTGTCCTTATGACACTGTGCGTTAGTGCACTGATGCACATCCACATGATAATATATGGTTTCACCCATTTAGTGATTTCCCACAGAGTAATAAGAGTGGGGGGGTGAGGTATTCCTCAAGAGGGAGGGGAAATTACAAAGCACTTGCATCATTCTTCTACCCCTTTTAACTGCAGCTTCAGGAGAAAGATTCCAGAGGTATTATGTGAGTAGATTATCTGCCTACATACCCCCATCTGTTGAGTACAGTGCTGCATGGACACACAGAGATGGCAGATATATGGTGCAGTATGAGGAGAGAAAATACATCTTCTGTGTAGGATATACATTTCAACATTTAAGTATGTGGAAATTGAATTCAGTCACCTTGGTTTAATGTCAAAAACTCAACAAGAGTATAGTTTTATATATTTTGAAATAATAATGTTTCACACTCGTGCACATGCCTCTTTATGTAACAAACATTTTAGGAACCGAAGTATTTGTTGTGAACATTTGTCAGTCTTTTTTTTCTTGGCTATTTTCAACTTTAGCCATTGACCAATAATATTGGGCCAAACCTTGCCCATTCACCTCCCCTCCCCCCTCTCCCAACATTAACGCCCAGTCAAACTGCAATAAAAGAAACAGTACTGGGGTTCAGTTGCAGTTGCTCACTCAACCCACTATATGCCTGAATTAAACATTATCACATAATTAACCATTTAAAAAAACACACAGGCCTACCCCTTCCCATCTTCCAATCACTCTGATCTCTGCTCCCTTAATATGATGATGCAGCGTGGCTACCTTCAAGATGAACACACAAGTTACATCAGTGAGGTCTCCCCGACTACTAAATTTTCAACATCTAGGAAATGCAGTTTTGCAGTCAGGCGCGGATGACGGATATTCACTGCACATTGTGCTCACTGCTGCCCACAGGCTTTACATGGGCTTTTGAGCAGCAGTCTACTGTCATTGGGCATCTGAAATACCATGGCGCTCCTTATAGGGGATCTGGGACCTGTACGACCAGGGCAAGCAGTGCGTCAGTGCATCTCCTCAACCAATCATATTAACGAACCCTTACTGAGCCATTTAGAATCACAACCAGCAAGTTAGTTAGAACATTTAATTCATTGTAAAATCATGCAGAGAAAGCAAAGAGCAAGGAAGCAAAAGATGGCAGTAAAAGAGAGAGAGACAAAAGAGGCAGAAAGAAAAGATAAAACAAAACATTTATTTACAAAAAGACTTCCAAGAAGAATTAAAATCTGAAGGGATCAAACTCCATTCTTGTAAAAGTTCATTTTCAGTGCCAGAGAGGCTTATTGGCAGTACAGGCAGTCCTCAACTTTACGACACTCAAGTTACAAATAATGGCACTTATGACGTTTATAGATTGACACCCTGTTTTGACTTTCCCATGTCGGTTTCAACTTTATGACGCCACGCCAGTGAACAAGTTCAAATGTTTACACGTGCACATTGATGTCCTGCACTGCTCAGCTCATTAACACAAGGCATTCAGTTGCTGTTCCAACGCCATTAGCACAGTACTGGACTATGTTTCTATTTGCAGTTTTTGCTTATTGTGTGATTTTTTAAAAATGTCAATATGATTGCTATTTGCAGCATAAATACATTAATGTTGCTATATTACTCGTCTATAATTGATTGAGTACAAAATTCTGGGTTATTTTGGTGAAAATAGGATTGGTTCAGGAAGCATTTCCCCATTTATAACATTGTCCTTACGGGAAAATCAGTCCCGAGTTACGACGTTTTGACTTAAGACGCAGTTTTCAGGAACCAAATGTGTCGTAAGTCTGAGGACTGCCTGTAATTAAGGCTTACTACACAGTTAAAATTCACTTACACTTGTGTGATCAAAATCTAACTTTCTCTGGCATGTTCAGTGAATTTTTACTGAGTTACCATCCAGCTTTACACCCTTACATGCATTTTAATGCTGAGTCAATCTGAGTCTGGCGAGGTGTTGGTGTAGCACGGCTTGTGGAAGAACAGGACAGCTCGCACAGCAACTTGCTGATTCCCACATGTAACTGCACATGTGGGCACCAGAAGCTGCCGTCTGATTTGCTCCATGACAACAGGGAGCATTGATAGTGTCATCGTTGTTATTATCGCAAAACCTGACCCAAAGTGTTCTGCAGTGGGACCACTACCATCTCAGATTGACAGAACCCAGACCCCACCCTAACTTCCTCAATCCCCACACTTGATCTGATGCATTTAGCAAGGTTTCCAAGCGACTTGCGAGAAACAACAAGGCAAAACAGCTGAGCTGAGGTAACGACTAATGGAACATCACACTCTACATCCCAAAGTACCCCTGAGTAACATCACAGCACGTTCACCAGTCCATTTCTACATATTTTGGTTTTATATCTAACTAGAGCTGATAACACTACTTCAGGCACCAGCTTTCTTAAATCCGGCAGGAACAAAGATTATTCAGTTTCGCTTGGAACTGTGCATGTTGAAAAAGATAAACGTTTGAGAACAGGTTATTGAATTGTTCGGTGCATGTCATTTAAATAGGCACTTATTTTCCATTTTAATCAGAATAATCTAACCCACAGTCTTATTGAATAGTGGTTAGATCAAAACCTTATGAAGAACAACCCAGTCCTCAATGAATAGGTTTGGATGTCAGACCAATTATTCAGCGGTACTATTAGGTTCGACAACAGAACTTGTGCTCAAACCCATGGGCTGAAAACTGTCTGCTTCTTCACAAGACGTTGCTCCTAATCCTAATCTTTTTCAATGTTCCCTTTTTGTTTTTGCATAGGGAATTGTTCCAGTCATGAAGAACAAACACTGTGGTGCCACTGGGGACCATTGTTTGAGCCATGAAGAATAGCACAGCAACACAAGGATTCGCTGGTGGTAACCATGGTGAAATGACAGACTGCACAAAAGGTATTGTACTTAAAGGCATTATCTTACTGTAGATACTGTGCAATAAATTTCCCCGTCTTAAACATTTTTGCCGTTGTTCAGTTATTTGCCCCTTATTTCAGCTCTCTGACAGCATGTGGAAAAGGGAATAGACCTGTTCTCTGCCCTCCTTTTTTTTGGAAAAATATACTTTATTCATAAAATATCTGAAAGAGCATACAAAACATTTCAAAATAGCCATCACAATAAGAGCAATCATATTCAAGTTTCCCACATAGATCATGAAGTGCTTCAATACAATCAATGAACATTACGGACATTTCAACATGGTCATTACAGACAGTGGCAACAGTATTTAAGTTATCTGTATAGATTATGTTGCACTCTGAGGTGCTTCATTACACTTCTGATACATGTAGTGTCCACTACACACATTCAATGTGAGTCATACAGCCTGAGGGGGTCTATACAATTCCCAGCCCCTTGGTGCACTATGGCTGAAAGGTCTTAGGCAGCGACCTTTCCCTATTGCACCTTTGTGGCAGCTGCCCCAAGCTTCAGTCCAGCACGTAGTCCTAGACCTTGGAATGTGTCCGTCTGCAACACTCGGTTGGGGACAAAGCTTTGCACTGGAAGACTAATAAGTTTCAGGCAGAACAAAGAGCGTCTTTCACCGAATTGATGAGCCTTCAGCTGCAGTTGATGTTTGTCTCTGTGTGTGTCCCTGCCCGTAGAGCACAGAGTCCTGTGTCACAGAACTGCTTGGGATCAACCTCAATAAAAACCACTACATCTCTCACCAGACCTTTTTTGCAAAGGCACATTCCACAAGGAGGTGAACAACGGTCTCGTCCCCACCACAGCCACCTCGAGGACAAGGTGCGGAGAGGGTGAAACTCCTGGCGTGTAGGAAGGATCTGACGGGGAGGGCCTTTCTTACCACCAGCCAAGCTACATCTTGGTGCTTATTGGAAAGTTCTGGCCATGAGGCGTTCTGCCAAATGACTTTGCCAGTCTGCTCAGGGAATCATCTGACAGGATCCACCCTCTCCTTTTCTTGCAGGGCTCCTAGGATGATATGTGCCGACCACTGCCTGGTGGACTTGTGGTCAAAGGTGTTTCTCTGTGTAACTTTATCCACGAGGGACAGGTGGTACGGCACGGTCCAACTACTTGGAGCGTTCCACGGCAGCGTGGCCAGACCCATCCTTTGCAACACCAGGAACAGGTAGAACCTCAGCACGTAGTGACACTTGGTGTTTGCATACTGAGGGTCTACGTACCTCTTGAAGCAGCCACACACAAAGGTGGCCATCAGGATGAGGGTGATGTTTGACACGTTTTTTCCCCCTTTATCTAGAGGCTTGTACATCGCGTCCCCGTGAACACGATCCATTTTCGACCTCCAGATAAAGCAAAAGATGGCTCGGGTGATCGCCATCACGCAGGAGTGAGGAATGGGCCAGACCTGCACCACGTACAGCAAAAGCGAGAGTGCCTCACACCTGATGACCAGGTTCTTACCCGCAATGGAGAGGGAACGTCACTCCCATGTGCCCAGTTTTCTTTTCACCATAGACACTCGCTCCTTCAAGTTTCTAACGTATGCCCTGGTCCCTCCGAACCATATCCCCAGCACCTTCAGGCCGTAAACCCTGACAGTGAAGGGGACAAAGGATCAGTCAGCTCAGTTCCCAAAGAACATGGCCTTGCTCTTGCCATGATTGATCTTGGCTCCCGAGGCCAGTTCGAACTGGTCGCAGATGTGGATCAGTCTGCGCACCGACAGCGGATCCGAGCAGAAGACGGTGACATCGTCCATGTACAGGGAGGCTTTGACCTGAGTACCTCCACTGCCTGGGATCGTCACTCCTCTTACGCCCAGTTTCTTCCTGATGGACTCAGCAAATGCAACACACAAACAGGACTCTTCAAATCTTCTCTCTAACTGATAGTTTTATGCTGCTGGTCAGTGGCCTTGGGTCATCTGATGTTCCCTGACAAAGCTGTCACTTGTCATTCAGTGTGCCCTCTTGTCCTGATTATTTAACTGTGATCTCACAAGTAATTGTACACAAGCAACAGCACAGTACAATGTTCTCATCATTCTAAAAATGAGCAAGCAGCCCCGTTTAACCCAATGTTTAGGCCTGTTCAAAGCACTAACAAGACATTAACTGATGGAGAGTGTTGTGATTTTTGGAAACTGGCAAAAACCCTGTCGAATTTAAGCCTTCAGGTTTCACTTTGGCACCAAAGAGGGCAGCACGATACAAAAGTACAATAAGGTAGATACAGGTACAAAAGCAACATCAAACTGTGAGCGCTTTATGAATTGAGCTGGTGTGGAGCTGCTCTATGTTTGCCAGCTATCCTGTATCCAGCCGTGATGGTGAAATTCTGCCTCAGTTAGTCCTTCCTCAGCTATTTGGGATAACAGACCCTTGAAACGATTGGCCAATGGAACACTAAACCCTGGTTGCTGTTCTTGCCAGGCATCAGTGTACCTGCAGAAATGTTAAATTAGACGCTTCAGTACATGCAGTTTGCACGGCTGAAATGCATAGAACCTGGATCCCTTCAGAACAGATGTTACACGCAGTTCACAGCAGGTATGCCAATTCTTTGCCATATGTTGTGTGCCCTGCATGTAGTGATCCTGAGGAGATGGGCAGTGGGTAGATGAAGTTGGATATATAAGGTAAGACCTGAAAAATTCAAGGGAAGGGGGTTGAGGAAAGAAAAAGGGAGAAAGGTGAAGCATCGTTGTGCTCTGACTATGACCATAGTTCTGCTTATCATTAAACACTACTCCATATGCAATTATACTGGGAGTTATACAAAGCTGTATGTGGGTCTTCACACAAAATATCACAGCTCCTTGAGGGTTGACCTGGTGTCTGCTCACATTTAACTCCTCACCTTGTCGTACTATTGGTACAAATCCATCCTAAATTTTTTCTGCATAGTCTGAATTTAGGAGTAAAATCTAGTTAATGCCTGGAGACATCTCACTCTTTGCATGTCTTTTTTTTTCAACAAGCACAACAAGTGATAATTGATTTCTGTTCAGTAATTGAAGTCTACAAGAAAATAGCTACAGACTTAATGCACTACTGACTGGCAAGTCATACTGGGAAAGTTAACCCTATGTGTCCTCATGGCAAGTATCCATTTACTGTAAAAAGTAAAGGAACTAAATATCTTGTAAACATCTGAGTGCAACTCTCAGGGTGTTAGACTGCAACGTGGTGCAAAAGGCATGGAAGATCAGTGTCGCCTTCTATATTCTGGAATTTTTAGGTAATCCTCTTAGGTATTGCTGGAAGAAAAGACATTTTGTGTCAAAGCTTTTCATCTTGAACTCATCAGGACAATTTGCAAGAAGATACCAAGGTCAGGGGGATCAACAGATTTATACTGAATGAGAAGAGAGTGCTGATTAGTTGGCAAGTGGACTCTGATTGATATAGGCTTTGCCATGGAGAATGCATTAATTGATGGTGGCTAACAGTTAACTGTCAAGCATTGTTTGAGATTTGAGGCTACCTGACTCTGATTGGTTGAGACATTCCCCAGGGCTGCCTGATTAAAATTTCAAACAATGCTTGACAGTTAACTGCCAGTCACCATCAACTGGTGCATCTCAATGGCAACACCTCTACCAATCAGAATCTGCTTGCCAACCAATCAGCACTCTCCTCTCATACAGTATAAATATGTTGTTTCTCTTGACATTGGTATTTTCATACGAATTATCCTGATGAGTGCAAGACAAAAAGCTTTGACAATAAATGCCTCTTTTTTCAACAATATTCAAGATCTGTACTACCAAACATCTGTTTGTAATCCTTTTGGATTAAGCAGGAAGCCAGGGCAACAAAACCTGTGTATGCCATACTGTTTACTTTGAGTGTCAGCCTTGGCTCAGGTGCAGCACTCTCACCTCCCTGAGCCAGAGTGTTTTGGGTTTGAACCCCAATCATTGCAGTGTGGAGGTGCAGTTTCAGTTGAGATACGAAGCCAAGGCCTGGTTTTTCTGCTCAGGTGGACATTAAACGTCCCATCCGCTGCTATTCAAAGAAGTGCAGAGTTCTCCCAGAGACCTTGTCAATATTTGTCTCTTTTGTTCAACATCTAAAACAGACGATTTAGTCACTTATCTCCTTGCTGTTTGTCAAAGTTTGCTGTGCACACATTGGCTGCTACTTTTCCCACATCATGAAATGACTGTTCTTGAAAAGTGCTCCACTGGCTGTAAGGCTCTTTGGTTCATCCTGGGGCTGTGAAAAGTGCTGTATAGGTGCAAGTCCCTTCGTTTATTTCTTCTCATTTTCCACTTGATGGAGCTTTCCTGTAAAATTAGTGAAAACCCATGGTGTGTTGGTCCGATGAGTTTTGAACTGTGTAGATTCCGCAGAATACACTCATAGGATCATAGAGTCGTCACAGCGCAGAAGAAGACCATTCAGTACACTGAGTCCATGCTGACTGATTAAACCATTTTAGAAGTAGCCCTTCATACAGGCCAGCACTAATAAAACCAAGCAGGAGCTGGTCCTGGAAGTGCGTCATTTGGCAAAGTTAATGACTGGATAATTTACTGAGTGTAATTATATTCCAGCACGTCTGTTAGATCCCACAGGGGAAAAATTAAACGCTTTCAGAAGTAGCTGTTGTTATAGGCCAACATAACAGAGAAGCCAGCAGCATGTGAGGCAAACTCATATTTCTCTTAGTGGAGAGTCAAGACTGCCAGAGAGAGAGAAATAAAAAACCCAGACTGGCTGCTGCTCCTGCATTTCTCCAAGCAAAGCGAATGAACTGAAGAATCACAGTATAAAATACAGTGAAAGACGGTGCAACTAGAAAGGATAACCTTCAGAATGATAAATAAGGGCAATGTGTATGAATACACAGGAAATGGAGTATGGGAGCTTATGACCAAAGGTGACTAAAAAGGGGAGGGAGTTGAGAGTTAGATCCGAGGGGAATGGAGCTGATTATAGCATTGAAAGGATTTGCAACTTGGCTGGTGCTATTAATGGGATTTTGCTTTGTGGGCATTGGAGACAAAGCCAGGGAGAATATCTTTAAGACATTTGGCAGTTTTAATGTTTAGAAGATGACAAGAAAAATTGTTTAAATGCTTGTGAATGCTTATTTCTATCCCGAATTAAGGTAACCAAATGCTGATAAAAGAACAGTGAAAGTGAGGCCTGACATGTAAACACAAAAAGATATGATAATGACGATGGTACAATGAAGCATTGACATAGAGGTACAATGCACTGTAGCGAACAGGAACTGTGTCCAACAGCGGGCGATAATCTCAGCTGCCCTAATGCGCAGAGGCACTGAATGGACACCAGGGGCAGGATTTTTGGGTCGTGGGGAGGGCTCGGCGGGCAGGCCCAGGAGTGTCCAGGATTGGGTCTGCTGCCTGCGACCAGGCCCCGACTGCGATTTCACGCTGGCTGGCCAATTAACGGGCAGCCAGCGCCAAAGGCTGGGGTGCTGAGAAGCTCAGTGCTGCTGGGGGGGGGCCGGGAGGAGGGGTAGCGCAGGACTCTGTCCGTGCTCTGAAAGCTCCCTGAGGCCGAGATCTCCCTCAGGGAGCTGAACAATTTTAAGATCAAAAAACAAAAGAGTTGCAAAATCTGAGAGAAATGTCCCAATGTGGGACTCACTCACAATAACGTGAACACAATAAAAATTCTGCCCAAAATTGTATATTCATTCTTTATTTAATTGTGGAAGCCTCGTCCTGCCCGCGGATGAGGTTTGCTAAAAGATCGAGAGGCTGCCTGGCCAATTCGCCCACCCACCAGCTGTAAGGTTGGACGGGCAGTGAAATATATGTTTTAATTAATAGATTGAGGGCCTTAATAGGGCCTCTTCATTGTTGGCGGGCGCGCTGCCGACGCTCGCACTATTTTACGCCCGATCGGGTCTGGCGCACGCCCGCCCATGGGATGTAAAGTCCTGCCCCAGTATTCATTAGCACACGCACACAGAATGGATAAGCTGGAGGGGGAAGTCACCTCAGGCCATTATCCCCCCCACCGCCTGATAACTGGAGGTAAAGCCTGTCGGGTGGTGGATGATACGTGGATCAGGGGCAGGGGAAGTATACGGAAAAATAATACTTAAAAAAAATGAGGATAATCTAACAAAGTGACAGTGGACACATAAAATCAGTGCACAAGGTAACTGCAATAAGTACCTGGAACTAAAGGATTAGAATGTGGGTAAGACTCGCTTACTCCTGGAGAAAATTTTAGTTCCCTTGCAGGAAGAAGGTCAATGAGTAAACACAACCTCTCATCTTGGGTATGTTTAAAAATGCGTTGCTTTCTAATAAATGGGATGTGTTTCTCCAATGGCTCTCACTGAAATGATCAGGTGAGTGATTGAGACATATAGTCAAGAAAGGTCACAAGTTCAATTCACCGCTGAGTTAGTTCACATCAGCTGAGGTAGTGAATCAGGCCCTGGACTGGCCTGGGCTCTTTCACCCCATGACCTTGTCCCCTACTAGAAGGGCGTGAATGTGGACATTGGCTAAAGACTGGGGTTGGCTGAATTTTCCTAGCCTCATGATCAAATAACTTGCTGGTGTCCTTGGACCCCAGTGTAACATGTAGTACCTGCCTTCACCAGAGGAGAGGTAGGTAAATGATCAGCTACCCTTTTAAACAACGTTGAGCAATACCAGAAAAGCTGCAAAACAGATTCAGGATGTCCCTGCAGAGCAAATGAAAACAGATTTGCTCAATATTTTTTGCAGAGAATAATCTCTTCCCACAAGTACATTCTATCTTTAAGTATGAGTCACCAGTATTTCTGCAGTTCACAGCCAATCAATAGAAAAGAAAACACTCAACCTTCTTCTTGTTTCAAAAGCAATTTGGAATATGACTCAAAAAATTTACACAACCCAACATATGACCCTCTGCACAGGGGAACACATCACTTGGATCAAATCCAATTCAATCTACAATGCGAAGAGGTGCATTTTGAACAAACCATTAAAAAATAAATAAATTTGCATCCAATTTTGAGGAAGTTGAGGAGATCTGCTTGTGGATATACGGTGGAACATTTTGACTGGTTGTGTCCATTCTGTGAGTTTGCAATACTGTTCGGATAGCTACAGCAGAGGAGTTTGCACAACACCATCCCTCTCACTGCAATTTGGCTGGAAGCAACAGGATCAGTAGACTTCCTGTTCCAAAATTCTTGGTAGGTGTTTCCATTGACTTATTTAATATTCCATTTGGGTTGTTCATTCTGTCCAATGGACAAATAGTTTCATGAGCGTGGCATCTGATTTCTCTAGTGGTTTAGGTAATGAGTCATCCAAGACAGCTGATTTTCAGTTATTCAAGGGATCTGTCCTTCTGTAACAGATCATTCTGAAGGCCAGGCAGGCCCTTGTGTCTGATTTCACTAGCAACGTCTGTGTGTATGGGGGTGCAGGGTAAGTGGGGAGGTGGAGGTTGAAGCAAGGGGGGTGTATTGTGAGTGGGAGGGGATTTATCTATCTCCAATTTCTGATTTGCCTGAAGGCTGGTAGATCCCAGGTGCACTATTCTCCTGGCAGTTTGGGGATACCTGTCAGTGATACATAAAACAGATTGCTCTTTCCAAGGAAAGCTGAGGTGGCCGCTTTGATTTGACTAGCTATTTGGAAAGTTGCCTAAGTATTGAATGCTAATGGCCATTTGGAAGTGATCTGTCCATGGCATCTGCTTGTTGTGTCTATTTGCTCCAAAATCCATGGATGTCCTGGAACCTGTCAATGATGTCTAATCTCCAACGTGGTACTCTGATGTCTATTCATATTGTGATTTCCTCTATCTTCTGAGAAATTGCCTCTCCAATGCTTTGTGTGTTACTAGACCTTGATCAAACATGGACAATGCATTAAGGAGCGGAGTTGGCGGTGGCCATGCCTTTGCCTTGAATAAATGTTACCTGGAATAAATATTACCTGGAATGTTATCAAGGCAAGAGAGGAGAGTGATTCAGGAAAAGATAATGAAAATTGTTGGGATACTGTAAGTGTTATAAATGAATCAGCGTCCCATAAGTGAAAGGAATAAACACGGTGTGCGAGTCTAATATGGTTTCAAATAGTGGAGATGAGAATAATGTGGAAAAAAATGCACTTCTACAGGATTGTTTTGTACAAATTACAAGAATGATTTTTGAAAGTCTCCCTGGAAAAATCATGACACACTTATAATTCTCTGTGTACTTCAGATAATTTGCGTTTATATATTGCACTTTTCATGAACTCAGTGAGCATTTTTCAGCCAGCGAGGCATTTCTGAAGTATAATCACTGTTCAAATGTGGAAAACATGGCAACCAATTTGCAAACAGCAATCGCCCAATCTGTGTTTCGGTGATGCTGATTGAGAGTGAACTCTTGGTTAGGTCACTGGGGACAAGTCCTCTGCTCTTTGAATGGCGTCAAGGGATCTTGTGTGTCCACCTGAAGGAACAGGTGGGGCCAATGTTTACTCTCTCATCTGAAGGATGGCACCCTCGATTGGGAATGTTCCCTCAGCATTTCACTGAAGCATCAGTCTGGATTATGTATTCAAAAGGAAGAAGGGCTGTAGCACAAGGAAGAAACAAGAATATTTTCTATCCACAAATACAACAGGCTTTCAAATGTTTGTGTTTCCACTTTGGGGATATAAAATCAAACTTCTTTTGAAAGAATAAATGACTCCTGCTTAAGAAATTACAGCCATTAAGCTTTGAAAATCAAATAAAAAAGGGGAATGGTGTTTATTTTCATTAGAGGGTATCTTACTTCATGTTGCAAACCTCTTAGAAATCATGCAAAAGATACTGTGCAAGCTTGTATTTAGGACTAGGCAGCTGCTTGACCTTTCCTGTCACAAGCTCCTTTGCTATAAACAGTTTGGCTGTCAGCGTGAACCTACCATTTAATTCCCTGGTTTAAATCATTCCATTTCTTGACACACTTTATCCTCAATTCAAGGAATCTTTAGATAAAAGGCAAAATGCAAGGCCAAACACAGTGGTCATTGGGCGTGTGCCCTGCAAACTTATTCACAGCCTGTTCCAGTGTGGTAGGCATATTGAAAAGAAAGTTTTCTCCTGTCCATGTGCCACGTTGATCAGACACAGTCTGGATCCCTTTCAAATTCAACATTATTTACAGTCAGCAGCCTCTTATCCATTGGGTGGACTTTCAGATTTTCCTTCAGCATTCTGCAATCTCCATGGAATTCCTGACATCTTAGTTGGGACCAGCCGTTATTTTATTCTTCCGCCAAAGTTTATTGGTATATTTCTCCGCCCTCCCTTCTCTCCTGGTCACTTTTTGGTAGCTTGCCCAAGTGAGAATGCTTTGTGTTTGAGCCCAGGCAGTAGGTCAGATTCAATCCTCATTTAACATGTACAAGTGCTCATTCTTGGTGGTGGTGGGGGTTGGGGGTTGGGGGGGGGCAGAATGGGGGTGGGGGTGCGCTGGGAGGGCAGCATTCAATAGTGATCAGGAGCGGAGATGCTCACCATTTCCCCTTGGTTAACTTAGGGGTGCTAACTCAGCACAAACCAAGGATAAAATTTGAGATTCTCCTGTGACTTATGCTTCAACTACTCAATAGAAAAACTCACTGAGGCACTGGGAAAGCAGGATATTGTGTTGCACTTTTTTATTTAAGATTTTGAAAATTATGGGAATGCGAATATTGTAACAATGTCAAGAAGTACATAATACCAGGCTGAAATGATCAGAGTATCATGCAAAATACATAACAGTGTCAGCCAAAAATAACAGTACAATTGCTTAGTTGTTGTTCTGAGTATCCACTGATAAAGTATGGAGCTACAGGGTACCAGTAGGCATTGTCCACATAGCTCAATAGTAGCTTTCTCATCACTGGCTTAGAAGGCCATGGGTTCAAGCCTCACTCCAGGATTTGAGCACATATGCCAGGCTGATGCTTTGGTACAGTTCCCAGGGAATCCAGTTCTGTGTTTTGGAGGAGACTCCTGTTCAGATTGATATAAAAGCTCCGAGAGTGATATTCAAGCAAGAGCTGGGCAGTTTTTAATGTGAAATGACTATCTATCTTGCAACCAACACCACTAAAAAGCAGGTTAACTGGGCTCTTCTTTTCATTGCTGTTAATAAGCCTGTGCTAAATGAAAAATGGGCTGCAACATTTCAGGAGGCAGTGGCGTGGTGTTATTGTGACTGGACTGGTAATCCAGAGAGCCAGGGTAATGTTCCGGGTTTGAATTCAACAAATACCTGGAATTAAAAATCTAATGATGATCATGAAACAATTGTCAATTGTCATAAAAGCCCATCTGGTTCACTAATGTCCTTGAGGGAAGGAAATCTGCTATCCTTCCCTGCTCTGGCCTTCATGTGACTTTAGACCCACAGCAATGTGATTGACTCTTAAAAATGCCCTCTGAGCAAGGGTAATTAGGGATGGGCAATAAGTGCTGGCCAAGCCAGTGACGCCCATATCCCAGGAGCGAATAAAGAAAAAATTGGCCTACATAACAAAAGTAACTACTCTTGCAATATAATTTACTGGCTGTGATGTACTTTCAAAAGGCCCGGGGATATAAAAACATAAATGCATATTCTTTTTTCCATACAGAGGAATTATCACGAGAAATGAAAGAAATATGAAAACCACTTTAATATTAGATAGGTTAGAAACAAGACCAGAGGAACTTGTTCAATTACTGTGGTAAAAACACTGGAAACTTTTGGTGTTGGGAAGTGCCTCATTCTACAACTTATGAATTTTCTTAATTGTTGCAGGTAGGTATATCATGGAAGAATATATTTTATATTCAACTCTAAACTATCAGCCTCAACTGCTAGCCATGTTAATGGAGAATTACCATCACCGAATTACTGAGATTCAAACAACTGAAATGTTTTCTTCCTAGTTAGTCTGAAGTCATACATCCATCCAGGTGTCCAATCTCATCATCTGGGATCCTGTTTACGATCAAAATCGAAGCTGAATTGTCAAAGAAAGGCTTTTGTAACTTGCAATTACAAACGTTACAATTTTTACTCCTCTTTGATAGGTTTAGCTCACCAAATTGAGATCAAATTTAAGGGGAGGTGATGGCGTTGTGGTATTGTCACTAGACTAGTAATTCAGAGACCAACCATAGTGCTCTGGGGACCTGGGTTTGAATCCTGCCATGGCAGATGGTGCAACCCAATAAAAATCTGGAATTGAAAGTCTAATGATGACCATGAAGCCATTGCTGATTGCTGTAAAAGCCCATCTGGTTCACTAATGCTTTTTAGGGAAGGAAATCTGCTGTGCTTACCTGGTCTGGCCTACATGTGACTTCAGCCCCAAAGCAATGTGGTTGACAAGGGCAATAAATGCTGGCTTAGCCAGCAACACCCACATCTCATGAATGAATGCAAAAATTGCAAAGTTGTCACAAGCATTCACCAAATATAGTCATCACTGGAGCGCTGCTTTCAATCCTCCCACAATCATCCTAATCCTGGTGCAGAATGGTTTATTTTCACATCTTCCAGAGACCATAAAAACCTCAGGGGAATTCAGGTTAGTGGTAGTCAAACATCCTGCTGAGGTAACTGGAAGTATTTTCCTTCTGAATTCTCCTTCGCCCTCCCACACAAACTCCAATAGTTGCTTCCACCAATCAGAGGTGCTGCTTCCAAGATTAGAACAATGTTTTGTCTGCACATGTGAACATAAACGAGGCATTCAAAACCATTTCAGTAGGTTTAAAGTTTCCCCTTATGCCTTGTTGTTAAATTTTCACAGGCTACTGTAATCCTCTCACTATAAAACCTGCTGCATTTAATGTCTCCCTAAGAGGAAGTGGCTCACATGGGCAGGAGGGAGTGAGTCTCCAGCCAACTTGTCCCAGAATTGAAGTAAACTGACAAAAGTGCTGGGAAATAAAACAGTCTGAGCTTGTGAAATTCAAAGAAAATGCCTCCAATAAATGCCAGGGTTTTGCATTTGACTCATGGCTTTCAGTTTAGACGATCAGTTTCCCAGAAGAAGGCAAAGCAGACAGCGATAATTAATTACAGCTCTTTTCCCACTCTGACATGATCTTACACAGCACTGCACACCAGTTAATGGCCAACTGGCCAGTTCCCAACCTCTTGCGTTTTATCATCAATTCACCTGAGAGTGGGGCCCAATGGATTGAGGATTCCTGAACAAAACTTCAGTGTCACTGATCAGAGCTGGGCGAGTGTGGGAGAGAGAGGCTTTCCACAGTGGGGCCCAACTCTGACGCAAGGCAATGGTCACTTTGGAGATAAAGGTGGCAGGGTTCTGAAGGTCTTCCTTGCTGGCCAAGTACTGAAGACTCCCAAGGCCGAATTCCAAGGGAATTACTGTCAAAGAAGGTTGACAGAGAGGGTTACATGTCTACAGACTGATCATCCACGTGAAGTTGAAAAAGTCAATGTCTTAACGTTGTTAAGGAAACTTTTTTCTTCTAATACACTTTTTCTTTTAATACACTACATCCAAAAAAAACATAAACACATGGTGTCTTTCTTGCCGCAGTTCTGGTTGTTTCTTTTCTGATATTCCTTTTGCAATCCCTCACCCCCATACAGGGCATCCTGTCTCCATGCAACACTCTTCAGCTGGGTTGTCTGACAGAAGTTGTGCTGGTCATGGTCCATGGGCGGATCGGTCAGTGAGTTTTGTTTGCATTAGTTACACTCAGATCTCGAACTTGTAAAGGCAAGTTCCCCATTGCAAGATCCAAATACCAACTAAAGACAAGGAGAGCTTGAAGTCCACTCCTGTTGATTATGAATGTGGGAAAATGCGGAAGAAATCCCGAGAGCATTCCAGGTGTTTACATTGTAAAACGAATGCCCAATGGTGGATGAATATTCTGGGTGCCTCCTGCAGTCTTGCGGCTGATAGCAAGTGTTGACCCGAACTGTAATGCTTGCAAATTCCACACGCCTGGAGCAGGGCTGTTCCTAGTTGGAAATCAGTGAAAATTCCTGTCGTCTGCACACTTGTCTTCTTCAGCCTAGGGAGGATGAGCAGTTCTGATGGCGGATGCAGCAAGGAACAAAAGGGCGGCGTTATTGGCAAAAGATAAGGAAGGCCATATAGGTGCAATCTGTAGTCGGTGCCATCAAAATCGGGGTCAAGCTGCAAAGACGTGCGAAATCAGAGGAACAGTGGAAGTAGTTTCACGGGTATCCTTACAAACTGTACATTAACTTTATGCCCCATACCAAGTGGCTGGCTTTTCCCAAAGCAGCGAGGCATGCTCTCCTGAATGAATGCCTCTCTGAAAAAGTGGCCTACAAATCACGCATCAGGTCATTGGTTTCCTTTATTTTCACGGATGGATTGTCACGAGGGTAGTAGTACTGTACACTGGAACAAAGCCCATCTCCGGGGCTAAGCACAGCTTCTCCAGTTAAAAGCGGAGTCAAAGCCAACGACGCTAACGGATGAGTTGGGGCATGTCACAGGAAGGCAAATAAACAGACAACTCCACTTCACTTTCTTTCATTTAAAGGGAGATCTTCGTAAAATAAAACCAGATCAAACATTTTCAGACCAAATAGACACATTTAAAAGAGCTCGCTGTGCAATTTAACATGTAAATGTCCACCATAAAACATATTTGTAGCATCCCCAATAAAGTCAAATAGAAATGCTTTTCGATAATTAATATGAATTGTGCTACTAACAATCAGTTATCCATGTGTTAGAAAAACCTGACTTTTATTATGTCGCATGTTATAAAAAAAGATTTGGAAGGGAACCAATTGGATTTCGATTCCCCCAAAGAGCTGCACTCATTAATTTTTATCCTTTAGGGGAACAATTATTAGAACATGAGTGAATTGTGTCATGTAGCCACCCAGCATTGTACATTTACTTTCAATTTTAATTGTGCAGTGAGCCGGCTTTAAGCCAACATTTGTAAGTAACATGTTAGTCATAGTTTAATTTACCATAACCAAAGAGGCATGTCAAATTGTCGTGAATGTCACAGACATAAACCACTGGGAAAGCTAAGGAGTAGGTGAGAAGATTAACACCTTTTGTTCTGCTTACCAGGAAGCTCAGGTTGCTTGCAGTCAGCAGGACTGCTTTGTATTCTCTTAGACACCTCATCTTCATTGACAGCATTTCTCAGAGGGCCATCGAGATGGTCTATTGAAGACCTGTCTGCAGAGAGGATCTCATTTTAGCTGATTTGGCCAAGTTCAGCTCAGCTTGAATGCAGGGCTTAGATTTTCTAAATGAGCACTGTTCAAAATAGTGGTGCTAATGGAATACGTATATAATACATCAAATAAAAAAATAATCACTTTAATCCACAGGAAGTTACTTAGCCCATTGTCTTGTCGCTGTACTAATTAACAGCATGCAGCCGGGTTTATAATAGTGCAATGCTGACACCCTGTCAGCTCATTTTGACATTATTTCTTTAAATGTTGCCAATGTTCTTTGGTTAAACCAGTGACGCCATTTCCACGGAATGTGAACAGATCTTAAAATGCAAGTTTTACCACGAGTAGGAGCATAAAATCAAGGGTATGTGGTACAGCAAGGAAGGCCACTCAGCCCATTGACAGCAGCTCTTTCGAAGAGCAATCCAATTGGTTCCACTCCCCTGCTCTTTCACACCTTGCAATTTACTTTTCCTTCCACCGTTTCTTCAGTTTCATTTTGCAGGCCATGACTGAATCAGTATTTAACATCTTATCAGACCGTGCGTTCCAGATCCTAACCGCTCGTTGCATTAAAAAATTTTACCTTCTGCTGTCTCTGGTTCTTCCATCAATCGCCTTCATTTGGAACTTTTATACCGACAAATATCCACTTCCTGCTCAGAATGTGGGGTATAACTCTTGGAAGCCCAGTTGTAGGACGTGTGTATACAGAGGCACATTGTTTCTGCATTCATTTTATTCAAATCCATCACCACTACCCCCCCATCCAGTTTTCTCTCTTTTTTAGCTCCATCTTTTCCTGTACATTGGGTCCAGTGTTTGGATATGGCCTCAGGCCACCATTCATTCCTTGCCCAATAGCCATTGTTCATATCTGTGAGCGTTGCCTGGTTATTTGACTGCCGTAGGCATCACAACTAAGCCTGACCCTCTTCTTCTCTGACATGTAGACATTCTCTCCAACAGCATGTCACCATGCCCCAGCCAGAACTGGGGACATTGGCAGATATTTTTTGCCCACTTTTTAACCTGGGAACATTGAGGTCACTTTACATTGCCTGGATCTGTCAGGATCATCTATTTCAGCCCAGAGCAGGGATCATACCTGACAATGTCTTAACTAATCATGTGATGCATTTTTCTATTGAGCTGGCGGGTCCCTCCATGTGTGCTTAAGCGAGTGGCTTCTATTTTATGAGCAGACATGAGCTTGTTTAATAAGGGTGAAACGTTGCATTAACAATTAGTTGTTTTATATATAGTGCCTTTTTGTAGTGCCTATATGGTTTTGCAAAGTGTCTTTAGTGTAGGGAAAACATCACATCACAAGTACCATGGTCCCATTTTCTTCTTCTGACAAATGTTAAAGACTCCATTATTCTATTACTCATTACTGCCCATGGAATATTGCAGGTTTAACAATTTATCAACAACCACTGAAATCCAATGTAATAAGGAGCTAGTTAAATGGCAATTCTTTCTGTCTTTCTTGGGGTAATATTGTCTTAGGTGTAGCAGTCGCCGGGCACCGGACTACCATCTTGGATGGTAAATAATGTGTGGTTCAAAAGGGACATGCATAAAAATAACCAAGATGTGACTTACATTAAACAATGTGCGGCTCGATTTGATTATTTAATTTGGTGGATTGTTGCTGGACTGGGTAAAATTGTTAATCTGAGTGGGGTTCGTTTCGCATAATACCATTGTGCACCATAGTCGAGGGGGTTAAATTGCTTTAACCGGTGGTCTGATTTTGCATATGATTGAACATTCAAGTATTTGATTTGCAGTTGAGATTCTATCATTCGCAAGTGAAAACTAGAAATACTGGCATTGCTTAGAATGCTGGAATCAACATTTACACTAAACAGTTGTAGGAATAGATTAGTATTTAATGTCACTCCCTGTTTGAGGCAGGGACAGAAACATGGGGCAGAATATTCGGGTCGGGGTGGGTGGGTGGATGGGCCCCACTCACTGACGCGTAAAATGACGCGCGGTGACATTGGGTGTGTGTCAGTTTGGTGGGTGTGCACTGGAGTCGGCTGTACGCCTGCCGAACTGTCAAAGGCCTATTAAGGGCCATTTAAAAATTAATTAAAATACTCAACGGAGCTGCCTGTCTAACCTTAAAGGTTGGCGGGAGGAGGGGGTGGGGGGGGAGGTGGGGTGAGGTGGGGAGTGGGGGTGGGGGGGGGGGGTGGTGGGGGGAGGCGGGGGGAAGAGGGGGGTGGGGGTGGGCAGGCTAAGAGCCCAGGCGGCCTTCGCATTTCTCATGAAACCTCATCCACGGGCGAGATGTGGTTTCACAAAGTGTTTGTAAGTTGAATAAAACTTTATTAAAGTTCATTGACATGTCCCAGCTCATGTGACACTGTCTCGTGAGGGGGCGTGCCTTAGAAACTTTTTTTTTTTCTTTATTAAAAGTTTTGAAATTTGTGAAAGAGCGCAGGCCCCAGCTCATCCTACTCCCCCCGCCTGCACAGCGTTTCCGGGTGCGTGTCGCACTAGGCAGGCCTTACTTGGCCCGCCCACATTAAATGGTGGGGCGCAGCTGATCCTGGGTGGCGATTGGCTGCGTGTCTGCCCACGTCAGCTCCCGCTCAGCCCCACCTGACAGGGAGAAAATTCTCCCCATGTTGGTTCCAAGATTGTGCTTTATATCTAAATAGCACAAAATTGGATATAATTATGTTAAACCAACACGCTGCTTAATTAGTGTGCTATGTACTGTTTAACAAGCTAAGTAAATAGTTCTGGACCTGGCACTTTAACCAGCCAAGTGGCAACAGCAATAGGGGAACGAGAGAGAGGTGCCTGTAAAAGGCAGCAGGTCTAGCCTCCCATTTTGACACACAGCCATTTTCATTGATGATGCTGTATTTTTGTTTGAGTGCAGATGTTGTGTCTGACATCTCACAGAAGCTGCTGTTTGGGTGACTGCCAGCCACAGTTAAATGCTTTCTCCCATTTTCTCTTAGCTTGATTGCTCGTAAAATGATCATCTCAAATTAGAAAACAGGTGCTCCAGTTTGTAAAAGCTTATGATAGATGGAGGGTGAATTTCTAATGCAGATTGCCACAGGCAAAGTCTGCCTTGATATTCATTCATAGACTTGCTCAGATTGCTGGAAGGACTCGAGGGCGATAACGGCCTGGTCGATTCGAGACCACGGCCCAGTCATTGACTGTTTTATTCCACGTTTTATAAACTTGCTATTTTGCTTCATCTTTATTTTCCCAGCTTTCCTAGACACCTAAATTTGACTTAGTGAACAATTGAAAACAATGATAAGCTGCACGTTTGTGAAGCTGAGGCCACTGCATTTGAGAATGAGAATAGTCCGCCAGGGGAGTTCCTACTGATGGACAAAGGGGCTGATTCCCCACCTGGTGGCACTTTAATGCTGACTAACTGCTCTGCAGTAAATGGCAGTCTAGGCATAAAATTGTAGATGGACAATATTAATATAAGCTCACAAATTCCACAAGGGTGTAACACAGCTGCCTAACTTTAATTTTGCTGGGCAAAAATACCCCAAATTTTTGCCAAATTTTGGTCAGTAGAGTTAATTTTCACACTATAAAGTCTGAATGGTTATGTGGTGTGTTCAACTGGAGGGGTGGTGGTGTAGTGGTATTGTCACTGGGCTAGTATTCCAGAGACCCAGGGTAATGCTCTAGGGATTCCCAGGTTCAAATCCCACCATGACAGATGGTGAAATTTGAATTCAATGCAAACCTGATACTGACCATGAAGCAATTGCTGTAAAAACTAAAGTCCTTTAGAGAAAGAAATCTGCAGCTCTTCCCTGGCCTATAGTTGATTCTTAATTGCTCTCTGAGTGAGTGGATGGGCAATAAATGTCAGCTGAGTAAGCCTGCATCCTATGAGCATTTAAAAAAAATCTGGAGTAATAAAGTCTCTAGTCCTTACTTTTTCAGCCAAATGCATAAACTAACAGTGTGTAGAGAACAAGGATAATGATAACTGCATCCATCACTGTGGTGCTGGTACACAAGAGGAAGTAAATTATCTTGCAGAGTCACATGAAGGGTTGAATGGTTTACCCATCCATTTTGGAGGACCAGTACATCTACAAGCGAACCAGTTTATGGTTGTTTGGTTTGCATTTCAGTCCCACGTTCCTGATCTACCGCACCCGGTGCAGAGGTGGGGGTGGGGGTGGGGGTGGGGTGGAGTTGGTGGGGGGAGCTGGGAGGGAGGAGGAGCTCCTTGTGAACCTGCTCCTGGGGCCTGACCAACCATTAACAGGTCCAAGCCGCGGGCAATTGAGGGGGTCATCCAACCCAACTGTCTGCCACTCTTCCACAGCTATGTGCGTGGCTGGGTGTCCCTGGAGAAATAGCACACAGTGTATGCTGGCACTGTCGAGGTCTTCCACTGCAGCGACAGGGGTGCTTTATAGACCCCTTTTGATCACATTTTGATTTAATATTGGTAAGTTTCCTTTAAATTTTGTTTTTGTTTTTGCAGTTTCCCTTTAAGGGGCTGCTTTTTACTTTGTCTCTGATTTTGTTAATTTAGTACAATTGTTTGACTCAAAAGAGTTACAGTTGAGCCAAGAAAAGCTGATTTAAAGGAAGCTTCAGTTACTCCGAATGCTTTGTCAATGCATGAAAACATGCATTTCTGATCTTATGCTTCCATTTACCTGTGTGCGATGTTTAGATTTGGAAGGTGTTGCTGAATCCCGGGGCAGTTGGAAGCCAAAGTAGCAGCACCAAGAAGCTGGAGAGCTCACTTTATCCTTCCTTTCATGGGATGTGGGAAAAACCAGCACTTGCTGCTTTTCAACCAACACTTGAGTCAACCACACTGTGGTGTGGACAGACCAGGTAAGGACAGCAGATTTCCTCCAAGGGCATTAGTGAACTGGATGGGGTTTTAACCATAACCATCAATGATAGTTTTATGGTCACTATGACTGAGACTAGCTTTAGAATCCACTATGATTGATTAATCAAATTCAAACAACCAGCTATCGGGTTAGGATTTAAGCGGATACCCCCCAGAGGGTGTCTTCTGGTTTAGGTCCAGTGACATTACTGCTGCACCACCATGTCCTGTGATGAAGCTGCTAGTGTGATTAGTGACAGATAATTGTGTTTGCTTCTGTGTCCACATGTACAGGAGGACGACGTGTGAGTATGTGCACAGCGACACCAGGAGTCAGATTTACAGTAAAGCTGACTTTGGCCTCCTCTGTCCTCATCTTCCTGACTTTAATATTCACAGCTGCCGAGGGGATATTGCAGTAAAGAGCTATCCTCACTCAGAAGAGCATTGGATGCCAAACAGTTGATGTGAAGCTCTGTTGCTGCCCTGGTAATCACTGTGTACATCCTAACTTGTGGCAGACGACGCAATAACACCCCCCCTTCCCCCCCCTCCTCCCCCACCACCGCAACCACCACCCCCGTCACCACCCCACCCCCACCCCCGCCCCAGATCGCACCCTTCTTGCCAAGACTGAGCATGCTCGGTGCAGCATGTGAGTGACTGCGCAGATTTCTGGGAGCCATGGAACAAAGTCCCTCAAATGGCAGCTGTCACAGGCAAGTTGGTATTTTTACCCTGTGATGTTGACAGCAGCTGTCTGGCAAGAATGTGAACGAAATTAAAATGACATCATGTTTATTCAGGAACAGCAGCCCGCGCCTCACATCAATGGGGAGCAGCGTTCTGATCTGACTGAGACGAAGGGAAACTTTGCTGCGTGTCTCATTATTTAACATTTGTAAAGCACCCAATAGAAAATAATTGCAGAGTCCCTGTAGAAGCTATCATGGCATTTGACTCCCGGATTCATTAGTGAGATAAAGGCTGAACCATAGATAGTGAGGAGACAGTCATTTGACTGCGAAAACAGAACTAACATAAATGAGGGTCGTAAGGACTGATCAATTTAAAAGCTGCATTATGTCTTTTTCCTGGCACCGAGGAGGCTGCTTCACATGAGCACAGCCCCTTGCGTTACATTCCCTAAAGTTGTCGGCAGGAGTTTTCAGCACTTGTGTGTCACCAGCCAGATATCACCCCCTCCCCATTTTAATGGAGGGGAGAATCATGGCCTGTCAGACAGGCAGGAAGCAAACCCAGACCATAGGCAGCACGGAGAGCTCTCAATTAGTACAGCCGGGTAATAAAAAACTGGATAGGGTGGGGCAGGATAGGGGTGGGGATAGGGGGTGGGGATAGGGGGTGGGGATAGGGGTGGGGATAGGGGGTGGGGAGTGGGGGTGGGGATAGGGGGTGGGGATAGGGGGTGGGGATAGGGGGTGGGGAGTGGGGGTGGGGATAGGGGGTGGGGATAGGGTAGGGGTGGGGATAGGGGGTGGGGATAGGGGGTGGGGATAGGGGGTGGGGAGTGGGGGTGGGGATAGGGGAGGGGTGGGGATAGGGGGTGGGGATAGGGGGTGGGGATAGGGGGTGTGGATAGGGGGTGGGGATAGGGGGTGGGGATAGGGGGTGGGGATTGGGGGTGGGGATAGGGGTAGGGGTGGGGATAGGGGGTGGGGATAGGGGGTGGGGATAGGGGGTGTGGATAGGGGGTGGGGATAGGGGGTGGGGATAGGGGGTGGGGATAGGGGGTGGGGAGTGGGGGTGGGGATAGGGGTAGGGGTGGGGATAGGGGGTGGGGATAGGGGGTGTGGATAGGGGGTGGGGATAGGGGGTGGGGATAGGGGGTGGGGATAGGGGTGGGGATAGGGGGTGGGGATAGGGGGTGGGGATAGGGGGTGGGGATAGGGGGTGGGGATAGGGGGTGGGGATAGGGGTAGGGGTGGGGAGTGGGGGTGGGGATAGGGGGTGGGGCAGGATAGGGGTGGGGATAGGGGGTGGGGATAGGGGGTGGGGATAGGGGGTGGGGATAGGGGGTGGGGATAGGGGTGGGGATAGGGGGTGGGGATAGGGGGTGGGGCAGGATAGGGGTGGGGATAGGGGGTGGGGATAGGGGGTGGGGATAGGGGGTGGGGATAGGGGTAGGGGTGGGGATAGGGGGTGGGGATAGGGGGTGGGGATAGGGGTAGGGGTGGGGATAGGGGGTGGGGATAGGGGGTGGGGATAGGGGGTGGGGATAGGGGGTGGGGATAGGGGGTGGGGAGTGGGGGTGGGGATAGGGGGTGGGGATAGGGGGTGGGGATAGGGGGTGGGGATAGGGGGTGGGGATAGGGGTAGGGGTGGGGATAGGGGGTGGGGATAGGGGGTGGGGATAGGGGGTGGGGAGTGGGGGTGGGGATAGGGGGTGGGGATAGGGGGTGGGGAGTGGGGGTGGGGATAGGGGGTGGGGATAGGGGGTGGGGATAGGGGGTGGGGAGTGGGGGTGGGGATAGGGGGTGGGGATAGGGGGTGGGGAGTGGGGGTGGGGATAGGGGGTGGGGATAGGGGGTGGGGATAGGGGGTGGGGATAGGGGTGGGGATAGGGGTAGGGGTGGGGATAGGGGGTGGGGATAGGGGGTGGGGATAGGGGTAGGGGTGGGGATAGGGGTGTGGATAGGGGGTGGGGAGTGGGGGTGGGGATAGGGGGTGGGGATAGGGGTAGGGGTGGGGCAGGGTGGGGGTAGGGTAGGGGTGGGGATAGGGGGTGGGGATAGGGGGTGGGGATAGGGGGTGGGGATAGGGGTGGGGATAGGGGTGGGGATAGGGGTGGGGATAGGGGTAGGGGTGGGGATAGGGGGTGGGGATAGGGGGTGGGGATAGGGGTGGGGATAGGGGGTGGGGATAGGGGGTGGGGATAGGGGTAGGGGTGGGGATAGGGGTGTGGATAGGGGTAGGGGTGGGGATAGGGGTGTGGATAGGGGGTGGGGAGTGGGGGTGGGGATAGGGGGTGGGGATAGGGGTAGGGGTGGGGATAGGGGGTGGGGATAGGGGGTGGGGAGTGGGGGTGGGGATAGGGGGTGGGGATAGGGGTAGGGGTGGGGATAGGGGGTGGGGATAGGGGTGGGGATAGGGGGTGGGGATAGGGGGTGGGGATAGGGGGTGGGGATAGGGGGTGGGGATAGTGGTGGGGATAGGGGGTGGGGATAGGGGTAGGGGTGGGGCAGGGTGGGGGTAGGGGTAGGTGTGGGGCAGGGTGGGGGTAGGGGTAGGTGTGGGGCAGGGTGGGGGTAGGGGTAGGTGTGGGGCAGGGTGGGGGTAGGGCTAGGTGTGGGGCAGGGTGGGGGTAGGGGTAGGTGTGGGGCAGGGTGGGGGTGGGGCAGGTTGGGGTGGGGCAGAGTGGGGGTGGGGGTTGGGGTGGAGGTGGGGGTGGGGCAGGATAGGGGTGGGGGTGGGGCTGGGGGTGGGGCTGGGGGTGGGGCAGGGTGGAGGTGGGGATGGGGCAGGATAGGGGTGGGGCAGGGTGGGGGTGGGGGGGTGGGGGTAGGGTTGGGGCAGTTTGGGGGTGGGGCAGGGTGGGGGTGGGGCTGGGGGTGGGGCTGGGGGTGGGGCAGGGTAGGGGTGGGGCTGGGGCTGGGGGTGGGGCAGGGTAGGGGTGGGGGTGGGGCTGGGGGTGGGGCTGGGGGTGGGGCAGGGTAGGGGTGGGGGTGGGGGTGGGGCTGGGGGTGGGGGTGGGGGTTGGGGTGGGGGTGGGGGTGGGGCAGGGTGGGGGTGGGGGTGGGGGTGGGGCAGGGTGGGGCAGGGTGGGGGTGGGGGTGGGGCAGGGTGGGGGTAGGGGTGGGGGTGGGGGTGGGGGTGGGGCAGGGTGGGGGTAGGGGTGGGGGTGGGGGTGGGGGTGGGGCAGGGTGGGTGTGGGGGTGGGGGTGGGGCAGGGTGGGGCAGGGTGGGGGTGGGGGTGGGGGTGGGGCAGGGTGGGGCAGGGTGGGGGTGGGGGTGGGGGTGGTGCAGGGTGGGTGTGGGGGTGGGGGTGGGGGTGGGGCAGGGTGGGGGTGGGGGTGGGGCAGGGTGGGGGTGGGTGTGGGGGTGGGGGTGGGGCAGGATGGGGGTGGGGGTGGGGGTGGTGCAGGGTGGGGGTGGGGGTGGGGGTGGGGCAGGGTGGGGGTGGGGGTTGGGGTGGGGGTGGGGGTGGTGCAGGGTGGGGGTGGGGGTGGGGGTGGGGGTGGGGCAGGGTGGGGGTGGGTGTGGGGGTGGGGGTGGGGCAGGATGGGGGTGGGGGTGGGGGTGGTGCAGGGTGGGGGTGGGGGTGGGGGTGGGGCAGGGTGGGGGTGGGGGTGGGGGTGGGGGTGGGGCAGGTTGAGGGTGGGGGTGGGGGTGGGGGTGGTGCAGGGTGGGGGTGGGGGTGGGGGTGGTGCAGGGTGGGGGTGGGGGTGGGGGTGGGGCAGGGTGAGCGTGGGGGTGGGGGTGGGGGTGGGGCAGGGTGGGGGTGGGGGTGGGGGTGGGGGTGGGGGTGGGGGTGGGGCAGGGTGGGGCAGGGTGGGGGTGGGGGTGGGGGTGGGGCAGGGTGGGGCAGGGTGGGGGTGGGGGTGGGGGTGGGGGTGGGGCAGGGTGGGGGTGGGGGTGGGGGTGGGGGTGGGGCAGGGTGGGGTTGGGGGTGGGGGTGGGGGTGGGGGTGGGGGTGGGGGTGGGGGTGGGGCAGGGTGGGGGTGGGGGTGGGGTTGGGGGTGGGGCAGGGTGGGGGTGGGGGTGTGGGTGGGGGTGGGGCAGGGTGGGGGTGGGGGTGGGGGTGGGGGTGGGGCAGCGTGGGGGTGGGGGTGGGGGTGGGGCAGGGTGGGGGTGGGGGTGGGGGTGGGGGTGGGGCAGGGTGGGGGTGGGGGTGGGGGTGGGGGTGGGGCAGGGTGGGGGTGGGGGTGGGGGTAGGGGCTGATTTCTGAATTTCGCCTTGCCACCTGCTGAAAACTGGCTGGAAATGTCAACAATGTTCCTAACTGAATAAATACCAGGGACCCACATCCTCTCCAACCCCAATAACAATTGGCCAGGGGACAAATCTATTTCCAACCATACAGAAATATCAGTTTCTACACATTCCCGCTGTTTTAAAGAGCACTTAAAATACACATTAAAACCATTCGGAAAGGTTCTTAAAAATAGGGCTACATTCCAACTTTCTCAGTGGGGATCACAACAATAATTGTGCGATGGGAGGGCAGGTGATTGGACTGCCAGCTCCTCTCCTGACTGTTCATCAACAGGCCCCTGGAATGAAAATCCCTGCCCACTGTGCTCCAGTTGTTCCTCCATTTCCAGGATTCATATTCGGAAGATTGAACTATTACGGAGTGCTTCGGAAGAGTGCAGAATGCGTTCCAGCTGTATAGTTCGTCTTCAGAGGAACAGCTTTCCCACGGAGTTGTGAACTTGTTTGTTTTAAGTGGGGGGGCGGGGGGTATATGTTATGAAGGCATTTGTCTTATCTGACAGTGACCTCCACAGGCTTTAGTGGAACTTCATGTAGGAGCAGGAGAGTGGAAGAAAAGTTTTGTTCTAAAAAGGTTTGTAACAACAGAGCTGATGCTAATTGGCCTCGACTGTACAATGCAACCTCCAGTGGTTTGCTGTGATGGTTATACAGTCTTGTCAAACACTGCTTTTGAATGCTGTTTCCACCATTGTTCTAGCCTCTTTTTATTTAGCCCTCCTTTATGATGGCTTGGCTATCACACAGCCAGGAGAATGACTGAACAGTTTGCTACTTTGCTCATGATATTTAGGAAGAGCACTTCACCCACCATTGCCTCAGCTAATGCGGCAAGAGACAGGAAAACTGGCTTTCCCAGGGTTGGCCGGAACACGGCATCTCCTCGAACCCTCCTGACCTCAATCCCTTGCATAGAGATTAATGAAAGCCCTAATACACGTGACCATCTGATTCACGTGCCCCTCCTCTCCCTCCCACTGAGGGGGACCTGAGGGTTTGGATCTCCCAGTTCTAATGTTTATTCGCCCTTTTCATTGTAGATCTTTATTTTTCTTGGCGGTGGGTGGGGGCGCTGGTGGTGGTGACTGGGGTCAAGATCAGCTCCAAACAACAGCCATTGACACAGATGGCACCTCATCGGCCGCTGAAGTGCCTTCAAAATCAGCATGGGTTATCACATTGGGATATGTATAGCCTGGTAGGCTTGTGATTTACCGTTCGTTGCTATGGATTTTGAAGAGATAGCGTGATGGAGGCCTGCTAGTTAACATGAGACGCTAGCCGTGCACCTTGATGACCACGCTCTCCTATGTGAGAACAGGATGTACCTTCGCAAGCTCCAGCTAACTGCTACATTGGAATTCACACAGTGCCGCTTTGAATTTGAAACAAGGTTTGATCATAATTCTTCATTCGTGTCTTCACGTGCTATCCTGGGCTTTTAGAGGCCTATAAGCGGCTATGTGTGAAGAGGAATTTATTTTTTTTAATCATTCGCGTTTCCAAAGCTCCCAGTTACAATAAATATTGATTGACTTTGCTCAGTTGATTTAATATGCACAGTGCACCAGGCCTCAAAGAGAGAGGTAATTGTGTACAGTAATGTGTAAGCTTGTATATAAGGCTGGAAATACTCACCAGGTTAGACCACATCTACAGAGAGCAGTTCTGATGGAAGGAAACAGATTTGAAACGTTAACTCTGACTCTCTCTTTCTCCACGGATACTGTCAGACCTGGTTTTGGCTCAAATTTTCTGCAGTATTTTGCTTTTGTGTTTAATAATGAAGTGGCAGTTCTTGGCTGTTTACGCCCAGTTCTCTGTCACATGACATTCAGTGGCATCTGCAAATATTTATTAATGGACACCTTGATATAAGGCTTGGTTCCTGTTTTTATATTCTCCTATTCTTATTATTTATTTTATCCTTTCACGGGACTTGGAGGTCTCTGGCAAGGCCAGCATTTGTTGCCCATCCCTGAACTGAATGGCTTACGAGGCCTTTTCAGACTCAACCACGTTGCTGTGGGTCCGGAATCACATGTAGGCCAGACCAGGTAAGAACAGCAGATTCCCTTCCCTAAAGGGCATTAGTAAACCAGGTGGGGTTTTTACAATAATCAACGATCGCTTCATGGTCACCATTATTGAGACTAGCCTTCAATTCCAGACTTGTTAATTCAATTTAAATTCCACCAGCTGCCTTGGAGGGATTTGAACCCATACCCCTCGACCATTAACTTGGGTTACTAGATGGCTCATCCAGTGCCATTACCACTACAATATTTCTCAGATAAGCAACGCAGTGAATGCGGATCTTCTACAATAACACAATACAATTCATTACAAGGCTTTCTAATGCATACTTGGAATACTTATTCTCACAGAACAACTGTGCAGACATATAGATACTGTATAGAAGCAAGTGAAAGCGAAAAAGCCACATTCTAACAGACTGCCCAGAACACTTAAAGGTGATCAATGTTGATTCAAACTGAGTGAAGGTAATGGTAACCCAAGTGGTTACAGTTAGAATCGGGGAATGGTTATAGCACAAGAAGGAGGCCATTTGGCCTGTTGTGTCTGTGCCGAATTTCTGCAAGAACTACTCAGTCAGTCCCATTCCCTTGCCTTTTCCCCATTTCATAGAGTGATGGAGAGTCTGGTGGCAGATTGGGAGCACTAGCTGTCGAGTTAAGTCAGATCGGACTAGTCACAGGAAGAAGGCCTGTTCCAGGAACAAACATTTATGGTTACTTTCTTATGACCCTGGAATCTGATTGGCCTTTGTTAAACAGGTGAAGGATAATACCACGTATTTTGGACAAACTAAAAAGCCAGGAGGTGGTCAACAATAAGACATAATAATTTTGGATTTTTTATCTAGTACATGTTTTGCAGCAAGTTGCTGTGTGTCATCTTGGTGTTTTCTGCATTTTTTAATCCACTGTCTTCTCTCATGTAGCAGCTCAATTTCACATAACCATTTATGTTTCAGATGGTCGGTGGAAAAGGGTGACAACAGCATAATAACTACTTCTGCTGCATTGTTAACAGACAAGTGGCTTCCCTTCTAATCACTTTTAATCCTTCTGCAAGGAGCCCTCAACAATGACACAGCGCTCCAGTCAGGAGTTCAGCTGAGAACTAAGGCAGCCAGATTTGAAGAAAAGTGGTCATTCCATGGTCCAGAGAGCTATTCCCCACTTGGCAATATTGGCAGATTATGGTTTCGTTGGAGCAGAGAAGACCGAGGGGTGACCTGATCGAGGTGTACAAGCTTATGAGGGGCATGGACAGGGTGGATAGGGAGCAGCTGTTCCCTTAAGTTGAAGGGTCAGTCATGAGGGGGCATAAGTTCAAGGTGAGGGGCAGGAGGTTTAGGGGGGATGTGAGGAAAAACTTTTTTACCCAGAGGGTGGTGACGGTCTGGAATGTGCTGCCTGGGAGGGTGGTGGAAGCGGGTTGCCTCACATCCTTTAAAAAGTACCTGGATGAGCACTTGGCACATCATAACATTCAAGGCTATGGGCCAAGTGCTGGTAAATGGGATTAGGTAGGTAGGTCAGGTGTTTCTCACGTGTCAGTGTGGACGCGATGGGCTGAAGGGTCTCTTCCGCAATGTGATTCTGTGATGGTGTGCATTATGGCAAAGCCTGAGCCCTGTCCTTGCCACGCCTCCTCACAGGGTTAACCTGAGCAACTGGGAGCAGGGTCACTGGCTAATTGTCTCCTCCATAGCCTGGGTACATTAAGACTTATTGTGGCTCTCACTCCATGCCTTTGGATCTAATTTCGATCGACTACACAGCACAGACCAGCAATTGGACCCGTGACTTAACATATTGAGCTTTCCTGTGTACTGCCTCACAAGAACAGAACATTTTTTCTTTATAAGATTCATCGTTCATCAGTTTTGTTGTACTTCAGAGTTGTAGCATCATTTTTTAAATTTGTTATGGGGTGTGAGCATCTCTGGCTAGCCCAGTATTTATTGCCCATCTCTTGAGAAGGTGGTGCTGAGCCGTTTACTTGACCTACTGCAGTCCCTGTGCTGTAGGCACATCCACAGTGCTGTTAGGGAGGGAGTTCCAGGTTTTTGGCCAATGGTTTGGATTGTCATAAGATTACGGAACACATTAAATAGGAGCAGCTGCAGGCCATTCAGCCCATTGAGCCTGCTCCACCAACCAGGCAAGTGGAGAGTATACCATCACACTCCTGACTTGCACCTTGTAGATAGTGGATGCATTTAGGGATTCAGGAGGTGAATTACTTGCTGCAGAATTCCCAGCCTTTGACCTCCGGTTGTAGCCAAAGTATTGATATGGTTGATCCAGTTAAGCTTCTAGCCAATGGTAACCCCAAGTTGTTGATACTGTGGGATTCAGTACTGGATCACATTGAACGTCAATGGGAAATGGTTAGATTCTTTCTTGTTCGAAATAATCATTACCTGGTACTTGTGCAGCATGAATATTATTTGCCACTTCTCAGCCCAAGCCTGAATATTGTCCAGCTCTGAGGAGTCGCAAATAGTTCTGAATATGTTGCAATCACTTGCGAACATCCCCACTTCTGACCTTATGACAGAGGGAAGGTCATTGATGGAGCAATTGAAGATGGTTGGGCCCAGAACTCTACCCTGAGGAACTCCTGCAACATTGTCTTGGGCTGAGATTATTTGCCTCCACAGCCATCTTCCTTTGTGCTAGGTATGACTTCAACCAATGGAGTGTTGTCCTCCTGATTCCTGTTGACTTCCATTTTGTTTTGAGGGTTCCTTGATGTCGCACTCTGTCATACGCTTGATGTCAACATTAGTCACTCTCATTTCACTTTTTTTAACTTTATTCAGAGCATAATTCAATCAAGAAATGTTCCATGATTAGTTACATTTCTGTACATTCACTTTTTACTTCTTGCTGATCCTCAAAAATGATACAGGTTCCCTTCCTTGTAGAACTCCACCAATACACAGTGGTAAGGGTAGGCAGGTGATTCATTCCCAGACCTTCTGTGTTGGTTTCCAACTGTCCACTAGAGGCATTAAGAGAGCAGCCTTGCGATCTGGTGTTTCCTCCAATCCTGACAATCACTTGGTGCTCTTTCTCCTCTGACAACCCAAATAATGTTGGGAGATCAGTGCAAAAACGATCATGGATACAAATCAGAACAGTCTTATTCTACAGTGAAACAGCCAATGCTACCATTCGGGCAAATACATTCAAAAATATTTAGTGATAATACATAAATTATAATTCGTGGAAGTTGTATTATAGAAAAGATCAGAATATATTTAAGTTCAAGTTATATAAAAACAGATCAAAAAAGGTTTACAAAATACCTAAAGTGTTTTAAAATTGTAGCCATTATATGATGTAACTGATGAATATAAATAAGCGAGTTACAACAAAGAGGCACTTCAGTTAAAAATGCATTCTAGGGAGTGAAATTAAGAAGCCCATTGATTCAAGTAGCCGATTCAAGTGTATATTCAAGAAGAGCTCTTTATTTTTCTTTGCTGTCTGTACAATGGGTCAAGTAACTATGGGATGGTGAGAAACACTTGCCCACGATGATTTATCAGTAGTGAAATGTTCTTACTAGAACCCAGCATTCACTAAGGTAATTTTTCATTTGTTCACGGTTTTTTTTTACTCATTCAAGGGATGTGGTTGTCGCTGGCTGGGCCAGCAATTATTGCCTATCCTTAGTTGCCCTTGAGAAGGTGGTGGTGAGCTGCCTTCTTGAACTGCTGCAGTCCATGTGGTGTAGGTACACCCACAGTGCTGTTAGGAGAGTCTGGCTATGAGGACAGAAATTTAACTATTTCCAGCTCTGTTATTAATGCAAAGAATGAACCTGAAATCATTGAAGAAGTGCTTTGCTTTCATTAACCCTGCATTTGTTCTACCCCAAAATATTTTCATGAGGGCCTCAATGCCATTGTTTCACTCAACTGCAGTAGGTGCAATTAGCTGGGAGGAAGTCTGGGTCCGGTCCATTTTCTCTCTACCCAGTTGAATTGCTGGAACCTGGTAAAACTTGCGCTTGAAGAAGCAGCTAAAACACCTGAGGCTCTGATCTGACCTCATATCCAAAAAATCCAAAGTCCATTTCTTTGTTGCTGCTGCCTCTGGCCCAGTGATACACTGTTCTTTACCCAAGTCAGAACCATGCACGTGCTTTGAGAGATTTCAATAAATAGATGGTTAAATTGTAACAGAGCATTGCAGAATCATTGGAAACATAGCAGCTGACTTTCGAAAATGCGTAAGAGTTCAAGCTTTATCTTGGCGTATTTTAATATGTTCAAGTTGCTATATAAATGCAGTTGTGGTCCAATAATGTATGTGTGTTATGACGCGGCAGATGGTGTGGACCAAATCCACGAGGGAAATTTGATCCCATTATCACAACAGTTTGGCAATTTGTATTTATTTTGGGGTGCGTGCCCTGAATGCAGAAGTAGTAAGTCCACCAAGATTTTAGGGATTTTTTTTAAAAACCAGAATTAAAATATTTATTAACAAAAGAAAAGATCTCAAGCACATGCATAGATCTACAAATTACTACTATAACTCTTAAATCACTAATTAACCTGACTCCCAGTTACACCCCCTTTAAGGCAATAATCCAAAAATAGATTTTAGATTTTAAACAGATCCAGCAAATTAACACAATACCCTGGACAGTGGAATTCAAAATGGCTCTGTCCAGCTTCAGTTTCTGTAGACAGCAGACATATGCACAAATGCTGGAGGCTTCACATTCTTCTGTTAGGTCTCATAATGCCTTTTACTGACACATAGCCTCATCCTCCTTTATATATGTTTCACCCTTTTTAATATGTAACTTCCATTGTTTCCATATGTCTTTGGAGTTTTTACCTTTCTTATAATATAAATCTTTGCATGTTGCCAATTTTCTTATTAACCTCTTCGGATTCAAATCCCCCTTCATTCACCCTTTACACCTTACACCTTACATGGTAAGACCCTAACCATGTTTACTCATTAGCATATTAAAGACACTTCTACACCTTACTTCTTTTGATAACTTCAACTTGCTGCCTGCTTGGCTAAAAAATGTAAAAGCAGAAAACTGCGGATGCTGGAAATCCAAAACAAAAGCAAAAATACCTGGAAAAACTCAGCAGGTCTGGCAGCATCTGCGGAGAGGAATACAGTTAACGTTTCGAGTCTGAATGACCCTTCAACAGAACAGGCTAAAAAATGTAACTGAATCACACACACAGACAAAACAACACAACCCCCATAAACATACTTTACAATAAACCAGAAAAAATATTATGAAAACTATTATACTCTCACGATAATGTGTAAGTTTATAAATAGAGTAGGAGTAGGCCTAAGGCCTTTGGTGCACAGACGCTATTCTCTGTCTTTTTGACAGGGTCCAATTCTAGAATTGTTTTTATTTATTCATCTCCAGAGGTCCAAGCCATGTCTCTCACCTGGAGTCTCGGTGATTTTCTCACACACTCCTCTGGAGGCCAATACTCCTCAGTTGACTTGGCATATGGGCTGGAGAACTAGGGGGTCCTAGTATAGAGAGACCCGGCCCTTTGACATTACAGCCTTTGTAAGGAATGGTGGGCAGAAACTCTACCCCTTACAGAGTTAAACAGGAAATCCAAACTGGAACAGAGCTGGAAAAAGTCAGAGATGTAACAGGATTGCAGCATTTACAAAAACAGGGAAAATTGTGCAGGGATTGGGGTTGGAGGTCAGGAAAGAAGAAAAGGGAATGTCTGTAATAGGGAGGAAAGCAGGAATGATTAAATGACGAAAAGGAAGATGGTGCAAGTCAAAAAGGAAGTGGTAATTTTTCAGAAAGTAGGTGCTGGTAATGGTTCTGATATTGCCATTTACACTCTATACCCATATTTTTATTTTAGTGGTCCCATTAACAACCCCCTTTGCCTTGAACGCCCACCATTATGCTTGGCAGAATACTGCAGTGGTTTGCCGTTGCTTTCTGCTGTCTGGCTGACCAGGTAACTCTCCCACTCTCACCACCTGGCATCAGGCATCTTGGAAGGATGTATGGGCTGATAATCAACCTGTTTGGCCATGTTATGAACGCAGCTTCTGTGGCCATCAGGTCCTGAAGTGGGACATGAACCCACATTTTTTGACCTTGAGGTGAGGACGCTATTCAATGTGCCACAAGACCTCTGTTCGCTGTCTCTACTTGCTTAAAATCGGTTCAATTTCTACCTTTTTCCAGTTCTGATGAAAGGTCATCGACCTGAATCTTTGGGCAGGATTTTAGATTTCAGTCTGTGTCGGAAGCGGCGACCTTGAAGTGATTTTCCCTTGAATGGCAAATTAGTCACCAGAGGCTGTGCTCACTATCCAATTAAGGACATCAGGTGGGCCTCCAAAGCTGGAGGGCCAATAGGAGACCCTCCGGCATGGATGGAGCTGTTGTCTGTCATTGCAGGTAAGGGAGAGAGAGGGTACCTCCATCTTGAGGTGACCTCCCAGCAACTTTGAAGTAACAAATGGCCACAGCTTCCAGGCCACCATTGTGGAAGGGATATCCCACCACAGGGTGGCCTGTGACTCCAGCTGTAACCAGGTATGTGGAGCAGAGGGGCCTCAGGGGTCTGCCTGCAGCACTGATCCCCTGGTCTGCCAGGGACCACCTCCAGACAGCTGACCCATTCCCTAATCCCCTGGGGGCCACCAGACTGACAGGGAAAATTCCATTTGGCCTCTAATAATTGGCCTTTAACTCACCTAAGTTGAGCCCTCAGCACTTGTGAGCAGGTATAGCTTTGACCCTGGATCCCTCTGGGAAAGCGGCTTGGGGGCAAGAAGATGCCTGCTGACAGTATGAAATTACACACATATCCACCTCAGTTCCACCTCTGTTCTCACCCCCATGTCGGGGCAAAAAGTCTACCTGTTAATTCTGTTTCTCCCTCTACAGATACTTCCTTGGCTGCTTGAGTATTTGTAGCATTTTCTGTTTTTGGTTCAAGTTTTCCAGCATCTGCATTATTTTTGCTTTTGTCTATGTGTTTGCTGTTAATGTGATCCAAGTCAGTTGTTGAAGCCAAAACCAAGACATGGAGCTTTTCTTTATCGAGAGAGTTTATTGACTTGTTCAGTCTCACAGCTCTCCTCCTGCTCAACCCAATGTCCCAGCTATCCCCTATTTATATGCTCTTTTAAAACCAATCACATAACCAAATTAACTAATAAACACATTAACAGCCCTTTAAATGGGCACTGTAGCAAAAAGACAAAACTTTAAAGGAAACTTATTTAATTAAAATAGTGTTACCGGGGCTGATAAGACATTTCAGCCCCTGCAGCGCCACCGATCGTGGAGTTCCTCAAGTGACTGGTGGACACCTCATGCTCCCACTCCAGGGACACCTGGCCACAAACATAGCCAGGGAATAGACAGTCGGGTGTAACAACCTCTCTCCATGGCCCACTGCCTGGAGCTGTTAATGGCCACTTTAGCTCCCCTATTTATAGACTCTTTTTAAGCAAAACAAAACTCAATAGATTAAACTAAAAATCAATAAATTGGAAGGTGGGGGTCTGGGTGGGGGGTGGTTGGTGACAGACCCTGGTGGGGCACTGTGACTAAAACAAAAAAAACACAAAAGGGAACTTACAAAATTAAATCAAAATATCATTTCCAGGGGTGATGATGCGCCCCAGCTCCTGCAGTGCCCATCGATCTCAGAAGTCCTCTAGCGTACCAGTGGACACTCCAGGGCCACCCAGCCATGAACATAGCCCTGGTCGAGGGGCAGACGGTTGGGTCTAACAACCCCTCTCCATGGCCTGCTGCCTGGTCCTGTTAATGTCCACCTTGGCTCCCCTATTTATATGTGCTCAAAGACAATTAATATCCATCACTTGTTTCTCTTAACCTTAACATTGTAATTGTCAAGACATTAACACTTAGGACCTGATACATTCATTCTCCACATGTTTCTAAGCTGTTGCACTGGACTCTAGCTGGAGTTAATGGAAGGATTTTGGTGTAATGGCCAGGAAAGTTCATCCCTACCATTTGAAAAGTTACCAGGGAACTCCTATACCCCAGAGTGTTAAAAAAAACTACTCCAAATATATGTGGAAAAATAGTATCAAATAACAAATACTCCTGAAGCAAGAATGAGTGGGAGGTTTGTTTGTGCATCACTATACTACTGTTCACAGATAATGCTTTTCATTTCAGATTACTGCTGTGTTCCAGATGGCAAAAAAAAGCATGTGATACCTTTTGAATAAAAATATTAAAATGCTCGATATTTAATTTTTTGACATTTTTTCTGTCCAGATTGATTTTCTAGGCCTATTTAAAGTCACATCATTCCTAATATAACAAGCTTGGGTTGAAAGTTGGGTTAGGTACTAAGAATCAGATGGTAACATTTAAAGATTCACAGAATATTTGTTATCTTCTTAAAATAAAGTGAAAATCTATCTTCTCGGGATATTTTTGAAATGTTGGTGTTGGAATACATATTCAGTACCAAGAGGTCATCAATTCACTGATGGGGAATGCTGTTTCACTGCCTTTAATTAATTTGGATTTTAATTTAAATTTAAGTCAAATTTAGAATTAACTGGAAGGTTAACTCAATCATTCTGCCACTTTGCCTTCATATAAAATGCAACAAGTTTATCAGGTCATTTTAGTAAGCAAGCTGGCTTATTCAGCATGGGAGCTGAACAATTTATTACCGTTTTAAATTGATAATTTTAGGTGAACAGCTGAGTAGGAAACAGCCACTCTGTATCTTTAATTACAATGTGTTGTTTGTTCTTTAACATGTGCTGAAATATTCTTACTCTGTAGAACACAAAAGAATAAATACGTTTCCTGGATCTGTTACCAGCTGTGAAAACTTCATGTGTCCTCTCTCTTATAGCTGTCAAATATATATATATTTATATATAATGCATGTATATATATATATATATGTGTGTGTATGTGTGTGTGTGTGTGTGTGTGTATGTGTGTGTGTGTGTGTGTGTGTGTGTGTGGGGAGATTGTATATAGGCTGCTAACCTGTGTAGGCTAGCTGCAGAGGGCATGCTAACACTGATGTGAAACACTGCTTAAGCAGATATTAAGAAGAATGTCCAAATGTGGTAAATGCTAATAGTGCATTCAGAAGCACGAGTGCCTGAACTGGGTTATAACTGGGCTGTTCACCCAATGATCTTTCTACGGGGAGCCGGCAAGGATGACTTCAAGTGGACTGAACGCATCCGTTTTGTAGTTTTATACAGTTTTGTCACAAGGACGACACACATTTTTGTTTCCAGTTACTTCACAAAGTAACAATGTGCTGACCACCCATTCCCAAATATCCATGTGCATTTGCTTTTTGATTTACTACAACAACAATTTGCATTTATGTAGCCCCTTTAACACAGCAAAAAAATCCCAAGCACTTCACAGGACACTTATCAAAATAAAATTGGCACTGAAAACCTCTTGAGGTGACATTAGGGCAGATGTGCTGAGTCTAAAGTAGTGTCTTAAAGGAGGAAGGGGAGGAAGGACGATGGAGAGTTTAATGAGGGACTTCCAGAGCTTGGAGCCTGAGTTGCTGAAGGCACTTCCACCAATGATGAACCAATAAGATTGGGGAGGCTCAAAGGGCAGAATTAGAAGTGCGCAGGGTGCTCGAGGATTGTAGGGCTGGTGGGGATTACAGAGATGGGGAGGAGGGAGGCCTTGGAGAGATTTGAAAGCGAGGATAAAATTATAAACTCAAGGCTTTGCTTAAATGGGAGACAGCATAAGTCAGTGAGCATAGGAGCAATGGGTGGATGGGACTTAGTGCGAGTAAGGATATGGGCAGGGGGAGTTTTAGCCTGAAGTTTATGGAGAGTATAATATGGGAGACCGACCAGGAGTGTGATGGAATAGTCAAATCTATAGATAACAAAAGGTAAGAATGAGCGTTTCGATAGCAGATGAGTTGAGGCAGGGCTGGAGTCCAACAACGTTATTGGGTGGGATTTCCCGGCCACGCCCACTGCATGGCCTTTTGGCTGGGCTGCCACATTGCCTGCGGTGGGACACGCTATGGCAGGGCTGGGATATCCCAGCCTCAGTCTTACATGTGGCCTTAGCGAAGGTGCAGGTACATGGTCAGAAACTCATCTCGGGGACACGTATGGTGCCATAGCTGTGAGCCACTTGGCTCAGCTTCAGGCAGTTGTCAGGGAGAGGGATGGAGTTGATGGCTAGGGGATGGAGGTTGCAGCGGGTCCAAAGACAATATGTGGAGGAAATATCTGCTCATCCAGTACTGGATATCTGACAAATTAGAGACAATGGTGGTGAAACAGAGCTGGGTGTTGTCACCATCCATGTGGAAATTGATGCAATGCTTTTGGATGGTGCCACCAAGGGTCACTATATATGAGAAATAGGAGGGAGCCATGGATAGATCCTTGGAAGACATCAAAGATAACAGTGTGCGACGGGAAGCGACTGAACAGATAAGAATGTAACTGAGCGAATGCTGTCCCACTGAGTTGGACAACAGTGGAGGTGCTTTGGAGGTGGATGGTCTGGTCAACCAAGGACTGCAGACAGGTTGAGAAGGCTGAAGAGAAATAGTTTACTCTTGTCACAGTCACACTGGATGTCGTGTAGACTATGATAAGAACTGATTTGGTACTGTGGCAGGTACCTGACTGGAAGGATTCAAACATGGAGTTCCAGAAAAGAAGGGTACAGGTTTGTGGAGTGACAACACATTCAAGGACATCGGAGAAGAAAGGGAGATGGTTGCAGATCTACCTTTATTCTGTAAGGGTGGAGGGGTCGAAGGTTGTTTTCTGAGGAGCGAGGGACAGTGCTTGAGGAGAGAGGACCATTAACAATAAATATCATCTAACGTGGGAGCCAGAAGGGCAGTTGGGTGGTCAGTAGTTTAGTGGGAATAGGATCGAAGGAGTAGGAGGGTGGGCCTCATAGACCAGAGTCTCGGAGAGGGGGTGAGGGGAAAAACTAGCAAAACTATAATTTTTCTTCCTCATTTCCCTTTCTTCCTTTTATAATTAAGAAAACACAAGTTTACAATAGAGAATATGAACACTCGCAATATGCTTGCTTGTTCCACCAAATGTATGAAGTTCCTGTTTATTCAGGAAGGAAGGGGTTACAGCCCTCAAACAATGAATACCTCCCACATTTTTTGAGGGCTTGTATCATGATTAATAGCTCTTTCATGTGACCTTGAGGATGACATTGGAATCTGAATAAAGACAATGCATGATTATGATAAGTAGGAATGTCTGTGAAATCCACCACAGTGACATTCTCGGCTAAGCTGAGCATGGATTCTATCTGCAAGCACTGACAACTGTTATTCAGATGCCAAAAATGAAAACCGGTGGTTTGATGTGGTTAAATGTTTTGCAGCATTTACAATATCTATTTTAGTTTAGTCACCAGGGCCCGAATTTTCCCCTTGGGGTGCACCCAAAGTCGATGTGGCCGGAAGTGGGTGTAAAACCTGCTCCTAGCCAAGGTCGGGGTGTGAATGTGATATTACACCGTGTGGCCAATTAAGACCCGTCCAACGTGAAACTCGACTGCTGGTTGGTCTCTCCGTGCGCGGGGTGGGGGGGGGGTTGGGGCTGCGTCAGGAGCTGGGTCCAATGGGGACCCGGCAGGGTGTTCAAAAGCTGAACAGGCAGCTCCCTGAAGGCTGCCAGGAGTTGTGGAGGAGGCTGAGGGAGCTGTTGGGAAGCTGTTCAACAAATGTCCACATGGTGTGCAGACGTGGCCTCACCAGCATCTGGTGGTCATGGAAGGCGGGAGGATAGGTCGGGTGGGCACCCTGCTCCCCTGTTTCTCAAATGAGCGCCTGGGAGTGCTGGTCAAGGAGGTCAGTGCCAGGCGGCATACCTTGATGCCCAGGGACGGCAAGAGAAGGCTACCCGGCCTGACCAAGAAGGCCTGGACAGAGGTCGTCGCCCGGGTCAGAGGGCACGACGTGGTGCACCGCATGTGGATTCAAGCCAGAAAAGGTTCGATGGTCTGCTGTGGTCAGCAATGGTAAGTGCAGAGATGGCATGGACCTGTACGGACAACTTTAGCTGGGCGCCCATTGCTTGGAACGTTCAGGGGTCTAAGAGTGTGTATGCCAACTGGCACTGAAACCTGCCCTGCCAAGGCGTGACTGGCCTGTGCATTGCAGGATGAGATGTGCCACAGTTGCACGGCACACCCAATGCCCGGATGTGGAGGGTGGGGTGGGGTTGGGGATGGTGGTGGGGAACCAGGAAAGGACCATCAGGGAGATGGAGCAATAATGAGGCTATTTTTCCCTGTCAGGGGAAGAGGAGTGGTAATGCTGCGGAGTTCTGCAGGTGGGTGGAGGAGCCAAATCTGTGCATCCTCGTGAAAAGCACGAGAACCATGCGCTGGAGCTGGAATGTCACCGGCCAGCTCACTCCTCAGGTTGCGGTGTCGCCGGGGTCTCGGGTGAAGGTAGGAGTGCAGGTGACAGGTGCGTGCGTGGTGGGTACTGGAAACATAACGGGCTCCTCTCATCAGAAAATGTACTGTCGCAGCCAGAGAGCCCATTGAAGCCCCAATGCAGATGGCACCATGCAGCAGGTCTCCACTGTCTCCTCGGCCCGCCCGGCATGCAGAGTGACTTTGATGATTGAATGTACTGAGCCGTTGCCTTCCTCCTGCAGATACACCATCCACAGGAGTCACCGGTGACCCTGAGGGCCCCCACTGAGATCCGAGGAAGACATCACACCTGCACCAGCGTCACACTGACTCTCTGAACCAGGCACCAGCTCAGATACCCACATGTCGGTGGGCATTAGTTCTTGGGCCCCGTGGGTAATGCACAGCGGTGAGGGCACATCACACTCACATGAGGGGCTGGCAGAGGCAGAGGGGCCCCAGGGAGTGAACAGTGGGAGCACAACTGGACATCAGGACCATGCTGTGTCTGAGGCAGATGACAAGCCTCTGGTGTCATCCATCGGGCGGCCGATGCTGATTGTCCAGTGGGATGCGTGGGGAGAACTGGGGGAGATTCAGGAGGGTCTCCATGCCACAGAGTCCCACGTAAGAGATCGGGGTGTAAAATTAAAGCACCTGGGATTGGGGTTAGTGTGTTGAGATGGATAGAAAACTGGTTGTCAGACAGGAAACAAAGAGTAGGAATAAACAGGTCTTTTTCCGAATGGCAGGCAGTGACTAGTGGGGTACCGCAGGGATCGGTGTAGGGACCCCAGCTATTCACAATATATATTAATGATTTAGATGAGGGAGCTAAATGTAATATCTCCAAATTTGCAGATGACACAAAGCTGGTTGGGAGGGTGAGCTGTGAGGAGGATGCAGAGATGCTTCAGTGTGATTTGGACAAGCTGAGTGAGTGGGCAAATGCATGGCAGATGCAGTATAATGTGGATAAATGTGAGGTTATCCACTTTGGTAGCAAAAACAGGAAGGCAGGTTATTATCTGAATGGGTATAAAGTGAGAGGGGGGAAAGTGTAATGAGACCTGGGTGTCCTTGTACGCCAGTCACTGAAGGTAAACATGCAGGTGCAGCAGGCGGTAAAGAAGGCAAATGGTATGTTGACCTTCATAGCGAGAGGATTTGAGTACAGGAACAGGGATATCTTGCTGCAATTGTACAGGGCCTTGGTGAGACCGCAACTAGAATAGTGTGTGCAGTTTTGGTCTCCTTATCGGAAGAAGGATGTACTTGCTATGGAGGGAGGGCAGCGAAGGTTTACCCGACTGATTCCTGGGATGGCGGGACTGACATATGAGGGGAGATTGAGTTGGTTAGGATTATATTCGCTGGAGTTCAGAAGAATGAGGGGGGGGTGTGGAATATCATCAAAACCTATAAAACACCAACAGGACTAGACAGGGTAGATGCAGGAAGGATGTTCCTGATGGTGGGGAGTCCAGAACCAGGGGTCACAGTCTGAGAATACGAGGTGGACCATTTAGGACTGAGATGAGGAGAAACTTCTTCACCCAGAGAGAGGTGAGCCTGTGGAATTCATTATCACAGAAAGTAGTTAAGGCCAAAACATTGTATATTTTCAAGAAGGAGTTAGGTATAGCTCTTGGGGCGAAAGGGATCAAAGGGTATGGGGAGAAAGCAGGAACAGGCTATTGAGTTGGATGATCAGCCATGATCATAATGAATGGCGGAGCAGGCTCGAAGGGCCGAATGGCCTAATCCTGCTCCTAGTTTCTATGTTTCTTTGTTTCTATGGAGAAGTCCATGTGGAGCTTGAGTTCTGTGTTGACCTTTAACACCGAACACACAGCCTCCCCCATGGACAGAGGCAGCTTCAGCAGCAAATTCAGGGGTTACTGGGGTTGCACTCGGACCTCAGGAATTCACTGCCAATATGAGAGATGGATGAGGCACCTAGTCTCTCTGTTGGGTGCCTGCCCATCAATGGTGAGCAGGGAGGGGTAAACGCACCTCACACTGGTGGACAAGCTGCCTGTCATCTCTGTGGGCCCCTCTCAGGGTGCTCCGGATGAGGACACCAGCTCCTCCTCCCTTCTGCCAATGGCTGCTGCATCTGATGATGCCACGTCGACTGAGGAGTGCCCAGCTATGGGGCTCTGGATGTACCCTCCCAGCCAGAGCCTGCTCAGACTCCAGCAGCCAGAGGACGATTGCCAAGGTCATCAGGAACACCAGGACAGCAGAGTCAGCAGCTGCCTCCTACACCACTGTCAGCGAGGCAGGGGCACCAAAAGGCAGCACCCACAGTCGGAAGTTGAAGGCACCATAAGCACATCAGGGGTGCATCACGGGTGACGTTATTTGTGTTAATTATTTTGACATTTATGTTAGGGATAGAAACTTTCTTTGTTCTTTGCTTGTTCATGTGAAGTAACATAAACATTTATTTGACTTAAATGGGCTGAGTTGTCTGGATGGTATGAATAGGTGCCAGATGCAGCACAGGCTTGTAAAAGTATAGCATTGTGTGGTGCTGGTGTAACGTGTTGGGTTCTCATTATTGATTGTTAGCAAAGTAGTCAGTGCCATTGATTTGATGAGGCATCGATGCCTTGGATGCCCAACTGAAGTTTCGCTGGATCAAAGCATCCCTGGTGTCCCTGCTTCCATGAGGGTTCCTGTCCCCTGCCCGTCTGCCTCAAGGTCCTCACCCCTGCACCCCTGCTCTTCCTCTGAACCATCACTTGACTCATCCTCCATGGCCTGTGGAGCTGCCCCAATTTACTCAGCCTCCAGTGTGCTCCCCCTTGACAGAGCCAAGTTGTGCAGCGTGCGACCACTATGAGGGAGACACTCTCTGGAGGATACTGCAATGCTCCCCCTGACCGGTCCAGGCATCTTCAGAAGCACATCTTCAGCAGCCCAAGTTTGTGTTTTCTAAAAACAGGGATTGCAACATTCAGCCCAGCTACTGGAGAACCAAGCAACTACAATGTCCAGAGAGCCCATTATGTTTCCACATCAGCCTGTCTTTGTGTTTCTCCCTTGTACCTTCACCAGGAATAAGCACAACTATAAACATGGTTTGTGACAAGAATGTTGATCAGCAGTGGTTCTAGTAAAGCCATGAACTAATTTTTGGTGCTAAATCATTTTTTTTTACATTTATCCAAGATCATTAATCTGGTGCACTAAATGTTAACCATACACCAGAGCATTTGGATGTGTATCTGTAACACATTATTAAAAAGATGACAAAGACTGCTTGAGGAACCTTCAGTGTATTAAAGATGATAAATGGGAAAGCGTCGGTGATGCACTGAGACACTGCATTTTGTACTGCACTCTCGCAAATCTGGATACAAATCCTAGCCTTGCCTGACATTTGCTCTTTCGCTTTCCTGGCACAGAGAGTTAATGAACTCGGCTGAGTGTTTGGATGCAGCACAGTGAGGAGGTAAGGAACTTATAGTCAACGAAGTGAAGAAGGAAAAAACAGCAGAGCTTTTAGCTTGAGCTCAGCTGCCCCTCCACAACCCGGTTGGCCACATAGAAGCATTAACTGAGGCCACAGCCACATGCCTGGCCTCCCACTCAGAAATAAAATGACCTGGTCTGGGGGGAAAAGAATTCATTTAAGATGCTTTATATTGAGATTAGCTTTTTTTTTTCATATTTCACTTCCTTTTAGCCCTGTTTTCTACCCAGACCGCATTGCCCAGAGGTCAGTGAAAGGTTTAGCAGGAGCAAGGTAAGGCCATTCAGTCTGTTACATTGTTCAATTGGATCATGGCTGATCTGTATCTTAACTCCATTTACCTGCCTTGGTTCAGTAACTCTTAATACCCTTGCTTAATAAAAACCTGTCAATCTCATTTTTCATATTTTCAGTTGATCTAGCCTCAACAACATCTTTGTGGGGGTTGTGGGGGGAGAGTTCCAGATTTTCAATTCCCTTTTTGTGAAGAGATGCTTCCTGACATCACCCCTCAATAGCTCCAAGCCTCTGCCAATGCTACGGTCTGAAAGGAGATGTGTGAGAGCAGCTTGGCAATGAGCTTTCCCTCCGACCTTCCCTCCCTCCCTGTGGAAGAAAGCCATGTGCCCTCTGCTGAGCGACAGTGAGAGAGGTGATGTGGACACTCGGAGTGGGGAGAGACCAAAACTCCTACCCAGGCTGGTGCCCCGACACACTGCCCCACTGCATCATCATTAAGATACATTTGTTTTTTTTTTAACAAAAGTTAAATAAAGAAGTGATAAATGACCTCAGAAACCAGCAATGCGAAACAGTTTCTTTGCAATGAATAATTAGTGAACTTTATAGAATAGGGTCATTCTCAGAGGATTTGTGCTCGTTTTAAATATGTTTTGTATTTTTCATGTAGCAAAGCTATGTCATGATTCAAAATAGCCCTTCCTCTGAGCCAGACGTGTTTAATGTCCTACCCTAGCCAACACTGTGGGTAAAGCTAAAATGTGGGCCAATATAGTACATTGAAAGAATGTCTAGCACTCTTACCAAATTGTGGCAACTCAGTAAAACTGCTCACATATGTTCAATTGACATTCTAATTTTCATTACCAATTCCTTTCTTCTCATGCAGTTCAAAGCCCACATTCCCCAACCCATGGTCTTCTGTCCTAACACTCTTGGTTCCCTGGCTCCTATTTTGTAGATTCCCTCTCTAAACTTTTCCACCTCACCACCCAACAATCTTCTTTTTGAAATCTCCCCAAAACCCATCTGTTTGACCAAGTTGTAAGTCTAACCTCTCCTTTCCTGCCTTGGCATCTATTTTCTATTCATCTATGCACAAAGTACGATGGAAATTTTTGACCTATGTTAAAGGCACTATGCAAATGAGGCTGATTAGATTAAAGACAGCGGGATTAAATTGGATAGCTCCCAAAAATGGGTGCAAGTATCATGATGTAGGATTAAGCCCCACTTGTTCAATGCAATGCAGGCACCACCCCAACCTTGCTCATTATAGTGAATTCTGCATGCAACCAATACTGAACTCACTGCTTCTCACTGCACGCATCAGAAGCAGAGCCCAATTTCATTACTTGCTAGTTTGTTTACATGGCTTAAACCCAGCCTACACTGCTTAAAGGGGAGGTGGCATTGTGGTTGCTGGAGGTGCTGAGAACATTGGGAAGAGTGTGCTATGTAAAATTCAACAATGGCTGACCATGGGAGAGCACATGCATCAAAGTTTTTCCCAGAATAAAGAAAATGGTAAAATTTGGGAAATAAGAATACTGGTCCGAACTGGTCTTTCTTTCTGGGTTGAATGCCATGCTGGGGGTCTTGGTGGGGGGAGCTGGAAAGTGGAGTGATGATTTGTACCTGCACCTGGGTGCAGGAGGCACTCTGGGCTGGTTATGAGAAGACCATGGGAAACAGCAGCTTTGGAGTGCTGCAAGAAGTTTAATGATATCATGTGAGTGGTCTAGGTTAGAGAATGCATCTTCAAATATTACATTGCACCAACTCTAGCACTAGCCTCAGCCACTGCTCAATTTACCACACCCCCATCATTCACCTACCAACATTCTCTGTCCATTAGGACTCATATTAAGCATGTATATACTTCACCCTCACTGACACAGACATTGAGATCACACAATTTGCACACTCTGTTAACTATGTGACAGCCACACCACCCAAACATATTGCGGGACACACATTAACACTTTGTTTTGTATCAGAAGGCAGTGTGCAACTGAAGGCAATAGGCCCTCACCAGGGGCAGAGATGCTCCTGCATATTCTAACCCCCACTAAAGAGACAGTGCTGCCCATTATCAGAATAGTTGAGGTGGGGCTGAATCCATTGAAAATGGTAATATCTTCATACCTAATCTCCCTTCTCACATCCCACTTCCCCTCTCACCCCTGAGTCTTTCTGAATTACACTAGGTTGCAGACGGTGTAAGCATGCACTTCTCCACCCTTGTCACTTATCCCTTTTTCCTTTCAGATACCCAAGAACTGCAACCAGGCCAGGCAGTGGATGATCACCAAGAAGGCAGTGATGATGCAGAGACACCAGCTCATGAATCCACACTGACCACCACCAGCTCAGATACTGACAATGTACTTATCATGCAGGATGTATCAGAGTTGGGATCTACACGTGGAGTGAGACACCAGACACACGTGTGCTGCAGCCCAGCACGGGACAATGGTAGCTCAGATGCTAGCTCAGTGGAGGAGGATTCAGATGAGGACTTTAATAGTCCAGGCTATGAGGCGCTTTGTGCGGAACTTAAAGCCCATCTTTCCCTGCATGGAAGTGAGAGCCAACTCCATGAGCCCAGTTGTAGAACGCACCGTGATGCAGACTCTGATGGCCGATGTCTCAGCTCCCATCGCTGCACCAGCAGCTTCCACTAAAAGCCTAAGTATTGCAGTAGAAGCCCAGGCTGCCCCAACATGGCTGGTGCTTATCCCTGTTCAGATGGACTGGCAGGGGTGTCACAGCAGCCACAGAGAACGTCACAGCACTCCAGCAATTTGCCGTCCAACAAACTACTAGAATTGCTGAGACACTGTCCTGGAGGAATTGGCAGTGAATCCATGGACCACAAACCTACTGTCCTCCCTCAGGATGACAGCATCCGTGCTCCCACCAACCCCACCACTTCCCGCACTGCCAGCGCCCCCGCTGTTGCCCAGAGTGCCGCTGCTCATGGCCGATGGTGAAGGCCTGAAGTTGCGTCATCTGGGCCCAGAGCTGCTTGAAGTCGTCCCCAGTGGAGCTGAAGGAAATTGATGCTCATCGCTGGATGTGAGAAAAGTGCAGGTGACCAGGGGCATTGTAATAGATAGAAAGTAAATGAGGAAAACGTGGCATCGGACACATTTCCCTCACGTGCGCCTTTAGCAATGCTGGATCCCAGAGTTGTTCCTCAGCCCTGAACACCAGCCGGTGGGGTGGGAGTGTTAAGACGTTCCAACTTAACTCCCAGTTCCAAACTGGATGTCCTGACACTGGTAGCGAGGAGAGAAAGAGGGAAGAGGTCAACAGAGGGGCCTTAAGAATGTATTTAAATTGGAACCTTAGACTTTAGGCCCTGGCACCATTTTAACATCAGGGCTTGCCTAAACAGCACCACATCCACCATTTTGGTGCCAAATAGATCCTGGGGCCAGAAGAGGCCCAGAAAAGGCAGTAATTTATTTCGGTTCCTCATCCTCTGGACTCATGAGTAAACCTTGGGCCTCCATTGGCCCAGGTTTCAGTCTCCCTCCCCTGACAGCAATGCCCTCATGACCCCTTCCCCTTCTCATTGCTTATTTGACTGGTCCCTGGTGGAGACCCCCTCTCCAAAATCCAGCTCCTGCTCAGCAGCAGATAGTGCTTCCCTCAAGGGTTCAGATGATAGACTGACGGGGGCACGTGCAGATGAAACTAAGGAGCTAAAACCTCCCAGACCCCCCATCCCAGAAGGAAAAAGAAAGCAGTTCATTGTCAGAGCCCAGTAAAAACCAGTAATACTGGAGTTACATTTTAAGGTAAACAAGAGCGGTTCGGACAAGTTTTACTGGTACCCTTCATTGCCAAGTTTTACTGCTTTTTCCTTTTGGAACTGCAAAAGGCCGGATGGTCTTCACTCTCCATCTCAGCCTCCACCACACCCACCGACAATTAAAATCCAGCTGTAGCACCCGATAAGTTAGCTAATATTGGATTCAAGCAAAAGTGTGACAGAAAAAAAGACCGCTGGTGGTACCTACATGGATTAGTAGAAGGCATCTTATATGATGCTGTTTACTATTTAGAATTAAAAAGGAGATCCAAATTAGCTAGTGCTAGTGCTTCTCCAACCCTGGTCTCTCCAAGGTTTACTGTTACAGTTTGAACATGTTCAAACGTATTCCTCATTCTCACAAAATTAAAACCAATCACAGAACTGAAACCAGATACTTGCAGTTGTCAGCCTGTTTTCTGTTTTGCAGTGGAGGTGGTGGGTGTAAACATTGCATTCGATTTCTTATTTCACACAATGCTCTGAATTGTTTTACTGGTGACAAGGTCATCCACCCACGGTTTGTGGGAAAAAATGTTTTACTAAAGATTTTCCACGCGTTTCAAAACATTTTACAAACCAAATTTGTTTGGTTTGTGCTCAGGAGATTGGGCTAATGCTTACATGGACAGAGGCTGGAATGCGTCTTGCAATTAAAAATGCCCCAACCATTTGTTACATTATAAATCCACATTTTTAGCCACGTGCTTTATAAATAAAATTAATTAACCATCGAGAGGCGGACTGGGGAAACGCCGTAGTAGGCGAGAGAGGCAATATACAAGTTGTGAAAAAAGATCTCTAAGGATTTCAGTGATGTGGGAATACTGTTACGCTAAACAAAGAGGAACATCTGTTTGTTGATTGGCAGATGTGATTACTAACACAAAGATAAGTGCAATGGTAGACATGCCCGATGCACACTCCTGGATTAAATTTCATATTGGCAGCTGGCCACTGAGTGAAACCCCCCTGCACAGAGCAGATGAGCTAGTCTGCCTTGGGAAAATTGTTCCGGCTCCATCCTTCTTCCCCTACATTCTACTAAGAGTGCAATGTTCTAATTAATGGCTCAATAATGATCCTCCACATTCTCCCCTGGATGCAGAGGGAAATAGTGTGACGATGAAGAATTGTGAAGTGATGAGGATATAGTTTGGAAGGAAGATAGGATGGAAAGTGTGGGGGTGGTCAATACATAAGGAACATGGATGTGTTGGTTTAATGCTCCAGTATGGTCTGTTATAGGATATGCTTTGTTAGACCCTGCGCTGCCAGCGGGTTGCAAGTGGCCAGTGCATATTGGAAAATTGTGGGCAACATGTGGATTTTCTGCCACGCACTGACTGAGAGCAAGTTCCCACCAGCACCACCGAGCCTTGCAAAATCTATGCTCATTGGTCGAGACTTAGGACCAACTATTCTATGGCAAATTGCCGCTGAAGAGGTTTGTTTTTTCAATGCATATGTCTGGCTCCAAAAACAGACCTGTGCTATCCCAGTAAAGGGAACCAACTGGTCCTGCTCCAGGAAGCTCCCACACTTATCCTGAAGTGGGGAACTGCGCATTGACATTTGAAAACTTCTCTTGTGTTATAATGGGAATGGAAAAGAGTCATTTTATCAGAGAAATTGGTTTCCAACTTATATTAATCTCACTGTGCATCACTCTGTTCAAACATTAATTTAATAGCATTTATTGGAGTTGTAAACAATACTGTGAATCATGAAAGGATTCATGTGATTTCCAAAAAAATAATCTTTTTCTTTCCTAAAGCTCCTTCACCCTAAATACTTTTATTTAACTGCTTGAGAAGCTTGAAGGAGGTCCTCCCTTTTATTGGAGACTGCATGTTACTTTTCTGTAATTAACTAAAAGCTTGCTGGAATGCGATTAAAGTATACAATTTATCAGATGCAATTTCATTAGCCGATTGGGAATTACAGAATAACGGTTCCCTTTAAATCTTTTCTCATAACATGAATCAGAATATCGTACTGGTATTTGCCATCACTTGTTCCGTTTCAAAGTATCCACGTTCTTTTAAAAACCGATTTATTGAAATTTAGGTGTGTGTTAATAGATTTTAAAATAATGCTACCTTCAGGCACCATTAAGCTTTCATGGAATTATACGGATGTGAACAATCCCTTTATTATTATTATTTCGATTGGCATGTTTTATTTTGCTCACTGTTTGCCTGAAGAAAGTGGAATAAGAAATATTGGGTCTTGTTTGACCTGAAGTGTGAGACTTTATGTGTCCTGCAACATGAGATGATGACTGACAGATCTGATTCTGTAGAGACGACTATGGCCAGTTGGGCTGAAAACCCTCTATCCATGTTTCTAAATTATATGATTCATGAGTTCTACAGTTGACTGGCCTGCACCGTTAGTTCCTTTTGTGCAACCAAGTTTAGAGTGCAGGAACTCTGTTTCGGCTGTGGTACTGCCAGGCTAGTGTGGAGTGCGACTCCTGCCCAGCAGTCTGCCTATGGCAATGATCCCATCCCAAACTCCAATGGAGGAACAGGAATATGTCTTAAAGGAGCAAGTGACCTTGCTGTTTATGGCGCAGCTGAGCACCAGTCCTGTGGGGGCACTGAAATTTCAGTGCGGCAGCTTGCTACCCCGCAGGAGGGCGGTGGTGGGTGTAGGGACTTGTGGGAGAAGGTTGGAGACTCTGGCTAAGATATCCCAAGAGAAAAGAAACTCCTGCCAGCTGATCCATTGATGCTGCGTGTCTGAGAGTTATGGGAGATGATACTGCGGACCCTATAAGTAGAAATCTGCCTGCACCATGTATGTGGGGTGATGGGGCTTCTAAATCAGACCAACATCCCACTGATCTTAGCTCCAACTGCAACATCATGACACTGGTAGGGGGAAGAAGTGTCCACCTCTTTGTGACCTTGTATTTATCTGCATCAATGACTTTTCGATTGGCAAAATGACTGATCATGCCCAATTCTGTACCTCACAAACGTATCAGTTAGGAACATTATTAAGTAACGATACAAATCTATGTAATCATTCCACTCAGAGACAAGAGCAACACTATTTAGTGATTAATGGATTCAACTGGTTCTTGGCTATGGATATTGTAAAAATAGACACACTGTTGTGCTGAAAGACAGGAAAAAAATGGTAGGTTTTTTATTTATTGACTGCAATGTGGAGTCAAGACATGAAGGAAAAGGACAACATATCCTCATCTTTGTGTGTGTAGCGCTCGCCAATTTGCATGTTCTCAACCTGACCAACAATAAATGTCATCAGAGATTTTTGTTGTCCAGGCAAACAGTTCATAACCTCTGTCAGAAACTGAAGGCTTTATTAGAAACAGACTCTGCAGTAAGTGCAACATTGCTGGTGCCACTGAAAGTGACAGCTGCACTTCCATTCTGTGGCTTTCTGATCTCCCAGGCCTCTCTAGGTGCTCTTGCTGGTCACAGCCAGTTCTTTAAGTCTAATTGCAAGTTAGATTAAATTAATGGCTTGGATTATGGATCACTCTTTTCTCTGTTCTCAGCACAATTATCAACAGCACATACAATCATTTTGGATGTTTGAACTTTCTCCTCAGGGCGTTGGGAGTGTCTTCTCTTTGGTACACATATTGTTATCATCCAAGCCGTTGCTAGTTTTCCACAATCTTGCTATAATGCATCCATTTTGTCCTAGCAATCATTTTTGGGGGACTTTGAAAGAGTTGACGACATACTGAGATAATTGAGTGAATAAAGCAATTGGCCTTAAATTCTTTTGGTTTTACCGAGACATGATAGCGGATACAAATGCTCTGGTTTGGTGCAGACTTCTGCAGATGAAAAACAGAGTGAGACACATGGGCAGTCAGAGTTAGCTCACTGGCTCTGAGCCTGTGAAGTTTGGACGACCCAGAGAGTGCCAGGTGAGCAAAGTGAGCAAAGACGCAGGGAGTGGATTTGGGATCTTTAGGTGGGTTGGGAAGTGGGTATGCACATGTGCAGAATGTCCCTGAGACAACTGTCCAAATCTTCTTTGTGGGGCTTGAGGGAGTACTCATTCCTATTGATCATTGGACTGGTGTCACTCTGGGCTCTGCTGCAGATACCCCGGAGCTACTGTCTATCCTTTGGTAGAGGGCAGTGCCACAAACCATTCCCAGGCAAGTGCACAGGTACAGCTGGCGGACTCTTAGCCAAACGTTGCAGGGTATTTTGGACAGACGTGAGCGGCCCAGTTGAGTTCAGACAGGAAACTCCTTCTATGTGCAGGACCAGGAAGGTCAGAGTCTCAAGGAAATGAGGCATGTTCCAGTCATCAGGTTTCTGTTCCAACCATCAATTGCTCTCCCTCACTGTGATTTACTCATTTTTCTTTGAAGGGAGTTGTAGAAGTAAAATTTAAAAAAAAATCTCATTCCTATTAAAAATCTAGATGCAGCAGCTGTGGCTAAGTGGTTGTATACTTGCTGCTGAGTCAAAAGGTTGTGGGTTCAGTTCCACTCCAGAGACTTGAGGCCATGTCTCGACTGACAGTTTGAAGTAGGACTGAGGGAGTGCTGCAATCCTCCAGATGCGATGTTGAACCAAGGCTTTGTCAGCTGTCTCAGGTGGACATAAAAAAAGCCCATAGGACTATTCAAAGGCGAGAAGAGAAGTTTCCCTGGTGTCCTGGCCGATATTTATTCCTTAATCAACATCACTAAAAAAAAGCCATTTAATTGGTTGTTTATCTCATTACGGATTGTGGGATCTTGCTGTGTGCAAATGGGCTGCAGCATTTCTACATTACAACAGTGACTACACTTCAGAAGTACTTCATGATTGTGGGAGATGCTCTATAAATTTTGTTTCTCTTTGTTTCTTTAGGAGATAACCACTTTTGTAAACTTCTGTACCGTTTTTATCTATTGTTACTTGTTATAATTGACTTGATTTTCAAAAAATTATATTTTTAACTCTGCATTTTCCTCCAAGTGCTTTTTTTGTTCTATTGACTCTCCAGTTCAACTTTCCCACTAAATGCTTTTTACCTCGAGTGTAATCTAATATTTTCTTGGTGTTCCAATTAATGTAAAGTAACTGAAATATTGTTATCACATGGCATACTGACTGAAGATATGCTCTGAAAGCTAAGGTGAACTGTTCACTTGTGTGGTTTACCAGACGTAACAGTAATCCATTCAGAGCTGAAAAAAAAGATGGTAATTCTGCCTCTTTAAAGAACAAATTTTCGAAGTTGCTGTACAAATGATCTGTTTGTACAGACCACACCTGCCTCTCCAGTAATAAGCTTCATCTTTAACACAGAATTATGGCATTTTACGTTTATCACAAGGGGGTTGTTTATTTTCTTTCCTCATTGCTCGCCCATCTTTTTCTTTAAAACAGATAACTTTGTATGTGGGCGAAAAGTGAAGGCTGGGTTGAAACTACTCCCCATTGCCCAAGGCTGTGATATGCTGCCCACCATAAGATGGATCACTCCCATTTCCCTCAATGCAGCTGCTATATCATTGGGTTACAGCCACCCACACAGCACTGGGCCTTCAACAGTGGCCGCGATCTTTCCAAATTCAACTATAGCTGAAATAAGGAAAACCCATGGGCAGTTCTGCGGCTGAAATCTGTTGTGCAACCCTCATGGGTGGGCAAGAATGAGTGAGTTGTTTAAAATCGGGCGTCATGGAGTGAATCATACAGCTAATCAACAATCTGCAATGACTGATATAATTAAGCAGTCTGAGGTATCGATTCGCTATCCCACATTTATTGCCTTTTTATCTTAGCCAATAATCTCATATGTGGAACCTTGTCAATTGCTGAGTCTATATTCACTCCCATAGTGGTAGTAATACCTTTGAAAAATTCCAGCACATTTTCAAAGCTTGGCCTACTTTCCTCGAATCTGTGTTGCCTGCTATTTTTTCCATCAAGCTGTGCTTTGCTAAGGATTTCGAACAAAATCATTTTGAAGATTTTCCCTACAGTAGATATTAGACCACCTGGTTTAGTTTCTATTGATGCTTCTTAACTTTTTAAAATAATGAAGTTATAAATACTGCTTCCTGAGGAGCTCTCCAAAATCTGGTGAGCTTATGAAAATATTGGCCAGGATTTTACGGACACCCCTCACCCCACCTGGTGAGATATTACGGTCCCGCCAAACTGAATGGAGATTTAAATGGTCACCACATCCACCAGGCGGCAGTGGGGACACACATTGAGGCAGGGTCCTAAAATCCTGGCCCTTTTAGTCTTTCACAGGATGTGGGTGTCGCTGACTGGGCTGGTATTTATTGCCCATCCCCAATTGCCCTTGAGAAGGTGAGCTGCCTTCTTGAAACCCTGGCGTCCATGTGGTGCAGTTGCACCCACATTGCTGTTAGGGAGGGAGTTCCAGGATTTTGACCCAGTGACAGTGAAGGAATGGTGATGTATTTCCAAGTCAGGATGGTGAGTGACTTGGAGGGGAACCTCCAAGTGGTGATGTTCCCATCTACCTGCTGCCCTTGTCCTTCTAGCTGGTAGAGGTCATGGGTTTGGAAAATACTGTCGAAGGAGCCTTGGTGAGTTGCTGCAGTGCATCTTGTAGATGACACACACACTGCTGCCCCTGTGCGTCAGTGGTGGAGGGAGTGGCTGTTGAAGGTGATGGCATACCAATAAAGCAGGCTATTTTGTCCTGGATGGTGTTGAGCTCCTCGAGTGTTGTTGGAGTTGCACTCATCTAGGCAAGTGGAGAGTATTCCATCACACTCCTGACTTGTGCCTTGTTGATGGTGGGAGTCAGGAAGTGAGTTACTCTCCGCAGAATTCCCAGTCTCTGACCTGGTCTTGTAGTCACAGTATTTATATAGCTAGTCCGGTTCAGTTTTTGGTCAATGATAACCCCCAGGATGTTGATAGTGGAGGATTCAGTGATGGTGATGCCATTGAATGTAATGGGGAGATGTTTGGATTCTCTCTTGTTGGAACTGGTCATTTCCTGGCATTTGTGTGACATTAATATTACTTGCCACTTAACAACCCAAGTCTGGATATTGTCCAGGTCTTGTTGAATGCAGACACAGACTGCTTCAGTATTTGAGGAGTCATGAATGGTGCTGAACATTGTGCAATCATCAGTGAACATCCCCACTTCTGACCTTATGATGGAAGGAAGGTCATTGATGAAACAGCTGAAGATGGTTGGGCCCAGGACACTACCCTGAGGAACTCCTGCAGTGATGTCCTGGAGCTGAGATGACTGACCACCAACAGCCACAACCTTCTTCCTTTGTGCTAGGTATGACTCCAGCCAGTGGAGAGTTTTCCCCCTGATTCCCATTGACTCCAGTTTTGCTAGGGCACCTTGATGCCACACTTGGTCAAATGCTGCCTTGATGTCAAGGGCAGTCACTCTCACCTCACCTTGCAAGTTCAGCTCTTTTGTTCATGTTTGAACCAAGGCTGTAATGAGGTCAGGAGCTGAGTGGCCCTGGCAGAACCAAAACTGAGCATCAGTGAGCAGGTTATTGCTGAGTAAGTGCCATTTGATAGCATTGTTGATGACACTTTCCATCACTTTGCTGATGATGGAGAGTAGACTGATGGGGCAGTAACTGGCCGGGTTGTATTTGTTCTGCTTTTTGTGTACAGGACATACCTGGGCAATTTTCCGGGTGGAAGCCAGTGTTGTAGCTCTACTGGAACAGCTTGGCTAAGATTGCAGCTAGTTCTGAAGGACAAGTCTTCAGTACTATTGCTGGAATACTGTTAGGGCCCATCTCCTTTGCAGTATCCCGTGCCTACAGCCATTTCTTGATAGCACGTGGAGTGAATCGAATTGGCTGAAGACCGGCACCTGTGAAGCTGGAGACCTCGGGACGAGGCTGAAGTGGATCATCCACTTGGCACTTCTGGCTGAAGATTGTCGCAAATAGTCATTTGGTAAAACTTGAGTATTGCTGAAAAATAGAGACAGTTTTTGTCAAAGTTTTTCATCTTGCACTCTTCAGGACAATTCACAAGAATTGCCATAGGTCGTATGTCCCAAAGACTGGAGGATTATATCAAACAGCATGTCCCAGCCACTGCTCACAATGGGGGCAAGGTACAGACTGTACCCAGCCCGCCTGTGTTTGAAAAACTCAAAACACAATGTCCAGCATTAGATGTGATTTCGTGATTGGACAACATTTGCTAAATAATCCTCATTGCACCTGCTTCGGCTGAACAAAATAAGTGACAGCCATTTGCTGGTTCATTCCTCAGGGCAATGCCTTGACCAATCAGAGTCAAGCTGCCTGGTTTAAATTTCAAATGATGCTCAGCAGTTAACTGTCAGCCACCATCAATTGGTGCATGCTCCATGGCAACGCCTCTACTAATCAGAGTCCACTTGCCAACAAATTAGCACTCTATTCTCATAGAGCATAAATTGTTGTTCCCTTTAGATTTGGTACTCTTGTGAATTGTCCTGATGCACGCAAGATGAAAAACTTTGACAAAACATGTCTCTTTTTCAGCAATTGTTGCAAATGCTTCAGCCTTGTTTTTTGTACTGATGTTCTGGGCTCCCCCACCATTGAGGATGGGGATATTGGTGGAGTCTCCTCCCCCTGTTAGTTGTTTAACTGACCACCACCACTCATGACTGGATGTGACAGGATTCCAGAGCTTAGATCTGATCTGTTGGCTGTGGGATCGCTTAGCTCTGTCTATCGCTTGCTGCTTTCGCTGTTCGGAATGCAAGTAGTCCTGTGTTGTAGCTTCATCAGGTTGCCACCTCATTTTTAGGTCTGCCTGGTGCTGCTTCTTCATTGAACCATGGTTGATCTCCCAGCTTGGTGGTAATGGTAGAGTGGAGGGTTTTCCGGGCCATGAGGTTACAGGTTGTGCTTGTATACAATTCTGCTGCTGCTGATGGCCCACAGTGCTCATAGACGCCCAGTTTTGAGTTGTTAGACTTGTTTGAAATCTATCTGATTTAGCACAGTGGTCGTGCCATATGACACGTTAGAGGGTATCCTCAGTCTGAAGACGGTACTTTGTCTCCAAAAAGACTGTGCGGTGGTCACTCTCACCGACACTGTCATGGACCGATGCATCTGCAATAACTGGATTGGTGAGAGTGAGGTCAAGTATGTTTTTCCCTCTTGTTGGTTCCCTCACCACTCACCGCAGACCCAGTCTAGCAGCTATGTCCTTTAGGACTCGGCCAGCGTGGTCAGTAGCGGTGCTACTGAGCTGCTTTTGGTGATGGACATTGAGGTCCCCCATCCAGAGAACATTTGTTCCCTTTCCAGCCTCAGTGGTTCTTCCAACTGGTGTTCAACCAATGGAGGATTGATTGATCAGCTGACAGGAGGGTTGGGGGCAGTGGTAGGCAGTAATCAGCAGGAGCTTTCCTTGCCCATGTTTGATTCATGCTATGTGACGTCATGGGGCCCAGAGTCGATGTTGAGAACTCCCAGGACAACTCCCTCCCGAATGTGCCACCACCTCTGGTGAGTCTGTCTTGCCAGTAGGACAGGACATACCCAGCGATGGTGATGGTGGTGTCTCAGACAATGTCTATAAGGTATGATTCCATGAGAATAGCTATGTCAGGCCTTGCTTGACTAGGGGGAGATGGTGGCATTGTGGTATTGTCATTGGGCTAGTAATCCAGTCACCCAGGGTAATGCCCCTGGTAACCTGGGCTTGAATTCCACCACAGCAGATGGTGAAATTTGAATTCAATAAAACTTTGGAATTAAAAGTCTAATGATTACCACGAAACCATTGCCGATTGTCATAAAAACCCATCTGCTTCACTAATGTCCTTTAGGGAAGGAAATCTGTTGCTCTTCCTTGGCCTGGCCTACATGTGACTCTAGTCCCACAGCAATATGGTTGACTCTTGAAAATGTCCTCTGAGCCAGGACAATAAGTGTTGGCCTAGCCAGCGATGCCCATGTCCCAATTTTGGCACAAGCCCCCAGATGTTAGTGAGGAGGGCTTTGCAGGGTCGACAGGGTTGAGCTTGCTGTTGTCGTTTCCAGTGCCGATGTTATTGGTCTAGTTTCATTCGTTTTGTAGATTTCCTAGCGTAAAGTTTAAAGCCTTAGCAATTCTATCCCTGCTGTTGTTAAGAGTGAAGGGTGTGTTTGATTCCTGAACAATGAAGCACATGTACCTTTTGATAACTATTTCTATATTTACCTGTACGGAGCTTTATTGAGAAACATTTCAATAAAGGCTGATAATGTAAGGCATTGCCAAAGTTGAAAATAAGAGGGAGAAAACAAGATAAATTATAAAGCAGTAGGTAGTCAACACGCACTCTTGTTCTTGCTCTTGTTCAGTAGTCTGTGGAACTTAGCTGAATCTCTTATCCTTTTTTTCCTGAAAGGATCGATGTGATGTAACCATTTTGCCTTTCATGTGAATGTTAATATGAATTTGCCTTTGTTGTAAAAGTATGGTGAGTGATGGTTCAGTGCACTGATAGAGATTAGATCCTTGTTAAAATTCCTGGTCTGTAAAATCCACACCTATGTCACCATTGTAGGCAGATAGTATTTCAGTTGAGTGCAAAATGAACGCTTGTACAAATATCTCCAACTGACCTCACTAAAGGTTTGCCCTGATCTTACATAGAGTTTTCCTGAACTTCCGAACTTCAGTGGAAGAGGAGTAGTAAAACCTGGAGAATGGTCGTTTTTTTTAGCCACTTCGAGCGGGTGCCACTCATTTTCTGCTAAAGTTACAGCAGGGGATTTGGAGATTCCCGATTCTAGCGATGTGTTTGAATATTTTTTTTCTCTTGAGGGTTTGCGTCTTGGTCACTCTAACTGGTTGCCAGTCAGCCGGGGGGGGGAAGGCCATCCAATGGAATCGATGTCACAGGTGGTATTCCATGCTCCAGTGCTCCCAGCAGGGGGAGCTGTGCTTGCAGAGAGAGAGAGAGAGAGAGAGAAAGCACCCCGGCAAATCTCAAATTCTCAGCCTGTGAACCGCCTGCAGCAATGATCACGTCTCCTCGCTGGGAGTGAGCGCGGGGCCTCGTTCAACATATGGGCCTGCAAAGACTTTGCCTAGGGGCCTGCGTTAGTTGGGGGACGACCCCTGCCCACTCCACATGGGTGCAATCGCCATCAATTTGAAAGTTATTGCCTGTGGGTTGTGTTAACTGCAATGTGCAGCAGTCAATCGCTGGATTTTGAACGCTGGGGGCGAGGTGCTCAGCCACTTGAGTATAGGCCCGTCTGTGTCATGCATTCCCACTGGGAATTAACATTGTAACCTGAAACGTTAACTCTGTTTCCCTCTCCACCGATGCTACCAGACCTGCTGAGTATTTCCAGACATCTTGGTCTTTTCAGCAGTCCAATAATACGAATGTATAAAATAAGTGGTGGCAAGTAAAACACACAGCGTTGCCTAGAATATTATTGATTAGCGTCCACAACAAACACAAACTGGACTGTGCCGATTTTAACTTGTGGTGAGTGTGGGGCCTTTATGAGGGGTGTAGGATGGATGAGGTGTGGGAATCATTGGGCCTGACTATTTTAACACCTAGGCCTTATTTAAATCATGTCGTTGTGTGGAAAGGATTAAGATTGAAGCTGGTTTAGAGGGTTCCTTCTGATAACGGAACCGTGTGTCCAGTGACTCGGAAATCTGGAGCTAATTAAGGTCACCAAGAAACTGTAAACAAATTTAAATGAAAGTATAAAGCAAAATAACTTGCTTCCTGACCTAAACCACAGTGTCTGCTGCTGTTGCTTTTGGCTTCATCTGCTTGACCAAAGTAAAATAGCGCTTGCAGCTGCATATACAAACCTCAGGGGCAGGACTGGACAAGGCAGCCAGTATTGGCGGGCAATGATGATCGGCTAGGCGCTGTGTGTAGTCAAATGTGATACTTATCCAGTAAATGAGCTCAAGTAAATCGTGCTAATGGCAGAGGTACATGTATATTAAGGTGCCAAGTTTACGAGCTGTAATTTAAAAATAAAACTCCAGTGGAAGCCATAGCGGTTTTTGTTTGTACCATAGTTGTTAGGCAAGCTGTGTATTTATAGCTTATTTAAAAGGTGGACTGTGTTCATGAAAATCTGTTTGGTAAACTGGGTGAGGACAAAAGGTCAAGACTTTTGCCATAAGGATATGCATACGAGTGATTTGATGATTGGTTCTGGTGCATTTTTATGTCTTTTGAGTTGTGAGTTTCTAAACAAAGAAAACATTTTACTGAACACTTCTCTGTAAAGATGGTGCTGACCCAAACTGTTTCGTCACTGGGCACAGAATGTTTATCAATTTAATATACACTGAGATTTAAGGGAAATTATCTAGTGGGTTTTAGAAACCATGGCCTTGGAGCAGAGGCTTTTGGCTTAAATGTTTGTAACTATACAAAATGATACTTCTGGTTTTTAGTTCTTTCTCTCTTCCCTTTCTCTCTAGTCTGATAGCTATAATCAAGCTGAAATTTGGTGGTGTGAAGCCTGAATGATAAGGGTAAGTTCAGCGACTCTTTCCACCTGGTGGGGGCTGCAATTGAGGGGACACTGATTGGAGAATTGCTGCCACAGTGTGAGTCTCCATCACTAACCCACATGATCTTCAATGCTGGCTGCTGGATGGGAGTTTGGGATTGGTGAACTCATTTGATAACTTTACATTGGAGATTATGTCAAGATTTTTCAGCATTTAGCTTGGTAGGGTGGAAGTCGAGGTGGAATGCTTGCCAGTAGAGTTAAGAGGCATGTTATATTACAGTTTGTAAAGCTCTGGCTAGACCCTATTTAGAGTTCATTTCTGGGCAGTGGACTTCAGGAACAATGTATCGGCCTTGGAGGAAGTGCAGTGAAGATTCATCAAATGATATGGGGGTCAAAAAGATTAAATTATGAGACTGGGCATGTATTCCTTTGAGTCTAGAAGGTTAAGTGTTGATCTAATTGAGGTGCTTAAGGTGATTACAGGGATTGATTGTGTTACGTACAGAAGGGGAGGTTAATTTAAACAGAACTAACTCCTCCTCTAAGTGCTCATCAGTAAACAGAAAGGTGTTTTTGATTTGTTTCCCTCTTTATAAGTGGTGGCATGTTTCCCCAATTCCTCCATTTTTTTGTGTTTTCCAATTTTCTATCAATAACCCCACAGCAACTCGAGATAGGACTAACTCAAAAGGTTAGTTTATTTGCACACACTCAAGACATGGGAAGGAGAGTTCACAACTTCACTTCCACACTCAGTAAAGACAGAGATAGAGGAAAGAAGGTTTAACAGTATTGGAGACCACAGAGAAAACGAACATTGGTTCACGTGGGTTCCAGAGTCCAGAATGAAAGTCCAATGAGGTATTCCTTCATGGAAGTCAACGGGCTGAAAACCAATGTTGTAGAATTCACATTTCTGGTGGTGTTGACTTCACAAGATGAGATAGACAAGCAGAGATGAATCACTCTTTTATGCAATGGCACAGAACTTTCAACTGAAGCAGTGTAGATGGGGCTAGGTGTTCAACCTGGGCAGGTCTCCTTTGTGTGGCCTGCTAGGCAGATATTAAAGAGCAGACTGAGCTATAAAGTTCAGCAAGGCAATATTACTTGCTCCACAAGCCAGGGGCCTAAGTCACATGACCCCCACCTCTCCATCAGGTCTTCAACAAAGGATGTGTATCCATCATCTAGAATTTGGCTAGGTCTCAAAGACTGTTAAATGTGCCAGCCATTATTAGTTGAAAGGAATGCTTGAGGGGCCTTTTACCTTAGCAGAGCCTCTGTCTTCATTGGCAAGCCTGGGTTATCAAATGCAAAAGGCCTTTGTATAGCTCTCTTTGAAGTTGGGCTGTGTAGTCTCCAGGTGATCATTAGTGTCTCCTCAGAGATAATGAGGTGTGAGTTTTCCCAAAATTACAAAGGGGCTTCTTTTGTTTCGAGGTCACAGACTGACATGTATTCGGCCATTTTAAGGATCGTGTTCAGCCAAGGGCCAGTTTTAAAATTTAGAAATAGCAATGAGTAAATATATATATAAAAAATAAAAAAAGTACAGTGTGAGGTTGTAGTCCATCACAATAAAGAAAACGTTTCCTCTGGTGGGAGAACCCATAACAAGGGGCCCAAGCTCAAAATTAGAGCAGTGGAAACTTGGAAGTTTCTCTCTCAAAAAGCTGTGGAATCTGGGTAAATTGGAAATTTCAAAAGCAAAATTGCGCAATATTGTCAGGCAAAGATATTACATTTTGGTAAGAAAAGTAAACAGGCCACATTATACTTGGAAATTATGAATTGAAGTTGGTTAGAGGTGCAAAGGGACCTGGGAGTATAAATACATAAATCAGTAAAAGTAGCAATGTAGGTTATTAAGGCCATAAAACAGCAAACTAAACACTAGGGTCAATTCTGGGTGGATAGAATTGAAATGTAAAGAAGTTATGCTAAGCTTGTATTTGACCTTGGTTAGAACACTTCTGGAGCATTTCGTGCAGCTTTGCACACCATATTATAAAAAGGTCAAAGGGATGGCACAGAAAAGATTTTGAAGGATGATTCCAGAACTGGAGGGAATACCTGTCAAGAAAAGATGGACAGGTGGTGTCTCTCTTCTCTTGAAAAGATAAGACCTGATGGAGTCCTTTGAAATGATGAAAGGTTTCGAAAGAATAGACAGAGAGAGAGAGATTGGAGTGAATTTTAGCACACAGAAATGGCAAGTTGAACCCAGTTGGGTCAGATGTAGAAATTTTTAAAACCTGAGCTCTGGCTCCAATTGGATTTAGCGGAGTCAAGGCAAAAGGTGGGCAGTCAACACACACTCTAGAGGCAGGCTCGCAACTTAAATATTTTAGTGAGGCTAGCAGCCTTTGATTTAAAACAAAAACAGAAACAGAAATACCTGGAAAAACTCAGCAGGTCTGTTTCTGTTTTTATTTTGGATTTCCAGCATCCGCAGTTTTTTGTTTTTACTAGCATTTGATTTAACCTGTTTTGAAAGTTTTATGATGGACGGCTGTTGAAGACACCTCACTCTTTGTGAGTCCCATGCTCCCACACCCCTCTTGCTGTGCCTCATTTAACATCCCCTTAATTGGGGATCAGATCCCTACCTAGAGGTCAGTGAATATTATCCCATCAGATTGGATACCACTACTGCGTTCAGGGATTGGGGCCCACCTGGTTCTGACTGGAAACCAGGCCCCTCAATCTGACTGACTTTCTGGCAGGGAACCCTGTCAGAGCTAAAGAACACACACTGTGGTGTTAAAACTCCTCATGGTACAGAGAACTCAAACTTCCGGCATTCCTGTCCCAAACTCTGACTTCCATGTCTACATAATCAGTCCCTGTTAATATCCAGGCCAGTGTTTCCCCTTGTGGGGAAGGACAAAACTAGAAGCCATCAATATAAGATAGTCATCAAGATATCAAACATGGAAATCAGAAGAAACCTCTTTACCCAGATAGTGGCGAGAATGTGGAACTGACTCCTACAGGGAGTAATTGAGGCAAATAGTAATTTAAGGGGAGCCTGGAAAAGCATATTTCAGAGACAGAAATAGAGAAATAAACTGATAGGGCTATTTGAGGACAGACGGGAGGGCCAAGTCTCGAGTGGAGCGTAAATACCTACATGGACTGGTTGGGTTAAATGGCCTGTTTCTGTGCCATATATCTTACACGATTCAATGTAATTAAAGATTACGAAACCAAGGCAGGTAGTTTGTGGTCTTAATTCTATCAGCTATGATCTAATTGAATGGCAGGACACATTCGGTCAAGGGACTGACTGGCCTACACCGGCTCCTATGTTCATATTATGTATGAAACGGAAGCGTCTGCTAAATTTAAATTCTCTTGCTTAACTGTATACAGATTAATGTGCGCTGCAAGAGACCTGTTTGTCTACTTTATGGTGATTACGCCAAGCCTGATTTATCAGACTGGTTTAGAGGATGCCATTTGGTTATGGCTAAGGGAATTCACTGAGCAGGTTCACAGAATATAACACAGCAAACAAAGGGTTAAATGCAAGTATAGACCCACGCACCTGTGTCAATTGGGTAACAATTAAACTGATAGATAAGGGCCTGCTCTAACTAGTTTGGGAGTTTAAACCAAGGAATGCTTTTGGATCATATGCCAACGTCTATAATGAAAGTCCTGTAAACTAAGCACAATGAAGTAATTGTCTTTCATCCAGTTACACACATGAAGAATTACCACTTGGGTGAAGTTCTGGAGGGCTGCTGGTGGCTGTTGCACTTTGCCTGAACAACAATCAGTGCTTACAGGATGTTGCTTTTTCTGGGGGAGTGGTGGAACTGGCAGCTGTAATATTATATGGTGGGCCCGAACCCTCAACACAGTGGTGGTATCCAATCTGATGGGATAACATTCACTGACCTCAGACAGAAGGGATCTGATGCCCAATTAAGGGGATGTTAAATGAGGCACAGCAAGAGGGGTGTGGGAGCATGGGACTCACAAAGAGTGAGTGAGGTGTCTTCAACTGCTGTCTATCATAAAATAAAATAATCAGACGGGTGAGAGAGCAGTTTGGTGCCTAACTTCAAAATCACAGGAAATGGAAATAATCTACACATTCTGATGCACTGATAGGACATTGCCAGTTCTCTCAGTTTATCAGGATGATGCATTAAAGCTACAATGACATAGCACCAACATTTAAATATAATGAGCTGCAAATGCACTAATTTTGTTAAATTTGATATTGTTTTGAGTGGGTGTAATTTATATCTGTATTGCTAGGAAGGACTTTCCCCATTTTACTGTCACAAAAATGCCTCTTTATTTTTGAAAAACTTACAACCGACTGGAAATTTCCTACTTTAAAAAACGAGACAGCAAGCCACTTTCAAATGTGAGGCTACCTTCTAAGATGAAAGTGAGGAAAGCAAGCAAGAAACTTGTCCAAAAGCAAGTGTGAAGAGAGAGACATTTCAAAGGAAACCTACAGACATCAAAATCCAACACTCTAACTAACGAATAGATTACAAGTGCAAAGTGCTGCATTTTTATCAATGGTAAAGACAATTGGGACAGCTAACCAGCCAGATACACCCAACAGATACTCAAACCCCCCACCCTGTGGAGGACAAAATATCCTCATCTCCTGTTGGTTTCTACTATCTTGAATTGTGTCCAAAGTTTCAGAGATGAAAGATTAAAATGTGATTATTTGTTCTACAACAATGACTGCTAGACATGTTAACTCAGTTCCTTCTTGTGAATATACAGACAGAAGGTTTTTAAGAACTGGTTTTGCCAAACCACACACACAGAGCAAAGTCATCTAGAAAAACTGCTGAAGGAAGCAGTAAGGAATCCCTGATTTTGAAATGGTTTGGGATGTTCTGCCAGATGTTTTGTGAATAAAGTATATTTTTCCAAATAAAAGTAAGGAATCTCTCTGTCTCTCTGTCTCTCTCTCTTAAGCTAAGAAAAGCCCTATCTCTACAGTGTAAGAATCCAACCTAAGAGATAGTGACTGGAAAGAACCTCAGGAGAAACACATCAATTCCTGGGAGATGGATCACAGAATTACAAGGAAAGAAATTGTCTCCAGCAACGTGCAGTCAATTCAACTTTAGGATGTTAAAGGGAACCAGCTAACTTCAAATGGCTGCAACTTTGAACGATCTACACCTCAAGGACAAGCAAATGACTTAATCGTATATTCTTTTTACTTTCATTTGGACTCTAACTTCTCTTACTTCTGAAGTCTGTGTGGGTGTCATCACATCTTTTATTATTTTTCCTCGTGTTTAGTAGCTAATAAAATTGCTTTCTTCCACTCAAGAAAACTTGGTTTGATTGGCTCCTTATTAAAAAGTAAATGCATTTACTCTACTCTAGGGAGAAGAGACATTTAAAAACCTTTGATGCGACCAACCGAGGAGGCTGAATAAAGGGGAGCTAGCTCATCCCTCCTCACCCAGTCATAACAATGGCCCACACAGAGTAACTGAGAACTGATTAGAGCCTTTCATTATCAGTGTGTCTTCCTTAACATTACAGTTATACCAACTATACCTGGGAGATCATCTGGGCAACAGTTATGAATGAATGCAGCTGCTGTAGTAGCAAGGCTTCCATTTCTCGATTGTACGGTTTTCTGGAAAGCCAATACAATGGTTGTGCCACAAATCAATCATCTTTGTATGTATGGGCCTAGCAAGATGTCCGTTAAAAAAGACCCAAATGATGGCTTACTTCAAGGTAAGTAGCAATGTTGAATTCCTGTATGATTATGGTTGGCTAAGTGTACCTAGTGGTATAAGTATCTGAGACTCGTGTCTCCAATACCAAATCCCCAACCCTTAGGTGAAGTTAATGGGCCTTGATGGATATAAAATGTACATTTAGATGTTTGGTCTCTGCGCTCCACCAACTATGGCAGCTTGGACATCCATAAATTTAATTGCACCAGCATTGGCTGCCATGCCTTCAGTTGCCATGGTGCTAAGCTCTAATGGGAAAATGGTGGTGATGTCACTGGGCTGGTAAAGAGGCCCAGTCTAATGCTCTGGGGACACCACCATGGCAGCTGGTGGTATTTAATTTCAATTAATAAATCTGGAATATAAAGCTAGTCTCAGTAATGATGACCATGGCGACAATCGTCAACTGTCGTAAGGACCCATCTGTACCCATGTCCTTTAGATGAGGGAATCTGGCATCCTTATATGTTCTGGCCTACTCCAGACCCACAGTGATGTGGTTGGCTCTTAACTGCCCTCCGAAATGGCTCAGCAAGCCACTTAGCTCAAGGGCAGTTAGGGATGGGAAACAAATGCTGACCTTGCCAGCGACACCCACATCCCATGAAAGAATAAAGGGGAAAAAATTCCCTCTCTAAACCTCTCTGCTGCTTTACCTCTTCCTTTCAGATGCATTTCAAAACCCGCCCCTCTAACCAATTTTTGGTCATCACTTTCTGTGACTCAGTTTCAAATTTTGACTAATATGGCTCTTGTCTCCAGAGAAAAAGAAAATACCAGCTACAACTTTAAACAGTCTCAACTGTGAAAACAAGGCCCTTGAATCCCACCTGCAGCTGGACAAGAGAGCAAGCTACGAACTGTGAACTCCTTTCACTTCTCACCAACTCTAATTTATCCAAATCTATCCTCCCCTACTCTGTAATCTCTGTGTTTGTGTGTGTGGTTTTAGAGTGTGTGTGTGTTGCAGAAGTTGGGATTTTTTTTTTCACCCTTATGGTTTTAGTGTAATAAAACTAACCCCTTACTTTTTTAAATCACTTTGATACATTTTCTAATCCTAATGCACTATATAAATGCCAGTTGTTGTTTTGTGTGGACAATATGGGGTGGACCATTTAGGACTGAGGTGAGGAGAAATTTCTTCACCCAGAGAGTGGTGAGCCTGTGGAACTCGCTACTACAGAAAGTAGTTGAGGCCAAAACATTGTATGTTTTCAAGAAGGAGTTAGATATGGCTCTTGGGGCGAAAGGGATCAAAGGATATGGGGAGAAAGCAGGAGCAGGTTATTGAGTTGGATGATCAGCCATGATCATGATGAATGGTGGAGCAGGCTTGAAGGGCCAAATGGCCTCCTCCTGCTCCTAGTTTCTATGTTTCTATGTTTCTATACCACTAGTAGGTCACAGTATTAATACAGTCTGAAAACACTGTGGAACCTGGGGTATTGTGGCAGCATCGCCAATCTGGTAGAACCAGATTGCTCAGGGAAACCTGATGCATAAGGTAATGTAAGTGTAAAGATGAATAAGGTAAGGTAAAATTTTGACACCATCAAACGTGTATGCATTCTTTTTTGGTCATGGAAGGTGCATCATCACTGAAATACACAGTGGGTTTTGACTATAAATCTTAGGAGTGGGAAAGCCATTTGAGACAAGTAATTCTGAAGTGTAAGAAATACTATTTATGTGCATTTTTCAAACAGCTTATGAAAGTTAAAAGTAGGAAGGGAATACAAGGCTAGTACGACAAAGAAGCATTCTGAAGAAGACGACACTCTAAAATAAGGAGAACTAATTCTCAAAAAACGTCAGTATAAGATACATTTCAAATAACAATGTACATATAATCTGTAAGATGTAACAAACTGGGATGGTATGCTAATCAATAGAATTCTTCCAGAATAAACAAATATTCATTGCTCAGGAAGGCATAACTTCTAAAGTCAATGACTTCACTGTTCCTAAACTTATAAAGAAAAATTCTATATGAGATAACCAAACCTGGCTGGGGCAGATCATCCATGATCTTATTGAATGGCAGGGCAGGCTTGGGGGGGGGAGGGGGGTGGGGGGTGGTTTCCGAATGTAGCCTACTCCTGTTCCTAATTCTTATGTTCTTATGTTCAAACACTGGCACCGCTGTGAAACAGAGATTGAGCTGACTTGCAAAACAGTCAATGGGGACAGGATTTTCTGGCCCTGTCATGGTGAGCTCCCCCATGGCGGACATGGCGAGACATTCAAATCTCCGTTGACTTCGGCGGGACTGGAAGATCCCACCCAATGTGTTGTTATGAGCGGATGAGGAGAGGTAAAATGAATTTCTTCTCTTCCTTGTCCTCCTCTGATTGTAACAGGGTTTTCATTATAAAAGGGAAATGTTATACTTGCCAATTCAGTGTGTGCTCTTTCTGTGCTGTGATTATAAAGAACCAGTCAGTCAGGTTTCATTGAGTTTAACAAAGTAAGGCATTGGTTTTATTATTGTAAAACCGATCAGGGTGAAAAAAATAAATCCCAACTTCCGCAACAGACACACACACTCTAAAACCACACAGACAAACACAGAGATTACAGAAACAGAAATACCTGGAAAAACTCAGCAGGTCTGGCAGCATCGGCGGAGGAGAGCACAGCTGACGTTTCGAGTCCTTCCAGGGGAGGATAGATTTGGCTAAATTAGAGTTGGTGAAAAGTGAAAGGAGTTCACAGTTCGTAGCTTGCTGTCTTGTCCAGCTGCAGGTGGGATTCAATGGGATTCAATGGCCTCGTTTTCACAGTTGAGGCTGTTTAAAGTTGTAGCTGGTATTTCCTTTTTCTCTGGAGACACTGCTGTGGAACTGAATTCTTCCTATATAAAAAATCTCTGCCTATTGCAGTAATGGAGGCACAATTCAAATTTAGTAGACAGAGCTCAGTCTTTAGGTGGAAAGAGAGCAGGAGGCTATTTCCTTCACTCAACAGCTGCCCCAAGCACATGTTTCAAACACACAGAAAAAGCTTGGTTGGTCATGTGTGACTTGTCGCCAGCTACCAGTATTTCAAAAAATAATTTCCAACGCTTACTCGAATAGCTGATCTGGAGAGCTGTCTTAGAAAAAATAACGTTCTTTTGCGTAAGCAATCAGCCATTGAATGGTTCATATTATTTTGTAGCGGTGTTTGAAATAATGTGAGATATCTCGTTCGCGCATGCACAGTCAGTGACACTCCCAACTGTGAAGCAATTAATTTCTCAGCCTAATTCAACAGCATGCCATCCACTTTATGAGTTTCTTAACGTTTTGTCTTGCTGATTATCAGGAAAATCCTACAGGACCAGGGCCTTTCAGTAGAAATTGCTGACATCATCCTATCCACCAGGAGGCCACTGACTAGGGAAGCAGTATACTACGTCTATCAAGCAATGGATGGGTTTTTGCATTAGTCAACAAATTAATCCACTGCAAACATCTGTGGAAAACGCTTTGTCTTCTGTTGTTGTATTGCCAGATGGGCACACACTGGACTCACATCCACTGGTCACTTGTTTTATAAGAAGTTTGCGTAACTTCAAACCACCAGTGCCAAGGCATAATCCGGTGTGGGACCTGAAGCCTCTGCTAGACAACCTCTGAGAGCTTTCACCTGTTTCATCGCTCACCCTTCAAGAACTGTCAATGAAAACATATATGCTGATTGCTTTGGTATCTGCATAGCATCAACAGACTGTGCATCCACTAGACACAAAACAATATGCAAAACATGCCCAGGTCTTTTATTTTTCAAGTAAATGATCTTTTGAAGCAGAGCAAACTGGGGAAAACCGGTTGCCAATTTGTGCTGAGGCCATACCCATCAGACTCATGTTTATGTGTCCACGAACATTTGGGAGAATATTTGCGCCAAGCTGAACACCAAAACAATGAGAAATATCTTTTTGTGAGTTTCAGAAAACCACACAGAAGAGAGACCACAGGCACTATAGCTAGATGGATATGTCACATCATGATCCAAGCTGGAATTGATGTCACTGTATTCAGACCTCCTCCTACAAGATCTGCAGCCCCATCTAATGCTTTTAGCCATGATCTCAGTCGTGGACATTATGTAACACAGAGCAGTGAAAAAATTTCCCAAACATTCTACAACAAGCCCATAAAAGGCGCTCTGAATATGTTTTTAATAGCACTCTTGCAGGACTAGAAATTACACTAGTGCCTGCTTTAATTAAGGGACATGTTTATAAGAATAATGTTATTTCAGAATTAAAGATTTGAATTGTTATTATAACACAGCCAATGGTAAATGCTGAGTTGTTCAAATCCCAGATGGAAACTTGAAACAGCTGTCATAACCAATCTTTGCAATTTGTATGATTTCAGATGCAGACTTTGAATTCAGCTATGATAAGACCACCGAGTCTCAAGAAGTTTTTTATAAAACTAAATTGAACATTTACTAATTAAAAGATTGTAAGCACATACATATGTCTACAAATTATTATGATCATAACTTCTAAAAAAAAAACCCTAATTAATTGACTCTCAGTTACACCTCTGTTATGACAACAGTAAAGCACGTAGATTTAAACAGACCCCTGGCAAAGCACAATCTAGACAGTCAAATTCAAAATTAGTTTCTTTCAGCTCTGGGACCTTGCAGGTAGTGCCTTGAGGCTTACAGGCTGGAGATTTTAAATCTTAGAATCCCTCCTCCTTTACCCACAGCCTTTTTTTCCTTTATACATATTTTCATCTTTGAATGCAAATCCTCATTGTACCTCTGGGTTTTTTGAGCTTTACCTCTTCTAACAATAAAACCCACTTCATAGCACCAATTTTATTAGTAAACTTTGGAAAAAAATAAAAACACTGTTTGGCTTCTTCTGGCTAGGTGTAATATTTCAGCCAATCTTTTGAATGGTTTATTTAAAAATGCAAATTTCACCCTTTTCACTTCACCTTGTAACTTCCTTATGTTTACCGAATTACCATTTCAAACCTAATTCTGTTCTATACATCAAAGCCTCTAGACCAGATGGCTTTAATCCAATTAAGACACACACACACACACATATAGACACAGACACCAGTAAACTCTATTTTAAAATAACGTCTATAATTATTATTGGAAATTATTATTGGAAATTATTATATCTTTTTGACACTGTTCTTTGGGTTTGCATTGGAAGCACCTTGATCCTTAGGAGGGGAGAAGGCTTGGCAGAATATGTTTTATTTTCTACATGTGCTTGGTATTGCAACACATAAATAGGTGAAGAACAGTGTTGGGCATTATTGTCGCTGTTTCTCACATGTGCAACAGTCAATGAATTGTTTTAAAAGTGCAAAAGTGAGATCTGTTATTCAATGATGTGGCACTGTGAGGCCAGTTTGCTTTGAAAATCTCAATATTTTGAACAAACACCGTTACGAAATAAAATGGAAAGATTAAACGAGAACTTACCTGTTCGATGTTCGATCTTCATTTTATGAGATAGCTGAAGTGGGAGTTAATGGGTCCTCCACCCCTTCCCGTGACTTTTTATACAATTTTAAGTTGACATGCAATTGTATTGAACTACATAACAGGTCTATATGTTTTCACATATATTTTGTTACTGATTACATATGTCACTCTTTACTGCCAAGTACAAAAGTAAATTCAATAGTTGGCACTGATAAGAGTTCAAAAACCCTGCCCTCACATTTAAGACTGCCTGCGTATGTGCAAAAGGGATCTCTCATATTGTATCTCACTCCACCTGCCTCATAAAATGAAGATCAAACATTGAAGATGTAGGTCCTCCTTTAATCTTTCTACTTTCCATTGGGGAATACCGTGGATGCTTCCATAGATATCTTTGGTAAGGTAGGTAGAGGTTGTTAACAAATCCCCAGGGAAACCATTGTCTATAATGGAATTAATAGACTTGCTGTCTTTGATGTAATTACATTTGGCCATCTTGCCATAGATTAGAAATCACTTTTGTCTGTCTGAAAGAAAATTTCTCTTTTTAAAAGTCCAATATTTGACGTAAGCGCATCTTTATAACAGTGTGCCATTCTCTGATTATATCATTCTCCTGTTCTTCATGTTATGTGACTGCCTTATTTTTCATACTTTTCCTTAACTCCAGTATCTTATTTGATAGCATTCTCCAAAGTACCAGCTTTTTATTAAAATGACCCATGCTGCTCTGTTGCAAATAAACACTATCCTTGAACGTCGTCAACAAAAATGATGGTGGCGTTTGGCTCGGAGTTGGATCTTCTGGAACTCAAACAGGAACAGTCTGTCTCAGGAGAGAACTCTGCATATGCTGAGATACAGATAGGCACAGAGTTCTCCCATCAATAACCAAAAAAATGTTTAGCAAGCAGGTAGACAAAAACTCCCACTCCCTAATTAATCGAATTATGGCCAACTGGGTTTATGAAGTGCAAGGAGTTCCAAAAGACCCCTTGAGCACTTTGATACTGAACTGCATTTATGTTCCATGCAATGTCAAGTTCCAGAGAGCAAGCCTACTCCCTGTAAGGAGTCTTGATCCCCATATCCCTGGAAACAGCTCGGGGCCCTGACTCTGATTTACGCAGCCAGGTCAGAGTTGGTGTGGAGCTGAAAATATTTTGCACTTTTTGTATAGAAGAGCTTTGATTTAGCCATTTTCACTCAGGTACATCAGGTGGGATTTAATCTCTCCCCCCACCCCAATCCCACCCCGGGTGAGTTTGGTGGCTGGGGGGGAGCTTTTAATCAGGTAGGAGGGTGGTGGTTGGGGAACCCGCCATATTCCTGCCACTGCCCTGATTAACTCCGTGAAGGGAAGCTTTCTGCCCTGCTGCCAACTGAGGCCATTCAGTGGACAATTAATACCCACTTCTTAAGGCCCCATCCCACTGCTGTTAGTGTTCACCTAGTGGCGAGTGGGGGATTCGCCATGTGAGAATCCTGTAAAGCAAACCTTGGCATGTTGGCTTGCAGGCTTCGGGTGGGGGGGTGGGGGTGGGGGGGGCGGTCCTCATTGCCAAGCGCTCACTGCCTGACTGAGCGAACCTGCACAGGGAAGGAGGGGCTCGCTGATAGCCGGCACCTCCCGGCGTGCGGGACTTCTGCCCACGAGGCCCTTGTTCCCAGGGAAGGACTGCTGATGCTGTAAAGTGCCCGATGGGCACTTAATGCGGCCGGCCATAAGACCATAAGACGTAGGAGCAGAAATTAGGCCATTCAGCCCATCGAGTCTGCTCCGCCACTCAATCATGGCTAACAAGTTTCTCAACCCCATTCTCCCGCCTTCTCCCCGTAACCTTTGATCCCCTTACCAATCAAGAACCTGTCTATCTTGGTCTTAAAAGGGCCTTCCCAAAAAGAGGCGGCCTGGAGCTCTCGCTGGCTCTTCAGCCGGCCGGTGGGCGAGCGAGACCCCTGCTGCCTTCATTAAATACTGCCCATCATCTCTGTGCATTGGACATGTATAGTCATCTGATTATCCAGAGGTTCATGTCTTATTGCATAATGGAATAGACCATTAGGCCACGACAATTGCACAAAACTGAATTACAATAATAGTTTTCGGCTTATCTTGTTAATAGAATGTAACAATCTTTTTTACTAATGCTGTGTTTGTGCAGGATTAGAAGGCTTTTGTTCATTGCCGCATTGTAACATGAGCTTTGTTATTTTATAGGTTGGGCACTTTTCCCAGGATTTGCTGTAATCGAATGGCACCCACAATTAGTTAGATTTGCTCTTGTCCGTTTAATCTCCATGATATTTTGTACTGCAAAGTGCTGGAGGTGGGAGATAGAAACAGCACGATACCCTCTACAGGGCATCGGGGACCTGAGTGAACAGGGTAAGCAATTGTGTATCTCTAACCAGTCAGATTGAAGGATTTTGAAATTAATAACGCAAGGATGAAGAAGGAAGCTTTCATTAGATTAGTGAAATAAATGTCGAAACAGCTAGAGAAAGATAAATAAAGAGAAAAAAGAAAGACTTGATTAATACAGAGAAAATAAATAGGAAAAAAAAGTTTATTAGTTTCTAAATTTAAAAAAATCTCCAACAATAAAAACACGAATGAATGAGATACACATGTGATAGTTCATTTTCAGAGCCAGAGATGTTAATGCATATCATGTTGTTATTAGGACACTTTGACTCGACGGTATTTGGCTTAGTTTTCTGTGGTGAGTTAACTTGATATCTACCATGCAAATACAGGAACTTCATGCTCCTCAGTACAGTTGAATGGTGAGCTAGACAGCGAGATGCTGTTTTTGCGCAGCTAATGATGGAGTGGTATATCTCTGACCACAACCTTCTGATTCCTGTGTTTAATTACACATCTGCCCTCTCCTGAGGTTGCTGTGGCAATTGCACATAATAATTGATAATAGCTTTGCTGTTATCCTGACAGCAAATTACACTGTTGTTAATGGAAAGCCTTCAATTATGTAAAATAGACACACGCAATTCCTAGAGCTATCAATATATAGCCAATCTATAGGGAAAATTTCCAACCTGTATTAGTTTTAGATAGAAGCAAAATACTGCAGATGCTGGAAATCTGAAACAAAAACAAAAATAGCTGGAAAAACTAGCAGGCCTGACAGCATCTGTGAAGAGGAAGACAGTTAACGTTTCGAGTCCGTATGACTCTTCATCAGAACTGAAGAGTCATATGGACTTGAAACGTTAACTGTATTCCTATCCACAGTTGCTGTCAGGCTTGCTGAGTTTTAGATGGTTCAATAACTCATGCTTGTGTGAACAGTTTTTCTCAGATTATGATGAAACCTTTTGTATACTGTACTATTCCTACTGTACTTTACCTTGTATTCGGTCTAGTCAAGATCCTTTGCTTCAATAAATGTAGTGTGTGTTACCACAAGCACGAATGTCGTAGTGTAAATGAATTGTCTTATTCCTTCACGTTTAGTGGTGGTTATACCTAAACAACATTGCATTATTGAAGTCGCGAAATAGCATGTTTTCCCAGTCTTTTCTAGTCTTCATGTTATACAAACACAAGATTATAGTCACCTATTATTACAACAAGAACTACTTGCAATTATATGGTGTCTTTACATAGTAAAATGACTTAAAGTGTTTCACAGGAGCATCATCATTTACCGAGGCACATTAGGAAACATTATCATAAGCTTGATCAAAGAAGTAGGTTGTTATGGCGGGTGGATGGTAAATGCCAAACTGCCCAAATCCCAGAGAGAAACTTGAAGCAGCTGCCACAATGATTTGCAATTTGTATTTATTTTTAGATGCCGGCTTTGAATTCAGTAAAAAGAAGGCCACCGGGGCTTAAAGGTTTCTTACAAAACTAAATTAAACATTTATTAATAAAAAATGATTTTAAGCACATACATGGATCTACAAATTACTACTATGATAACTTCTAAATCCCTTAATCAATCTAACTCCCAGTTACACCTCTGTTAAGGCAACAGCAAAACACAAAAAGACCCAGGCAAAGTAACACGATACCCTGAACAGTCGAATTCGAAGTGCGTTTTCTTAACTTCAATTCTTGCACTCAGCAGATTGAGGCTTAGATGCTGGAGGCTTTTCACACTTGTGTTAGATCTTAAAATGCTTTCTTTCCTATACACAACCTCATCTCCTTTATACAGATTTCCCCTTTGAATGCAAATTCCCAGTGTTCCACTATGTCTTTGGACTTTACCTCTCTTTTAATAAAAATCTATCATAGTACCAATTTTGCCAGTAATCTTTGGGAAAAATAAACAAACTGTTTCTTAACTTCTCCTGGCTGGTGAAACATTTCCACCCCCTCTTTTGAATTCAAGCTGGTCTGGTTTATTTAAAATTGCAAATGTTCCCTTTACCTCACATTCTAAAACATCTCCCATGTTTACCGACTTAACGCTTCAAACGTAGCTTCCCATCTGATACATCAAAGCACCCAGACCAGCTGTCTGTAATTGAATTAAAACACACACACACACACACACACACCACACCCCCTCATAGACACAGATCCCACTATTAATCTACGACAAATTCCAATAACATTATGAGAATTACCATATTTTCTTGACAAGGTTTAAAGGAGCAACTTACACGAGAGAGGTCTTTCAAGCTTAGAGTCTAGGCAGCTGAAGACACAGTAGTCAATGGTACACCAAAGGTAAACAGGGATGCACAAGATTTTTTTAAAAATTCATTCATGAGATCTGGGCATTGCTGACTAGGCCAGCATTTATTGCTCATCCCTAATTATCCTTGTTCAGAGAGCATTTAAGAGCGAAACCATATTGCTGTGGATCTGGAATCACATATAGACCAGACCAGGTAAGGATGGCAGATTTCCTCTCCCTTAAAGGACATTTAGCCAGATGCGTTTTTACAACAATCAGTAACGGTTTTATGGTGGGATTCAAACTCAGGTCCCCAGATCATTATGCTGGGTCCCGGGAACACTAGTCCAGTGACAATGCCACTATGCCATCACCTCTCCTGGTGTTGGAGGAATAAAGAGTTCTCTGTGGATGGCAGGGCTGGAGAATGTTGCAGACACAGACGGGGTGCAGGTGGGGTGTTGGGGGGTGGGGGTGGGGGGGGGGAGGGGTGGGTGGTGGGAGGCAAGACCATGAAAGGGTTTGAACAGAATAATTCACATTTTTAATTTGATGCTTTTCTGGTCTGGGAGCAAATGCAAGTACAGGGGGTAATGGGTGAATGGGATTTGGTACCAGTGATGATATGGGCAGTGGAGTCTTTGATGAGCTGACGTTCACAAAGGGTGAAAGATGGGAGAGCGGCAGCAAGAGCATTGGAATAGTTGAATCAGAAGTTAACAGAAGTGTGTAACTTAGCATGAGAGCCACCCTATCATACCAAATACATGTCCAAGGGTTGCAGCTATTCATTGTATAAAAATTGATTTCTCTCCCATAGTTTCTATTGTTTTCATTGGTTTCAAATAAAATGCTCAAAATGAAGGTGGCACTTGAATGAATTATTATGATCGGCCCTTGGACGAGGTCCCCCAACTTGTTAGCTTCCTGAATTGGACCCCAATTTTGTTATGCTCCCGGGTGAGGAGGCTGGCTCCCCTTGGTCACAAAAAGGTTAATTGAAAAGGGATACCTTTTCCCAGTCCAAGTGTATTTATGTTTTGGAAGGAGCCAGTTTAACCAGGCTGTCTTGAGTCAAAGAAAGGGTAAGTTTATTAATTGTTAAAATCCTGAGGAAAATATAATAAAAATGGAACACACATATACACAGATCAGAAATGAAAATTTGAGTCCAAATGAAAGTTAAGCAATATATACAAATCAGTCTTTGGCTTGTGGTGAGGCATTGGTGACGAAACTTGCAGTTTTTAAGTTGGGTGATTCTGGTAGAGCTGACTCTAGCAGTTGAGCAGTTGATTTGGAGACAACTTGGTTCTGTGGGTCGGCTGAAGAAACTGTCCTGTTTCCCTTTTGATTGTGGCTTTGCTGACTTGCCTCCGGCAACAGAGAGAGGGAGAGAGACTTTGCCTGCAAGCTATAGTTGATCTTCTTCTTGCTGTCATAGACACAGCAGGAGCGTGGAGAGTGGGGAGACTTCATTTTTAAAAGAGCGCGGAGATCAGGGAGACTTCATTTATGAAGAGCGCGGAGAGCAGGGAGACTTTATTTTAAAGAGAGTGCGCAGAAGGGGGAGACTTCATTTATAAAGAGCATGGAGAGTGGGGAGACTTCATTTTAAAAAGAGTGAGACTTCATAAAAAGCATGAGAGGGAGTGAGCAGCAATTTTTCATAAACAGGCATGAGGAGGAGTGAGCAGCGAGACTTCATAAAGTGTGAAAAAGGGAGAAGAGGAGATGATTGGTGAGTGACAGGTAAATAATCACTTTATATAGAGTTTAAGGTATGTCAGTGCAGCTCAGCCATGTGGAATGTGCATCCTGCAGCATGTGGGAAGCTTTGCAGGCACAAAGTGCCCTCTATGACTACATCAGGAAGTGTCACCAGCTGCAGAAACTTGAGCTCCAGGTTGCGGAACTTGTTCAGTGGTCAGAGTCACTGTGATGAATCTGCAAGGCTGAGGATTACATGGATAGTACATTTAGAGAGGTGGACCCACTGCAGTTAAGAGGTACACAGGCTGAGAGGGAATGGGTGACTGGCAGAGTATTTAGGAAAAGCAGGCAAGTAGCGCAGAAATCCCCCGAGGATACCTCGCTCCCTAACTGCCTTTCCATTTTGGATACCGAGCGAGATGGTTCCTCAGAGGACTGTAGCAAAAGCCAAGTTTGTGGCACCATGGATGGCTCAGCTGCAGAGGAGGGGAGGTGGAAGAGTGGAAGTGCTATAGTGATAGGGGATTCTATAGTTAGAGGAGCAGACAGGCATTTCTGTGACTCCAGAGTGGCATGTTGCGGGACATTATTTTGGGGGAAGGCGAGTAACCAGAGGTCGTGGTCCACATTGGGACCAATGAAATAGGCAGGAAAAGGGACGAGGTCCTGAAAGCAGATTTTAGGGAGTTAGGTAGGCAATTGAAAAGCAGGTTTTCAAGAACAATAAACTTAGGATTACTCCCGGTGCCACGTGTTAGCGAGCATAAAAATAAGAATGTTGAGCAGTTCAATACGTGGCTGTAGAAATGGAATAAGATGGAGGGCTTTAGATTTCTGAGGCAATGAGTTCTGGGCAGGTAGGACCTGTACAAGAAGGGTGGGTTACACCTTATCAGGACTGGGACTAATGTCCTCATGGGGAGGATTACTCATGCTGTTGGGAACTAGATTGGCAGGGTGATGGGAACCTGAGGGGAAATTCAGAGTGCAGTGGAGAAAAACTGGCAGTGGGAAGTACAGAAGTATTAACTGATAAGGAGGATCCATCAAGGAATAGTATCAAGGTTAATTGAAGAATTGGAGAGTTTGGTAGAACTAGAGTAGGCTATAGTAAGTCGTTAGATGGAGTCAGAGGAAGGGGGAAAGTTAAAAAGCCTAAATCAGGATTATGTACATGTATGTGAATGCACGGAGTGTGGTTAATAAGATTGGTGAACTACAGGCACAGGTTGACAAATGGAATTATGGTATTATTGCTATAACAGAGAGACCTGGCTTAAAGAAAGGCTGGACTGGGCATTAAATATTCTTGGGTACAAGATATTTAGGAGAGACAGGAAAGGAAGAAAAGGCAAGCGGGGGGAGTGGCAGTAGTGATTAAGGATGGTATCACAGAACTGGAGAGAGAAGATGTTCTAAGACGGTCAAGGATGGAATCTCTCTGCCTAGAGGTAAGGAATGAAAAAGGTGCAATTACATTGATCAGTGTAGTATATAGACCCCCAACTTGCGGAAGGGATATAGAGAAGCAAACTTGCAAAGAAATTACAGAGAGGTGCAAGAATTATAGAACAATTATAATGGGAGACTTCAACTATCCACATATAGACTGGGATAGGAATAGTGGAAAGGCACATGAAGGACAAGAGTTCCTGGAGTTTGTTCAGATGATTTTCAACAGCAGTATATTTCCAGTCCAATGAGAGGACAGGCACTGTTGGACCTGGTTCTGGGGAATGGGTTGGCCCAAGTGGATCAAATATCAACGGGAGAGCATTTAGGGGACAGTGACCATGGTATCATAAGGTTTAGGCTGGCCATGGAGAAGGACAAGGAACATTCAGAGCAGGAATAATTAAGTGGGGGAAAGATAACTTTGATGGGATGAGAATAAAATGAGTCAAGTGAGTTGGAATCAAATGTTGGCAGAAAAGATGGTGGCTGAACAATGGGCTGCCTTCAAAGAGATAGTATCACAGGCAATTTCAAGGTATATTCTCCTGAAGGGAAAAGGTAGGACTAGTAAATCCAGAGCACCCTGGATGACGAGAGAGACAGAGGTGATGATGAAAAAGAAGCATGCATATGACAGATGCAAATACAGTGGAGATTCAGACTGAATATAGAAAGACTAGAGGGGAATTAAAATGACTAATCAGAAAAGTAAGGAGGGAGCATGAAAAGCATGAAAGGAGACTAGCAGCTAACATAAAAGGGAATCCCAATGTCTTCAATCAGCATGTAAATAATAAGAGTGTGGTAAATGAAAGGGTAGGGATAAAAGATGAAACTTGCAGGTGGAGGCAGGAGAAGTAGCGGAGGTAATAAATGAGTACTCTGCACTTGTCTTTACAAAGGAAGAGGATGCTATCCAGGCTGAGGTGAGAGAGGAAGTAATTGGTACACTTGAGGAATTTACAATTGAGAAGGAGGAGATATTAGAAAGGTTATCTTTACTTAAAATTGATAAGATACCAGGACCAGATGAGATGCATCTGAGGATACTGAAGGAGGTGAGAGTGGAAATTACAGAGGCACGGGTGATAATCTTCCAGTCTTCCTTAGATACAGGGGTGGTGGGGGACTGGAGAATTGGGAATGTTACACCCTTGTTCAATAAGAGGTGCAAGGATAATGCCGGCAACTACAGACCAGTCAGTTTGACTTCAGTGGTAGGGAAACTCTTGGAAACTATGGTACGGGACAAAATCAGTGGTCACTTAGGTGTGGGATAATTAAGGAAAGCTAGCATAGATTCATTCAGGGAAAATCATGTTTAACTAACTTGCTGGAGTATTTTGAGGAGGTAACAGAGAAGGTTGATAAGGTGTTAATGTGGTGTATATGGATTTTCAAAAGGCATTTGATACAGTGCCACATAACAGACTTGTGAGCAAAATTCTAGCTCATAGAATGAAAGGGAAAGTAGGCACTTGGATACGAAATTGACTGAGTGACAAGAAACAGAGGGTAGTGATAAATGGTTATTTTTCAGATTGAAGGAAGGTCAGTAGTGGAGTTCCCTAGGGGTCAGTGTTGGGACCCTTGCTCTTCCTGATATATGTTAATGACCTAGACTGTGGTGTGCAGGGCATGATTTCAAAATTTGCAGATGAAATGAAGATTGGAAGCATTGTCAACAGTGATGGGGTAGTCTTGAGCTTGAAAAGGACATAGACATGTTGGTGGATTGGGCAGACAAGTGGCAGATGAAGTTCATTGCAGAAAAGTGTGAGGTGAATCATTTTGGCAGGAAGAATATGGATAGACAGTATAAAATAAAGGGAGAAACTCTAAAGGAGGTGCAGAACAGAGGGCAGGCAATGGCGTAGTGGTATTGTTGCTGGACTAGTAATCCAGAGACCCAGGGTAATGTTCTGGGGCCGAGGGTTTGAATCCTGCTGTAGCAGATGGTGGAATTTGAATTCAATAAAACTCTAAAATTAAAAGTTTAATGGTTACCATGAAACCATTGCCGATTGTTGTTAAAAAACCCATCTGGTTCACTACCTTCCTTTTGGGAAGGAAATCTGCCATTCTTACCTGGTCTGGCCTATATATGACTCCAGAACCAAGCATTGTGCTTGACTCTTAATTGCCCTCTGAACAAGGGCAATTAGGGAAGGGCAATAAATGTTGGCCTAGCCAGCGATGCCCACATCCTGTAAATGAATAAAAAAAAGGGGATCTTGGTGTGTATCTATACATAAGTCATTGAGGGTGGTAGGGCATGTTGAGAAAGCAGCTAATAAAACATATGGTATTCTAGGTTTTATTAATAGGGGCATTGAATACAAGAGTAAGAAAGTCATGTTAAACTTGTATAGGCCTCATCTGGAGCACTGCGTCCAGTTTTGGGCACCATACTTGAGGAAGGATGTGAAGGCATTGGAAAGAGTACAGGTGTTAGAGGCAAGGTACTAGCACGGATAGAAAATTGGCTGTCTGGCAGGAGGCAGAGAGTGGGGTTAAGGGGGTCCTTCTCAGGATGGCGGCCGGTGACTAGTGGAGTTCCGCAGGGGTCAGTGTTGGGACCACAACTTTTCACTTTATACATTAATGATCTAGATGAAGGAACTGAGGGCATCCTGGCTAAGTTTGCAGATGACACAAAGATAGGTGGAGGGACAGGTAGTATTGAGGAGGCGGGGAGTTTGCAGAAGGATTTGTACAGGTTAGGAGAATGGGAAAAGAAGTGGCAGATGGAATACAACATGGGGAATTGTGAGGTCATGCACTTTGGTAGGAAGAATAGAGGCATAGACTATTTTCCAAATGGGGAGAGAATTCAGAAATCTGGATTGAAAAGGGGACTTGGGAGTCCTAGTCCAGGATTCTCTTAAGGTTAACTTGCAGGTTGAGTCAGTAGTTAGGAAGGCAAATGCAATGTTGGCACTTATTTCGAGAGGACTAGAATATAAAAGCAAGATGTGCTGCTGAGGCTTTATAAGGCTCTGGTCAGACCACATTTAGAATATTGTGAGCAATTTTGGGCCCCATATCTCAGGAAGGATGTTCTGGCCCTGGAGAGGGTCCAGAGGAGGTTCACGAGAATGATCCCAGGAATGAAAGGCTTAACATATGAGGAATGTTTGAGGACTGTGGGTCTATACTTGATGGAGTTTAGAAGGATGAGGGGGGATCTGATTGAAACTTACAGAATACTGAAAGGCCTGGATAGAGTGGACGTGGGGAAGATGTTTCCATTAGTAAGAGAGACTAGGACCCGAGGGCACAGCCTCAGAGTAAAGGGAAGACCTTTTAGAACAGAGATGAGGAGAAACATCTTTAGCCAGAGAGTGGTGAATCTATGGAATTCATTGCCACAGAAGGCTGTGGAAGCCAGGTCATTGAGTGTATTTAAGACGGAGATAGATAGGTTCTTGATTGGTAAGGGGATCAAAGGTTACGGGGAGAAGGCGGGAGAAAGGGGTTGAGAAAATTATCAGCCATGATTGAATGGCAGAGCAGTCTCGATGGGCCGAATAGCCTAATTTCTTATGTCTTATGGTCTTACAGAGCAGATTCACAGGAATAATTCCCGGGATGAAGATCTGTAGTTATGAGGATAGGTTGGAGAGTTTGAGACTGTTTTTCTTGGAGAAAAGAAGGCTGAAAGGAGACTTGATAGAGATATTCAAATCCTGAGGGGCATGGACAAAGTAAATAGTGAGGAAATTTTCCCAGTCAAGAGTACGTCAAGAACTTGAGGGCACAGATTCAAAATAATTGGCAAAAGGAGCAGAAGTGATGTGAGGAAAATTTTTTACCTAGAGGGTGATTGGAGTCTGGAATGAACTTCCTGAAAGGGTGGTGGAGGCTGGTTCGATTGAGGTATTCAAAAGGGAATTGGATTGCTAACTGTAAAGAAAGAATGTGCAAGGTTATGGGGATAAGGCAGGGGAATGGGATTAGGTAGAATGTTCTTTCAGCGAGCCAGTGCAGACTTGATGGGTCAAATGGCCTCCTTCTGCACTGTAAAGATTCTGTGATTCAACAACTAGCACAATAGCACTGCTCTGCAGTTAGCTTTTTAACCCAATTTTCCCTGTCTATTCCTATAAGGGGAAAAAAAATGTCTTGCTCCCTAGAGTTTGTTTTCTTTGATCTCCGATCATTTTACACATTCTGAGATATGAAACAACAGGGGATGGATCTTAGATGCCTGCTGAGATGGGGTAATCAGTCTTTTGTCTCTGCAACCACAGGAGATTAAAGTTCAGCCTTTTGCATCTTTCCTATCTCCCTTTTAAATGTCTCAGCTTGAAGAAGGTCATGGCACCTTGTCAGGTGCGACATTCCATGTTCTCTCAGGACAGGTCTGACAGTACAAGCCACATAGGAATTTTCCAGTGGTCACTACATTATCAACCATCTTTTGCTCAGTGTTCTTGTATTTTTTAAAAACGCATGTCTTCCTTAAAAAGTTCAAAACACCAGTAAGTAATTTGTGGCTGTAATAGGTTTTTATGACAAAATCAATATGTTTGATTTGAAAAACTTTTGGTTTATTGCCATGGTGGTTCTACATTCCATACATTAATGTATTAATAGCAAAATTATTAAGAAATGATGTACTGCAAGATCATATCCCATAATTTTACCTGAGTGGTAACAGAATGAAACCAGCTTGTGTTTATACAGACACACACACACATATATATATAAATATATATTTTATATATATATATATATATATATATAAATATACGTATATAATTATATATTGTCCTCTGAAATTGAAATGGTTTGTTCTCTTGGTTCTCTTGCTTCTGTAAATAATTATATTTGCGAATAAAGATGTTGGTAAGTTTAGTGCGAGGTGTGCCTTGTGTGCTGATAATCTCAGGTAAAGTGTACGATGCAATGGAATGTTTACAAGTAAAGGAAGGATAGTTAGTTCTGCACACTACACTACATGTACAAGGTTAACTTTTACGTTATAAGAGGTACAGGGTCACCTATGGAAACTGCCTTTCACGATGAGAATCTGTGCCATTCAGAGCCCAAGACTAAATCATTGTACATATTATATTAGGCATGTGGCACAGGAATACAATCACTTCTTCTAATAGTAAGGTTGTCCATTTTATCAGACATATGGCACAGAATTGGTCTTTTGACCTGTGACTAACACCAAATCAAATTGGCAAAGGTAGTCAGGAAGATGAGTTAGTGGAATGCTTTCACGACCGCTTCCTTGGACAATACATTGTGGAACCGACTACGGATAAAGCTATTTTAGCTCTAGTATTGTGTAATGAGGCAGGGTTAATTAGTAACCTCATAATGAAAAACTCTCTGGGAAAAGTGATCATAATACAATTGAATTCCATGTTCAGTGTGGAAGTGCCATACTCCAGATCAAAACAAGAATTTAACATAATTTTGTCGATGCCCTGGTCGTGAATTTTTGATTTCCTTAGATTATGAAATGGTGTCTCCGGATTGGGAGTTTATAAATGCTGATGATAAAAGTTAGGTGGGAATTTATGCTGTGAGGAAGACATAAAGAGGCTGCATAAAGATATAGACAGATAGACATCTGTCTGAGGAAGTGTAAGATTATTTACTTTGATAGAAAGGATAAAAAAGCAGAATTTTTTTTAAAGGTGCAAACTTTTGACTATTGATGTTTTGAGGGACTTGGATGTACTGATTCAAGGAACAGAGAGAGATTGTGTGCAGGTACAATAAGAATTTAGGAAGATAAATGGCGTGTTGGCCTATGTTGCAAGGGGATTGGAGTACAAGAATAGGAAGCCTTGCTACGATTGTACAGGGCTTTGAGGTGAAAAGTAATTTTTTTCAGTCAGAGGGTTGTGAATTTTTAGAATTCTCTGCTCCAGAGGATTGTTGTTGCTATATTATTATGTATATTCAAGACTGAGGTAGACGGATTTTTGATCTCCCAGGGAATCAAGGAACATGGAGAATGTACAGGAAAGTGGAGATCAGGCTGAAGATCAGCATGAATGGCAGAGCAGGCTCAAGGTGCCTCATATTCTACCATTGCTCCTATTTCTTATCTTCTCAGTTATACCCTATTTCCTTCATAAAGGCTTTGGCTGCAAACAAGAGGACACTTCCCTCTTTCTAAACCACCAGTGTTGCATTTTCTCACCACTAGGTTTTACAACGCTTGAGTTGAGTATTTGAAATGTGAGCAAAGAAATATGGAAATCAGCATAGTCACTGGGAATTTATTCTGACTGGCCACTAACTTCAGCGCAAGTTCAGACAAAACTGTTTTAAGGCTGCCTGCCTGAAGTTACAGCAAAACCTCAAAGAGCGAGTGTATTTATAATAGCCAATTTCCCATGGCATTGTTAATGCTAAGTCAGAGATTAAGCTGTATTCTAAGAATTGATCTGTTTGTTTTGGGATGCACGGAGTATTATCCGGGCCATTGATTTGCCCTGACTCATTTGGACAAATTTCATTTTTATTGCATGGTGTTTTTGGGGTTTTTACAATGTTGTCCATTCTTCTGTGAAAATCATGAATATGTGGCCATTATTATTTTTCTTTGCCTATATATTCGCCTGTATTGTTGCTTTTTTGTATTTTTAAAGCTACTGATACAAAGGAAAATGGCAGATAATATGGACAAGATCAGGGTTAAGTACGTGGTATGTAACAGTAATGGGGAGGAATGATAAACTTAGCAGCAATCTGAGGGATTGGGCCTTGGTTCTTATAGCATTGTGAAGGGGAAATGTGAGGTTTGGCAACATTGGGGGTAGGAAGTGGGGATTCTGGAGTTTGACAGTTAGGGGGGCAGGATTCCCCAATGTTATGGAGAGAGGACGGCTCTGGCAACAATGGGGAAGATACTGTGGGATCTTCTGCAAATGCTAGCGGTGGAGGATCCTGTTGTGTGGCAGTGCTACGCTAGGGGTCCAAGAGTTTTGCAACAATCAGCTGGATGTTTTATAATTTATGTTCAAGGAGCACGTATTTTGTGGTGACTAATTTATTTCAAAAAATTCGATACACAGGGCAGAATTTTCCATGCCCATTAGAATCGGGCGGCATGGTGGGCGTGAGTGGAAAAGATGGCTGGAAGGCCAAAAATCGGTTGCGGTTAGTGGAAATCTGGGATGATTCCGCCCATAGTTTTTCAGTGTTGTCTAATTGTCAGAAACTGTCAGCTACTTCAGGGATGTGTCAATCCGTACCATCATATTCTTCAGGGATGTGTCAGTCCGTACCATCATATTCTTCAGGGATGTGTCAATCTGTACCATCACATTCTTCAGGGATGTGTCAGTCCGTACCATCATATTCTTCAGGGATGTGTCAATCCGTACCATCACATTCTTCAGGGATGTGTCAATCAGTACCATCACATTCTTCAGGGATGTGTCAATCCGTACCATCATATTCTTCAGGGATGTGTCAGTCCGTACCATCATATTCTTCAGGGATGTGTCAATCCGTACCATCACATTCTTCAGGGATGTGTCAATCCGTACCATCACATTCTTCAGGGATGTGTCAATCCGTACCATCATATTCTTCAGGGATGTGTCAGTCCGTACCATCATATTCTTCAGGGATGTGTCAATCCATACCATCACATTCTTCAGGGATGTGTCAGTCCGTACCATCATATTCTTCAGGGATGTGTCAATCCGTACTATCACATTCTTCAGGGATGTGTCAATCCGTACCATCACATTCTTCAGGGATGTGTCAGTCCATACCATCATATTCTTCAAGGATGTGTCAGTCCGTACCATCATATTCTTCAGGGATGTGTCAATCCATACCATCATATTCTTCAGGGATGTGTCAGTCCGTACCATCATATTCTTCAGGGATGTGTCAATCCGTACCATCATATTCTTCAGGGATGTGTCAATCCATACCATCATATTCTTCAGGGATGTGTCAATCCGTACCATCATATTCTTCAGGGATGTGTCAATCCGTACCATCACATTCTTCAGGGATGTGTCAGTCCGTACCATCATATTGCCATCACATAATTCGCCGTTTGGTACCTTCCTGTAAGTGCCCATTGGCTGCGAGTCTGAGAAACTGAGCATCCTCTTTAACTTCAAAGATATATGTGTAAACAAAGATACCTGCATAGCATTGCCCTCATGAATGGAGCAGACTACACAGCAGCACATGGCTGTCCTGTGAACAACAGCTAGATGCTAACAGTGATACGTCAATAGCATAAGGCAGGCATGGAAGAGTTCCCCAAATGAGTCCATTTCAGTCCTGACTAACAAAGAATGTCAAACCTAGAAGTGATTGTTGTTAGCTTTCAGTAAACTAGCTGAGGTATTTCAGGATACAGTGACTTTTTTCTATTCTGCTCTGAGGTATTCATTCCATATAGGAGTTAGATATAATAGCACACATACAGCTCAACATGCACTTCAGTTATTGATTGTGTTGTTTCTTTTTTTTTCTTGACTCTAATACAGATTGGATTCACTTGTTTCTCCTTTGTTACTGACATTACTATTCAGCCCATCCAGAACAGCCAAGGAGCATGGTTTGTTGGCTTTAGAAGCTGGAGAAACTCTTCCCCTCTTCTAGCTATATTATAACAAGCTCATTGCAGCTGTACAATGGCAAGACCTCCCAGTGCTTGCAGCTGTGGGTAACTCTGAATGCACCGGGCTCTCTTGGAAATACTACTGAGCTCCTGTACTTAGGCCACTTGTTCTGATTCATCTGTCAGTCATCAGCAAAGGAAAGAGGCATTGAAACGCACTGCTGGCTGAGAAACAAACATTTCTTAAGCCTCTGAGGGTGAATGAGAAGAAATTCCCATTGTCCCCATCATTTTTAATGGACGTAGCCTGGTCTTTTGTAAACAAAGTCTTTGTAAACAAACAATAGCCCGGGTCAATGAGCAAGGATGTACACGTCTGTGGAGTGAGGATACTTCAGCATTCATTCATAGTTCTTCGAAGAAAAGCGTTGGGGGAAGAAGAGATTCCATTTTCATAACACAAGGATAAACCAGTTACAATACACACAGGTGGTTCTGGTTTAAAATAAACAGGAAATCTGGTAATCATTCACATTAAATCTGTCAACAATTGAGGAGTATTATTTTATGAAAGGAAGTTCATTTATCCCATATTTTTCAGTGCGTTGAACATTATAACAAATGAAAAGTAAATGTCTCCTATTTAAATTTTGTAATTATTATATCACAACCATTTTTGATTTTTTTAAAAAAAAGTGAGCTTGCATTTTACTTTGGCGATCCAATTAGTCAAGTGCTAATTACATCGTTTTTTAAAAACCAGTAATTGAAAGTCATTTGTTTGCTCCTTATTGTGTCCATTCCGTTTGTGCTGCTTTCAGATCCAGTTGGGAAGGTGGATCAGTTGGTGATCCATTGCCTCCACCAATCAGCTGTTGAAATGAAATGTGGACAGAGACAGCTGATTGCCAGCACCATTTTAACTCTTTAAGTTGCAATGTGACACATTTAGTTCTCTGTAAGACATCACCACCATGATGTTACCAAAATCGAAGGACCTGTTACTGACGATTGAGGCACTGATGCAGATGTGAGAAAGTGTCTGTATCTGCCACATCCTATCCCCTTTAATTCATGTTTTATGTTCCTTCCTCATGGTAAAGTGCCGCCAAAGATAACAGATGATTCATTGTGTGGGGGCCAAAGTGGAGAATTTAACTAACAGTTTGAACTTCTGTTCAATGTTATCGCTTGTGCAATTCATGCTGACTATTCTATCAGCACAGGTTTCTTACAAACTGAAATGTTTGGGCCTGTGTAGCCCAAGACTAACAATTAAACTTGATTTTGGTGAATTTCTTACAGGATAACACATGGGATGCCTGCTGCATTTGTCCCCAAGATAACAAAAAATGATCACGTACTGGACCATATTTTCCAGGCTAAACTACACTACAGGATTGATCTATTTATAAAAGAAGACACAGAAACATTGGGATGTTGCCAAATACGAAACAGTCCAATGCTTCAATGAGAATCTAGAAATCAATCCACAAGGAGTTAATATTTGAGAACTCCCTTCTTACAATTTCTTGTGCTGTAGCATTCACTAAGCCTTCTGTCTCCTCAGTATACAATCCACAGTCTTTTGGGATAAGATGCAACATAAAGTACAGGAGCTAGCAGTGTGTAATGAGCTTGGTTGTCTTTGCAGAGCTAAAGACTCGCAGCTAGAATTGCAATATTTATGCTGTGGCATTTCTTTGATACAAAACCATTCCAATTGAAGTAATCCAGCATATAAAATGTTAATAGCCTTCCCACCTTGGTACATAATAAGATAACAGCTTCCCCACCACGTTCGCCTTGCTTAATTTTGCACTGGGCTTTAATTGAAAATTTCAATTTTATCCCAATGAAATTCAACATCTTTTACTATTTTAAATATTCTGCCCAAGCCTTGGAAGTGGCTTTATCTTAACAGAATTCTTCTGGCCAAAATAATTTTGCTTTTACATAGCCTGGCTGTCTCCTGTCCTCCATTTTGTACTTAACAAAGAAGGATCCTCTATTTCATAGCTTTGCTAGCAGAAACTATGTAAAAATCTCCATGATCATATCCCAATCATTCTGCTCAATGCAATTTAGCATCAGGCAACTTGCTAAAACTTGGCTAAAATGCTGTTATTTGAGAATGTATTGACAAACCTAGACTTTCTAATATGTTTGTTTTCCCAGCAATACGCTGTCCTAAGAAAGAAAATATTTCTAAGACTACTAGGTCCATTTTTAAAGTATTTTTCTAAACTGGTATTTCTGAAGCTATGTATTAAATTATCCATTTTCTTAGATTATCTGGAAATCTATGTAGGCTTATAGACTTAAAAGAAGTATATAGCATTCACTGTTAAATGCTGGGATATTAATAATTGTAATCAGATCTGAAACTCTGCTGATGTGGGGGAATGTAACAGGCTGCATTGTGTCACTGCAAAGTGCATTTAAACATGATTCAGTGTGAAAAGACAGTTTAAGAAGGTTTTCAAAATCAAGTGAGAAATTTATTTGGATTTTTGAGTTTGGATCAAGTAGTGCGTAGTGTACATCAATAGTCTCTCCATTGTCTTAAAAGCAAGGCAGCACGGCATCTTCCAACTGCCCCATATTTGAAAATAATAGAACCAGAAACTGCTGAACACGTATTACTGGTGAAAGAAGTTTGTGAACCAAGTTTCTGAACAGTGGCCAAAATTGTCAAATAAGCAGAACTGCTTTTGACAGTGAATTTAATAAGTCTCAAACTCCATCAAGAATTGCTTCTCTTAGATTAACAGTTGTATAATTGGTATCTTGACAACCTACAAGTAAGTTGGGGCTTAATTTTGCCCTTTTGTGCTTGGGGCAAATGTTATTTGCCTTCGGCAATGCAGTCGGCCCAGAGGAGAACTGCAAAATGGCATGTGCAGATTTTGTTTCTCGTTCCTTCCACTCGTGCAAGAACTAGCGAGCTAGCTTCAGGGCTTATGGGAGGAGGCAGCTGACAGGGGAGCAGACTAGGGAGATGCTGCCATCAGCTAGTAGGGCAATCTTTGTAATTGCCAGTCACCATACAAAGACTGTAGGATCAGTGTGCAGACAAGTCCAACCTGGAGAAGGCCATGTTTACCTGCATTGGCCAGTTCATTCTTTTAGGTAAAAGAACAGCAACCTAGCAAATGAGCATTTCTGTATCTTTCAAAGTCAAAATTTGAACCACAGAATCACTGAATCATATAACACAGAGGAAGGCCATTCAGTGTCTGTACTGGCTCTTTGAAAGCATTACCCAATTAGTCCCCATTCCTCTGCTCTTCCCCTATAACCTCTGTACATTTTTCTCCTTTAAGTATTTATCCAATTCCCTTTTGAAATGCATTATTGAATTTCCTTCCACCAGGCAGTATGTTCCAGAATGTAACAAGCCATTGTGCAAAATTTATTATCTTTATTCTCCTTCTGGTTCTTTTGTCAATCGGCTTAAATCCTGGCACTGAAAAGTTGTCTATGTTTACTTTATCAAAAGCCTCCATGATTTTGAACACCTTTATCAAATTTTCCCTTCATCGTCTCAGCTCTAGTTAACTCCAGTTCCTCCACTAAATGAAAGAATTGAAAGAAAGCCTCCGTTCATTCTTTTGAGAAATCTTGAAATAGTCGTTAGAGGTTTACCCTTCCTGAATACTCCGCGGTCAAATAGTAACAGGGAACACAAATGCAAATTGTGCCCATTCATAATTGGCTTTGGGCTTATTTTTTCTCATGGCAACAAAACATTAAATTTCGGCTTCCAAAATAGGACCTAATTGCACTTGATCCCGAAATTGATGCTTGTTCCACTCGAACTGATAACCTAAAGTTTTATTTTGATTTTTTTTTGGCAACAATTTACTGACCACCATGACTACCTCTGCTCCCATTCTATTCTTCTTGATGAATGACATCGCAGAGTCCAAAAGTATTACAAATATGAAGTTTATAAGCTTGTTACGTTTTTGGGATTGTCTTCTTAAGTTATGCCAAAATGGAGTGGTGAAAGAGGTCATGTGACCTGCCTGGGTGGTTTGGTTGCTATGGGGACAGTGAAACCCGGATTGCTTTACTGGGAAGAAGGTGCAAGGTGTTCACACCTGAGGACAATGGTAAAGGCATTTTTGATGACTCGGGAGGGACTATTAGTCTCCAAGGCCAGGAGTTTCCATGGGTCGGGTGGGCTTGGCAGGAGCGGGTGGGGGTGGTCGCAGAGCTGACTGCTGCCGATGATCGGCTCCACACCGCGGTTTCACACGGGCCGGCCAATGGAGGCCCGACCTGCGTGGATCACGAGCGGTAGTGGGCAGGGGGGGAGGAAGGAGAGTCGCGTCCAGCGCTCTTTCGCCCATGTGTGCGAACGAGGGCTTCAGTCTCCCGGGGGCAGCTCCGTGCCTCAGGGAGATTGAAGAGCTTTATAAAACATAAATAAATAAATGCGATAAAAATTTAATGAAACGTGCCCCCTCATGTGACCGTGTCACATGAGATGGGACGTGTTTTTATTTTTCAAAAAAGGTTTTTATTTAATTTGTAAAAGCTTTAGGAAACCTCATCCCGCTCGCAGATGGGGCTTCCTAAAAAACGTAAAGGCCTCTTGGCCTTTTTGCCTGCCCGCCAACCGTAAGGTTGCACAGGCAGCGTACAATTCTGGTTAATTACCTGGTTAATGGCTTTAAAAGGCCTATCAATTATCGGCAGGTGCGCAGCCGACTCCAGCGCGTGCCCGCCAAACTAAATATCGCGTGATTTCACAATGACGTCGGGACGCACGCCTGACATCATCGTGCGTCGTTTAGCATTCCGGTGTGTTGGGCATGCCCCCCGCAAGCCAAATGGAACGTTCTGCCCCAAGTCTCACAGGGAGGCATTAGGAATATCAGATTTTATAAATGGTAATACTTTAAACTGTCTATTTAATTCCAAGCTAGAATGGAGTTGGGGGTCTAGGGGATAGCTAATTAGCATTTATACCTGGATACAAGACCCATGTGATTCACGTTGCCATGGAGATGGGCTTTGAGAGGGGAAGAGATCATTGCAAGCCATTGCAGTATCAGTTTACAGGGTTTTTCTTAAGATATCCCTGAACCTCATTCAGGTCAGTCTGCAAGGATCTGAGAGAGAGAAAGAGAGAGAAAGAGAGAGAGATAGAGGCAGTCAGTCTCTATTTTTCACGATGCAGAATGCGAGTGGGAGCTTGGATTTAAGTTTGTGAGGATTTAAACAAGGCTGGATGATTTACCTAGCTTTGGCTAAAGGGGGAAAACATGAAAGTCAGTTTGGGGGTGGTTAGAAGTTATCCAGCTGAAAAAGTAAGCAACCCAAGGGAGCTGAGAAGAGCTTTGGGCTTGTTCCTGGAGAATGAAGTGTGGGACACGGTAAAGAATGACCATGGAGGGGAATTTCCGGTTATTTTAAAAGTTAAATGGAAGAACTTTTTGTAGTTTACAGTATAAGTTGCCAACTGAATAGCTTTTGGACAATGTTGCTTTTAGTTCGTTTATTACAGGAAAAGTCTTAAATCTTGAAATCTTGTCATGTGAATCTTCCAGTCAGTGACTGGAGTTCTAAACATATATTTTTTTAAAAGCTATCCGTCTCTAAAGGGGTTGTAACAAAAGCAATATCTCTGCCTAATTTTGTTGACATTCCATAGCCTTCCTGTTGAACCTGGAAGTTCTTATGCTCCTCTCAGAGCTAACAGACATGTTTACCTGGAATGCTTTAAGAGTTATTGATGTGCATTTCCTTGAGCTCTTTAAATCGACTGGTGTTCATGGCATTGCTGGGGGGGAGGCTCTCTTATGTTCACTTTCAAGGAGGTGGGGGGGGTGGCTAGAAACCAGCAGTGGATTGGCCACTCGTTATACACCCTGCCCAATTTTTCTATTCACTGATGTAGACAAAAAGGTAAGTTGGGCAGGATATATAATGCATCCAATCCACTACTAGCAGATTTTAGCACCCAACCAAAAATGAAAATTAATTCCTTGATGTTATTTTTTGAAATTCCTTTTCTGTCACTTTTTGAAGGCCAAAGCCTTGATGAACTGTTTTCTTGCATTATTTCTTTCCCTTGTCCACGTCAGTCTTTTGTTCTTCTGTCTGTCTCTCTTCATCCTTCTCATTGTTTCTGACTTATGCACCTTGAGATTGGCATCCTGCTAATTTCTGCAGTGATACAATTCGTTGAAACAAATTGTCACACAGTGCTTAACACAATATCCTAGCCATGGCAATTAGTGGCATTTGTAGATAAATACCGGATGCATTTGTATGATAGTTGTCCATCTGCTAAATTAATGATGGCACTAACTCACTTAAAATAAACTGTTAACCCCTCCATTAGTATAGCAAACAAAGGAATGGCACATAATTGCCTCAAACATTGGTCTAATAAAGTCAGCAACATTAATTAATGTTTCCATTAATACAAGCTAAGATGTGGTTTCCCTGAACATCTTTGAAAATCACACATTCCAGATAACTGGAGGAAGAGCTCTGGCAAGTTTCTTTTCAGCAGTTGGTTTATTTGTTTACACATTTAATATGTCAAAATATGACTTGTAACAAGCTTCTGGAAAGATGATACAAAATGGGAAAAACGATCTTTTGTGCACTCCGGAGGAAGCAATCTGTATAAAAGGAACATATGGGGTTGTTATTATACTCGCACCTTATTGCAGTAGTCTGTAACAGAGTTATTATTGTATTACATTTGGGTGAAGGTAAGGTTACCGAGCCGGAGGGGAAATATTGTAAATCATACATCTGTCTCTGAGTTCATTACCTGATGCATCTGTTAGTGGAACATAAATCAGCTAGAAACAAAATATCAACGCTCAAGAGTATTTATTTATTGTTTATATTGTGTAACTATAGGGATTGTCAAGAAACCTTGAACTGAACATCATCATGTTCTTATAGAAACAGATTTAGTATAATACAGTTATGGTTCAAGCACAGGTGACTCTCTGAACAAATGATCATCAGGTGAATTTCAAAAATGCAAAACCCTCATGGGCTAAAGCCTATTGGCTCACGTTTTATCTCTCTCCACCATCCAGTGCAAGTGACTATCCAGAGCAGGCTAGCTCCCTCAATTGTTCCTCCCCCCCATATTGGGAGATGTAACTCTTTTGAGTACAAACACATTTCCATCTGTTCCTATTCAGATGAAGTTACATTGTTTCATAGTTTGCCATTGTGAGATTTGAACTCTTGATACTCTTTTTGAGTAAACCTGTTTCCATCTGTTTCAGATGAAGTTACTTTGTTTCATAGTTTTGCCATTGTGAGATTTGAACTCTTGATCTTGGGGTTGCAAGCCCAGTACCATAACCACTTTGCTATTTAGACCAAGCATATTAGGAGATGTAGCTGTCCCCAATCAAAGGTGTTCATGTCAATGACTAAACAACTCGGGATGCAATGCTACACCTGACTCCACTTAGTGGTGGCACTTAGTGCTGTTGTGTTAATACTTATTACCATTAGGCTATTGAACAAATTCAGCTAATACTGTAGAGAAAGTCAGTTAACGGGGAGACTGACAAAAAATAAGCCACTTTCTCGAGGTGTGTGTTGGATGCTCCGTCTCCATTCTCCAACCTCTTACTTGAGTGTGCATTTCTCAAACTGCAAGGATACACTCTTGGAGCATGGAATCACATTAATAATGCTTTAAACAGATATACACAGGGGCACAACGTAAGGTCTTTCCTTTAGCAAATCAAACAATAATCAAAACTTTTGTGTTTAAAGGACAGCTATGAAAGTAAATGTCAAGAGCCATCCTCTGTATAGACAATACTAGTTAAACAATTGATTGTTGCACCTTAAAGCCGGAGAAACTGGATGAGAGAACTGTTCTCTTATAGAATCATAAAATCATGGAAAGTTTACGGCACAGAAAGAGACCACTTGGCCCATTGTGTCTGTGCTGGCCATTAGGATGTGGCAAATGTGTTACTTCCTGGTCCAAGAAACCAGACTGATCACCAAAAATTCATGTCAGAAAGGAAGTCGCTTGAAAGAACTGGGAAATAAGGTCACTTAATATTTAAACCTAATGTTGACATGAAGAATGTTATGTGTGATATTTTAATTTCATGGCAATTAAATTAAACTGGAGAGTTACAT